>NC_092054.1:102187876-102804872 GCF_003086295.3 Arachis hypogaea | reverse complement strand
CAGATCTTAAACTGGGATGACGGTACTGTGGATGTTGTTCCTCTCCAGACTCGCCCTCCGTCTCCTTGGACTGATGCTACTAAAAGTCTTCTGACCCTTAGCCATTTATTCTGGATATTTATGTAGTTGGCCTGGCTTGTGGGCTTTTTAAACTCTCTATGTTTTGTTAACTGCTGATACTTTCTCGTTGCTTGCCTAGCAACTTTTTATTTTGACAAACAAAGTAACTTTCTAGCTTTTGAGGTAGATTTTGGTGGCCTCTGAAGCTTTATACTTTGTAGATTATATCATGCTTTCGCGCTTAACTTGGTATCTTTTTGTTTCTGAGGATGTTGGAACCCTGCCGCTCGTCCTCTTTGGATTTGCTTTATTGTTTGTAGCTTGGATCCTTTGAGATTATGGTTATGTGGGTCCAACTTGTTTTTCGGTTTTCTCGCTCTTGCTTGTATTTCTGATGATCTATAACCGATTTCTTCAAGTGGTCCTCCAAGTTATTTTGGTAGTCCTTTGTTGGTCTCTCTCAGGGGTTACCTTTGTAACTTGCTTTGTAGTAGGCCGACTTCTTTACGTCGTCCTTTTCTAAGTTATTTTTGTAATCCTCTTTATTGGATCTTTGTCAGATCTCTTTCAGGGATTACTTTATAACTTTTTAGTAGTAGGAGTCCGACTTCGTTATGTCGGTCTCTTCTAAGTTATTTTTGTAATCATCTTTCTTGGATCTTTGTCAGATCTCTTTCAGGGATTACTTTTATAACTTTTTTGTAGTAGGCCGACTTCTTTACGTCGTCCTTTTCTAAGTTATTTTTGTAATCCTCTTTCTTGGATCTTTGTCAGATCTCTTTTAGGGATTACTTTTATAACTTTTTAGTAGTAGGAGTCCGACTTCGTTATGTCGGTCTCTTCTAAGTTATTTTTGTAATCCTCTTTCTTGGATCTTTGTCAGATCTCTTTCAGGGATTACTTTTATAACTTTTTATTTTGGGCTGACTTTGTCATGTCGGGCCCTTCTAAGTTAAAGTAATCCTTTTTAATAGGGTTGGCCAGACCTCTTTCCAGGGTTTACTTATAACTTGGGTTGACTTGGTCCGACTTCTTAACGTCGGCCAGTCTTTATGTTATTATTTAGCAATCAATAAGACCTCGTCAGGTTCTTTTTCGGATCACTTTCGATAACTTCTTACATTATTCTGTGTTCATCTTTGCCGATTTGTAGAAGGTGGTTGCTATCTTTAGATCGTCTTTTGGGTGAATCGCGTTTTCACCTTTATCGAACGATTGTCTTTATCGTGATCGTGCAGTGAAATTGTTATTCACTTTCTGCCGATCTGTTGCTTTATAATCGGACGATGAATGCTTCAGATTAATGCGTCTTGAATACTTGTAGAATATCTAAAATATATATTTTATTCAAAGGAAAGTGCAAATATATACATGTGGGAATTTTCCATCCCTTTATGTCGAATAGTGTTTGAGTCTCAACTTGGTGCCTCATTAAAAAATCTTTTCAGGAAAAAGAGTGCATCCAATAGTGAGATCTTTTACTTTTCTAGCTGTAGTACCTTCTTAGGTTGCACGCGTGCCATGATCTGGGAAGCTCTCGTCCATCGAGTTCGGATAGTCTGTAGTAGCCCTTCCCAAGTACTTTTACAACTCGGTAGGGTCCTTTCCAGTTTGCTGCCAACTTTCCTTCTCCTGGTCGAGTTGTTCCAGTATCATTTCGGATTAGGATGAGATCGTTCTCCGTGAAACTTCTCGGCACTACCTTTTGATTATATCTGGAAGCCATTAGACGTTTTAGTGCTTCTTCCCTGATCCGAGCTCTTTCCTGGATTTTAGGTAGTAGGTCGAGTTCTTCCTTCTGAAGTTGAGAGTTGGCCTCTTCATTGTAGTGGACTACTCTGGATGACCCTTCCTTGATCTCTACTGGGATCATTGCCTCCACTCCATATGGTAGTCGAAAGGGTGATTCATTTGTCGTGGAGTGTGGCGTTGTTCGATATGCCCATAGGACTGGTGGAAGTTCTTCGGCCCAAGCTCCCTTTGCATCTTGTAGTCTCCATTTCAACCCAGCCAATATGACTTTGTTGGCAGCTTCGGCCTGTCCATTGGCTTGAGGGTGTTCGACGGAGGTGAACTGGTGCTTTATATTCAAGTCGGCTACTAGTCTCCTGAAGCCTGTGTTTGTGAATTGAGTGCCATTGTCTGTGGTGATGGAGTATGGAACCCTGAACCTCGTGACAATGTTCCTGTATAGGAATTTCCAGCTTCTTTGAGCGTGGCGTTGGCTAGGGGCTCTACCTCAATCTATTTTGTAAAATAGTCTACTCCGACTATGAGGAATTTTACTTGTCTTGATCCCTGGGAAAAGGGTCCGAAAAGATCAAGTCCCCATTTTGCAAATGGCCAGGGCGAGGTTACACTGATGAGCTCTTCTGGCGGGGCGATGTGGAAATTGGCATGTTTCTGACATGGTGGATATGTCTTTACAAATTCTATAGCTTCTTTCTGTAGGGTTGGCTAATAAAATCCCACTCGGAGTACTTTTTTGGCAAGAGCTCTTGCTCCGAGATGGTTGCTGCACATGTCGCCGTGTACTTCTTCTAGCACTTCCTTTGTGTTATTGGTCGGCACACATTTTAGTAGCGGTATTGAGATCCCTCTTTTGTACAGGATGTTGTTTATAATAGTGTAGTACTGTGCCTCCCTTTTTAATCTCTTTGCCTCTTTTTCCTCTGTCGGGAGCGTCTCTGCTTTGAGGTAGTTAATTATGGGGGTCATCCATCCTTGGTCCTGACTTGTTATGGCTAGGATTTTTTCCTCTTCCGAGATTGACGGGTTCTGTAGCATTTCTTGGATGAGGCTTCTATTGTTGCCCCCTGGTTTGGTGCTGGCTAGTTTTGAGAGTGCGTCAGCTCGGGCGTTTTGTTCGCGGGGTATGTGACAGATCTTATATTCCCCGATTTGTCCGAGCTGTTCCTTGGTTTTATCCAAATACTTTTTCATGGTGGGATCTTTGGCTTGATAGCTCCCTGTTATCTGCGAGGTGACTACTTGTGAATCACTGTAAATGTTGAGTTTTTGAGCTCCAACCTCTGTAGCCAGCTTCAAACCGGCTAATAACGCTTCATATTCCGCTTGGTTGTTTGAGGCCGGGAACCCAAACTTGAGGGAGAGCTCAACTTGGGTTCCTTGGTTGCTTTCTATTATCACGCCTGCGCCGCTTCCAGTCTTATTTGAAGAACCGTCCACGTAGAGATTCCATTCTGTGGGGATTTCCAAGGCATCTGTGAATTCTACGATAAAGTCGGCCAGATACTGTGATTTAATGGCCGTCTGAGCTTCATATTGGAGGTCGAATTCTGATAACTCGACTGCCCATTGTAAAATTCTGCCTGCTAAATCTGTTTTTTGCAGTATTCTTTTTATGGGCTGGTTGGTTCGAACCTTAATGGTGTGAGCCTTGAAGTATGGGTGAAGTCGTCGAGATGTTAGAATGAGAGCATAGGCAAACTTTTCTATCTTCTGGTAATTCAGCTCAGATCCCTGTAGCGCTTTGCTAATGAAGTAGACGGGTTGTTGCCCACTTTCGTCTTCTCTGACTAGTGCTGAGGCTATTGCCCAGCTTCCTACTGCGAGATATAATATGAGCGGTTTTCCTTCTCGTGGTCGAGATAAGATAGGCGGCTGTCCTAAGAACTCCTTGAAGTCTTGGAAGGCTTGTTCACATTCTGTCATCCATTCGAACTGCTTTCCCTTCCTTAAAGTAGCATAGAAGGGGAGAGATCTTATCGCTGCCCCTGCTAAGAATCTGGATAGGGCGGCCAATCTCCCGTTGAGTTGCTGCACTTCTTTGACACAAGTGGGGCTCTTCATGTTGAGTATGGTTTGGCATTTATCCGGGTTTGCTTCAATTCCTCTTTGCGTGAGCATGAAACCTAGGAATCTGCCTGCTTCTACCGCAAAGGTGCATTTTCAAGGATTGAGTCGCATGTCGTGCTTCCTTATAGTGTCGAACACTTGAGTCAGGTCGAACAGTAATGTGTCTTCACTTTGTGTCTTTATCAACATGTTGTCCACATAGACTTCCATGATTTTTCCGATGTGGTCTGAGAAGACTTTGTTCATCAGCCTTTGATAAGTAGCACCCGCATTCTTGAGACCGAAGGGCATCACGATGTAGCAGTAATTTGCTTTCGGCGTTAAAAACAAGGTCTTTTCTTGATCTGGTGGATACATGAGGATTTGGTTGTATCTCGAGTATGCGTCCATAAATGAGAGGTATCTATATCTGGAGGAAGCATCTACCAGAGCGTCGATACTTGGGAGTGGGTAAGGATCTTTTGGGCAGGCTTTGTTGAGATCGGTGTAATCAGTACACATTCGCCACTTCCCATTTGATTTTTTCACCAAGACGACGTTGGCTAACCATAGTGGATACTTGACTTCTCTTATGAATCCTGCCTCCAGTAGTGCCTGTACCTGCTCTTCCACAGCTTGGGATCGCTCCGGTCCAACTTTTCTTCGTCTCTGCTGTACCGGCCGAGATCCTGGGTAGACCGCCAACTTGTGGCACATTAGCTTGGGGTCTATGCCTGGCATATCTGCGGCTTTCCATGCGAATAGATCGACATTATCGCGTAAGAATTGTATTAGTAATTCTTTTGAGTCTCCTCTTAGGATTGTTCCGATATTAGTTGTTTTGTCCGAGGTGTCTCCGATCTGAACCTTCTCTATCTCGCCTTCTGGCTGCGGACGGAGTTCTTCTCGTCGCTGCACTCCGCCAAGCTCAATTGTATGAAACTCTTCTCCTCTGCCTCTGAGGTTTAGACTTTTGTTATAACAGCGGCGCGCCATCTTTTGATCTGCTTTTATTGTAGCTATCCCTTCTGTAGTTGGGAATTTCATGCATAGATGTAGGGTCGAGACTATTGCGCCAAGTTGATTGAGTGTTGTCCGACCTATTAGAGCATTGTAGGTTGAACTTACGTCGACCACAATGTAGTCTATTTTGAGGGTCCTGGATTGGTTCCCTTTTCCGAAGGTTGTATGTAGTGATATGTATCCTAATGGTTGTACCGGAGTATCTCCCAGTCCGAACAGACTGTTCGGGTATGCCTTAAGCTCCTTGTCTTCTAAACCGAGTTTGTCGAAAGCTATTTTGAATAAGATGTCGGCAGAGCTTCCTTGATCTATTAGTGTGCGATGGAGATTGGCGTTTGCCAGTATGATGGTAATGACCATGGGGTCGTCATGTCCCGAGATGATTCCAGATGCGTCCTCTTTAGTGAACGTGATTGCAGGGATGTCGGGTGCTTCCTCCATTCCTTCGACATGATATACTTCTTTGAGATATCTTTTACGAGATGATTTGGAGATTCCTCCCCCTGCAAATCCGCCATGTATCATGTGGACGTGTCTTTCTGGTGTACGAGGTGATCGCGCGGTTCGTCCGATATCTTCGTCCATTCGTCTCTTTCATTGATCATCATCTCGGGTTGCTAGAAACCGATCTAGTTTTCCTTCTCTCACCAATTTTTCTATGATGTTTTTTAAATCGAAGCACTCATTGGTGGAGTGACCTCACACTCGATGGTATTCACAATACTTATTCCGATTTCCTCCCCTCTTTTGCCTTTGAGTGGCCGAGCTAGGGGTATTTTCTCCGTGTGGCAGACTTCTTTGTATACATCAACTAGGGATACCTTGAGAGGAGTGTAATTGTGATATTTTTTAATTTTCTCCCCTTACCGATCTTCTTTCCTTTTGGATTCCTTGTCTTTATCTCGGTAGGGGGCCCCAGATTTGGAGGTTTCTCCCAACCGAGCATTTTCTTCCATGTTGATGTATTTTTCTGCTCGCTCCTGTACTTCGTCTAAGGAGGTAGGGTACTTCTTTGATATAGATTGGCTAAAAGGTCCCTCTCGTAGGCCGTTGATGAGTCCCATGATGGCAGCCTCTGTTAGTAAGCTTTGAATGTCCATGCATGTTTTGTTGAATCTCTCCATGTAGTTGCGGAGGCTCTCCCGTTCTCCTTGCTTGATCCCTAATAAACTGGGGGCGTGCTTGGCCTTATCTTTCTGGATGGAGAATCTGGCCAGGAACTTTTTGGCCAGGTCGTCAAAGTTTGAGATGGACTTTGGAGGTAGGTTGTCGAACCATCTGATTGCTGTCTTCGTGAGAGTTGTTGAAAAAGCTTTGCAGCGAACGGCATCTGAGGTGTCGGTAAGGTACATTCTGCTTCTAAAATTTCTGAGATGATGGTTGGGATCTGTGGTGCCATCATACAAAATCATATCCGGGAGCTTGAAGTCTTTTGGAATTTCGGTTTTCATGATTTCCCTGGTGAATGGATCTTGTTCTTTGCGTGAATTTTCCTCAGGAGCGGTCCGAGGAGCTTTTGATTTGAGATCGACTTCTAATTGCTGTAGTTTTTCTTCCAATTCTCGACGTCGCCGTACCTCTCTTTGCAGATCCTTTCCGATCTCCCATTGTTGTTGGGTTTCTTTCTCAAGTTGCTTTAAGCAATCTTGAAGTGCTTCTATTGCTCCCGGATTTGATGAGTTTTTGTCTCCGTTGGATTTCGGAGCATCCTTCAATGTAGTGTGCACGTTCTTGTGTGGTGTTCTGTTTTCTAGATCTGAGTCGTGGTCATTGTCATGGTCGTCCGCCATGGTGTTGGGATGACTTCCAGGTCCCCGGCAACGTCGCCAATTTTCCGAGGGTTACCTGAAACTGGAGGTCGATCTCGATTGAGATCTTCTGTACTGGTCGGAGATGACGTGTCCGGCTGGTGGTAGCGGCCGGAGCTGTTGTGTCCGACTTGTTGGACTGGCTGCACTGCTGATCCTTGGTCACCGGAGGGTGGGGGTACCTGCAAGAGACTCCGATGCTTAAGTTAGCATGGGTATTAAACAGGTTTTTAGTAGAATCAGAGTATGAGTTATACCTGGGTGCTCCAGTGTATTTATAGTAGTATTGGCTGACCTTTCTAATAAGATAAGTTAGTTATCTTATCTTATCTTATCTTATCTTTATCTCGAGTGAAGTCAGCTTATCTTTAAGGAAACCACCTTTATCTCTATAGGCTTGGATTGTCTTTGGTTTGGGTCGTGCTCCTCTATTTGGGCCCTTTACTGGGCTCTCCTGTCGATTTGGCCGAGCTCTTTAAAAAGAGGTCGGCTAGTCAGTCCTAAAGAGGTCGGTCACTTTGTCGCCGATCATCCCGGGTCGATCAGCTCGACCCAGGGTATGAACAGTTACTATGGTATGATGTGTTTTGTGAGTTGTGGTATGGTCTATGGTTCCCTGTTTGATGGTTGGGGTTGTGGTTGAAATGCTGATTTGATGAATAAGGCTTGTTGTGGTCCTGGTTGTGGTTTTGTTGATTTCCCCACCCAAAGTTTGGGTGGTTCTTCCAACCTGGGTTGTATGTCTTAGAGTGTGGGTCATATGGTGGTCTGGATGAATTGTTCACATAATTGGCTTGTTCCTAGTCAACTTCAGATTCTTGTGCATTTCTTTCTTATTGAGGAGTTTGGTCTTGAATGATTGAGGCTTTGTTGGCCTACATCCTTTTGGTTAGAGCTGCTATTTGAGCTGCAATCGCTTTGTTTTGAGCTAACAAAGCATCTACAGAGTTGAGCTCTAGCACTGCCTTCTTCTGAGTCCTCTCTGAAGCATAGAAATACTCATTTTCAGCTACAGTCTCAATGACATCTATGGCCTCTTCAATGGTTTTCTTCTTGTTAAGTGATCTGATGACAAGTCATCTAAGCCTAGCTTCACTAGCCTTTTTCTTTGTTTTTATTAGGTTTTATACACTTTCTTGCATTCTAAGTAAGTAATTTGGAATGAAAATGCATGACTTCTTTGAATCAAACAACCACCAAATATTTGATGCAAAATCATGAGGTTTAAGCTAAATTTAATTGATAATTAATTGATTTATAAACCTTGTGAAATTAGTGATACTTTGATTGGTTGTTTTGATTTCTTGTAGGTGAAGAAAGAAGAAAAGAAGAAAAGCGTGGCTTAAGGAGCGTGCCCAAAGGAAATAAGAAACGTTTCCAAGGAAAGCAAGAAGCGTGTCCAAAAGAAAGAGAAAGCGTGCCAAAAGGAAAGAAAAAGCATGATCACATTGAGGAAGAAAGGAAAGCTAAGTTAAGAAAGCAAACTGAGCTTCACAAGGAATGGAAGGAGAAGGAAGCTACAAAGCTAAGTTCAAATAGTTAACTGAGCACTAAAGAAAGCAAGGAAATGGTGCAAAGCTAAGTTAACTAAGTTAACTTTATCGGGACCTCTCCATATTAATTCAAGAAGAAATTCCAAGGGATGAAGCCAACAAGATTCGAACCAAGGACCAAGGAGAAGCAAGGAACTCACCTTGCAAGGAAATTCAAGAAGAAATAGCCAAAATGCATCCTCCATGGTTCGAACTTGGAACCACACGCTACTCCTTGCAAGGGAATTTGAGAATAAATAGCTAGAATGCTTCCTCCAGGACTTGAACTTGGGTATTCTTTGAAACATAAGGAAGGAGTACCATCAAGCTTGCAAGGAAAATCAAGGAAAAGTAGCTTAATTGCTTCCTCCAAGTTTCGAACTTGGGAACTCTTGGAAACACAAGGGAGGAACACCCACTCAACCAAGGAAATTAGCTCCAAGGCTTCCTCCACCAAGTGTTGAACCTGGGACCTTGAAGTCTCAAGCCAAGCGCTACAAGGAAGCTCAGTTGGAAATTGCTTCTCCCATTCTTCCCCACACTTTGGCGCACAAGTTTGCACACCAAGGGAGCTGTGACACACATTTTGGCGCACCAAGGAGGAAGCCTTGCGCATCATGACACGGTCTAGAGCTAAGTTAGATTTTCCAACTTAGCTCTAATACAATTGACACCCAAACAAGGCTGGGCGCACCAATTTGACACGGATGGAGCATGCTTGAAAGCTAAGTTGGATTTTCCAACTGAGCTTTCCCCTGGAGGTGCACTTTGGGCTACAAATTGGATTAAAAATCCAATTTAATTCATTTCTTCACCAAATCAAAAGCCCACCCAAATTCCAAAATCCAAGAATAGAAAGTGTATAAATAAGAGTTAGTTTGATGTAATTAGGACCTTTTGACACTTTGAGATTTTACTTTGAATTTTCCTTTTAATTGTCATTTTCATTTTTGAGCTCTTTACTTTGAATTTGAATTTCTGAGAACTTGGAAGGAGAATTGATCTCTCTTCTTCTTGGTTCTTGCTTGAGCACTCTTTTATTTTCTTGCTTTGGATCTTGGGTGAAGAATTGAAGAACTTCTGTTTCAATCTCACCTTGAGATCTCTTGTTTACTTTCCCTGCATAAATGAATTTCACTTTCTGTTTACTGCTTCATCTTCTCTTCAGTTCTGCAATTTACTCTTCTTCACTTCTTTTGCAATTATTCTTGTTGGAACAAGGAAGGATTTGAGATCTAGACTTGTTATCTAGTCTCTTCCACCCTGAGATCTTCAACCTCTTTTACTTTGCTACAAATTAAGCACTGCTTTCTCTGTTTTTAAATTCTCAAAGCATTTTACTCTTCTGTTTAAGATCTACTTCACTGCAATTCAATTTTCTCTTTTATTGTTTGATGCAATTTACTTGTTCTTGTTTAATTTCTGCAATCCCAAATCCCAATCCCTTTTACAATTCAAGCAATTTACGTTTCTTGCACTTTAAGCTTCAGCCATTTACATTACTTGCAATTTAAGTTTCTGTAATTTAATTTACTTGCACTTTAAGATTCAGCTCCTTTATTTTCCTGCTCTTTAGTTTACTGCAAATCTCCCCTTCCCCTTTACTTTCCATGCAATTTAGCTTCTGCAAATCACAAATCACTCAACCAATTCTTGATTCGCTTGACTAAATCAACCACTAAACTAAAATTGCTCAATCCTTCAATCCCTGTGGGATCGACCTCACTCATGTGAGTTATTATTACTTGATGCGACCCGGTACACTTGCCGGTGAGTTTTGTGTTGGATCGTTTTCCACACATCAAGTTTTTGGCGCCGTTGCCGGGGATTGATTAGATTGACAATGATTAAGTGAAGTGGAGATCTAGATCAAGCACTTTTTATTTTTCTGTTTTTGACTAACACACTAACTGTTTGAATTTTTGCTTAAGCCAATTAACATTTCACTTCAGCCATGGATTGAAGTGTTGTTGCTTTCTGGTGTTGTGATTTTTATGCTTTGGTTGTATGTCAGGTACAAGGAGAATTACACCCACTTTTTGTGAACAAGACGAAAGAACCCTCAGAAGATTAAGAAGAGCTGAAAGAGGGAAAAACATTATTGGAGAAGAGGAGTCAGAAGAAGAATTCCAAGATATGGAGGAACACTTAACAAACCCACCAAATGGGGGCTGAAGGAGCAGCCAATAACAACAATAATCCACCACAGAGAAGAGTTTTAGCTTCCTACACAAGTGCAGATCCTAGACATTGTGGGAGTAGCATTCTTACCCCAAATGTTAATGCAAATAATTTTGAACTAAAGCCACAACTCATCACCTTGGTTCAAAACAATTATTCTTATGGAGGAGGACCACTTGAAGACCCTAACCAACACTTGTCCACCTTCTTGAGGATTTGTGACACTGTCAAAACCAATGGTGTGCACCCTGACAGTTACAAGCTACTGCTATTTCCATTTTCTCTCAGAGACAAAGCCACTCAATGGTTGGAATCCTTCCCAAGAGGCAGCATCAACAATTGGGATGATCTAGTAACCAAGTTCCTTGCCAAGTTTTACCCACCTCAAAAAGTTATTAGATTGAAGACTGAAGTGCAAACATTCACACAAATGGATGCTGAACCCTTGTATGAGGCATGGGAACGATACAAAGCTCTAATCAGGAAGTGTCCACCAGGAATGTTCAGTGAGTAGGACAGATTGCAGAATTTCTATGAAGGCTTGACACTGAAATCTCAAGAAGCTTTGGATTATTCAGCAGGAGGTTCTTTACAATTGATGAAAACAGCAGAGGAAGCCCAAAATCTCATTGATATGGTGGCCAACAACCAATATTTCTTTGCTCACCAAAGGCAACGCCAACCATCACAAAGGAAAGGAGTGATGGAGTTGGAAGGAGTGGACTCAATCTTGGCTCAAAACAAAATGATGCAGCAGCAAATTCAACAACAATTTGAGCAAATGGCCAAGAGGATTGATAGCCTCCAAGTTGCAGCAGTTAATACAAGCCAACCATCATCCACATGGGGGCAAAATGAAGAGACTCAAGAAGAGCAGCAGCAAGAACAAGTCCAGTACATGCACAACCAAAATTCTGGGCCAAATGAAGTCTATGGTGACACCTACAACCCTTCTTGGAAGAACCACCCAAACCATAGGTAGGGAGACAATCACAACCAGAATCAACAACCATGGCAGAGAAACTCAAATCAAAACACTTCAAGAAACAACCAAAACCACAACCAGCAGCAAACTAACCAAAACCCTTACAGAAAACCCCAAAACAACTACCCCAACTCCAACCATTACCCATCCAATAATCAAACCTCAAATCAAAACACTTACCCTCAACCCTCAACACCCCACAATCAACCGATCTCACAAAATTCTCAAAGGATTAACAACCTGGAGCTCCTAATGGAAAAAATGATGAAAACTCAAGAGATGACATTGAGGAACCAAGAAGCCTCCATGAAAAATATGGAAAGGCAAATTGGACAAATCTCCAAGCAAATCACCATTGAAAGGTCATCAAACTCACTGCCAAGTGACACCATTCCTAATCCTAAAGAGGAGTGCAAGGCAATTCAACTGAGGAGTGGAAAAGTCCTGGTGAAAAATGAAGAAGCAACCAAGAAGCCAAAGGAAAGTGACAAGAAACAAGCTGAAAAAGAGAAGGCCAATGATGAAGATGTAACAGCAAGCAAACAAGCTCAGAATCAAGCTCAAGAAAAAGAAGATCAGCCACAAAAATTAAGAAAGGGAAAGGAAGTAATTGAAGGGCCAACTAAGGACCAAAGGCAGGGAATGAACTTCACACCACCTTTACCATATCCTCAAAGGTTCAACAAGGAGACTAAGGACCAACACTTCTCAAAATTTTTTGAAATCTTCAAGAAGTTGGAGATCAATATTCCCTTAGCTAAAGCACTTGAGCAAATGTCCCTGTACGCAAAGTTCTTGAAGGAACTTATCAACAAGAAGAGGAGTTGGCAAGTTAATGAAACCGTACTACTCACTGAGGAATGCAGAGCACTAATCCAGAAGGGACTTCCTCCCAAACTCGAGGACCCTGGGAGTTTCTTTTTACCCTGCGCCATTGGCAATATGACCATCAAGAAGGCGATGTGTGACTTGGGAGCTAGTATCAATCTAATGCCTGCCTCTCTAGTGAAAAAGCTAGGCATAAAAGAGGTGAAACCAGTACAGATGTCTCTAGAATTGGTGGACAAATCAGTGATATGCCCCAGGGGTATAATTGAGAACCTTCTAGTCAAGGTAGACAGATTCATCTTCCCTGCAGATTTTGTGATCCTGGATTCGAATCAGGATGAGGGCGACTCTATTATACTGGGAAGACCATTCTTGGCCACTGCTAGGGACATCATAGACATAAAGCAAGGAGAATTAACCCTCAGGATGCATAATGAAAGTATCACTCTGAGTGTACTACCAGAAACACAGAGTAGTAATGTAAAGAAGGATGGTAAAGAAACAGATAAGAAGAATCTGCAGTGGAAAGAGGAAATCAACAAGACAAACAACAACTGCCCTCCCAAGCAAGAGATAGATGATACAGCAGGCCAAAAAGAGAAAGAGACTGTGAAAAGTAATAAAGAAGCTCAAGGGAACATTGTAGTATTGGCAACTAAGAAAAGGAATTTCAAAAGGGAACCTGTTTTCAAAGAAGAAGAGTCAACAAAAGGAAGGAAGAAAAACAAAAACAGAATCAAAAAGGGTTGGAAGAACAAAAAAATTCCAACAGAAGGGCTCTCCAAAGGTGACAAAGTGCAGTTAGTCTATCAACAACTGGGAACAGACCAACAGACTAATGATTACTATACTGTGAGCAAAATATTATCACTAGAACATGCTGAGATAGAGCACTAAGGAACAAAGAAGAAGCTCACGATCAGAGGGGACAAGTTAAGGCACTACAGTCATCAACTGCCATAAAAGAGGGAGTCAATGTCAAGCTAATGACAATAAACGAGCGCTTCATGGGAGGCAACCCATGATTTATGATTCCTGCTTGCTTTTAAATTCAATAAAAGTATGATCACTTTAGCATGATTTTGAACTTGTCAAGACATCCTTGACAGATACATACACTGCTTTGAAATACATGCCAGACTTCTAAGTTTGGTGTGCTTAACAGCACACAAAAAGTTAACATTTCAAGCATTCTTAGATCATATGCTTAGTCATTTTGGTGAAGTATATGACCAAACATTAAGTTTGGTGTCTGCATATGTACAAATTTTGAGAAAAATATAACTTTTGTTCAGAAAATCAAAATCATGCAAAGATGGATCATACATTGTTTAGTTTTAGAAATTTATGCTAAGAAATAAATTGGCACTTATGGTAAAAGTATCAATTGTAACAAGCGTTTATTCAAATCACTGAGCAAGAGACAAGTTTGGTGTTTACCAAACTTTGGTTCAGGGACACAATTGATCTTTCACAAATAAGGACCATTATATAAAATATAAGCATATGCCATTTGACCACCATGCTTTAAATGAGTTCTGAAGCATTTTGTTTTGATTTAATTAGGAAAAAAAGGGGCTTGAAGAAAAGACAAGAGGAAGGAACGGCTATGACAAGCCAAGAAGAGAATCACATGTGCCTAGAGAGGTGTGCCAATCTTGGAAAGCAAAATCTGCATGCATGCACCATTGGACACCGAAAAAGCAAGCAACCAATAGGAAGAGAATCCTTGTCAAGCTTCAACAATACATGCAGGCCATTCATTTCATGAATATCTATACTATTCAACTTAATCCCCACCATTCATCATCATAACCGAATGCAATACTCTTTTGTGATCTTGTTGGGAAATTTGAAAACCTTTTCCATAAATAGCCCCCAACACATTATAAAGAACACTTTCATACAGACCATTCCCACTCAAAGCACACAATTTTCTTCTTCTCTTCACAACAAAACCGAACATCACTCCAAACACAACCCCCAACTATCTCTTATTCACACACATATTCAATGGCCTCCTCAAGATCAAGGAGAAGACCAGGAAAGGAACCAATGGTGATAGAGCCTCCATCCTATGACACAAAAAGATTCAAATCCCAATTTCATGAAGCAAGATACAATAGACTCATGAAAACAAAGATTGTCATCCCTAAAATGGGGTTCGAACTAAAGGAGGGAGAATACCCCATTATGCAACAAATCACCAAGGAAAGAAGATGGGATCTGCTGTGCCGTCCTCTCACTGATATTAGTGCTGTGATGATAAGGGAATTCTACACCAATGCAGTTAAGGAGAACAAAAATAGCCCATCGTACAAAAGTTATGTCAGAGGTGTTGAAGTGGACTTTAGCCCACATCAATCATAAGAGCTCTAAAGTTGAGAACCATAACTTACGATGAGCTTAGTTATAAAGACAGACTGCGTGGTGACAATGATCCTGATGAAATATTGGAGGGATTATGCATTGAAGAAAGAGACTGGGAAAGAGACTCACAGGGAGCCCCAAGTTGTCTGAAGAGACTTGATCTCAGACCTGAGGCGAAAGGGTGGTATGAGGTGGTAAGGGTATCAATACTCCCCACTGCAAATACATCATCAGTCATAATCAAGAGAGCTCTCCTGACATACTGCATCCTACATGGTGGGGAAATCAACCTTGCCCAACTCATAGCAGATAGCATCCAGGAGATGGCTGAAGACACAACTAAATCGGGTAGGCTTGGACACCCAAGCACAATCCTGAGATTGTGTAACAGGGCTGGAGTACTCTTCGAGGATGAAGATACAGAGAAGGTGAAAGGAACCAGAGGAATTACAAAAAGAAAAATGGAAGGCCTTAATGAAGAAGAGGAGGAAGATCAAGAAGAAGAAAGAACTCACAGAAGAAGAAGGTCACATAGGAGGGACGAACAAGCTCAGGGTGTCATAGATATGAGTCAATTGCAGGAAGTTCTTGATGAAATATCACAGCAAAATACGAAAGTGCAAGAACAGTATTCAAGGCAACAGGAACTCTATCTGCAACAACAAGAGCAATATCTAGAGCACCGGGAACAATATTCGAAGGACAGGGAGCAAAATGAAGCCTGGCAACACAGAATGGAGGAAAGATTGGATAGCTGGCAGCAACAATCAATGGCCCAACAACAAGAACTTCAAGCTAAAGTTCTTGAGGGACAAAGGGAACTAACAACAGGACTTCAAGAGTCATATGATAAGATGTTCCTAACCCAAGCCAAGTATGGGGAATATACTCACAACTTGTATCAGTGGAAGAATGTTCATCATACCATTGGAGAAACTAGACAAGTGCAGCAAATAGAGCATTACGAGGATACACAAGCAAAGTTGGAGTATTTAATCCGCTGCATGCCAGGACTAAATTCATGAATCAAACCATTTGAGCAGTGCCAAGACCTAAGAGACCAACAGAAGGCAAGAACCCAGCATTATACGGACAGGATGTATCAAAGATTGGAGGCAGTTGGGCTTTCAAGCCTCATAGATTCCGTCTGGGACAGAAGGTGTCCAAGTGAAGAAATTCAGGACTATACCAAGCTTTGGACGAGAAAGAAGAAGAGGGGAGAATCCAGCAATAACCAGGAACAAGACAACTAGAAGGTGGTAAAGTTCTTTCATAATTTCTAAGTAAATAAGGAAGATGTATACCTGAAACATGATATACCTCCAATTGTTCTTTGTGTAGCATACATCCCTTTTTGCTTAAAAAGTCATTTGCATAATAATTGTTGTCACTTACTGCCTTGAAAAACTTTGCATTGTTCCCTGCTTGGTTGAATAAAAGAAAGATGTTTGATTTAGAAAAGTAATTGTTCAATGTTGCAAAAGTTAGAATGAAAGATTAGTGGTGGTGTGTGTTTGATTCAACTATTAGCTCATGAAATAAATGTTGCAGAATGACTTGTTTCTTGAAGTGTAAGCTAGTTTGCTGCTATGATCCTTCAATTAATAAAATTCCCTTGAAAATAAACCAAAACAGAAAGAAAAAGAAAGAAGAAAAGCCAAAAGTTGGCAAAGAAATAAACAATAAGGCTAGACACCAATAGCTTGGACCCTAGGACATATGCCTGTGGTGTTTATGTACTAGGATATGCTTGGACAAGTAGGTTCTAAGGAGTATCTTAAAACTTGGCAACTTAGATCAACTGATTTGGGATTGTCAACTGAAAGTCCACAATAAAGAGCAACCTAGCTACAAAACATTTAGTAATCCAAAGAGATGCTGGGCATCAATGATCCTAGGAAGAAAAAGGTGAGCCATGTGTCTGTGGTGAAAAAAATGTTGAGTGAAAATAAGCCAAAGGCTACTGCAACATTTGACACCAAGCCTCTAAGAGATAATAAGCTCTGAAATGCAAAAGAAAGCAGAAAAAGCTAACAAAGAGATTAAGCAAAAGGGTAAGGAATCATAGCAGCAACCTTGGTGAACCCTTAAGGAAGCATAGTTATTTTGACAGCAAGTAATAAATGAGCTATTTTTGATCTGCATAAAACCCCATAAACAAAATTCAACTAAGTGCCTAATAAGGACATGCATGCTTATCTACTTCATTCTATCTTCTCTTATGTTTAAGTGCTTGCTTGGGGCAAGCAAGTTTTAAGTTTGGTGTTGTGATGACAAGTCATCTAAGCCGAGCTTCACTAGCCTTTTTCTTTGTTTTTATTAGGTTTTATACACTTTCTTGCATTCTAAGTAAGTAATTTGGAATGAAAATGCATGACTTCTTTGAATCAAACAACCACCAATTATTTGATGCAAAATCATGAAGTTTAAGCTAAATTTAATTGATAATTAATTGATTTATAAACCTTGTGAAATTAGTGATACTTTGATTGGTTGTTTTGATTTCTTGTAGGTGAAGAAAGAAGAAAAGAAGAAAAGCGTGGCTTAAGGAGCGTGCCCAAAGGAAATAAGAAATGTTTCCAAGGGAAGCAAGAAGCCTGTCCAAAAGAAAGAGAAAGCGTGCCAAAAGGAAAGAAAAAGCATGATCACATTGAGGAAGAATGGAAAGCTAAGTTAAGAAAGCAAACTGAGCTTCACAAGGAATGGAAGGAGAAGGAAGCTACAAAGCTAAGTTCAAATAGTTAACTGAGCACTAAAGAAAGCAAGGAAATGGTGCAAAGCTAAGTTAACTAAGTTAACTTTATCGGGACCTCTCCATATTAATTCAAGAAGAAATTCCAAGGGATGAAGCCAACAAGATTCGAACCAAGGACCAAGGAGAAGCAAGGAACTCACCTTGCAAGAAAATTCAAGAAGAAATAGCCAAAATGCATCCTCCATGGTTCGAACTTAGAACCACACGCTACTCCTTGCAAGGGAATTTGAGAATAAATAGCTAGAATGCTTCCTCCAGGACTTGAACTTGGGTATTCTTTGAAACATAAGGAAGGAGTACCATCAAGCTTGCAAGGAAAATCAAGGAAAAGTAGCTTAATTGCTTCCTCCAAGTTTCGAACTTGGGAACTCTTGGAAACACAAGGGAGGAACACCCACTCAACCAAGGAAATTAGCTCCAAGGCTTCCTCCACCAAGTGTTGAACCTGGGACCTTGAAGTCTCAAGCCAAGCGCTACAAGGAAGCTCAGTTGGTTTTTCCAACTGAGCATTGCTTCTCCCATTCTTCCCCACACTTTGGCGCACAAGTTTGCACACCAAGGGAGCTGTGACACACATTTTGGCGCACCAAGGAGGAAGCCTTGCGCATCATGACACGGTCTAGAGCTAAGTTAGATTTTCCAACTTAGCTCTAATACAATTGACACCCAAACAAGGCTGGGCGCACCAATTTGACACGGATGGAGCATGCTTGAAAGCTAAGTTGGATTTTCCAACTGAGCTTTCCCCTGGAGGTGCACTTTGGGCTATAAATTGGATTAAAAATCCAATTTAATTCATTTCTTCACCAAATCAAAAGCCCACCCAAATTCCAAAATCCAAGAATAGAAAGTGTATCAATAAGAGTTAGTTTGATGTAATTAGGACCTTTTGACACTTTGAGATTTTACTTTGAATTTTCCTTTTAATTGTCATTTTCATTTTTGAGCTCTTTACTTTGAATTTGAATTTCTGAGAACTTGGAAGGAGAATTGATCTCTCTTCTTCTTGGTTCTTGCTTGAGCACTCTTTTATTTTCTTGCTTTGGATCTTGGGTGAAGAATTGAAGAACTTCTGTTTCAATCTCACCTTGAGATCTCTTGTTTACTTTCCCTGCATAATTGAATTTCACTTTCTGTTTACTGCTTCATCTTCTCTTCAATTCTGCAATTTACTCTTCTTCACTTCTTTTGCAATTATTCTTGTTGGAACAAGGAAGGATTTGAGATCTAGACTTGTTATCTAGTCTCTTCCACCCTGAGATCTTCAACCTCTTTTACTTTGCTGCAAATTAAGCACTGCTTTCTCTGTTTTTAAATTCTCAAAGCATTTTACTCTTCTGTTTAAGATCTACTTCACTGCAATTCAATTTTCTCTTTTATTGTTTGATGCAATTTACTTGTTCTTGTTTAATTTCTGCAATCCCAACTCCCAATCCCTTTTACAATTCAAGCAATTTACGTTTCTTGCACTTTAAGCTTCAGCCATTTACATTACTTGCAATTTAAGTTTCTGCAATTTAATTTACTTGCACTTTAAGATTCAGCTCCTTTATTTTCCTGCTCTTTAGTTTACTGCAAATCTCCCCTTCCCCTTTACTTTCCATGCAATTTAGCTTCTGCAAATCACAAATCACTCAACCAATTCTTGATTCGCTTGACTAAATCAACCACTAAACTAAAATTGCTCAATCCTTCAATCCCTGTGGGATCGACCTCACTCATGTGAGTTATTATTACTTGATGCGACCCGGTACACTTACCGGTGAGTTTTGTGTTGGATCGTTTTCCACACATCATGATCCTCCTGAAGAATGATCCACAGCCTTCTTTGCTTCATAGGATAATCCTTCATAAAAGATGTGTAGTTGTACCCATTCATTGAACATTTCTGGAGGGCATCTTCTTATCAGATCTTTGAATCTCTCCCAGGCCTCATAGAGTGTTTCCCCATCTTGTTGTCTGAAAGTTTGCACCTCATCTCTCAGCCTATTGATTCTTTGTGGGGGGGGTAAAATCTTGCAAGGAATCTGTTCACAACCTCCTCCCATGTAGTTAGGCTATCCTTGGGGAATGATTCCAACCACTTTGCTGCCTTATCTCTGAGTGAGAAAGGGAACAAGAGTAGTTTGTAGATGTCGGGGTGTACCCCGTTGGACTTTACAGTGTCACATATCCTCAAGAATGTGCTGAGATGTTGATTATGATCTTCTTAGGCACTTCCTCCATATGAGCAATTGTTCTGAACAAGTGTGATGAGCTGAGGTTTTAGCTCAAAATTATTGGCATAAATTGTTGGCTTTAGGATGCTACTGCCATAATTTCCTGGGTTTGGGTTGATGTAGGAGCCTAAGACTCTCCTTTCTTGCCCATCATGATTTATTGGGCCTCCTCTAGCATTGTGAGATTCTTCTTCATGGTGGTTCTCCATGTTCTCCTCCATGTTTGTTTCAAAATACTCTTCCTCTTCCTCAGCACCAACGACTCCTTTCCCTCTTGCTTCCCTCCTTAATCTAAGGAAGGTCCTCTCAGGTTCAGAATCAAAAGAAGTTGAAGCACAGTTTCTTTTACCTGTCATACAACCAACAAGGCAAAAAGCAAGAAAGAAAATGAATGAAGAAATTACTCTTGTTAAAGTGGATGTTAGTGTGAGTGGTGCAATTAATCAAACGGTTAGAAGAGTGGAAATATGTATATAAAAAAAATACTCAAAGAAGAAAGAAATAGAACTCAAAATAAAAGAAAATAAAAGGTGCTAAATAAAATAAAATAACAAGGAAATTAAATTGCTTAATCTAGCTCTCCAATTGACTTAATCACTGTCAAATTTAAGCCAATCCCCAACAACGGCGTCATAAAACTTGATGACCGGAATTCACACCCCATTCAAAATTGGTGAATTAGTCCTTTTGGCAAGCGCCCCAAAATTATTGTCAAGTAATAACCTACAGTGGAGTGGGATCGTATCCACAGATATTGGCAAATTCAAGCAGTTTTAATCAATTGATGAATTAGTCAAGCAGATCAATAGGATTGTAGAGTGCAGAATTGTAAATGACATAAATGTAAATGACTAGAATATAAAGAAAAGAAATAAAGTTCAGAAATATAAATGGCAGAAAGTAAAGGGCAGAATCATGAATGACTTGAATGTAAATGGGAATGGGGAATTTTTGAATGTAAAAATAAGTAGTAAAGAAATGGATAGATAGGAATGGGGAAATTCATTGAGATTGGGAGATGTTGTCTCTTTAGATTGAATTTAGCTTATATCTTCTTCAATCATACAACTCATTGACCTCTTGGCAATCATGATTGATTGAGCCCAAATCCCTTGGTGACTCAATCTCTCAGATCTTGATCAATAGCCAATTCCTTGGTCTAATTGCTCATGAAGAAAGATATGCTTGGTCCCTGATTATACCACACACCATTATAGGTCCAAGTAGAGGGAGGATTATATGTCACATATCCAAACACCAAAACTCAGATTATACTCTAGTGTGAGAAGGGATTTCAAGCATGATTCATTTTTCCTTTCCCAAGGTTCCCATGAAACCCAATTGCATTCAATCTCTTTTCCAAGATAATTGAATACTAAGTATTAAGAATTAAATTCCTTCTAGAAAATGAAAGAGAAGATGAAGAGAAGAAGGAATTTACTATCATCAATCCATCAAGTACAACAGAGCTCCCTCTCTCAATGAGAGGGAAGTTAGCTACTCATAGCTCAAAAAAGTACTCAAGAGTGAAGTTTAAAAGTGGATCTAAAACTGACTGCTTAATCCCCTTCTTCAGTACTCCTTAGGGGTATTTATACTACTCCTAGTAAAATAAAAGAATTACAAAAGTGAAAAAGGAAAATTACATTTTGGAGGGAAAAGAAAACACTCAATAAGCATGACTTCTTAGCTGGCGTGTGGCTGGCGCTTCTCTGGCGAGTCACGTACCTTTCATTTCCAGCTTGGCGTGCTACGCCTATTCCTTCAAGTGGCATGCTCGTCCTTCTCTCAACCTTGGCGTGCCACGCCTTCGAACTCAAGTGGCACGCCAAAGTGGATTTCTTGTGTTGGCATGCCACGCCTTCGAGCTCAAGTGGCACGCCCCTTGCCTTTCTCACTTCTCTTTGCCTCTGGAAACTTGTACTGGCGTGCCACGCCCAAGGTCTGGCATGCCACGCCCTTGCTTCATGCTTGGCTAGGCTTCTCTAAAAAGTTGAACTAGCGTGGCACGTCCAGGGTCTGGCGTGCCACCCCCCTTTTGTGAGTGAGTGGTTCCTCTGTTTGGTGTGCCATGCCACGAGCTCAAGTGGCACGCCCCAATGCTTCTCTCTTGAATGACACTGGCGTGCCATGCCTGGTTGCTCAAGTGGCACGCCTAAATGAAGAATAGTGAATGGCGTGCCACGCCTTTGATACCAAGTGGCACGCCCCATGTAATTGGCCTCCTTCATCCTCTCTGGAAACTTATACCAGCGTGCCACGCCTAAAGGCTGGCGTGCCACGCCCATGATCTTGTCTTGGTTCCAGTGGTTGGCGTGCCACGCCTCAGTCTTCAAGTGGCACGCCATAGTGAAATGCCAAGGTTGGCATGCCACGCCTTCGATACCAAGTGGCACGACCAGTCTTTGCTTTTGGTCCTTTGTGCATTGGCGTGCCACGCCTGGTTGCTCAAGTGGCACGCCTAGTCTTCAATTGCCTTCAGCCCCTTCTCTGGATTGTTGTACCAGCGTGCCACACTATGCTGCTCAAGTGGCATGCCCATGGATTTGTGAACTCTTCAAGATTGGCGTGCCACGCCTGGGTTCTCAAGTGGCACGCCCATAGTAGTTGATGGGTCAGGCGTGCCACGCCCAGCTTGGCGTGCCACGCCCCTTTTGTGTCCTCCATTGTAGCTCTCTAGAATTTTGTATTAGCGTGCCACGCCCATATGCATGCTTGGACTTCTTCTCTGGACTTCAGTATTGGCGTGCCACGCCCAGCTCCTGGCATTCCATGCTAGTGCACTTTTGTGGCATTTGCTTCAAGTGGCACGCCAGTTTCACACGCCCAGTTTCTTGTTTGTCTTCCACCCAATTTTTGATGCTTTTCTCAGCTAAAATTCAGCACAACTCATCTCAAAGTGGTGTACCATAATATTCATCAAATTATGCAAGAATTGTACTGATCAAATGAGATTTATGCTCTTTTATGGTCTTCTTAATGTAAGAAAGAAGGGTAGATGATGCAAGTCATCAATGAGCGCTCTTGGTGCGAGAGCGCTACGTTTGTTTTCAAAGAGCGCTTACGATAGTGGAAAAAGCAAAATTTGCAAGTGACACGTAAGCGTAGGCCACGCATACGCGTCAAAGTTGCAACTTTGGAAGGCCACACGTACGCATGCATAACGCGTACGCGTGGGAGTGCCATTCATGAAGATCCACGCGAACACGTAGGCTGAGCATAATGTGGAAGTGAAGTTTTTTGAAGACCACGCGTATGCGTAGGGGACGCGTACGCGTGTGGAGTGCTCCTATTTCGAGCGCTACGCTCTTTTGGAGAGTGCTGATTGGTGCACGAAATTGTGATCATCAATGTCGCCAACAACTTGGTATGCACAATTGTAATCTCAACTCTTTGTCACAACTCCGCACAACTAACCAGCAAGTGCACTGGGTCGTCCAAGTAATAAACCTTACATGAGTAAGGGTCGATCCCATGGAGACTGTCGGCTTGAAGCAAGCTTTGGTCATTGGTACGCGGAATCGTGATTACACTTTAATTATGTAAAATTCATTGCTCTTTCTTTCCCTGGTAATGGCGCCAAAAAACATGATGCCAAGACCATGGTTCACAACTCCGTGTAACTGACCAGCAAGTGCACTGGGTCGTCCAAGTAATACCTTACGTGAGTAAGGGTCGAATCCCACGGAGATTGTTGGTATGAAGCAAGCTATGGTCACCTTGTAAATCTTAGTCAGGCAGATATAAAACAGTTATGGAGTTTTCGAAATTAATACTAAAATAGGGATAGAGATACTTATGTAAATCATGGGTGAGAATTTCAGATAAGCGAATAGAGATGCTTTCGTTCCTCTGAACTTCTGCTTTCCTGCTGTCTTCATCCAATCAGTCTTACTCCTTTCCATGGCTGGCTTTATGCAAGGGCATCACCGTTGTCAGTGGCTACATCCCCTCCTCTCAGTGAAAAATATGCTCACATGCTCTGTCACAACACGGCTAATCATCTGTCGGTTCTCGATCATGCTGGAATAGGATTCACCCTCCTTTTGCGTCTGTCACTAATGCCCAGCACTCGCGAGTTTGAAGCTCGTCACAGTCATTCAATCATTGAATCCTACTCGGAATACCACAGACAAGGTTTAGACTTTCTGGATTCTCTTGAATGCCGCTATCATTCTAGCTTACGCCACGAATATTCTGATTAAGAGATCTAAGAGATACTCATTCAGTTGAAGGTAGAACGGAAGTGGTTGTCAAGCACGCGTTCATAGGGAATGATGATGATTTTCACGTTCATCACATTTAGGTTGAAGTGCGAATGAATATCTTAGAAGCGAAACAAGATGAATTGAATAGAAAACAGTAGTACTTTGCATTAATCTTTGAGGAACAGCAGAGCTCCACACCTTAATCTATGGTGTGTAGAAATTCTACCGTTAAAATTACATAAGTGAAAGGTCCAGGCATGGCCGAGATGGCCAGCCCCTCTGATCTAAGAACCAGGCGTCCAAAGATGGTTTTCACTGATCAAAGATTGTTTAAAAGACTAGTAAAAGGTCCTATTTATAATAAACTAGCTACTAGGGTTTACATGAGTAAGTAATTGATGCATAGTTCCACTTCCTGGGCCCACTTGGTGTGTGTTTGGGCTGAGCTTAAGTGCTGCACGTGTAGAGGTCCTTTTTGGTGTTGAACGCCAGCTTTTGTGCCAGTTTGGGCGTTCAACTCTGGTTTTGGCTCCTTTTCTGGCGCTGGACGCCAGAGTTGGGTAGAAAGCTGGCGTTGAACGCCTGTTTACGTTGTCTATTCTTGGCCAAAGTATGGACTTTTATACATTGCTGGAAAGCCCTGGATGTCTACTTTCCAACGCAATTCGAAGCGCGCCATTTCGAGTTCTGTAGCTCTAGAAAATCTACTTTGAGTGTAGGGAGGTCAGAATCCAACAGCATCAGCAGTCCTTCTTCAACCTCTGAATCTAATTTCTGCTCAAGTCCCTCAATTTCAGCCAGAAAATACCTGAAATCACAGAAAAACACACAAACTCATAGTAAAGTCCAGAAATGTGAATTTAACATAAAAACTAATGAAAACATCCCTAAAAGTAACTAGATCCTACTAAAAACATACTAAAAACAATGTCAAAAAGCGTATAAATTATCCGCTCATCACAACACCAAACTTAAATTGTTGCTTGTCCCCAAGCAACTGAAAATCAATTAGGATAAAAAGAAGAGAATATACTATAAATTCCAAACTATCAATGAAACATAGCTTCAATCATATGAGCGGGACTTATAGCTTTTTGCCTCTTGAATAGTTTTGGCATCTCACTCTATCCATTGAGGTTCAGAATGATTGGCATCTATAGGAACTCAGGGTTCAGATAGTGTTATTGATTCTCCTAGTTCAGTATGATGATTCTTGAACACAGCTTCTTTATGAGTCTTGGCCGTGGCCCTAAGCACTTTGTTTTCCAGTATTACCACCAGATACATAAATGCCACAGACACATAATTGGGTGAACCTTTTCAGATTGTGACTCAGCTTTGCTAAAGTCCCCAATTAGAGGTGTCCAGGGTTCTTAAGCACACTCTTTTTTTGCTTTTGGACCTTGACTTTAATCGCTTAGTCTCAAGTTTTCACTTGACACCTACACGCCACAAGCACATGGTTAGGGACAGCTTGGTTTAGCCGCTTAGACCAGGATTTTATTCCTTTTGGCCCTCCTATCCACTGATGCTCAAAGCCTTGGGATCCTTTTTATTTGCCCTTGCCTTTTGGTTTTAAGGGTTATTGGCTTTTTGCTCTTGCCTCTTGGTTTTAAGAGCTTTTGGCTTTTTCTGCTTGCTTTTCTTTCTATTATTTTTTTTTCGCCTAAATTTTTTTTTTCTGCAAGCTTTGTTCTTTGCTGCTTTTTCTTGCTTCAAGAATCATTTTTATGATTTTTCAGATTATCAAATAACATGTCTCCTAATCATCATTCTTTCAAGAGCCAACATATTTAACATTCTTAAACAACAACTTCAAAAGACATATGCACTATTCAAGCATACATTCAGAAAACAAGAAGCATTGTCACCACATCAATATAATTAAGCTAAGTTCAAGGATAAATTCAAAACTCATGTACTTCTTGTTCTTTTAAATTAAAACATTTTTCATTTAAGAGAGGTGATGGATTCATAGGACATTCATAACTTTAAGACATAGTTACTACTACTAATGATCATGTAATGAAGACACAAACATAGATAAGCACATAACATAGAAAACAAAAAACAGAGAAAGCAAGAACAAGGAATGAATCCACCTTAGTGATGGTGGCGTTTCCTTCTTGAGGAACCAATGATGTCCTTGAGCTCTTCTATGTCTCTTCCTTGTCTTTGTTGCTCCTCCCTCATTGCTTTTTGATCTTCTCTTATTTCATGAAGCATGATGGAGTGCTCTTGATGTTCCACCCTTAGTTGTCCCATATTGGAACTCAATTCTCCTAGGGAGGTGTTGATTTGCTCCCAATAGTTTTGTGGAGGAAAGTGCATTTGAGGCATTTCCGGGATCTCATGGTGATGAGCTTCATACGCCTCTTGAGATCCATGAATGGGCTCTCTTGCTTGCTCCATCTTCTTCTTAGTGATGGGCCTGTCCTCTTTAATGAGGATATCTCCCTCTATGTCAATCCCAGCCGAATTGCATAGGTGGCAAATGAGGTGAGGAAAGGCTAACCTTGCCATGGTGGAGGACTTGTCAGCCACCTTGTAGAGTTTTTGAGGTATAATCTCATGAACTTCCACCTCTTCTCCAATCATGATGCTATGGATCATGATGGCCCGGTCTATAGTAACTTCAGACCGGTTGCTAGTGGGAATGATTGAGCATTGAATGAACTCTAACCATCCTCTAGCTACAGGCTTGAGGTCCAATCTTCTTAGTTGAACCGGCTT
This sequence comes from Arachis hypogaea, assembly GCF_003086295.3. Classification (NCBI taxonomy): domain Eukaryota; kingdom Viridiplantae; phylum Streptophyta; class Magnoliopsida; order Fabales; family Fabaceae; genus Arachis; species Arachis hypogaea. Next base: position 102,778,372 of record NC_092054.1, on the reverse strand, counting down.
GCCTTTGGAGTCAACCTTCCATTGAGCTCCTTCTACACATATGTCCATAAGGACTTGGTCCAACCTTTGATCAAAGTTGCCTCTCCTTGTGTAGGGGCGTTCATCTCCTTGCATCATGGGCAAGTTGAACGCCAACCTCACATTCTCCGGACTAAAATCTAAGTATTTCCCCCGAACCATTGTAACATAGTTCTTTGGATCCGGGTTCTTACTTTGATCATGGTTCTTGGTGATCCATGCATTAGCATAGAACTCTTGAACCATTAGGATGCTGACTTGTTGGATGGGATTTGTTAGAACTTCCCAACCTCTTCTTTGAATTTCATGTCGGATCTCTGGATACTCATTTCTTTTGAGTTTGAAAGGGACCTCAGGGATCACCTTCTTCTTGGCCACAATATCATAGAAGTGGTCTTGATGGGCTTTGGAGATGAACCTTTCCATCTCCCATGACTCGGATGTGGAAGCTTTTGTCTTCCCTTTCTCCTTTCTAGAGGATTCTCCGGTCTTAGGTGCCATCAATGGTAATGGAAAAACAAAAAGCTTATGCTTTTACCACACCAAACTTAGAATATTGCTCGCCCTCGAGCAATAAACAAAAGAATAGAAGAAGAAGAAGAAGAAGAAATATGGAGAGGGAGAGGGGGATGTGGTTTCGGCCAAGAAGGGTGTAGAGGGGTGTGTTGTGTGAATTTGATGAAGAATGGAGGGCTTTGTATAGGGAAGGGAGGGGGGAAGGTTTCGGCCATATGGGTGGGTTTGGGTGGAAAATTGGTTTTGAATTTTTGAAGGTAGGTGGAGTTTATGAGGTAGGTTTATGGGGAAGAGTGGATGGATGTGAGTGGAGGTAGGTGGGGATCCTGTGGGGTCCACAGATCCTGAGGTGTTCAAGGATTTACATCCCTGCACCCATTAGGCATGAAAAAATGCCTTTGCACACAACTCTGGGCGTTCAGCGCCAGGTTGGTGGCCATTTTGGGCGTTCAGCGCCCATTTGTGTGCCATTTCTGGCGTTGAACACCAGAACCATGCCTGTTCTGGCGTTCAGCGCCCAGAAGCTGCCCATTTTGGGCGTTCAGCGCCAGCACCATGCTCTGTTCTGGCGCTGAACGCCAGACAGATGCTCCTCCAGGGTGTGATTTTTTTTCTGCTGTTTTTGATTCCGTTTTCAATTTTTATATTTATTTTGTGACTCCACATGATCATGAACCTACAAAGACCTATAACTAAGAAAAATATAGTTAGATAAATAAAAATTGGGTTGCCTCCCAACAAGCGCTTCTTTAATGTCAATAGCTTGACAGTGGGCTCTCATGGAGCCTCACAGATGTTCAAAGCATTATTGAAACTCTCCAACACCAAACTTAGAGTTTGGATATGGGAGTTCAACACCAAACTTAGACTTTGGTTGTGGCCTCCCAACACCAAACTTAGAGTTTGACTGTGGGGGCTCTGGTTGACTCTGCTTTGAGAGAAGCTTTTTCTGCTTCTTCTCCATGGTTGCAGAGGGAGATCCTTGAGTTTTAAACACAAGGGAGTCCTCATTCTATTGAAGGACTAGTTCACCTCTGTCAACATCAATCACAGCTCTTGCTGTGGCCAGGAAAGGTCTTCCTAGGATGATGGATTCATCCTCTTCCTTTCCAGTATCCAGGACTATGAAATCGGCAGGGATGTAAAGGCCTTCAACCTTTACTAACACGTCCTCTAGTTGTCCATAAGCCTGTTTTCTTGAGTTATCTGCCATCTCTAATGAGATTTTAGCAGCTTGCACCCCATAGATTCCCAGTTTCTCTATTACAGAGAGGGGTATGAGGTTTATTCCTGAACCAAGGTCACACAGAGCCTTAAAAATCATGGTGCCTATGGTACAGGGTATTATGAACTTTCCAGGATCCTGTCTCTTCTGAGGCAATGTCAGTTGATCCAGATCACTTAGTTCATTGATGAACAAGGGAGGTTCAACTTCCCAAGTATCAGTGCCAAATAATTTGGCATTCAGCTTCATGATTGCACCAAGAAACTTGGCAGTTTGCTCTTCAGTAACATCCTCATTCTCTTTAGAAGAGGAATACTCATCAGAGCTCATGAAGGTTATAAGGAGGTTCAATGAAATCTCTATGGTCTCTAGATGAGTCTCAGATTCCTTTGGTTCCTCAGAGGGAAGCTCCTTATTGGTCACTGGACGTCCCAGGAGGTCTTCCTCCTTGGGATTCACGTACTCCTCTCCCTCATTGGGTTCGGCCATTTTGCTTATGTCAATGGCCTTGCACTCTCCTTTTGAATTCTCTTCTGTATTGCTTGGGAGAGTACTAGGAGGGATTTCAGTGATCCTTTTACTCAGCTGGCCCACTTGTGCTTCCAAATTTCTAATGGAAGACCTTGTTTCATTCATGAAACTTACAGTGGCCTTAGATAGATCAGAGACTAGATTTGCTAGATTAGAAGTATTTTGTTCAGAGTTCTCTGTCTGTTGCTGAGTGGATGATCGAAAAGGCTTGCTGTTGCTAAACCTGTTTCTTCCACCATTATTAAAGCCTTGTTGATGCTTTTGATCCTTCCATGAGAAATTTGGAAGATTTCTCCATGATGAGTTATAGGTGTTTCCATAAGGTTCACCTAAGTAATTCACCTCTGCTATTGCAGGGTTCTCAGGATCATAAGCTTCTTCTTCATAAGAAGCCTCTTGAGTACTGTTGGATGCAGCTTGCATTCCATGCAGACTCTGAGAGATCATATTGACTTGCTGAGTCAATATTTTGTTCTGAGCCAATATGGCATTCAGAGTATCAACTTCAAGAACTCCCTTCTTCATAGGCGTCCCATTATTCACAGGATTCCTTTCAGAAGTGTACATGAACTGGTTATTAGCAACCATGTTAATGAGTTCTTGAGCTTCTGCAGGCGTTTTCTTTAGGTGAATGGATCCACCTGCAGAAGTATCCAGTGACATCTTTGATAGCTCAGATAAACCATCATAGAATATATCCAGGATGGTCCATTCTGAAAGCATGTCAGAAGGACACTTTTTGGTCAACTGTTTGTATCTTTCCCAAGCTTCATAGAGGGATTCACCTTCTTTCTGTCTGAAGGTTTGAACATCAGCTCTAAGTTTGCTCAGCTTTTGAGGAGGAAAGTACTTGGCTAAGAAAGCCGTGACCAGCTTATCCCAAGAGTTCAGGCTGTCTTTGGGTTGAGAATCCAACCATAATCTAGCTCTGTCTCTTACAGCAAAAGGGAAAAGCATGAGCCTATAGACTTCAGGATCTACTCCATTAGTCTTAACAGTATCACATATCTGCAAGAATTCAGTTAAGAACTGAAAAGGATCTTCAGATGGAAGTCTATGAAACTTGCAGTTCTGCTGCATCAGAGAAACTAATTGAGGTTTCAGCTCAAAGTTGTTTGCTCCAATGGCAGGAATGGAGATGCTTCTTCCATGTAAATTGGAATTAGGTGCAGTAAAGTCACCAAGCATCTTCCTTACATTATTATTATTTTCGGCTGCCATCTCCTCTTCCTATTCGAAAATTTCTGAAAGGTTATCTCTGGATTGTTGTAATTTAGCTTCTCTTAATTTTCTCTTCAGAGTCCTTTCAGGTTCTGGATCTGCTTCAACAAGAATGTTCTTGTCCTTGCTCCTGCTCATATGACAAAGAAGAGGGCACAGAAAAATAATAATAATAATAGAGATCCTTTATACCACAGTATAGGGATCCCTGTGTGAGTAGAAGAAGAGGGGGAGACAAAGAATGTAATATAATGAAAGAAATACAACTGTGAGGATGGCAGAGATGTGAGATGAGATGTAAGTAGATGAATTAATAAATAGAATAAGATGAGAGAGAAGGAATTTTCGAAAATAATTTTTGAAAAAGAGTTAGTGATTTTTGAAAATAGTTTTTGAAAAATGTTAGTAATTTTCGAAAATTAAGGTTTAAAAATTAAAAATTAAAATAATTATTAAATTAAAAAGAAATTTTGAAAAAGGGGAAAGATATTTTCGAAAATGAGAGAGAGAGAGTTAGTTAGGTAGTTTTGAAAAAGTTAAGAAACAAACAAAAAGTTAGTTAGTTGAAACAAATTTTGAAAACCAATTTTTGAAAAGATAAGAAGTTAGGAAGTTAGAGAAGATATTTTGAAATCAAATTTTTTGAAAAAGATAAGAAGATATTTTTGAAAAGATATGATAGAAATTAGTTTTTGAAAAAGATTTGATTTTTTAAAATCTCAATTAATGATTTGATTTACAAGAAATCACAAGATATGATTCTAGAACTTAAAGTTTGAATCTTTCTTAACAAGCAAGTAACAAACTTCAAATTTTTGAATCAAAACATTAATTGATTATGTTATTTTTGAAAATTTGATATAAAAATAAGAAAAAGATTTTTTTGAAAAATATTTTTGGAATTTTCGAAAATAACTAAGAATTTTGAAAAAGATTTGATTTTTGAAAAAGATTTGATTTTTGAAAAAAATTTGAAAAAGATAAGATTTTCAAACTGAAAATTTGATTTGACTCATAAGAAACAACTTGATTTTTAAAAATTTTTGAAAAAGTCAATCCAAATTTTCGAATTTGATGAGAGAAAAAGGGAAAGATATTTTTTTGATTTTTGAAATTTTTATGAAAAACATGAAAATGATGCAATGCATGAAAATTTTTGGATCAAAACAATGAATGCATGCAAGAATGCTATGAATGTCAAGATGAACACCAAGAACACTTTGAAGATCATGATGAACATCAAGAACATATTTTTGAAAAATTTTTGATGCAAAGAAAACATGTAAGACACCAAACTTAGAAATCTTTCATGTTTAGACTCTAAGAAACGAAAAATGCACATGTAAAACAAGAAAAGACACAAAACATGAAAAAATCAAGATCAAACAAGAAGACTTACCAAGAACAACTTGAAGATCATGAAGAATACTATGAATGCATGATATTTTCGAAAAATGCAAGATGCATATGCAATTGACACCAAACTTATGATATGACTCAAGACTCAAACAAGAACACAAAAATATTTTTGATTTTTATGATTTTCTAATTTTTTGGTATTTTTCAAAAATTAATTGAAAAAGGAAAATAAGAATTCCAAAATTTTTAATATGAATTCCAGGAATCTTGCATGTTTAGTCTAAAGCTTCAGTCCAGGAATTAGACATGGCTCATGAGCCAGCCAAGCTTTCAATGAAAGCTCCAGTCCAAAACACTAGACATGGCCAATGGCCAGCCAAGCTTCAGCATGTAATTCAGACATGACACGCCTGACATACTCATTCCCAAAGGAATTAGACATGGCTTTACAGCCAGCCAGGCTTCAACATGCTTCATGAAACACTAGAATTTATTCTTAAAAATTCTGAAGAAAAATAATATTTTTGAAAACTTTTTTTCTCCAAAAACAGATGAGAAATTTTTGAAATATTTTTGAAAAATTTTTGAAAACAAAACAAAAAAAACAAAAAAAAAAGAAAATTACCTAATCTGAGCAACAGGATGAACCGTCAGTTGTCCAAACTCGAACAATCCCTGGCAACGGCGCCAAAAACTTGGTACGCGGAATCGTGATTACACTTTAATTATGTAAAATTCATTGCTCTTTCTTTCCCTGGTAATGGCGCCAAAAAACATGATGCCAAGACCATGGTTCACAACTCAGTGTAACTGACCAGCAAGTGCACTGGGTCGTCCAAGTAATACCTTACGTGAGTAAGGGTCGAATCCCACGGAGATTGTTGGTATGAAGCAAGCTATGGTCACCTTGTAAATCTCAGTCAGGCAGATATAAAACAGTTATGGAGTTTTCGAAATTAATACTAAAATAGGGATAGAGGTACTTATGTAAATCATGGGTGAGAATTTCAGATAAGCGAATAGAGATGCTTTCGTTCCTCTGAACTTCTGCTTTCCTGCTGTCTTCATCCAATCAGTCTTACTCCTTTCCATGGCTGGCTTTATGCAAGGGCATCACCGTTGTCAGTGGCTACATCCCCTCCTCTCAGTGAAAAATATGCTCACATGCTCTGTCACAGCACGGCTAATCATCTGTCAGTTCTCGATCATGCTGGAATAGGATTCACCCTCCTTTTGCGTCTGTCACTAACGCCCATCACTCGCGAGTTTGAAGCTCGTAACAGTCATTCAATCATTGAATCCTACTCAGAATACCACAGACAAGGTTTAGACTTTCCGGATTCTCTTGAATGCCGCCATCATTCTAGCTTACGCCACGAAGATTCTGATTAAGAGATCTAAGAGATACTCATTCAGTCGAAGGTAGAACGGAAGTAGTTGTCAGGCACGTGTTCATAGGGAATGATGATGATTGTCACGTTCATCACATTCAGGTTGAAGTGCGAATGAATATCTTAGAAGCGAAACAAGATGAATTGAATAGAAAACAGTAGTACTTTGCATTAATCTTTGAGGAACAGCAGAGCTCCACACCTTAATCTATGGAGTGTAGAAACTCTACCGTTAAAATTACATAAGTGAAAGGTCCAGGCATGGCCGAGATGGCCAGCCCCTCTGATCTAAGAACCAGGCGTCCAAAGATGGTTTTCACTGATCAAAGATTGTTTAAAAGACTAGTAAAAGGTCCTATTTATAATAAACTAGCTACTAGGGTTTACATGAGTAAGTAATTGATGCATAAATCCACTTCCTGGGACCACTTGGTGTGTGTTTGGGCTGAGCTTAAGTGTTGCACGTGTAGAGGTCCTTTTTGATGTTGAACGCCAGCTTTTGTGCCAGTTTGGGCGTTCAACTTTGGTTTTGGCTCCTTTTCTGGCGCTGGACGTCAGAGTTGGGTAGAAAGCTGGCGTTGAACGCCAGTTTACGTTGTCTATTCTTGGCCAAAGTTTAGACAATTATACATTGCTGGAAAGCCCTGGATGTCTACTTTCCAACGCAATTGGAAGCGCGCCATTTAGAGTTCTGTAGCTCCAGAAAATCCACTTTGAGTGCAGGGAGGTCAGAATCCAACAGCATCAGTAGTCCTTCTTCAACCTCTGAATCTGATTTCTGCTCAAGTCCCTCAATTTCAGCCAGAAAATACCTGAAATCACATAAAAACACACAAACTCATAGTAAAGTCCAGAAATGTGAATTTAACATAAAAACTAATGAAAACATCCCTAAAAGTAACTAGATCCTACTAAAAACAATGTCAAAAAGCGTATAAATTATCCGCTCATCAGTCATCTTGTAAATCTTAGTCAGGCAGATTCAAATAGTTATAGAGAATTGATAATTAACATCTGAATAAAACATAAAATAAAGATAGAGATACTTATGTAATTCATTGGTAGGAATTTCAGATAAGCGTATGAAGATGCTTTGTTCCTTCTGAACCTCTACTTTCCTATTGCCTTCATCCAATCATTCATACTCCTTTCCATGGCAAGCTTTATGTTGGGCATCACTGTTGTCAATGGCTACTTCCCGTCCTCTCAGTGAAAATGTTCCAAATGCGCTGTCACCGCACGGCTAATCATCTGTCGGTTCTTGATCATGTTGGAATAGGATCCATTGATCCTTTTGCGTCTGACACACGCCCAACACTCGCGAGTTTGAAGCTCGTCACAGTCATCCCTTCCTAGATCCTACTCGGAATACCACAGACAAGGTTTAGACTTTCCGGACCTCAGGAATGGCCGCCAATAATTCTAGCTTATACCACGAAGGTTCCAATCTTAGATTTGAAACCCAAGAGATACACATTCAAGCTATTGCAAGTAGAACAGAGGTGGTTGTCAGGCACGTTTTCATAGGTGAGAATGGTGATGAGTGTCACGGATCATCACATTCATCAGGTTGAAGAACGAGTGTATATCTTAGAGAAGAAGTTGGCGTGAATTGAATAGAAAAACAATAGTACTTTCCATTAATTCTTGAGGAACAGCAGAGCTCCACACCTTAATCTATGGTGTGTAGAAACTCTACCATTGAAAATACCAGAGAGGGAACCAGAAGTTTTCACGTGTAGAGACTTTTCTTGGAGTTAAACGCCAGCTTTTGTGCCAGTTTAGGCGTTTAACTCCAGCTTTTATGCCAGTTCTGGCGTTTTGAACGCCGGTTTGGGCCATCAAATCTTAGGCAAAGTATAGATTATTATATATTGTTGGAAAGCCCAGGATGTCAACTTTCCAACGCAATTGAGAGCGCACCAATTGGGCTTCTGTAGCTCTAGAAAATCTACTTCGAGTGCAGGGAGGTCAGAATCCAACAGCATCTGCAGTCCTTTTTCAGCCTCTGAATCAGATTTTTGCTCAGGTCCCTCAATTTCAGCCAAAAAATACCTGAAATTATAGAAAAACACACAAACTCATAGTAAAGTCCAGAAATGTGATTTTTATTTAAAAACTAATAAAAACATAATAAAAACTAACTAAAATATACTAAAAACATACTAAAAACAATGCCAAAAAGCGTATAAATTAACCGCTCATCACTGATATGGACGCGCACGCGTATAGCACGCGTATGTGTCACAAGTCCAATTGGTGAAGGTCACGCGTATGCGTAGGTAACGCATACGCGTGGATGGGCCAAAATGCAAAAAGGACGCGCACGCATAGAGGATGCGTACGCGTGGGTATAAAAGCGCTCCGTTCTTCAAATGAACGCTACGCTCTCTTCGAAGCCTCATTTCTGCTCAATTAATCTGATTCCAAGCCCATTGAAACTTTAAAGCAAGCAGAGCACATTGACATCACTCAAAGGCACAAGAAACAATTAGAATAGGAATTTCATTTAATTGTAATTTGTTTTGAATTTTGAGCTGTTCTCTGGTTTTGTCCAGGTACTTTTTCAGGGTGGGGTCCTTAGCTTGGTAACTCCCTACTATTTGTGAGGTGACTACTTGCGAATAACTGAAGATGATAAGCTTTTGAACTCCAACTTCCTTAGCTAATCTCAAACCAGCTAGTAATGCCTCGTATTCGGCCTGGTTGTTTGAGGCAGGGAACTCAAATTTTAGGGAGAGTTCGATTTGGGTTCCCTGGTCGCTTTCTATTATCACACCTGCACCACTCCCGATTTTGTTTGAAGAGCCGTCTACATAGAGATCCCATTTTGTAGGAGTTCCCGGGGTTTCAGTGTACTCAGCAATGAAATCGGCCAAATACTGAGACCTGATGGCCGTCCGAGCTTCGTATTGAAGATCAAACTCAGATAGCTCGACTGCCCACTGTAGAATTCTTCCAGCTAAGTCTGTCTTCTGTAGAATGCCTTTCATAGGTTGGTTAGTCCGAACTTTGATGGTATGAGCTTGAAAATATGGGCGAAGTCGTCGGGAAGTTAGTATGAGAGCGTAGGCGAACTTTTCTATCTTTTGATAGCTCAGTTCGGCCCCTTGTAGGGCTTTGCTGATGAAGTAGATGGGTTATTTCCCACTTTCGTCTTCTCTGACTTGTGCTGAGGTTATTGCCCGACTTCCCACTGCGAAGTATAATATGAGTGCTTCTCCTTCCCGTGGTCAAGTAAGAATGGGTGGTTGTCCTAGGAATTTTTTGAAATCCTGGAAAGCTTACTCGTACTCTGCGGTCTATTCAAACCTCTTTCCCTTCCTTAGTGTGGCGTAAAAGGGGAGAGATCTTATGGTCGATCCGGCTAGAAATCTGGACAAGGCTGCTAGTCTTCCGTTGAGTTGTTGTACTTCTTTGACACAGGTCGGACTTTTCATGTTGAGTATAGCTTGGCATTTATCCGGGTTCGCCTCAATTCCTCGTTGTATTAGCATGAAACCTAGGAATTTGCCAGCTTCTACTTCAAAGGTACACTTTGCGGGATAAAGTCGCATGCCATGCTTTCTGATGGTGTCGAACACTTTGGCGAGGTCGGACAGTAAGGATTCTTCACTTTGTGTTTTTACCAACATGTCGTCCACATATACCTCCATAAGTTTCCCGAGATGGTCTGCGAAGACCTTATTCATTAATCTTTGGTAGGTAGCTCCTGCGTTTTTGAGTCCGAATGGCATGACGACATAACAGTAATTTGCTTTTGGGGTTAGGAATGAGGTTTTCTCTTGATCAGGTGGGTACATTGGGATTTGATTATATCCCGAATACGCATCCATGAAGGAAAGGTACTTGTATCCAGAGGAGGCATCCACTAGAGTGTCTATGCTTGGGAGTGGATAGGAATCTTTTAGACAGGCTTTATTGAGGTCGGTAAAATTAGTGCACATCCTCCATTTTCCATTTGACTTTTTCACCAATACGACGTTGGCTAGCCATAGTGGGTACTTGACTTCTCTTATGAATCCTGCCTCTAGTAAAGCTTGTACCTGTTCTTCCATGGCTTTGGATCTCTCTGGTCCGAGCTTCCGACGCTTCTGTTGTACTGGCCGAGATCCTGGGTATACTGCCAGTTTGTGGCACATTAGTTTGGGATCTATGCCCGGCATGTCTGCGGCCTTCCATGCAAAGAGGTCGGTATTATCCCTTAGGAACTGTATCAGAGACTCCTTTATATTTTTTCTCAGTCGCCTCAATATTTGTTGTTTTATCTGGGATATCTCCGATTTAGACATCCTCGATCTTGCCCTCAGGTTGTGGACGATGTTCTTCCCGACCTCGAACTCTTCCGAGTTTGATACTGTTGATTTCTTCTCCTTTGCCTCTAGGGTTCAGACTTTCGTTGTAGCAGCGTCGCACAATTTTCTGGTCTCCTTTTATCGTGGCAATCCCTTCTGGGGTTGGAAACTTCATGCATAGATGTGGAGTCAAAACTACTGCGGCAAGCTGATTTAGCATTGTCCGACCTATCAGGGCATTGTAGGCTGAGCTCACGTCAACTACGATGTAGTCTATGTTGAGTATCTTTGATCGGGTTCCCTTTCCAAAGGTTGTGTGTAGTGAGATATATCCAAGGGGTTGGATTGGAGTGTCTCCTAGTCCAAACAAGTTGTTCAGATATGCTCTGAGCTCTTTTTCTTGTAGGCCGAGTTTGTCGAAGGCGGATTTAAACAAGATATCCGCCAGCTTCCTTGGTCTACCAGTGTGCGGTGGAGGTTGGCATTGGCCTTTATGATAGTGATGACCATGAGATCGTCATGTCCCAGGATGATGCCTGCCGCATCTTCTTGGGTAAAAGTAATAGTAGGGAGGTCGAGTGATCCTTCTCCTCCTCCAACGTGATATACTTCTTTAAGGTGCCTTTTGCGAGATGATTTGGAGATTCCTCCTCCTGCGAATCCTCCATTTATCATGTGAACATGCCTTTCCGGGGTGCGGGGTGGTCGTTCAGCTCATCCGACCTCTTCGTCCCTTCTTCTTTTTTTGGGTTCATCCGTTTTGTTGGCTAAGTACCGATCTAGTCGCCCTTCTCTTACCAATTTTTCTATGACATTTTTTAAGTCGAAGCACTCGTTTGTAAGATGTCCATAGATTTGGTGGTATTCACAGTATTCTATCCGATTTCCTCCTCCTTTTTTTGCTTTTGATTGGACGAGGTGGTAGAATTTTTTTAGTGTGGCATACTTTTCAGAAAATGTCCACAAGAGACACCCGAAGAGGGGTGTAATTGTGGTATTTTTTAGGTTTCTCTTCGTGTTAATCTTCTTTTTTCTTGGACTCTTTATCCTTATCCCGATAGGAGTAGGAGAATCCGGATTTTGAGGTCTCTCCCAATCGAGAATTTTCTTCCATGTTGATATACTTCTCTGCCCGTTCTTGCACTTTATTTGAAGATGTTGGGTGTTTCTTTGATATAGAATGACTAAAGAGTCCTTCCCGCAGGCCATTGATGAGACCTATGATGGCTGCTTCTGTTGGTAGGCTTTGTATGTGTAGGCATGCTTTGTTGAATCTTTCCATGTAAGATCGAAGACTCTCCCGATCTCCTTGTTTGATTCCTAATAGGCTTGGGGCATGCTTGGCTTTGTCTTTCTAAATGGAAAATCTGGCAAGAAATTTCTTGGCTAAGTCATCAAAACTTGTGATGGATCTGGGAGGCAGACTGTTGAACCACTTAATAGCTGTCTTTGTTAGGGTTGTTGGGAAGGCTTTGCAATGAATAGCATATTAGGCATCGGTGAGATAAATTCTGCTTCTGAAATTGCTGAGATGATGGCTTAGATCGGAGGTACCGTCGTATGGGGTCATGTCTGGAGCTTTAAAATCCTTCGGAACTTTAGCTTTCATTATTTCTTTGGTGAAGGGATCTTGATCTTTGGGGCAGTTGTCTTCGTGACCGGGTTGACTAGTTTTGGTTTCTAGGTCGGCTTCGAGTTTTAGGAGCTTGTCCTCTAACTCTCGGTGTCGCCTAGTTTCTCTTCGAAGGTTTCTTTCGGCTTCACGCTGGAATTTGGCCTCCTGTTCGAGCTGCTTAAGCCGATTTTTTTGTTCTCGGAGGGCTTCTAAAATTTTTGTATTTGGAGAATGATTTTCTCCGTTTTGCTGAGATGTATCTTTGGGTGTGGTGTCCGCGTTCTTGTGCGGCGTCCGGTTTTCCAAATCATAATTGTGATCGTTGGTGATGTCGTCCGCCATGATGGTGGGATAACTTCCAGGTCCCCGGTAACGGTGCCAATGTTCCGAGAGTTACCTGAAACTAAAGGCCGATCTCGGAGGAGATCTGCTGTGGTGGCCAAAACTGTCGTGTCCGGCTTGTTGGATCTAAGAGGAGATCTGCTGTGGTGGCCGAAGCTGTCGTGTCCGACTTGTTTGACTTGGGGAGCTACTGATCCTTGATCACCGGAGGGCGGTGGTACATGCAAGGGACTCCGATGTTTAAGTTAGCATGGGCTTTAACCAGGTTTTTAATAGAATCAGAGTATGAGTTATACCTGCGTGCTCCAGTATATTTATAGTAGTGTAGAGTGACCTTCTTGATAAGATAAGTTTAGTTATCTTATCTTATCTTTGAGTGAAGTCATCTTATCTTTAAGGGAAACTGCCCTTATCTTTCCAGGCTTTGGCTGCCTTTAGATTGGGCTATGTTCCTTCATTTGGGCCTTTCTTGGGCCTTTGTAGTGATTTGGCCGAACTCCTTGAGAGGAGGTCAGGTAATCCTGACCTAAAGAGGTTGGCCGATTTGTCGTCACTCAGCCCGGGTCATACAACTCAACCCAGGGCATGAACACAAGGTTTGGAGTCCCTTACTCCATCACCACAAATAATGGCACCAAATTTACTGATACAGGTTTTAGAAACTTGGTAGCCGACTTAAAAATAAAGCACCAATTCACATCCGTAGAACACCTGCAAGTTAATGGACAGGCAGAAGCTACCAACAAAGTCATACTAGCCGGGTTAAAACGAAGAATACAGGGTGCAAAGGGAGCTTGGGCTGAAGAGCTCCCACATGTCCTATGGGCATATCAGACAACTCCACACTCCACCATAGAAGAATCACCCTTCCGACTTGCTTACGGAATGGAGACAATGATCCCAGGAGAGATAGAGGAAGGATCCCCCAGGATAATCCTCTAGAATGAAGATACCAATTCCCAAAATCAAAAGGAAGAGCTCGACCTACTTCCAAAAATCTGAGAAAGAGTTCGGATTAGAGAGGAAGCGCTAAAGCGTCAAATGGCTTCAAGGTATAATCAGAGAGTAGTCCAGTGAAGCTTCGCCAACAATGATCTCATCTTAATCCGAAATGACATCGGAGCAGGTCGATCAGGAGAAGGGAAGTTAGCAGCTAACTGGAAAGGACCTTACCGAGTTGTAGAGATACTGGGAAAAAGGTTATTATAAGGTGTCCGATCTGGAAGGGCGAAAGCTACCAAGGTCATGGCATGCATGTAACCTGCAAAGGTACTATAGTTTGAAAGGTGATAAAGATCTTAGGTCAAGGTGCACTCTTTTTCCTGAAAAGGTTTTTTTAATGAGGCACCAAGCCAAGATCTACAGAATTGCCCGATTCAGAAGGGTAAGCACTTATATGTATATACTCTTATATTTTTTGTATTTCCTACTTGAATAAAGTTTTTTAGATTCCATAAAAAGGTTATCTACCAAGACGTATCAATCTGAGTGCAAGAATTCACCGCCCGAATACGACAAGGTCAGCAAGATGAGAACCAAACTCGTCACCTGATTACAAAGAAGTCGGCATGGTGAAAGCAACAAAAACAGATTAATGCAAGAAGTTATAAAAATTAATCCATAAAAAGTTGTCTGACGAGGCCTGGCTAAAAATGGACTGCTAAAAATAACATAAGAAGTACCGACACAGAAGTCGGGCAAGGTGATCAACGCAAAAAGTTATAAAAAGTAATCCATAAAAAGTGGCCTGACGAGGTCTTACTAAAAATGGATTACTAAAAATAACTTAAGAGGATTCAACAAGAAGAAGTCGGATCAATCCAATCAACAAAAAGTTATAAAAAGTAATCCAGAAAAAGTGGCCTGACGAGGTCTTACTAAAAATGGATTACTAAAAATAACTTAAGAGGATTCGACAAGAAGAAGTCGAACCAAACCAATCAAAGCGACAAAGTTATAAAAAGTAATCCATAGAAAGAGGCCTGGCGAGGTCTGAATAAAAATGGATTACTAAAAATAACTTAAGAGGGTTCGACAAGAAGAAGTCGGACTGAACCGAGCAAACCGACAAAGTTATAAAAAGTAAATCCATAGAAAGAGGCCTAATGGATTACTAAAAATAACTCAAGAAGAACTGACAAAGAGAAGTCGACCAATGAAAGTGGTATCCCAAACCAACAAAGTCGACCATCCAAAGCATGCATAGCTTTCCCCGAAGAGCCACGGCTCCACAACAAAGCTATCAAAATTGTTCAAAGACCAACTAAAAGGGTTCTACCAGAACACTAAAAAGTCGTCAAACAGGTTAAGCCCCAAGGGTCATCTCGCCTAACCAAAAGACAGACAAACAATGATCTAAAAGAGGTCGGGTAGTAGAGTACTAACACTCTATAAAGATCTACAAAATTTGCAAAGGAATGACCAACATATCAAAAGAAACACAACAATCATTAAAAAGACTCAGAAGGCAACCTGAGAGAGGACCTCAAGAGTTCAAAAGCATTTTGTCTTTCTACTAAGTTGCATAGAAGCAACTAACAGTCAAGAGAACCAAAACCATAAACTAAGATACAAAATATAGCGTTCAAATGCCCACAAGTTGGGCTGTGGAGATAAAACACATAAATCATAAGGGGTGCAAAGTCTCCCCAGTAACAGCGTCAGTAGCAAAAGGTGGAGGAATGATATTCACAGGGACGGCATCCACAGTCCCATCCTCACGATTAAGGATTTCCCAATCTGGATCAGGTTGAGAATGGTCGACCTCAGTAGAAGGATTTAAAGAAGTCGTGGCTGCAGAAGCTTTGGCTGGCGGTGCAGGACGAGGCCCATCATCTTCATCATCTAGAGTAGGCACAATTCTGCCATCCTCCACTACATTATCTAAGCTAAAGAGAGTCAGGTCAAGTTCAGGAGCAAGAACTCGGACCTGGGCCCTCAAATTGTCATAAGCACCCGTCACATTATCTACCAGATGACTCTGGAGGTCAGCATAATCCATTTGGGTAGTTTCAAGCCTCCCCCTCAACTCCAACACCTCGGCATAAGTGCAGGTATAACCTCTTTGTGCTTTTTTGCCATCTCCTCTACTAAATTTATAGCTGCCTCAGCCCTGATAGCCCGCGACTTCTCCTTCTCCAAGTCTAACTCTAACTTGATCACCCTGTCATCGAGCTCATCCTTCAAACCTTTGACCTTATCAAATTCCGACTTGGCATCCTCCAGGAAAGCTTTCGTTGCATGAACAGGGGAACCTTGGACAGTAAAAAACAAAGCCGCTCCCATATGGGCCATCCGGATACTATTATTAGTAATAAAATTCAAGTGATGTAGGATAGACACATCATCCATTGGAAGTCGACCAAAGGGGGCAATCTGATTATCCACAAACCCACCAGCATCAAAATCTAGGGCATCCAAGTCAAAAGGTTTAACAGTTTTTTGTTTTTTAGGAGGAGGGCCAACAGTAGGAGAAGAGGCAACACTAGTAGATGGATGAACTGGGTCAGATGGAATAATTCGGACCTGAGGGGTAGGAATAACCTTCCTTGGCCCAGAAGCACTCGATGTTGGTTTTTGTGGAGGAACCTGAGAAGACTCTCCCTCCACAGTCTTGGCCGAGATGTTGGAGGCAGCTGTCGCCTTCTTAGCCCGGCGATAAGCCTTCAAGGAATCTACAGACTTCACCATTTCTGAAATAGAAAGACAGGCAAAATCAAGTTACAATTAAGAAAGGGATAGATTGGCAAACAAACAAACAAAGAAAAGTTACAAATAAAGTCGGCGACTACCCAATTCAGTCCGAAGAAGGTAAGGATCTCTCAAAAACTTTTTTGTATCAAGATAGGGAGGCTCTCCCCAAATTTCCTCCAACACATTCACAAAGGCATGCTCGACCTCATCAAGACTCTCCCAGGAATACCTAGCTACTATTACATTCTTCTGCCAGCACAAAGGGAAGGAAGGCACATCATTTTCATCCAAAAAGAAGGGTCGAGCTCCCTCAATAGCTCGGACCTTGAAATAATAGTTTTTAAAGTCCCTAAAGGACTCGTCATACATAGAGAAAACCTTTTTTCCTTGAGTGGCTTGGAAAGAAACCCAGGAGGCTTTCTTTCTAGCTTCCTCAGGCTTTGTCAACACAAAAAGATAAAGAAAAAGAGTTTGGGTAGGTCGGATATCAAGTTCTTGGCACAACAATTGAAAGATTTTTATAAAGCCCCAAGAGTTCGGGTGGAGTTGAGAAGGAGCTACATTACAGGACAACAACAACTCGGTCTCAAAAGGGGTAAAAGTGATGCGGGTGGAAACTGTCTCTCAACAAATTTCCTTCGGCAAGTGTACCGAATTTGTGGTCAAGTAAAAACTCACAATAGAGTGAGGTCGAATCCCACAGGGATTGATTGATCAAGCAACTTTAATTAGAAGAATGTTCTAGTTGAGCGAATCCAGAATTTGGGTAGAGAGTTGCAGAAAATAAAATGGCGGGAATGTAAATAACAGAAAAGTAAATGCTAGAATTAAAGGACTGGAAGTAAATGACTGAAAGTAAATTGCAGAATTGTAAATGGGAATGGGGGATTTGCTCATAAAAGTAAATGGCAGAAATTAAAGAGAATGGGTAAGATCAGAGATGGGGAGTTCATTGGGCTTAGGAGATATTGCAATCCTCCGGATCAAGTTCATTTTCATCTCTTCCTCAATCAATGCACTCATTGATCTCCTTGGCAATCTTAATTGATTGAATTACAAATTCAATCTCTCAAATCTTGATCAATAGCCAATTCCTTGGTCAATTGCTCATGAGAAGAGATGAAGTATGGTCACTGATTATACCACATGCATTTCCCAAATCAAGTATTGAGAGGGTTATAGTCACATACCCATCCAAACCCAATTTGGTCCAGCATGAGAAAGCATTTCTAGCTTGATCTCTTAATTCCTCTTTCAAGGTTCAAAAGAGATCCAAGTTTGAATAGCTTCTTTTCCAAGATAACTACCCAATTGGATGAAGATCGAAAGCTTTCAAGTAAAATCAAGAGAAAAGATAGAAGAAGAATAATGAAAATTAGTATTGATCCATCAAATTACAACAGAGCTCCCTAACCCAATGAAAGGGGTTTAGTTGTTCATAGCTCTAGAAAATGAAAACAAAGATGGAGAATACATCATAAAACTAGAAAATGCAGAGAAGGTAGAATACAGAGAGTAATTCTCTTTTTCTAACTTTTTAGAACTCCCTAAACAATTCAAAGCTACTCCTATATACACTACTTTTCTCAGCTTCTAGTTGGCTTTTCAAGTCTTGGGCCTTTGGATCTTGAGTTTGAAGAAGTTCTCTTTTTTATTTGGGCTTGGCTTTACTTGCAGAGAGAAAGTGTGAAGTGGGTAGAGACTTTAGCTCAGGACGTTAGGGGTGTTAACGTTTAGTGAAAATATGAGTTCAAGAACATTAGTGACAATCAACTTTCTCACTAACATTCCTAAGTAAAAGCCACGTTAACTTCAACGTTAGTGGCACAAACGTTGCCACTAACGTTGCCTCTAATTCTTTCGCACACGTTATTGAGACTTAACATTCCCAATAACTTTGAAAAGCCCCCCTTTGTTCCCACGTTAAAGCCCACGTTAACTTAGTTAACATGGCTCTTTAACGTGGGCTTCCCATCCTTCGAGAATGTTAGTGACACTCAACATTGTCACTAACGTTCCAAGGTGCCCCTATGTCTCACGTTAGAGTCCACGTTATCTAGGTTAACGTGGCTTCTAACGTGGCCATGCTTAGCCATCCCCAACGTTAGTGACAATGTTGAATGTCACTAACGTTGGCGTTTCTTTCACTCATCAATGTTAGCCTCCACGTTAACTAAGTTAACGTGGAAGTTAACGTGGCTCCTTGGGGGGTTGTGTGGTTGCTTCCAACGTTAGTGACAATGTTGGGTGTCACTAACGTTGTCGACCACTCTTGCTTCTTATGTTAGCTCCCACATTAACCAAGTTAACGTGGTATGTTTATCCTTAGGCCAACGTTAGTGACAATGTTGAATGTCACTAACGTTGGCGTTTCTCCCCCTTCTAACGTTAGAGGCCACGTTAACTAAGTTAACGTGGACTCTAACGTGGTCACTTGTGAGCATTGGCCAACGTTAGTGGCAATGCTAAGTGTCACTAACGTTGGCTCAACTTCCCCTCTCCACGTTAGAGTTCACGTTAACTTAGTTAACGTGACTCTTAACGTGGTCAATGATGGCTTCGAGAGTGTTATTGGCAATCACTTTTCTCATTAACTTTGCAAGTTACCTCCCATTCCTTGCTTCCTTTGGTCCTGAAATCAAGCAATAGAGCGCATCAAAGTTCTAGTCCAAGTCATGGGCAATGCAGCATATAATTTGTCACTAAACTCATGCAAAATCCTCATGAAATAATGTAAAATGCACAATGTATGGTTGAATCAAGGTGTAAGTAAATATCTACCCAAAACTAGCTTATTTCCTAAGAAAATGCATGAAACTAACCTAAAAACAGTAAAGAAAAGGTCAGTGAAACTGGCCAAGATGCCCTGGCATTACAACACCAAACTTAAAGCTTGCTTGTCCCTAAGCAAGTACTGGAACAAGAGAATGATGAATGGAATTCCAAGAGAGATGAGTCATTCTTGTGAAAGTCATATCACTGATTTTATGGTGGTTTCATGCATAGCAACTTAGGTTCATTCCTTTACTGGCTTTCAGACCTTTATCATGTCCTAAAACACTCACCTTGCTTACATCCCATGAGACTTTTATTCATTGATCTCTTTATTGTCATTTCAGAGCTTATTGGTGTTCTTAGGCTAAGTGCTCTGTAAGGGGGCAACTTTTTAAGATAAGCTTTCAGCCAACACTCCCGAACCAGTTGGTTCAAGGTGCTAGGTGTTGAAGCACCCCTAAGGACTTACTCCCTCAAGTCTCTCCCCCATACATACACACCACAGACATATAGTTCATTTATTTTCCTTCTTGAGACCTTGGTGTCCAGCACCTCTTTGGGTTACTAAATGCTATGTGGTGAGGGTTACTCTTGATAATGGACTTTCAGCTGATAATCCCGGGTTAGTTAACCCAAGTTACCAAGTGATAAAGCACCCCTAAGAGCTTATTCATTCAAGTAGATCCCTCACACAGGAACACCACAGACACATATCTTAAGATCAAAACCATTGGTGCCTAGCCTTATTGCTTACTCTTTTTCTTTTATTTTTCCACTTTCATTATTCTTTTCTCTTTCTCTTATTAGGATCTTGTCATATACTTAGTCTCATGAGTATATTCAAAGCAAAGTATTCAAGCCAGATGGTTGTCATCCCACCTTAATGTTGAACCAACTTAGCTAACTTATGATCATACCACAAACTCATGAATGTACTCCATAGTATGACTCCACTCTGGTCTTTTGAAACATAAACATTCTCTCTTCATTTGATTCAAAAGGAACAAGCATACAAGTAAGTAAAGTAAGGATGCAGTGACATAAAGACTAGCACACATACACCTATTCAGAAAGAAAACTTAAAAGACAGAATTTAAAAAGATTTAAACATAACATGGAAGCAAGTTCTATTTCATACAAGATCTTCCTTATTTAAAACACAGAGAAAGGTGGAATAAAGAAGGAACTCCACCACCTTTTAATGTTGTGGATGTCCATGCTCTTTTCCTTGCTTGTCCTCCTTGTTTCCTCTTGCATTTCCTCGCATCCGTGCCAATCTTGCTTGCTTCCAATCCTCAAGTGCCTTCCTCACTGACTCATGACTCTCTTCCACCCTTTGTCTTTCCTCTCGTGCTAATTCATCCTTCATTTCTTCATACCTGGCAATTCCTGGATGCAGTATTGGCAGCTGTCCCACTAAGTAGCCGAGCCTGGCTTGAGTGTTTATGTGATGTCCTGTCTCGCTCATGTAAACTCCTTCTGCGAATGCCCTTTGCTCGTCCAATACTTCTGCCTGTTCTATTTGTCTTCGATGTATCTCATGTATGTGTGCCCCTTGATGTGCTTGAATGTTGATTAGCCTCTGGATGGATTCTTGTTGCTCATTTTGCCTTTGTTCCATCCTGTTGAATGTTTCTCCCCATTGTTGTCCTTGACTTAGTTGTTGTTCCATCATTTGCCTTTGCCACTCACCTTGCTGAGTCATCCATCTTGAGAGTGCTTCCTCTTGCTGCCCCATCATCTGTAGTTGAAGCTCTTTCTGTGCTCCTTGGCTTTCCAAATATTGTCTAGACAAGCCATCAATGGCTTCCTGCAATTGGTGCATGTCCAAGGTCTGTTGTGCTTGACCCTCTAAGACTTGTCCTTCCACAACTTGAGGGGCTGTCCTCTTCCTTTGCTTCCGCTAAGGCAAAGGAGATGCTGCAGCATTCATCCTTCGTACAGTTATTGGGATGCCTTCCTTTATCCACATGGGGTTTTCATCTTCAAAAACCACCCCAGCTTTCTTGCATATTCGGTAAATAGTGCTGGGGTAACCTAACGTTCCTCTTGAGTCGCTTTTCTCTGCCATCTTTCTAATACCTTCAACTATGAGTTCACGGACCTTGATTTCTCATCCCTTCAGTATACAGTGCACCATTGTGGCTCTCTTGACATTCACCTCTAAGTTGTTCACAGCTGGGAGAATAGACCTTTTCACTAGCTCAAACCACCCCTTGGCTTCAGGAGTGAGATCTGTTCTCTTGATGAACTTTGGTTTATTTCCCGCACCCCTTTCCCAGTCAGCTCCTGGTACACAAATATCTTGCAGAATCTGGTCATAATTGGGGTTGTCCAATCTTGAGTGATAGCTTTCTTCTTCAAACTGTATAGACCGTAGCTTCAATGCCCTCATGACACTCATGGGACCAAAGTCCACCATCTTTCCTCTCACAAAGCTTGTATAAGACTCATCCTTCTTATCATATCGAACCGCATTTACATAAAATTCTCTTATGAGGTTTGCATTCACCTTAATGACCGGGTCAGTGAGGAGTTCCCATCTTCTCCTTTCTATCTTCTCTGTGATTTCGGGGCACTCAGTCTTTTTAACTTGAAATCCCAGCTCATAAATGATTTCCTTATCAACCATCCACCCGTATTGTAATGCATGATGCAAGCTTCTAAATCTCTTTTCATCATATGGGTGTTTTTTCATGGGTTCCTTTTCCTTCCTTCTTTTAGAACCCGAAGACGCCATGAATGATAGTTAATATGTGAAGGTGGCAAAGTTGTGGAGATTTTTGGTTGTTTAGGGTTTTTTTGCAATGAAGAGAGTGAGGTGGGAAAAAGGTTTTTAATGGGGTAGGGAGTGTCTTGTACCGAAATGGAGAGTGGTGAAGATTGGGTAATGACAATGAAGGTGGGTACGGAACAAGGGTCATTTATATAGAAAAGTTGTGAGAGAATGGAGGGTGTGGATTGATGGAGTGGTTACTTGATGGACGGTTGGGGTGATGCATGGATAAAAGACAAGGATCATCACTTTATGAATGAGATTGCTCGGTCTTTTAGGGGTTCCATTTTTCCAATGTTGCATGGCAACATTTTCCAATGTATTCCCTTTTTAGAACAACTGTGTAGCCCTTCTTTTTGTGGTGTCCGATCCTTCTTTGTTTAGTTGTCCAATCCATCCCTTTTAATGCTTCTTTTCTTTTCCTATAAAGATAACATAAGGAAAGTGAGACATAATATCAAAAAGACAATTTAGCCTTTACGGCTATAATTAACTAACTAAGTGTGTGTCCCTTTGATGGGATATTTTTGTGGGAAAACGAATTTCTCCAAAACACCCAAATCTAACCGGCAAGTGCACCGGGTCGCATCAAGTAATAATAACTCACGGGAGTGAGGTCGATCCCACAGGGATTGAAGGATTGAGCAATTTTAGTTTAGTGGTTGATTTAGTCAAGCGAATCAAGATTTGGTTGAGTGAATTGTGATTTGCAGAATTTAAATTGCATGAGAAGTAAAGGGAATGGGTAAATTGCATGAAATTAAAGAGAACTTTTAAAGTGCTGAATCTTAAAGAACAAGAAATTAAATGGCAGAAACTTAGAACGCAAGAAATGTAAATTGCAGAATCTTAAAGTGCAAGAAATGTAAATGGCTTGAATTGTAAAGGGAATTGGGAATTGGATTTGCAGAAATTAAACAAGGAAAAGTAAAATTGCAACAAGCAGAGAAGTAAAGGATGACTTAAATTGAACCGGATCTAAAAACAGAATTGTAAATGAGATTGAAAAGCATTAAACAGAGGAAGTAAAATTGGAATTCAGATCTCAGGACCCAAGAGACTAGATAACCAAGTCTAGATCTCAATGCCTTCCTAGATCCAACAAGAGTAATTGCAAAGGAAATGTAAATTGCAGAGAAAGTAGATGAGAGAGCAATTAACAGAAATTTAAAATCAATTATGCAGTAAAGAAAAAGAGAGATCTCAGGATGAGATTGAAACAGATTTCCTTCAATTCTCCAACCCAAGATCCAAGACAAGGAAAGTAAAGAGTGCTGGACAAGAACAAGGAAGAAGAGAGATCAATTCTCCTCCCCAATTCTCTTGAATTAAAACAACAATGCTAGAATGTAAAAGTGAGCTCTCTACCAAACTACCCAATCCAAAACCGAAAAGAAAGCTCTCTATGAAAACTAAAAAGGGAAGCTCTCCGAAAAACTTAAATCCTATGCTATTTATACACTTTCTTCAAATGGTCTTCAAGCCTTCAATTGGGCCTTTGCTCTTGATGGAATTGGGTTGATAGAGGCCTTGGTTGATTGCTCTTGGAGTTTGGAGAAGAACCGAATTGAACCGGGTTTGGAATCATGAAAGCTTGAGTAAAAGTTTGAGTAAAAGTTTGAGGCTAACTTTTACTCCAACTTTTCACATCAGCCACCCTTCTTTGCTGATACCAACGTTGGGGCAAAAGTTAGGGGTCAAACTTTTGCTCCAACGTTGGCCTCCCCTTGCACACTCATGGCGCCAACGTTAGCCAAAAAGTTAAAGGCTAACGTTGGCGCAAACTTTTGCTCTCCAGGGTGTGTTGTTCATGCGCCAACGTTAGCCAAAAAGTTAGGGGCTAACGTTGGTGCAAACTTTTGCTCTCCAGGGTGTTGATTTGTGATGCCAAAAGTTTGCCAAAAAGTTTGAGGCTAACTTTTGCTCCAGCTTTTTGTCCAAAAGTTTGCACAAAAGTTTGAGGCTAACTTTTGCTCCAGCTTTTTGCTCCCTGGTTCATTTTCACTTATTCCAAAAGTTGGAGCTAAAGTTTGAGGCTAACTTTTGCTCAAACCTTTTGTCCTCTCTTCCTCCTAGCCATTCCTTCTTGCTTCAACCTTTCTCCAAGCTTTCTTCACCTATCATTAATCAACCAAACACATCAAAGCTATGCTCAAAATCAAGAGATATTCATTCTTTCATAATATGTGACAATTATAGCATAAAACCTCATGAACTAGCATGAATTCATACATGGTTGATTAAATCAAAGGAAACATGAAAATCTACCCAATTGGCTTGCTTATGGCTCAAGAAAGTGCATAATTCTATTGAAAACAAAAGAAAAAGGCTAGTGAAACTAGGCTAAGATGACTTGTCATCACAACACCAAACTTAAAGCTTGCTTGTCCCCAAGCAAGAAATGATTTATTGAGAAGAAAGAATGAAATGGAAGAGGATGTTCATGCTAGTAGAGTGTTATTGGTAGTTCATGGGGTTTTATGTGGATATGCACACACTCACCTCTTATTGATTCTTAAGCCTAGAAAGCCTCCTTCAAGCTTCAAGTACATACTGCTATGACCTCTCATTATTCCATTATCCTTGGCTATTATCTTGTTCATAAGCTTTATTTGAGTGTCATGTGTAGCAAGTTCATTTCCTTTTCTTTATACTTGACACATTATTCACTATAGACACTTGGCTCACATTCCTTCTTAGAACATTGATGCCCAGCACCTCTTTGGGCTACTAAATGCCTTGTAGTTAGGTTGCTCTTGATAGTGGACTTTCAGCTGATGATCCCGGGTTAGTTAACCCAAGTCACCGAGTGTTGATGCACTCCAAAGAACTTAGTAGTCCAAGCAGATCCTAATACAAAGACACCACAGGCATATATTCTAAGGTTCAAGCTATTGGTGTCCAACTTTGTTTCTTTTTGTTTTCTTTTGTTCTGCCACTCTTTGGCTATTTCTTTTTCTCCCCTTTTTTTCTTTCTTTTTGTTTTTCTTTCTAACCAAGGATTTTTATTTGATTGAGATTCATAGACAGTAGGCCACTTTCTACTTAGAAGGAGACATCCTAGTTCTCTTATTCACTAAAAGTGAGCTATCATACAATCACACATACATACCACCACTTACTTTTATTATACTTCTATCTAACAGAGAACTATCTCACTTCATATTCAAACATTTCTTTTATTGAATTGAAAATGCAGGGGACAAAGCATGCGTTTTGTTCAGTGAAAGTAAACATACAAGCACACACATAGACTAGCTTACTTATTCTAAGAGAAACAAACATGATGCAAAGATTATTAATTATGATAACTACTTAAAGATGTAAGGACCACTTAAAACAGACACAATGCATGTTTTTTTCTTTGTAGTGATGAACAAGGAGCAAGTCCACCTTTCATTTGTCATGCTTTTTCTTTCTTCTTTCATACACCTAGTTGCTGGTGTTCCCTGTGTCCATGTCTGTTGTCTGTTGATCCCGCCAGAAACCAGCTCTATTCATTGCTTCCTCTACTCTATCTTCAAGCTTCATTGCATTGCTTACTTCTATCTCACTTCTCCTTTTGAAGAATTCATCAAAAGTTGGAAAAGCTGGATCCATGTTGTGCAGATGCTCTCCAATATAGTTCAGCTTGATTTGACTATTAATGTTGTAGTCGGCTTGGACTTCATATCTTGCATCTTGGAGTGTTGTGAACTCTTTGAGAGCCCTTAAATTTTCAGCTTGCATTTGTTCCAACTTTCCAAATGATTCATGAGATTGAAAAGCATGCTCTTCTTGCATCACAAGGAATTTTGACTCAAATTCACTTTGTTTGTTCATCATTCTTATCTCCCGTTCTTCTTGTTCTTGTTGGTTTTTCATGTATAGTGAATGGTATTCCTCTTGCCTTTCTTGAATTCTCATGTACTGTTGTGATAATCTTCCAATTGCTTCCTGCATTTGAGTCATGTCCAGATTGTTATGTAGAGGAATGTGCTGCTGTTCCTCCTCCTCTTGTGGCTCTTCTTCCTCTTGTAATTCTTCTCCCTCCATTGGTTCTTCTCTTTGCCTTCTTCCATGTGGTCTTCGGCCTTGATGTGCTTCAGGAGCCATCATCATTCTTTCAATGGTTATAGGCATGCCTTGGCTTAACCACATTGGATTCTTTTCTTCCATTGGCACTTTAGCTTTTGCACACAACCTCCAAATGGTACTTGGATAGTATAACCAAGACCCGGCCGAGTTCTTCTCAGCAAGCTTTTGAATGTCTTTTGCCAGGATTTCATGAACTTTTACCTCTCCTCCCACAATTATGCAATGCAACATAATAGCTCTATTCCTGTTAACTTCTGAGGTGTTTACTGTGCCCAGAATTGATCTTTTCAGCAGCTCATACCATCCCTTTGCTTCCGGGGTAAGGCTAACTCTCTTCAAATACTTGTATTTATTCTTGTCATCTCCTTCCCACTCTGAGTTCTCCATACAAATATCTCTAGCAATCCCATCATAATCCGGATCACCATTTACCCTTTGGTGGTATCCCGGTTCACTAAAGCGGACTGATTTTAGTCCCAAGACTTTCTTGATTGCATCCGAGCTAAAATCTACTTCCACTCCCCGCACATAGCTCTTGTATGTTGGGGCCTCACTCATGTCAAGCCTTGAGACATTGGCATAGAACTCTCTTATGATATTAGCATTGATTCGGGTGATTGGTGATATGAGTTCCTCCCATTCATTTCTTGGCATCCATCATCCGGCAGCAAGAGTGGAATTTCTGGATATATCTTCTTCTCATTCATCCATTCAATTTGCATCTGATGGTACCGAGATTTGAATCTCCATCGGTCATATTCAGGGGTGCTCTCCTCCACCATGGGATCTTTCCCTCTTCTTCGTTTGGTTCTTGAGGAAGAGGCCATGATCACTTGGTTGTTTGAGACTCTTGAGGTTAAAGGGAGTGTGAAGAATGTTAGAAATTTTGATGTGTGTTTGGAGAAAGATGAAATTTGAGGCCGAGCTTGTTATGATGAGAAATGATGAAGGGAAGTTTAAATGGTTGGAGTGCAAGGGTTCGGTCACATGCATGGCTTGGAGGTGGTATGTTATTTAAATGAACAATGAAGGGCTAGGATGCTATTGGATACTATGTGAATCAAAGGTGTGCATGTAAGGATGAATGAAGACAAAGCTTGCTTCTTCAATTGTCTTTGCCATGATCATTTCAAGGAGTGACAGATTCTCTTTTTGAGGCATGTGATGAGATTTTGTCCTCATGCTATGCTTTCCTCTGTCTTGTCTCTTTCATAAAGTGTTCTTTGACCACCTAGTCATCACAACAAGACAACACACATTAACTATATCAAACCGTGGCAATGGTGCTTTTCTTTTTTTTTTTTCATTAACACTATATGAATCACCATTCCTTATATCCATTTGAACCGTGACTTTTCTTGGAGGACACCAAACTTAATGTTTGGTCATATAGTTGAAAATATGTGTTTCTTCCTCTAACTAGTGAAATTGAAATCCCAATGTCATTCTTGGTCAAATGTTTATAAGAAATGTTTTCATCATAATTTTCCTTTTTCTCTCTCTTTTTTTTTTCATGAAGGATCACTTGTGTCCCTAAATCCGTGCATCAAAGTTTGGTGAACACCAAACTTGTATCTTGCTTAAGGGGTAAATGTGAGATGCTAGTAGTAAATCACAATTGATGCCTTCATCACAGAATATGATTTCTTTTTAATTGAAAAGTCTCAGTAAGAGATAATGTATGATCATTGATGCATGATTTTTTTATTTTCATGAGAAGAGAAACACCAAACTTAGTGTTTGGTCATATGCTAGGCATATAATGTGAAAATGTTTGTAACACTGGTTTGGTGTGCTTGAAGGCACACCAAACTTTAGAAGTCTTAGCATATGAAAAAAAAAATTTTTTATGCATTCATTGAGTTAGTCCATGAAAACAAATTTCATGCTCAGATGATCATAGCTTATTGAATTTACGATGACATAAATCTTAAATCATGGGTTGCCTCCCATGGAGCGCTCTTTTATTGTCACTAGCTTGACATTGGGGCTTTCTTTTATGGTGGTTGAGGATTGTAGTGCCTCAACTTGTCTCCCCTGACTGTAATCCTCCTCTTTGTTCTCTGGTGTTCAATTTCAGCATGTTCCAACGAGAGTATGTTGCTAACATTGTAATAGTCATCAGTCTGTCGGCTTGCTCCCAGTTGTTGATATATTAATTGCACTTTGTCACCTTTGGAAAGCCCCTCTGTTTGAATCTTCCTGTTCTTCCAACCCCTTTTTGTTTTGTTTCTGCGTTTCATCCCTTTTTTTGTTGATCTTTCTTTTATGGCTGTAGACTTACCTTGGGGATTTCTCTCTTCAGTGGCTAATACTCCAATATCCTCTTGGATTTTTTATCCTTCTGCACAGTCTTCTGCCTTGGGATATTGTTGTGAATCACCTTGTCAATTTCCATAGAGTCCCTCCTCCTATTACTAAACTGGGCTTCTGGTAATACTTTCAGAGTGACACTCTTATCATGCATCCTGAGAGTTAGTTCTCCTTGCTCTATGTCTATGATAGCTCTAGCAGTGGCCAAGAATGGCCTTCCCAGTATAATAGAATCACCATCATCCCCATCTGAATCCAGAACCACAAAATCTGCAGGGTATATGAAATTGTCCACCTTGACCAGAAGGTTTTCAATCATACCCCTGGGGTATACTGTTGACTTATCTACTAGCTCTAGAGATATCTGTACTGGTTTAACTTCTTCTATATGCAACTTTTTTACCAAGGAAGATGGTATTAAGTTGATATTTGCTCCTAGACCGCACATTGCTTTAGTGATGGTTAATTCCCCAATGGTGCAAGGTAGCAAAAAGCTCCCTGGGTCCTCAAGCTTAGGAGGAAGTCCTTTTTGAATCAAGGCTCTGCATTCCTCAGTAAGTAGTATAGTTTCTTTCTCATCCCAACTTCTTTTCTTGTTGATAAGCTCCTTCAAAAACTTGGCATACAGAGGCATTTCCTCAAGTGCTTCGGCCAAGGGAATATTGATTTCCAGCTTTTTGAAAGTCTCAAGGAACTTATGAAAATGTTGGTCCTTAGTTTCTTTGTTGAACCTCTGGGGATATGGCAGTGGAGGTGTGATGCTCTTTCCTATTTGCTACTGTCCCTGAGTTACTTCTTTTGAACCGTGTGGTTGGTTGTCCTTCTATTTGAGTTTCTCAATGCTCTTGTTTGGCATCACAACTTGATCCTTGGTTTCATCTGCCTTTGGTTGCTCCTCATCTTCTATTGGCCTTTTGCTGCTCTCTGCTTGCTTCTTTGTAGTGTCACTATTGTTCATCAATGTTTTCCCACTCCTTAATTGTATTGCCTTGCATTCTTCCTTAGGATTTGGAATTGTGTCACTCGGCAGAGAGCTTGAAGGTCTCTCAATAGAGATCTGCTTGGAGATTTGCCCCATCTGCCTCTCTAGGCTCTTTATGGAGGCTTCATGATTCTTGGTTGTCATTTCCTGGTGTTTCAACAATTTATCCATCAAGGTCTCCAAGTTAGTGAGTCTTTGAGATTCAGGTGATACTTGAGGTGGGTTATGAGATGTGGGTGATGGATGGTAGGCATTTTGGTTAGTGGGTTGGTTATTGGATTGGTACTGGTTGGGGTTGGGGTAGTTGTTTTGAGGTTTTCTGTAGGGGTTCTGGTTAGTTTGCTGCTGGTTGTGGTTTTGGTTGCTTCTTGGGTTGTTTTGGTTTGAGTTCCTCTGCCATGGTTGTTGGTTTTGGGTGTGATTATCTCCCCATCTGAGGTTTGGGTGGTTCTTCCAGGATGGATTGTATGTATCACCATACACTTCATTTGGTCCTTGGTTGTGCATATACTGTACTTGCTCTTGTTGTTGTTCTTCTTGAGTTTTTTCATTTTGCCCCCATGTGGATGATGGTTGGCTTGTGTTAACTGCTGCAACTTGGAGGCTATCAATCCTCTTGGCCATTTGCTCAAATTGTTGTTGAATTTACTGCTGCATCATCTTGTTTTGAGCCAAGATTGAGTCCACTCCTTCTAGCTCCATTACTCCTCTCCTTTGTGATGGTTGGCAATTTCTTTGATGAGCAAAGAAATATTGGTTGTTAGCCACCATATCAATGAGATTTTGAGCTTCTTCTGCTGTTTTCATCAGTTGTAATGATCCTCCAGCTGAGTGGTCAAGTGATTCTTGAGCCTTTAGAGTGAGTCCTTCATAGAAGTTCTGTAGCTTGTCCCACTCAGTGAACATTTCTGGTGGACATTTCCTCAGCAGAGCCTTGTATCTCTCCCATGCTTCATACAAATTTTCAGCATCCAATTGTGTGAATGTTTGCACCTCAGTTTTCAGCCTGATGACTCTTTGAGGTGGATAGAATTTGGCTAGAAATTTAGTCACCAAATCATCCCAGCTAGTGATGCTTCCTTGAGGAAAAGTTTCAAGCCACTGTGCGGCCTTGTCCCTTAATGAGAACGGGAACAGCAGAAGCTTGTAGGTCTCAGGATTCACGCCATTGGACTTGACAGTGTCACAAATCCTTAAGAAGGTAGATAGATGTTGATTTGGATCCTCCCCCAAACGAGCAGTTGT
Source organism: Arachis hypogaea (assembly GCF_003086295.3). Classification (NCBI taxonomy): domain Eukaryota; kingdom Viridiplantae; phylum Streptophyta; class Magnoliopsida; order Fabales; family Fabaceae; genus Arachis; species Arachis hypogaea. The sequence continues at coordinate 102,747,998 of NC_092054.1, read as the reverse complement.
TTTGGACCAATGTAATGAGTTGTGGCTTCAATTCAAAGTTATTTGCATTGACATTAGGGGTGAGAATGCTGCTTCCACAATGTCTAGCATTTGCAAAGGTATAGGAGGCCAAAACTCTCCTCTGGGGTGGGTTGTTGTTGTTATTGTCTGCTCCACCTGGTGGATTGGTTGAATGTTCCTCCATATCTTGGAATTCTTCTTCTGATTCCTCTTCTCCAATAATATTTTTCCCTCTTTCAGCTCTTCTTAACCTCCTGAGAGTTCTTTCGTCTTGTTCATGAAAGGTGGGTGTGGTTCTTCTTGTACCTGACATACAAGCAGAACGTAAGAAACACACAAACTAGTGATACTTCAATCTACTGCTAGAATGAAGTTTTAGTTAGCTTAAGCAAAAATTCAAACAGTTAGTGGGTTGATTGAAAGTTAAAGGACAGAAAAGAAAAAGTGCTTGATCTAGATCTCCACTTCACTTAATCATTGTCAATCTAATCAATCCCCGGCAACGGCGCTAAAAACTTGATGGGATATTTTTGTGGGAAAACGAATTTCTCCAAAACACCCAAATCTAACCGGCAAGTGCACCGGGTCGCATCAAGTAATAATAACTCACGGGAGTGAGGTCGATCCCACAGGGATTGAAGGATTGAGCAATTTTAGTTTAGTGGTTGATTTAGTCAAGCGAATCAAGATTTGGTTGAGTGAATTGTGATTTGCAGAATTTAAATTGCATGAGAAGTAAAGGGAATGGGTAAATTGCATGAAATTAAAGAGAACTGAAATTTAAAGTGCTGAATCTTAAAGAACAAGAAATTAAATGGCAGAAACTTAGAACGCAAGAAATGTAAATTGCAGAATCTTAAAGTGCAAGAAATGTAAATGGCTTGAATTGTAAAGGGAATTGGGAATTGGATTTGCAGAAATTAAACAAGGAAAAGTAAAATTGCAACAAGCAGAGAAGTAAAGGATGACTTAAATTGAACCGGATCTAAAAACAGAATTGTAAATGAGATTGAAAAGCATTAAACAGAGGAAGTAAAATTGGAATTCAGATCTCAGGACCCAAGAGACTAGAAAACCAAGTCTAGATCTCAATGCCTTCCTAGATCCAACAAGAGTAATTGCAAAGGAAATGTAAATTGCAGAGAAAGTAGATGAGAGAGCAATTAACAGAAATTTAAAATCAATTGTGCAGTAAAGAAAAAGAGAGATCTCAGGATGAGATTGAAACAGATTTCCTTCAATTCTCCAAACCAAGATCCAAGACAAGGAAAGTAAAGAGTGCTGGGCAAGAACAAGGAAGAAGAGAGATCAATTCTCCTCCCCAATTCTCTTGAATTAAAACAACAATGCTAGAATGTAAAAGTGAGCTCTCTACCAAACTACCCAATCCAAAACCGAAAGGAAAGCTCTCTATGAAAACTAAAAAGGGAAGCTCTCCGAAAAACTTAAATCCTATGCTATTTATACACTTTCTTCAAATGGTCTTCAAGCCTTCAATTGGGCCTTTGCTCCTGATGGAATTAGGTTGATAGAGGCCTTGGTTGATTGCTCTTGGAGTTTGGAGAAGAACCGAATTGAACCGGGTTTGGAATCATGAAAGCTTGAGTAAAAGTTTGAGTAAAAGTTTGAGGCTAACTTTTACTCAACTTTTCACATCAGCCACCCTTCTTTGCTGATACCAACGTTGGGGAAAAAGTTAGGGGTCAAACTTTTGCTCCAAACGTTGGCCTCCCCTTGCACACTCATGGCGCCAACGTTAGCCAAAAAGTTAAAGGCTAACGTTGGCGCAAACTTTTGCTCTCCAGGGTGTGTTGTTCATGCGCCAACGTTAGCCAAAAAGTTAGGGGCTAACGTTGGCGCAAACTTTTGCTCTCCAGGGTGTTGATTTGTGATGCCAAAAGTTTGCCAAAAAGTTTGAGGCTAACTTTTGCTCCAGCTTTTTGTCCAAAAGTTTGAGGCTAACTTTTGCTCCAGCTTTTTGCTCCCTGGTTCATTTTCACTTATTCCAAAAGTTGGAGCTAAAGTTTGAGGCTAACTTTTGCTCAAACCTTTTGTCCTCTCTTCCTCCTAGCCATTCCTTCTTGCTTCAACCTTTCTCCAAGCTTTCTTCACCTATCATTAATCAACCAAACACATCAAAGCTATGCTCAAAATCATGAGATATTCATTCTTTCATAATATGTGACAATTATAGCATAAAACCTCATGAAATAGCATGAATTCATACATGGTTGATTAAATCAAAGGAAACATGAAAATCTACCCAATTGGCTTGCTTATGGCTCAAGAAAGTGCATAATTCTATAGAAAACAAAAGAAAAAGGCTAGTGAAACTAGGCTAAGATGACTTGTCATCACCCTTCATGCATTTTGGTGGCACCATGGGGTGACACCAAACTTAGTTTGGAGCATTGTGATGAAAAGTTTTGTTCAAAGCTCCCAAGATTAGCATGCATCTTGGTTTGCTTTGAACACCAAACTTGTTCCTCACTATATACTGCACAATAAGGACTTCACCAAGTTTGGGTTGGAATTTATGAATATTGCTTTTTTTTTTACTATTTTCTAAAAACATATAAAACATGGGTTGCCTCCCATGAAGCGCTTCTTTAGCGTCACTAGCTTGACGTTTTTCCTTCATCAGGGTGGTTGGTAGTGCTTAAAGTCCTCCCTTCTTGCTGTGGACTTATATCCATTGGTTGGATCAATGATTTCTACATGTTCCAGGGAAAGAACTCTGTTGATAGTGAAGACCTTAGGTAACTGAGATGGTACAGTGGGGAGATTAGGGGGATTATTGGGGAAGTAAGCTGAGACAACTCTATCCCCTGGAGAGAAGTCTTCCGTAGGGATCTTCTTGTTCCTCCACCTCCTTGGTACCTTCTTCTTTGTTTCTTTTAAGGTTGCCTTGCCCTCGGTGACCTCTTTTTCTAAAGGAGTTGTGATGTTGTCTTTACCTGCCTCTAGAGGTTTAGGTTCCTCCAATTTTTCCTTGAGCTGTGGCAATTGCTGTTTTCCTTGTTTATCAATTAAGGGGATCTCAGAATGAACTGGCTATGCTTCAGTGCTTGTCTCCTCTTTCAGTGTCTCATTATCATTTGTGCTTAGTTCCTTGTCCTCTTGATCTGTTTCTTGTGAGAGTTTGAAAACATTGAAGCTGAGTCGTTCATCATGGATTCTCAATATTAGCTCCCCTTTCTCTACATCGATAAGTGCTCTGGCCGTAGCTAGGAATGGTCTTCCCAATATGATTGGGTGAGTGTGACTCTCTTCCATGTCCAGGATGACAAAGTCTGTTGGGAGAAAGTATTTCCCAACCTTTAGTAACACATTTTCTACCACTCCTATTGTTTGCTTTTGAGTTTTGTCAGCCAGTCTGATGATTACATCTGTGGGCATTATCTCATTGATCTACAGCCTCTTCACCAAGGATAAGGGCAGTAAGTTGATGCTGGCCCCCAAATCACATAGTGCTCTATCGAACATAGTTTCACCTATGGCACAAGGGATGTGAAAACTCCCTGAGTCTCTTCCTTTTTGTAGGCAACTCAGGTTGAATAAGGGCACTACATTCCTTGTTCATCACTATAGTCTGGCCTCCTTTGAGTGAGCTTTTCCTGGGAAGAAGTTCCTTCATATACTTGATGAATGCAGGCATTTGTTGAATTGCCTTGATGAATGGTATGTTTACATGCAGAGATGCAAACAAGTCTAGGAACCTTGAGTATATTCTCTTTCCCACAGCACCATTGAGCAGTTGAGGGAAGGGTGCATAGAGCTTCAGCAGCTCTTGTTGTGAGATTTCTGGTTCTTGGTGATCTCTATCCTCCTCCTTTGTTGAGTTGTCTTTAGGTTGTTCGAAAAGTTTGCCTTGCTTGTCTTCAGTCTCTTGATCACTTGTACTGACCATTTTGCAATCTTCCCATCTTACTTTCTTTGCTTCTCCTTTGGGGTTTTTCTCCGTGTCACTTGAGAAGCTATCGGTAGGTTTGGGAATCTTCTCAGCTAAACATCCCACCTGGAATTCTAGCTTCCTAATGGTCTCTCCCTGGTTCTTAATATTGGCTCGCACCTCCTCTTTGAACACCTTATTTTCTTGAATCTCTTGGCATATTCCTTCAAGTAAGATTTCAATCTTAGAGAGCTTGTCATCAATTGATGGTTGATTCGGAGCAGATGTGCTGTTTTGGTTTTGATAGGCGTGTGGAGAAATGTTGTTGTGGGGTTGTTGAGATGTCCTCTGTGTGAATTGTTGGTGAGCTGCATTGTTGTTGGAGTTGTAATGTCTCTGGTCTTGGTTTTGATCTTGCTGACTTTCCCACCCAAAGTTTGGGTGGTTTCTCCATCCAGGGTTGTAGGTCTTTGAGTATGGATCATAGTTTTGCCTTGGTGAATTCCCAATGTAGTTGGCTTGCTCCTGACTACCCTCTGCTTCTTCATTCACTCCTTCTTGGGTTGTTGATGAAGTGGAGATTGCTGCTACTTGGTTCCTCTCCATCTTATTGGTGAGGTCAGCCAGCTGCTGGGTAATGAGCTTGTTTTGGGCCAACAGAGCATCTACATTGTTTAGCTCCATTACTCCTCTTTTGTTCCCTCTTTCGGAAGCATAGAAGTAGTCGTTCTCTGCTACTGTTTCAATAACATCTGTGGCTTCCTCAATAGTCTTCTTCTTGTTCAAAGATCCTCCGGATGAATGGTCTACGGCCTTCTTTGACTCATAAGAGAGCCCTTCATAGAAAATGTGCAGCTGCACCCATTCGTTGAACATGTCAGGTGGACACCTCCTTGTTAAGTCCTTGAACCTCTCCCATGCTTCATATAGAGTCTCACCATTTTGTTGCCTGAAAGTTTGAACCTCAGCTCTCAGCCTATTGATTCGTTGAGGGGGGTAGAATCTTGTTAAGAATTTGTTCACCATATCCTCCCAAGTTGTCAAGCTCTCCCTTGGGAAAGATTCCAGCCACTTGGCTGCCTTGTCCCTGAGTGAGAATGGAAATAAGATCAGTCTGTAGGCGTCAGGGTGAACACCATTAGACTTTACTGTGTCACATATCCTCAGGAAGGTGGTTAGATGTTGATTGGGGTCTTCTTGAACACTTCCTCCAAACGAACAGTTGTTCTGAACAAGGGTGATGAGCTGTGGTTTAAGTTCAAAGTTGTTGGCATGGATTGTTGGCTTTTGGATGCTACTTCCACAATTGCCTGGGTTTGGATTGATGTAAGAGCCCAAAACTCTTCTATCCTCACCAGCATGATTTGCTCTACCTCCTCCCCATGGTTGTGATCCTCCTCTTCATGATGGTTTTCCATGTTGTCTTCCATGTTTGATTCAAAGAATTCCTCCTCTTCCTCAGCACCAACTACTTTCTTTCCTCTTGCCTCCCTCCTTAATCTAAGGAAGGTCCTCTCAGGTTCAAAATCGAAGGAAGTTGAAGCCCCGCTTCTTCTCCCTGTCATACAACCATCAAGTGCAAGCAAGAAAAGATAGGTGCAGAAAGTATTTTTGTCAGAATTACTGTTAGTTGTGGGTGATGCAATATATCAAACAGTTAGTGGGTTAGCAAACAGAATTGAAAATAACAAAGAAAAACAAAAGAGTAGAGGGGGAAGGGAAGAAGTTTAACTAAAACAAAAAGTAAATCACTCAAACAGAAAATGAAATTCATAAAATAAAAATGCTCAATCTAGTGATCTTCCAATTTAATCATTGTTGACGCACAATCAATCCCCGGCAATGGCGCCATAAACTTGATGCGGGTAGAAACTGTCTCTCAACAAATTTCCTTCGGCAAGTGTACCGAATTTGTCGTCAAGTAAAAACTCACAATAGAGTGAGGTCGAATTCCACAGGGATTGATTGATCAAGCAACTTTAATTAGAAGAATGTTCTAGTTGAGCGAATCCAGAATTTGGGTAGAGAGTTGCAGAAAATAAAATGGTGGGAATGTAAATAATAGAAAAGTAAATGCTAGAATTAAAGGACTGGAAGTAAATGACTGAAAGTAAATTGCAGAATTGTAAATGGGAATGGGGATTTGCTCATAAAAGTAAATGGCAGAAATTAAAGAGAATGGGTAAGATCAGAGATGGGGAGTTCATTGGGCTTAGGAGATATTGCAATCCTCCGGATCAAGTTCATTTTCATCTCTTCCTCAATCAATGCACTCATTGATCTCCTTGGCAATCTTAATTGATTGAATTACAAATTCAATCTCTCAAATCTTGATCAATAGCCAATTCCTTGGTCAATTGCTCATGAGAAGAGATGAAGTATGGTCACTGATTATACCACATGCATTTCCCAAATCAAGTATTGAGAGGGTTATAGTCACATACCCATCCAAACCCAATTTGGTCCAGCATGAGAAAGCATTTCTAGCTTGATCTCTTCATTCCTCTTTCAAGGTTCAAAAAAGATCAAAGTTTGAATAGCTTCTTTTCCAAGATAACTACCCAATTGGATGAAGATCGAAAGCTTTCAAGTAAAATCAAGAGAAAAGATAGAAGAAGAATAATAAAAATTAGTATTGATCCATCAAATTACAACAGAGCTCCCTAACCCAATGAAAGGGGTTTAGTTGTTCATAGCTCTAGAAAATGAAAACAAAGATGGAGAATACATCATAAAACTAGAAAATGCAGAGAAGGTAGAATACAGAGAGTAATTCTCTTTTTCTAACTTTTTAGAACTCCCTAAACAATTCAAAGCTACTCCTATATATACTACTTTTCTCAGCTTCTAGTTAGCTCTTCAAGTCTTGGGCCTTTGGATCTTGAGTTTGAAGAAGTTTTCTTTTTTATTTGGGCTTGGCTTTACTTGTAGAGAGAAAGTGTGAAGTGGGCAGAGACTTTAGCTCAGGACGTTAGGGGTGTTAACGTTTAGTGAAAATATGAGTTCGAGAACGTTAGTGACAATCAACTTTCTCACTAACGTTCCTAAGTAAAAGTCACGTTAACTTCAACGTTAGTGGCACAAACGTTGCCACTAACGTTGCCTCTAAGTCTTTCGCACACGTTATTGAGACTTAACATTCCCAATAACTTTGAAAAGCCCCCCTTTGTTCCCACGTTAGAGCCCACGTTAACTTAGTTAATGTGGCTCTTTAATGTGGGCTTGCCATCCTTCGAGAATGTTAATGACACTCAACATTGTCACTAACGTTCCAAGGTGCCCCTATGTCTCACGTTAGAGTCCACGTTAACTAGGTTAACGTGGCTTCTAACGTGGCCATGCTTAGCCATCCTCAACGTTAGTGACAATGTTGAATGTCACTAACGTTGGCGTTTCTTTCACTCATCAATGTTAGCCTCCACGTTAACTAAGTTAACGTGGAAGTTAACGTGGCTCCTTCGGGGGTTGTGTGGTTGCTTCCAACGTTAGTGACAATGTTGGGTGTCACTAACGTTGTCGACCACTCTTGCTTCTTACGTTAGCTCCCACTTAACCAAGTTAACGTGGGAGTTAACGTGGTATGTTTCTCCTTAGGCCAACGTTAGTGACAATGTTGAATGTCACTAACGTTGGCGTTTCTCCCCCTTCTAACGTTAGAGGCCACGTTAACTAAGTTAACATGGACTCTAACGTGGCCACTTGTGAGCATTGGCCAACGTTAGTGACAATGTTAAGTGTCACTAACGTTGGCTCAACTTCCCCTCTCCACGTTTGAGTTCACGTTAACTTAGTTAACGTGACTCTTAACGTGGTCAATGATGGCTTCGAGAGCGTTATTGGCAATCACTTTTCTCATTAACTTTGCAAGTTACCTCCCATTCCTTGCTTCCTTTGGTCCTGAAATCAAGCAATAGAGCGCATCAAAGTTCTAGTCCAAGTCATGGGCAATGCAGCATATAATTTGTCACTAAACTCATGCAAAATCCTCATGAAATAATGTAAAATGCACAATGTATGCTTGAATCAAGGTGTAAGTGAATATCTACCCAAAACTAGCTTATTTCCTAAGAAAATGCATGAAACTAACCTAAAAACAGTAAAGAAAAGGTCAGTGAAACTGGCCAAGATGCCCTGGCATCAAAAAGGAATGGTAATATTCAATTGACTAAAGAAAGAGTCGTAAGCATAGAAGAAGGGACGTTCCCCTTGAACTAAAGAGGGAAAACTAACCCTCTCCTCAGGATTAGGTGACACTAATTCATAATTCTTCTCTTGATCCCTATCACTACAAATCCTATGGTGCCTCCTAAGCCGCACGCAATACTCAGAATCAGCAGCTGTAACACACATCAACACAACAGAGTCCAGCAAATTGGACATGCCTTCCGGGATTTTAGTAGACATTTCAACAATGTTCTTGCGATAAGACATGGGTCAACTATTCCTATAGAAAGAAAAGGAAAAATGGAGTTACTACCAAACAACTCGGGTAGATAAGGAAACAACTCAGATGATAATATACGATCACCAATAATCAGAAATAGCAGTAAAAGGAAAACCCCAGGATTCACACTAAAATCCAGGGGCACCCGTTGGAGGCAGTAACAAGGCAAGAACCCAAAAAGGAAGAAATCGACAAGTCTATCCCCTAAAAAATCTCCCAAAATACATCTTTATCACCTTCACTCCACACAAAGTAGTAAGAAAGTCATCATCATCATCAAACAGGAAACATCAAAGTTACAACCTTTCCTACTAACAGCTTACCATCAAAAGCACAAAAACTTCTCAAAATTATGAAACTCCAGTCTACCTACAAATCCACAAAAGCCAAGACTTTGGTCAAAGAGATGCAACCAAAAAGAGAACAAAACTCTAAAGGAAGCAGAAAACTACCAGGAACAGACATCACAACAAAGTGCAGAGATCACCACAAAGATACAAGCTTGTTCAAAGAAAATCGTAAAAACACAAATAACGAAAAGAAAGACACAATCTTTTCTCAAAAAGATCGAGACTCTTAGAAGCAAAATAAAAATCACATGCAACAGTTAGGACACACAAAAAAGGTGACAAAAAGCATAAAAGAAAAGAAAATGCCAACCTGAAGAGAAAGAAGAAACGAACGCGAGAGGAGGATCAGGAAGAAAACAGCAACAAGCCCATTCCAAACAGCCACTCTCAAAGCAAGGGAAGGGAAACACAAAAATGCAAAAACAGAGGGTGTAGAGGAACAAAATGTCTTGCAAACAACAAGCAAAGAAGACGGAGAAAAGCTAGAGGAGGAAATTGTAAAGTGAATGATTTGAAAAAATTCAAAGTGAGGTGTGAAAGAGGGAAAAAGGAAACGGTAAAGGGGTATTAATGAGCTTTTAAACCCTCGCACGTTTCCAAGAAAAGTGCAACGTGCGCTACAATTAAAAATAAGGAAAACACTTCGCATTCAAAGGAACCCAGCAGGAGTTATATAAAGATCGACAAAAGGCAAAATGCTCGAGCTCGACTTCTCCAAAAGAGTCGAAGTCTGAAGACGCGACCCTAAAAAAGTAAAAATCGAGCTCAGGTAGGGGCACTGTTCATACCCTGGGTCGAGCTATCCAACCTAGGGAGATCGAAGATGAATCGACCGACCTCTTCAGGTCAGGATCTCCGACCTCTTCTTCAAAAGAGATCGGCCAAATCGACATAAGAGGCCCAAAGAGGCCCAAATGAAGGGACACAGCCCATTCTAAAGGTAGTTAAAGCCTAGAGAGATAAGGGCGGTTCCCCTGAGATAAGATGACTCCACTTAAAAATAAAGATAAGATAACTAACTTATCTTATCTAGAAAGGTCAGCCTACACTACTATAAATACACTGGAGCACCCATGTATAACTCATAGTCTGATTCAACTAAAAACCTGCTTAAAGCCCATGCTAACTTAAGCATCGGAGTCTCTTGCAGGTACCACCACCCTCCGGTGATGAAGGATCAGCAGCATCTCTAGCTCCACCAGTTCCATCAGGTCAGACACGACAGCTCCGGCCACCAGATCCAACAGGTCGGACACGACAGCTCCGGCAACCAGATCCAACATGTCGGACACGACAGCTCCAGCCACCAGATCTAACAAGTCGGACACGACAGCTCCGGCCACCACAGCAGATCTCATCTGAGATCGACCTTCAGTTTCAGGTAACCCTCGGAACACTTCCCAAAGGAGAGCATCACAAATTGGGATGACTTGGTTAACGAATTCTTGGCCAAGTTCTATCCCCCTCAAAGAATTATCAAGCTCAAGACTGAGGTGCAAACCTTCAGACAATTGGAGCGAGAATCATTGTTTGAGGCTTAGGAGAGGTATAAAGCACTGATAAGGAGATGTCCTTCAGATATGTTCAGTGAATGGGTGAAGCTCCAGAACTTCTATGAAGGTCTCTCTATGAAAGAAAGAAAGGCAATAGATTATTCTTCAGAAGGGTTGATAAACCCCATTTTTAGGATTTATGTTGTGCTTAATTTAGTAGATTTTATCCACTACTCTCACACTTATTCATAGAATTCGCATGTTTAACATTTTCCTTCCTAATTTTGTGCTATGATTGAAAACATGCTTCTTTGGCCTTAAATTTGCTAATTTTAATCCTCTCTTATTATCATTCGATGCCATGATATATTTGTTAAGTGTTCTCAGGGTTTATAGGGCAGGAATGGCTTAGAGGATGGAAAGGAAGCATGTAAAAGTGGAAGGAATACATGAAATTGAAGGAATTGCTAAGCTGTCAATCCTGACCTCTTCGTACTAAATCGATCATAACTTGAGCTACAGAGGTCCGAATGAGGCGGTTCTAGTTCTGTTGGAAAGCTAACATCCGGGGCTACAAAAGAATATGCAATTTTATATAGTTGTCATGCATTTAGGTGACGTGCATGCATGGATCACGCGTACGCGTGACCTTGCGAAAGTTCAGCGACGCGTACGCGTGGTCAACGCGTACATGTGACAGAGCCATGTGCTGTTGATGCACGAAAACTTGTCTCTCAACGATTTCCCTCGGCAAGTATACTGAATTTTTCGTCAAGTAAAAACTCACAATAGAGTGAGGGGATTGATTGGTCAATCAACTTTAATTAGAGGAACGTTCTAGTTGAGCTAAGCAGAATTTGATGTGAGAGTTGCAGGAAATTAAATGGCGGGAAAGTAAATAGCAGGAAATGTAAATACTGGAAATAAAGAGCTGAATATAAATGGTGGAAAGTAAATTGCAGAATGTTAAATGAGGATTTGGGAAGATGAGTATAAAAGTAAATTGCAGAAATTAAAGAGAATGGGTGAGATCAGAAATGGAGAAGTCATTGGGTTTAGGAGATGTTGCATTCTCCGGATCAAGTTCATTTTCATCTCTTCCTCAATCAATGCATTCATTGATCTCCTTGGCAATCTTAAGTGATTGAATTCCAATTCCTTGGTAATTCAATCTCTCAAATCTTGATCAATAGCCAATTCCTTGGTCCAATTGCTCATGAGAAGAGATGAAGTATGGTCATTGATTATACCACATGTATTCCCAAATCAAAGTGTTGGTAGGATTATATGTCACTATATCCATTCAAACCCCAATTTGGTTCAACATGAGAAAGCATTTCTAGCATGATCTCTTTATTCCTCTTCCAAGGTTCCGAAGAGATCCAAGTATGAATAGCTTCTTTTCCAAGACAACTACCCAATTGGATGAAGATTGAAAACTTTCTTGTAAAATCAAGAGAAAAGAAAGAAGAAGAATAATGAAAACTATTATTGATCCATCAAATTACAACAGAGCTCTCTAACCCAATGAAAGGGGTTTAGTTGTTCATAGCTCTGGGAATGGAAAATAAAGATGGAGAATGCATTCTGAAAGTAAAACTAGAAGTTACAGAGAAAGTAAAATTATACAGAGAGTGGTTTTCCCAATCCAAAAGTTCTCCTCTAGTTCAAAACTACTCATATATATACTACTCTTCTACTCTTCTAGTTGGCTTTTCAAGTCTTGGATATAGGCCTTTGGATCTTGAGTTGAAGCAGTTTGGAGTCCTCAGTGGGCTCAGCTTTACTTGCAGAGAAAGTGTGAAGTAGGCATGGATTTTAGCTACGACGTTAGTGGTGTTAACGTTTAAGTGAAAATGTGGGTTCGAGAACGTTAGTGACAATAACCTTTTTTACTAACGTTTCTAGCCCAAGATAGTTCACGTTAACTTCAACGTTAGTGGCACTAACATGACCACTAACGTTGCCTCTAGATCCTTCGCGAACGTTATTGGGGTTTACCTTTTTCAATAACGTTGCTCTTAGCCCCCTTTTCTCACGTTAGAGTCCACGTTAGAATAACTAACGTGGCTCTTAACGTGGGCATGCCTTAGCCTTGAGAGCGTTAGTGACACTTACCTTTGTCACTAGCGCTCCAAACACCCCTTTTTCCCACTTTAGAGTTCACGTTACTTAGGTTAACGTGACTTCTAACGTGGTAGTGATAGCTATCTCCAACGTTAGTGACAAAGGTGAGTGTCACTAACGTTGACTCATCATTCCTTTCCTCCACGTTAGCTTCCACGTTAATGCAATTAACGTGGCAACTAACGTGGCTAATAGTGGCTTAGTCCAACGTTAGTGACAAAGGTGAGTGTCACTAACGTTGGCATTTCTTTGTTCCTTCCACGTTAGAGCTCATGTTAATGTACTTAACGTGACTCTTAACGTGCCTAGGTGTGCCCCTTTTTCCAACGTTAGTGGCATTCACTTTTACCATTAACGTTGGAGCTTTACTTCTCTTCCACATTAGCTTCCACGTTAACGTAGTTAACGTGGGCTATGATGGCTCACGAAGGCGTTATTGGCGATCACTTTTCTCATTAACGTTGCAAGCCAGCTCCCATTCCACGTTAGTGGTAACGTTAGTTAGACTAATGTGACTACTAACGTGGCTCTTCCTTGCTTCCTTTATCCTGAAATCAAGCAAATAAAGTGCATCAAAGCTAGGTTCTAACCCATGAGATCATGCATCATTCATTTTATCATTAAATTCATGCATAATTCTCATAAAATCATATAAAATTCACAATATTTTCTTGAATCAAGGTGTAAGTGATTATTTACCCAAAACTTGCTTATTTCCTAAGAAAGTGCATGAAACTACCCTAAAACAATAAAAAAAGGTCAGTAAAACTGGCCAAAATGCCCTGGCATCACAATACCAAACTTAAAGCTTGCTTGTCCCTAAGCAAGTACTGGAACAAGAGAATGATGAATGAGATGACAAGAGAAATGAATCATTATTGTGGAAGTCATGTCCTTGGTTTTATGGGGTTTCATGCATAGCAACTTAGGTTCATTCCTTTATTGGCTTTCAGACCTTTACCATGCCCTGGAATACTCACTTGATTGCACCCTATGAGACTTTTATTTATTGATCCTTTTTTTTTCACGGTTTAATTGTGTTCTTTAGACTAGGTGCTTTGTAAGGGGGCGACTCTTTAAGATAAGGTTTCAGCCAACACTCCCGAACCAGTTGGTCCAAGGTGCTGGGTGTTAAGACACCCCTAAGGACTTACTCCCTCAAGTCTCTTTCCCCCATACATTCACACCACAGGCACATGGTTTGTTATTTTTATTCTTGAGACCTTGGTATCCAGCACCTCTTTGGGTTACTAAGTGCTCTATAGCAAGGATTACTCTTGATAGTGGACTTTCAGCTGATAATCCCGGGTTAGTTAACCCAAGTTACCAAGTGATAAGGCACCCCTGAGAGCTTATTCATCCAAGTATATCCCTTGCACAGGAGCACCACAGACACATGCCTTAAGATTCAACCCTTGGTGCCTAACCTTATTTCTTACTCTTTTTCTTTATTTCTCAACTTTCATTTTTTTTCTTTCCCCTTTTCTTATTAGGATCTTGTTATTTAGCTAGTCTCATGGGGTGTGTTTCAAGCATATGATTCGGGACAGATAGTTGCCTTCCTACCTTGTTGGTGAACCAACTTAGCTAATCTATTACCACACCACAAACTTAGGAACTTACTCCACAATATGAACCTCACTCTGGTCTTTCATAGCATACATTCTCTTTTTATTTGATTCAAAAGGACAAGCATACAAGTAAGCAAGGTGAAAATGCAGCAGATCATTTGGCACAGCTAGCATAGACCTAAGCAGTAAAAACTTAAAGGCAGAATTTAAAATCCTAAATTACCATGGAAGCATGTTCTATTTCATACATGATTTTCCTTATTTAAAACTTGAAAAAGATGGAACAAAGGGGGAACTCCACCACCTTTTACTCATGGGGGTGCTCATGCTCTCTCTCTTGTTTGTCCTCTTTGTGTTTTTCTTGAGTGCTTGAACTCCCACTTTCCTTGCCTTTTCCAATCAACTTTTTCCAGAAGCCAGCATCTTCCATCTTTTTTTTCAATGTTTTCTTCTGTTGTTTCACCTTCCTTTCCTCTTGTTCTGTTAGATCTTTTTGGACTGTATCATACCTAGGGATTGCAGAGTGCAAATTATGCATAGGCCCAGACATATAGTTCAACTTGGCTTGAGTGTTTATGTTGAACTCTTCCCTATGTAGTTGTCGTCCCTCATTGAGCACGCTGAACTCATTGAATGCTTTTGTTTGAGCTAGCTGACGTTGGTTGAGTTTTTGAAGGCGTTTGTCTTGACGTTCTTGCCTTTCAGTCACTTGATTGATGGCTTGAATGAGCTGGGAGTATTGCTCCTGTTGCTACTCCATTTGTTGCTTCTGCCACTCCCTCTGCTGACCCATCCAATTAGAGAGTAATTCTTCTTGACGGCTTACCAACTGTAGTTGCAACTCTTGCTGTGCCCCTTGATTTTCCAAGTATTGTCTAGATAAACCATCAATGGCTTCCTGTAGCTGGTGCATGTCTAAAGGGGCTTGCTCCTCTAAGTTTTGTCCTTCTACTACTTGATGGGCTGGCCTCTTTCTTGGCTTTCGTTGAGGTAGGGGAGATGCAACCGCATGCATCCGTCGAACAGTAATTGGGATGCCCACTTTTATCCACTCGGGGTCCTCATCCTCGAACACCACTCCAGCCCTGTCACACAGACAAAAAATAGTGCTGGGGTAGCCTAACCTTCCTCCAGAATCGCTCTTTTCAGCCATCTTCCTAATACCTTGGGCTATAAGTTCATGGACCTTGATCTCTCCCGCTTTAAGTATACATTGCACCATTGTTGCTCTCTTAAGATTCACTTCTGAGTTATTCCCGGCAGAAAGGATGGATCTCCTTACAATTTCAAACCACCCCTTTGCTTCAGGGGTGAGGTCCCCTCTCTTGATGAACTTGGGTTTCCCTTGAGGATCTCGTACCCAATCAGCTCTTTGCACGCAAATATCTTGTACAATCTGGTCATGATTGGGGCTGCCATCTATTCTGGAGTGATAGCTTTCTTCTGCAAATGGTATGGCTCGTAGCTTTAATGCCCTCATGATGCTCATGGGGCTGAAGTCCACGGTTACCCCTCTCACGAAGCTTATATAGGAGTCATCTGCCTTATCATACCTGACTGCATTTGCATAAAACTCTTTTACAAGAGTTGCATTTACTTCTATGACTGGATCAGTAAAGAGCTCCCATCTTCTCTTTTCCTCCTTCTTTGTGATTTCAGGGCACTCAATTTTTCTGACTTGAAAGCCTAGCTCATATATGATCTCCTTATCAACCATCCATCCATATTGCAATGCATAGTGAAAGGTTTTGAATTTCTTCTCATCGAAAGGGCGTTGCTCCATAGGCTCCTTCCCTTTTCCTCTCTTAGAGCTTGATGATGCCATAAGTGATTTTTGATATGTGAAGGTGTAAGGGGTGTGGATAATGGGCTTCGGCCGGTTAAGATGGGGTGTAGTGAAGGGAATGAGTGAGAGTGTTTTTGATGGGTAAAAAAAAAAGGGAGTTGGGCGCTGAGGGTGGGAGGTGTAAAGGATGAAAATTGGAATGTGAAAGGGAGTATGGAATAAGAACCTCTTATATAGAGAAGTGGTGAGTAGATGAAAGGTGTGAATTGAATGTGTAGGCCTATGATGAACGGATGGGGTTTAGTATGGGATGGGCACAAGGATCATCAACTTTATGATGGGGTTGGTTCAGTTTCCAAGCGTGTTCTTCTTCCAATGTTGCATGGCAACATTTTCCAATGTATTCCCCTTGTAGACACGTGTATAGTCCTCTTCTTTTGAAGTGGCCGAACCCTTCCTCCTTCAATTGTCCCATAAATTTTCCTACAAAACAAAAGAAATGTGATTAATGAATTTGTGGATAGTGGCGGCAAAATTTAAAAGGAAAGAATAACTACTTTTTAAAATTTTTGTTTCTAAATGGTAAGTGCTATTCATGAATATAAATCAACTAACTAATTAACTGTTCATGTATGCAACATTGGTGACACCAAACTTAGTTTGTGACACTGTGGTGTAAAAAGTTTTTGTTCAAGGCTCTAAGAGTGACATGATATGGATTGCATTTATGCTCTCTTAGTATGCCTTGAACACCAAACTTGTTCTACACTATGTGCTTGATGAGCGGATAATTTATACGCTTTTTGACATTGTTTTTAGTAGGATCTAGTTACTTTTAGGGATGTTTTCATTAGTTTTTATGTTAAATTCACATTTCTGGACTTTACTATGAGTTTGTGTGTTTTTCTGTGATTTCAGGTATTTTCTGGCTGAAATTGAGGGACTTGAGCAGAAATCAGATTCAGAGGTTGAAGAAGGACTGCTGATGCTGTTGGATTCTGACCTCCCTGCATTCAAAGTGGATTTTCTGGAGCTACAGAACTTGAAATGGCGCGCTTCCAAATGCGTTGGAAAGTAGACATCCAGGGCTTTCCAGCAATGTATAATAGTCCATACTTTGGCCAAGAATAGGCGACGTAAACTGGCGTTTAACGCCAGCTCTCTGCCCAATTCTGGCGTCCAGCGCCAGAAAAGGATCCAAAACCAGAGTTGAACGCCAGAAATGGATCAAAACCTGGCGTTCAACTCCACAAATGGCCTCTGCACGTGCAACACTTAAAGCTCAGCCCAAGCACACACCAAGTGGTCCCCGGAAGTGGATTTATGCATCAATTACTTACTCATGTAAACCCTAGTAGCTAGTTTATTATAAATAGGACCTTTTACTACTGTATTAGACATCTTTGGTCTCAGTTTTAATCCATTGTTCATCTTAGGAAACTATTGATAAAGTTTTAGGGGGCTGGCCATCTCGGCTATGCCTGGACCTTTCACTTATGTATTTTCAACAGTAGAGTTTCTACACTCCATAGATTAAGGTGTGGAGCTCTGCTGTTCCTCAAAGATTAATGCAAAGTACTACTGTTTTCTATTCAATTCATCTTATTTCGCTTCTAAGATATCCATTCGTACCCAAGAACATGATGAAGGTGATGATTATGTGACGCTCATCATCATTATCCCTTATGAACGCGTGTCTGACAAACACTTCAGTTCTACATGCAACAAGCTAGAATGAATATCTCTTAGATCTCTTACGGAATCTTCATGGTGTAAGCTAGAATGATGGCAGCATTCAAGAGAATCCGGAAAGTCTAAACCTTGTCTGTGGTATTCCGAGTAGGATTCAATGATTGAATGACTGTGACGAGCTTCAAACTCGCAATTGCTGGGCGTTAGTGACAGACGCAAAAGGAGGGTGAATCCTATTCCAGCATGATCGAGAACTGACAGATGATTAGCCGTGCTGTGACAGAGCATGTGAGCATATTTTTCACTGAGAGGAGGGGATGTAGCCACTGACAACGGTGATGCCCTTGCATAAAGCCAGCCATGGAAAGGAGTAAGACTGATTGGATGAAGATAGCAGGAAAGCAGAGGTTCAGAGGAACGAAAGCATCTCCATACGCTTATCTGAAACTCTCACCAATGATTTACATAAGTATTTCTATCCTTATTTTATTATCTATTTTCGAAAACCCAATCACCATTTTATATCTTCCTGACTGAGATTTACAAGGTGACCATAGCTTGCTTCATACCAACAATCTCCGTGGGATTCGACCCTTTCTCACGTAAGGTATTACTTGGATGACCCAGTGCACTTGCTGGTTAGTTGTATCGAAGTTGTGACAAATTATGAATGTGTAGTCACGATTACGCGTACCAAGTTGCTCACGTTGCCAGGGATTGTTTGAGCCTGGACATCACAATTTCGTGCACCAAGTTTTTGGCGCCGTTGCCGGGGATTGTTCGAGTTGGACAACTGACGGTTCATCTTGTTGCTCAGATTAGGTAATTTTCTTTTTATTTTCTTTTCAAAAATTTTTCAAAAATCTTTCAAAAATTTTTCTTTTGTTTTCGAAAAAAATATAAAAATGTTTTCAAAAATTTAATTCAAAATTTTTAAGAATGAATTCTAGTGTTTCATGAAGCATGTGAAGCCTGGCTGGCTGTGAAGCCATGTCTAATTCCTGGACTGAAGCTTTAGACTAAACATGCAAGATTTCTGGAATTCATATTAAAAATTTTGGAATCCTTATTTTCCTTTTTCAATTAATTTTCGAAAAATACCAAAAAAATTAGAAAATCATAAAAATCAAAAATATTTTTGTTTCTTGTTTGAATCTTGAGTCATATCATAAGTTTGGTGTCAATTACATATGCATCCTGCATTTTTCGAAAATACCATGCATTCATAGTGTTCTTCATGATCTTCAAGTTGTTCTTGGTAAGTCTTCTTGTTTGATCTTGATGTTTTCATGTTTTGTGTCTTTTCTTGTTTTACATGTGCATTTTTCGTTTCTTAGAGTCTAAACATGAAAGATTTCTAAGTTTGGTGTCTTACATGTTTTCTTTGCATTAAAAATTTTTCAAAATTATGTTCTTGATGTTCATCTTGACATTCAAAGTGTTCTTGGTGTTCATCTTGACATTCATAGCATTCTTGCATGCATTCATTGTTTTGATCTAAAAATTTCATGCATTGCATCATTTTTCTTGTTTTTATATCTCATCATAAAAATTCAAAGAAGAAAAAAAATATCTTTCCCATTTTCTCTCATCAAATTCGAAAATTTGGATTGACTTTTTCAAAAATTTTTTAAAAATCAAGTTGTTTCTTATGAGTCAAATCAAATTTTCAATTTGAAAATCTTATCTTTTTCAAAATCTTTTTCAAAAATCAAATCTTTTTCAAATTTCTTAGTTATTTTCGAAAATTCCAAAAATATTTTTCAAAAATCTTTTTCTTATTTTTATATCAAATTTTCGAAAATAACATAATCAATTAATGTTTTGATTCAAAAATTTGAAGTTTGTTACTTGCTTGTTAAGAAAGATTCAAACTTTAAGTTCTAGAAGCATATCTTGTGATTTCTTATGAATCAAGTCATTAATTGAGATTTAAAAAAATCAATCTTTTTCAAAAATAATTTCAATCATATCTTTTCAAAAATATCTTCTTATCTTACCTTTTTCAAAAAGTTGGTTTCAAAATATCTTTTCTAACCTCCTAACTTCTTATCTTTTCAAAATTTGTTTCAACTAACTAACTAACTTTTTGTTTGTTTCTTACCTTTTTCAAAACCACCTAACTAACTCTCTCTCTCTCTAATTTTCGAAAATATCTTCCCCCTTTTTCAAAATTTCTTTTTAATTTATTAATTATTTTAATTTTTGATTTTTAAATCTTAATTTTCGAAAATTACTAACATTTTTCAAAAACTATTTTCAAAAAAAAAAATCATTTTAGAAAATTCCTTCTCTCTCACCTTATTCTATTTATTTATTCATCTACTAACATCTCATCTCACATCTCTGCCATCCTCACAGTTGTGTTTCTTCCATTATATTACATTCTTTGTCCCCCCTCTTCTTCTACTCACACAGGGATCCCTATACTGTGGTATAAAGGATCTCTATTATTATTATTATTTTTCTGTGCCCTCTTCTTTGTCATATGAGCAGGAGCAAGGATAAGAACATTCTTGTGGAAGTAGATCCAGAACCTGAAAGGACTCTGAAGAGAAAATTAAGAGAAGCTAAAATACAACAATCCAGAAATAACCTTTCAGAAATTTTCGAACAGGAAGAGGAGATGGCAACCGAAAATAATAATAATGTAAGGAAGATGCTTGGTGACTTTACTGCACCTAATTCCAATTTACATGGAAGAAGCATCTCCATTCCTGCCATTGGAGCAAACAACTTTGAGCTGAAACCTCAATTAGTTTCTCTGATGTAGCAGAACTGCAAGTTTCATGGACTTCCATCTGAAGGTCCTTTTCAGTTCTTAACTGAATTCTTGCAGATATGTGATACTGTTAAGACTAATGGAGTAGATCCTGAAGTCTACAGGCTTATACTTTTCCCTTTTGCTATAAGAGACAGAGCTAGATTATGGTTGGATTCTCAACCCAAGGATAGCCTGAACTCTTGGGATAAGCTGGTCAAGGCTTTCTTAGCCAAGTTCTTTCCTCCTCAAAAGTTGAGCAAGCTTAGAGTGGATGTTCAAACCTTCAGATAGAAAGAAGGTGAATCCCTCTATGAAGCTTGGGAGAGATACAAAGGACTGACCAAAAAGTGTCCTTCTGACATGCTTTCAGAATGGACCATCCTGGATATATTCTATGATGGTCTGTCTAAGTTATCTAAGATGTCATTGGATACCTCTGCAGGTGGATCCATTCACCTGAAGAAAATGCTTGCAGAAGCTCAAGAACTCATTGACATGGTTGCAAATAACCAGTTCATGTATACTTCTGAAAGGAATCCTGTGAATAATGGGATGCCTATGAAGAAGGGAGTTCTTGAGGTTGATATTCTGAATGCCATATTGGCTCAGAACAAAATATTGACTCAGCAAGTCAATATGATTTCTCAGAGTCTGAATGGAATGCAAGCTGCATCCAACAGTACTCAAGAGGCTTCTTATGAAGAAGAAGCTTATGATCCTGAGAACCCTGCAATAGCAGAGGTGAATTACTTAGGTGAACCTTATGAAAACACCTATAACTCATCATGGAGAAATCATCCAAATTTCTCATGGAAGGATCAAAAGCCTCAACAAGGCTTTAATAATGGTGGAAGAAACAGGTTTAACAATAATAAACCTTTTCCATCATCCACTCAGCAACAGACAGAGAACTCTGAAAAAAATGCTTCTAATTTAGCAAATCTAGTCTCTGATCTATCTAAGGCCACTGTAAGTTTCATGAATGAAACAAGGTCTTCCATTAGAAATTTGGAAGCACAAGTGGGCCAGCTGAGTAAAAGGATCACTGAAATCCCTCCTAGTACTCTCCCAAGCAATACAGAAGAGAATCCAAAAGGAGAGTGCAAGGCCATTGACATAAGCACCATGGTCGAACCTGTGAGGAGAGGAGAGGACGTGAATCCCAAGGAGGAAGACCTCCTGGGATGTCCAGTGATCAATAAGGAGCTTCCCTCTGAGGAACCAAAGGACTCTGAGGCTCATCTAGAGACCATAGAGATTCCATTGAACATCCTTATGCCATTCATGAGCTCTGATGAGTATTCCTCTTCTGAAGAGAATGAGGATGTTACTAAAGAGCAAGCTGCCAAGTTCCTTGGTGCAATCATGAAGCTGAATGCCAAATTATTTGGCATTGAAACTTGGGAAGATGAACCTCCCTTGTTCACCAATGAACTAAGTGATCTGGATCAACTGACATTGCCTCAGAAGAGACAGGATCCTGGAAAGTTCATAATACCTTGTACTATAGGAACCATGATCTTTAAGGCTCTGTGTGACCTTGGTTCAGGGATAAACCTCATGCCCCTCTCTGTAATAGAGAAACTGGGAATCTATGGGGTGCAAGCTGCTAAAATCTCATTAGAGATGGCAGACAATTCAAGAAAACAGGCTTATGGACAAGTAGAGGACGTGTTAGTGAAGGTTGAAGGCCTTTACATCCCTGCTGATTTCATAGTCCTGGATACTGGAAAGGAAGAGGATGAATCCATCATCCTAGGAAGACCTTTCCTGGCCACAGCAAGAGCTGTGATTGATGTGGATAGAGGAGAATTGATCCTTCAATTAAATGAGGAAAACCTTGTGTTTACAACTCAAGGATCTCTCTCTGCATCCATGGAGAGGAAGCATAAAAAGCTTCTCTCAAAGCAGAGTCAAACAAAGCCCCCACAGTCAAACTCTAAGTTTGGTGTTGGGAGGCCACAACCAAACTCTAAGTTTGGTGTCAAACCCCCATATCCAAACTCTAAGTTTGGTGTTGGGAGGTCTCAACAAAGCTCAGCACATTTGTGAGGCTCCATGAGAGCCCACTGTCAAGCTATTGACATTAAAGAAGCGCTTGTTGGGAGGCAACCCAATTTTTTATCTAACCATATTTTTCTTAGTTATATGTCTTTATAGGTTCATGATCATGTGGAGTCACAAAATAAATATAAAAATTGGAAACGGAATCAAAAACCGCAGAAGAAAAATCACACCCTGGAGGAGCATCTGTCTGGCGTTCAGCGCCAGAACAGAGCATGGTTCTGGCGCTGAACGCCCAAAATGGGCAGCTTCTGGGCGCTGAACGCCAGAACAGGCATGGTTCTGGCGTTCAACGCCAGAAATGGCACACAAATGGGCGTTGAACGCCCAAAATGGCCACCAACCTGGCGCTGAACGCCCAGAGTTGGGTACAAAGGCATTTTTTCATGCCTAATGGGTGCAGGGATGTAAATCCTTGAAAACCTCAGGATCTGTGGACCCCACAGGATCCCCACCTACCTCCACTCACTTCTTCTCACCACTTTCTTTCACACAACCCCATTAACACTCTTCCCCAAAAACCCTTCACCAATCTCCTCAAACTCTTTTCCCCATCACCTCTTCACCACTCACATCCATCCACTCTTCCCCATAAACCTACCTCATAAACTCCACCTACCTTCAAAATTCAAAACCAATTTCCCACCCAAACCCACCCATATGGCCGAAACCTTTACCCCCCTCCCTTCCCTATATAAAGACCTCCATTCTTCATCAAATTCACATAACACATCCCTCTACACCCCTCTTGGCCGAAACCACATCTCCCTCTCCCTCTCCATATTTCTTCTCCTTCTTCTTCTATTCTTTTGTTTATTGCTCGAGGGCGAGCAATATTCTAAGTTTGGTGTGGTAAAAGCATAAGCTTTTTGTTTTTCCATTACCATTGATGGCACCTAAGACCGGAGAATACTCTAGAAAGGGGAAAGGGAAGATAAAAGCTTCCACCTCCGAGTCATGGGAGATGGAAAGGTTCATCTCCAAAGCCCATCAAGAACACTTCTATGATGTTGTGGCCAAGAAGAAGGTGATCCCTGAGGTCCCTTTCAAACTCAGAAGAAATGAGTATCCGGAGATCCGACATGAAATTCAAAGAAGAGGTTGGGAAGTTCTAACAAATCCCATCCAACAAGTCGGCATCCTAATGGTTCAAGAGTTTTATGCCAATGCATGGATCACCAAGAACCATGATCAAAGTAAGAACCCGGATCCAAAGAACTATGTTACAATGGTTCGGGGGAAATACTTAGATTTTAGTCCGGAAAATGTGAGGTTGGCGTTCAACTTGCCAAACATGGAAGAGAACGCACGCCCCTACACAAGGAGAGTCAACTTTGATCAAAGGTTGGACCAAGTCATCATGGACATATGTGTAGAAGGAGCTCAATGGAAGGTTGACTCCAAAGGCAAGCCGGTTCAACTAAGAAGATTGGACCTCAAGCCTGTAGCTAGAGGATGGTTGGAGTTCATTCAATGCTCAATCATTCCCACTAGCAACCGGTCTGAAGTTACTATAGACCGGGCCATCATGATCCATAGCATCATGATTAGAGAAGAGGTGAAAGTTCATGAGATTATACCTCAAGAACTCTATAAGGTGGCTGACAAGTCCTCCACTATGGCAAGGTTAGCCTTTCCTCACCTCATTTACCACCTATGCAATTCAGCTGGGATTGATATAGAGGGAGATATCCTCATCAAAGAGGACAAGCCCATCACTAAGAAAAAGATGGAGCAAGCAAGAGAGCCCATCCATGGAGCTCAAGAGGCGCAAGAAGCTCATTTCCATGAGATCCCTGAGATTCCTCAAATGCACTTTCCTCCACAAAATTATTGGGAGCAAATCAACACCTCCCTAGGAGAATTGAGTTCCAATATGGGACAACTAAGGGTAGAACATCAAGAGCACTCCATCATGCTTCATGAAATAAGAGAAGATCAAAAAGCAATGAGGGAGGAGCAACAAAGACAAGGAAGAGACATAGAAGAGCTCAAACACATCATTGGTTCCTCAAGAAGGAAACGCCACCATCACTAAGGTGGATTCATTCCTTGTTCTTATTTCTTCTGTTTTTCGTTTTCTATATTGTGTGCTTATCTATGTTTGTGTCTTCATTACATGATCATTAGTAAGTAGTAACTATGTCTTAAAGTTATGAATGTCCTATGAATCCATCACCTCTCTTAAATGAAAAACGTTTTAATTCAAAAGAACAAGAAGTACATGAGTTTCGAATTTATCCTTGAACTTAGCTTAATTATATTGATGTGGTGACAATGCTTCTTGTTTTCTGAATGAATGCTTGAACAATGCATATATCTTTTGAAGTTGTTGTTTAAGAATGTTAAATATGTTGGCTCTTGAAAGAATGATGACTAGGAGACATGTTATTTGATAATCTGAAAAATCATAAAAATGATTCTTGAAGCAAGAAAAAGCAGCAAAGAACAAAGCTTGCAGAAAAAAAAAAGAAAAAAAAATAGGCAAAAAAAAAATAGAAAGAAAAGCAAGCAGAAAAAGCCAAAAGCTCTTAAAACCAAGAGGCAAGAGCAAAAAAGCCAAAAGCCCTTAAAACCAAAAGGCAAGGGCAAATAAAAAGGATCCCAAGGCTTTGAGCATCAGTGGATAGGAGGGCCTAAAGGAATAAAATCCTAGTCTAAGCGGCTAAACCAAGCTGTCCCTAACCATGTGCTCGTGGCGTGTAGGTGTCAAGGGAAAACTTGAGACTGAGCGGTTAAAGTCAAGGTCCAAAGCAAAAAAAAAAAGAGTGTGCTTAAGAACCCTGGACACCTCTAATTGGGGACTTTAGCAAAGCTGAGTCACAATCTGAAAAGGTTCACCCAATTATGTGTCTGTGGCATTTATGTATCCGGTGGTAATACTGGAAAACAAAGTTCTTAGGGCCACGGCCAAGACTCATAAAATAGCTGTGTTCAAGAATTATCATACTGAACTAGGAGAATCAATAACACTATCTGAACCCTGAGTTCCTATAGATGCCAATCATTCTGAATCTCAATGGATAGAGTGAGATGCCAAAACTATTCAAGAGGCAAAAAGCTATAAGTCCCGCTCATATGATTGAAGCTATGTTTCATTGATAGTTTGGAATTTATAGTATATTCTCTTCTTTTTATCCTACTTGATTTTCAGTTGCTTGGGGACAAGCAACAATTTAAGTTTGGAGTTGTGATGAGCAGATAATTTATACGCTTTTTGACATTGTTTTTAGTATGTTTTTAGTAGGATCTAGTTACTTTTAGGGATGTTTTCATTAGTTTTTATGTTAAATTCACATTTCTGGACTTTACTATGAGTTTGTGTGTTTTTCTATGATTTCAGGTATTTTCTGGCTAAAATTGAGGGGCTTGAGCAGAAATCAGATTCAGAGGTTGAAGAAGGACTGCTGATGCTGTTGGATTCTGACCTCCCTGCACTCAAAGTAGATTTTCTGGAGCTACAGAACTAGAAATGGCGCACTTCCAATTGCGTTGGAAAGTAGACATCCAGGGCTTTCCGGAAATGTATAATAGTTCATACTTTGGCCAAGAATATACGACGTAAACTGGCATTCAACGCCAGCTCTCTGACCAATTCTGGCGTCCAGCGCCAGAAAAGGATCCAAAACCAGAGTTGAACGCCAGAAATAGATCAAAACCTGGCGTTCAACTCCACAAATGGCCTCTGCATGTGCAACACTTAAAGCTCAGCCCAAGCACACACCAAGTGGGCCCCGGAAGTGGATTTATGCATCAATTACTTACTCATGTAAACCCTAGTAGCTAGTTTATTATAAATAGGAACTTTTACTACTGTATTAGACATCTTTGGTCTCAGTTTTAATCCATTGTTCATCTTAGGAGACTATTGATCACGTTTTAGGGGGCTGGCCATCTCGGCCATGCCTGGACCTTTCACTTATGTATTTTCATCGGTAGAGTTTCTACACTCTATAGATTAAGGTGTGGAGCTCTGCTGTTCCTCAAAGATTAATGCAAAGTACTACTGTTTTCTATTCAATTCATCTTATTTCGCTTTTAAGATATCCATTCGTACCCAAGAACATGATGAAGGTGATGATTATGTGGCGCTCATCATCATTATCCCTTATGAACGCGTGTCTGACAAACACTTCAGTTCTACATGCAACAAGCTAGAATGAATATCTCTTAGATCTCTTAATCGGAATCTTCGTGGTGTAAGCTAGAATGATGGCAGCATTCAAGAGAATCCGGAAAGTCTAAACCTTGTCTGTGGTATTCTGAGTAGGATTCAATGATTGAATGACTGTGACGAGCTTCAAACTCGCGATTGCTGGGCGTTAGTGACAGACGCAAAAGGAGGGTGAATCCTATTCCAGCATGATCGAGAACTGACAGATGATTAGCCGTGCTGTGACAGAGCATGTGAGCATATTTTTCACTGAGAGGAGGGGATGTAGCCACTGACAATGGTGATGCCCTTGCATAAAGCCAGCCATGGAAAGGAGTAAGACTGATTGGATGAAGATAGCAGGAAAGCAGAGGTTCAGAGGAACGAAAGCATCTCCATACGCTTATCTGAAACTCTCACCAATGATTTACTTAAGTATTTCTATCCTTATTTTATTATCTATTTTCGAAAACTCAATCACCATTTTATATCTGCCTGACTGAGATTTACAAGGTGACCATAGCTTGCTTCATACCAACAATCTCCGTGGGATTCGACCCTTACTCACGTAAGGTATTACTTGGACGACCCAGTGCACTTGTTGGTTAGTTGTATCGAAGTTGTGACAAATTATGAATGTGTAATCACGATTACGCGTACCAAGTTGCTCACGTTGCCAGGGATTATTTGAGCCTGGACATCACAATTTCGTGCACCAGTGCTGTATAAAAGATTCATTCAAGTATGTGTCAAAGTTGATTTGGAATTCATGAGCCTTGCATTATTAACTACTTTAAAAGCATATAAAACATGGGTTGCCTCCCATGAAGCGCTTCTTTAGCGTCACTAGCTTGACGTTCTGACTTTGTCAGGGTGGTTGGTAATGCTTCAAATCCTCCCCCCTTGCAGTAAATCTATCTCCATTGGCTTCATCAAGAATCTCCACATGTTCTAGGGAGAGAATTCTGTTGATGGTGAAAACTTTAGGTAGCTGAGATGGGATAGTGGAGAGATGAGATGGGATAACTGGGAAATAAGCTGAGATCACTTTATCTCCTGGAGAAAAATTCTCTGTAGGAATCTTCTTGTTCCTCCACCTCCTTGGTGCCTTCTTCTTTGTTTCTTTTACTGTTGCCCTACTCTTTGTGACCTCTTTTTCCAATGAAATTTTGTTGCTGGTCTCATATGACTCTGGTGGTTTAGGTTCCTTCTGGTTTTCTTTTTGCTGTGACAACTGTTGACTGTCTTGTTCATCAACCAAAAGGATTCCCAGGTGTACAGCTTGTGCTTCAATGCTTGTTTCTTCCACCAGTGCTTTGTCGTGTGATGAGCGGATAATTTATACGCTTTTTGACATTGTTTTTAGTATGTTTTTAGTAGGATCTAGTCACTTTTAGGGATGTTTTCATTAGTTTTTATGTTAAATTCACATTTCTGGACTTTACTATGAGTTTATATGTTTTTCTGTGATTTCAGGTATTTTCTGGCTGAAATTGAGGGACTTGAGCAAAAATCAGATTCAGAGGTTGAAGAAGGACTGCTGATGCTGTTGGATTCTGACCTCCCTGCACTCAAAGTGAATTTTCTGGAGCTACAGAACTCTAAATGACGCGCTTCCAATTGCGTTGGAAAGTAGACATCCAGGGCTTTCCAGTAATGTATAATAGTCTATACTTTGGCCAAGAATAGACGACGCAAACTGGCGTTCAATGCCAGCTTTCTGCCCAAATCTGGCGTCCAGCGCCAGAAAAGGATCCAAAACCAGAGTTGAACGCCCAAACTGGCACAAAAGCTGGTGTTCAACTCCAAGAAGGACCTCTACACGTGCAACACTCGAAGCTCAGCCCAAGCACACACCAAGTGGGCCCCAGAAGTGGATTTATGCATCAATTACTTACTCTTGTAAACCCTAGTAGCTAGTTTATTATAAATAGGACATTTCACTATTGTATTTGACATCCGGGATTGTATTTTGATCCTGTGATCTCGTTTTGGGGGCTGGCCATTCGGCCATGCCTGGACCTTTCACTTATGTATTTTTAACGGTAGAGTTTCTACACTCCATAGATTAAGGTGTGGAGCTCTGCTGTTCCTCAAAGATTAATGCAAAGTACTACTGTTTTCTATTGAACTCATCTTATTTCGCTTCTAAGATATTCATTCGCACTTCAACCTGAATGTGATGAACGTGACAATCATCGTTATTCCCTATGAACACGTGCCTGACAACCACTTCCGTTCTACATTAGAATTGAATGAGTATCTCTTAGATCTCTTAATCGAAATCTTCGTGGCGTAAGCTAGAATGATGGCGGCATTCAAGAGAATCCAGAAGGTCTAAACCTTGTCTGTGGTATTCCGAGTAGGATTCAATGACTGAATGACTGTGACAAGCTCCAAACTCGCGATTGCCGGGCGTAGTGACAGACGCAAAATGATAGTAAATCCTATTCCAGCATGATCGAGAACCGACAGATGAATAGCCGTGCCGTGACAGGGTGCGTTGACCATTTTCACTGAGAGGATAAGATGAAGCCATTGACAAGGGTGATGCCTCCAGATGATTAGCCGTGCCGTGACAGGGCATTGGATCATTTTCCTGAGAGATGACCGAAAGTAGCCATTGACAGTGGTGATGTATCACATAAAGCCAGCCATGGAAAGGAGTAAGACTGATTGGATGAAGATAGCAGGAAAGCAGAGGTTCAGAGGAACGAAAGCATCTCCATTCGCTTATCTGAAATTCTCACCAATAAATTACATAAGTATTTCTATCCCTATTCTATTAATTATTATTCGAAAACACCATTATCAATTTATATCTGCCTAACTGAGATTTGCAAGGTGACCATAGCTTGCTTCATACCAACAATCTTCGTGGGATTCGACCCTTACTCACGTAAGGTATTACTTGGATGACCCAGTGCACTTGCTGGTTAGTTACACGGAGTTGTGAACCATGGTCTTGGCATCATGTTTTTGGCGCCATTTCCAGGGAAAGAAAGAGCAATGAATTTTACATAATTAAAGTGTAATCACGATTCCGCGTACCAAGTTTTTGGCGCCGTTGCCGGGGATTGTTTGAGTATGGACAACTGACGGTTCATCCTGTTGCTCAGATTAGGTAATTTTCTTTTTGTTTTCTTTTCAGAAATTTTCAAAAAATATTTCAAAAATTTCTCCTTTGTTTTCGAAAAAAAAAATAATAAAAATGTTTTCAAAAATATATTTTCAGAATTTTTAAGAATGAATTCTAGTGTTTCGTGAAGCATGTTGAAGCCTGGCTGGCTGTAAAGCCATGCCTCAATTCTTTTGGACTCAAGAGAAGAGCTTCTTTATCTTTCTTAGCAAATTGGCTGCTGAATGTAAAGTTCTGCTAAAGCTTGACTGGCTATTAAGCCATGTCTAACCCTCATATTGGAGCTTTAGACTAACATGGCAAGATTCTTGGAATTCATATTAAAACTTTTGGAATCCTTATTTTTTTTCTTTCAAAATGATTTTCAAAAATTTTAAAATAAATATACAAAAAAAATTAGAAAAGCATAAAAATAAAAAATATTTTATGTTTCTTGTTTGAGTCTTGAGTCATGTTATAAGTTTGGTGTCAATTGCATGTTCATCTTGCATGTTTTTCGAAAATTATCATGCATTCATAGTGTTCTTCATGATCTTCAAGTTGTTCTTGGTAAGTCTTCTTGTTTGATCTTTGCATTTGCATGTTTTGTGTCTTTTCTTATTTTTCATATGCATTCCTGAATTCTTAGTGCCTAAGCATTAAAGAATTCTAAGTTTGGTGTCTTGCATATCTTCTTTGTATTAAAAATTTTTCAAAAATGTATTCTTGATGTTCATCATGATCTTCATAGTGTTCTTGGTGTTCATCTTGACATTCATAGCATTCTTGCATGCATTCATTGTTTTGATCTAAAAATCTCATGCATTGCATCATTTTCATGTTTTTCTCTCTCATCATTAAAAATTCAAAAATAAAAAAAATATCTTTTCCTTTTTCTCTCTTAAAATTTCGAAAATTAGATTTGACTTTTTCAAAAATTTTTAAAAATCTAGTTGTTTTTATGAGTCAAATCAAATTTTCAATTTAAAAATCTCATCTTTTTCAAAATCTTTTTCAAAAATCAAATCTTTTTCATTTTTCTTAGTTATTTTCGAAAATTTTAAAAATATTTTTCAAAAATCTTTTTTCTTATTTTTATATCAAATTTTCGAAAATAACAATAACAATTAATGTTTTGATTCAAAAAATTTCAAGTTTGTTACTTACTTGTTAAGAAAGATTCAAACTTTAAGTTCTAGAATCATATCTTGTGATTTCTTGTGAATCAAGTCAGTAATTGTGATTTTAAAAATCAAATCTTTTTCAAAACTAATTTTAATCATATATTTTCAAAAATATCTTCTTATCTTATCCTTTTCAAAAATTTGATTTCAAAATATCTTTTCTAACTTCTTATCTTCTTATCTTTTCAAAATTGATTTTCAAAATTTGTTTCAACTAACTAACTAACTTTTTGTTTGTTTCCTATCTTTTTCAAAACCACCTAACTAACTCTCTCTCTCTCTCTAATTTTCAAAAATATCCTCCCCCTTTTTCAAAATTTCTTTTTAATTAACTAATTATTTTATTTTTTATTTGAATTTTCGAAAAACTACTAACATTTTTCAAAAACTATTTTCGAAAATTACTAACCCTTTTTCAAAAATTATTTTCGAAAATTTCCTTCGCTCTCATCTCCTTCTATTTGTTTATTCATCTACTAACATCTCTCCCTTACTTACAAAAAAAAAAAGAGAGGATCTCTATTATTATTATTTTTCTGTGCCCTCTTCTTTGTCATATGAGCAGGAGCAAGGACAAGAATATTCTTGTTAAAGCAGATCCAGAACCTGAAAGGACTCTGAAGAGGAAATTAAGAAAAGCTGAATTACAATAAACCAGCAAGCACCTGTCAGAAATTATCAAACAGGAAAAGAAGATGGCAGCTGAAAATAATAATAATGCAAGGAGAATGCTTGGTGACTTTACTGCACCTAATTTCAATTTACATGGAAGAAGCATCTCCATCCCTGCCATTGGAGCAAACAATTTTTAGCTGAAACCTCAGTTAGTTTCTCTAATGCAGCAGAACTGCAAGTTTCATGGACTTCCATCCGAAGATCCTTTTCAGTTCTTAACTGAATTTTTGCATATCTGTGATACTGTAAAGACTAATGGAGTAGATCCTGAAGTCTACAGGCTCATGCTTTTCCCTTTTGCTGTAAGAGACAGAGCTAGAGTGTGGTTGGACTCTCAACCCAAAGACAGCCTGATCTCTTGGGATAAGCTGGTCACGGCTTTCTTAGCCAAGTTCTTTCCTCCTCAAAAGCTGAGCAAGCTTAGAGTGGATGTTCAGACCTTCAGACAGAAAGAAGGTGAATCCCTCTATGAAGCTTGGGAAAGATACAAACAGTTGACCAAAAAGTGTCCTTCTGACATGCTTTCAGAATGGACCATCCTGGATATATTCTATGATGGTCTGTTTGAGTTATCAAAGATGTCATTGGATACTTCTGCAGGTGAATCTATTCACCTAAAGAAAATGCCTGCAGAAGCTCAAGAACTCATTGACATGGTTACTAATAACCAGTTCATGTACACTTCTGAGAGGAATCCTGTGAATAATGGGACACCTATGAAGAAGGGAGTTCTTGAAATTGATACTCTGAATGCCATATTGGCTCAGAATAAAATATTGACTGAGCAAGTCAATATGATTTCTCAGAGTCTGAATGGAATGCAAGCTGCATCCAACAGTACTCAAGAGGCTTCTTATGCAGAAGAAGCTTATGATCCTGAAAACCCTGCAATAGCAGAGGTAAATTACATGGGTGAACCTTATAGAAACACCTATAATCCATCATGGAGAAATCATCCAAATTTCTCATGGAAGGATCAAAAGCCTCAACAAGGCTTTAATAATGGTGGAAGAAACAGGTTTAACAATAATAAACCTTTTCCATCATCCACTCAGCAATAGACAGAGAACTCTGAAAAAAATGCTTCTAATTTAGCAAATCTAGTCTCTGATCTATCTAAGGCCACTGTAAGTTTCATGAATGAAACAAGGTCTTCCATTAGAAATTTGGAAGCACAAGTGGGCCAGCTGAGTAAAAGGATCACTGAAATCCCTCCTAGTACTCTCCCAAGCAATACAGAAGAGAATCCAAAAGGAGAGTGCAAGGCCATTGACATAAGCACCATGGCCGAACCTGTAAGGGAAGGAGAGGACGTGAATCCCAAGGAGGAAGACCTCCTGGGACGTCCAGTGATCAATAAGGAGCTTCCTTCTGAGGAACCAAAGGACTCTGAGGCTCATCTAGAGACTATAGAGATTCCATTGAACCTCCTTATGCCATTCATGAGCTCTGATGAGTATTACTCTTCTGAAGAGAATGAGGATGTTACTGAAGAGCAAACTGCCAAGTTTCTTGGTGCAATCATGAAGCTAAATGCCAAATTATTTGGCATTGATACTTGGGAAGTTGAACCTCCCTTGTTCATCAATGAACTAAGTGATCTGGATCAACTGACATTGCCTCAGAAGAAACAAGATCCTGGAAAGTTCATAATACCTTGTACCATAGGCACCATGATCTTTAAGGCTCTGTGTGACCTTGGTTCAGGGATAAACCTCATGCCCCTCTTTGTAATAGAGAAACTGGGAATCTATCGGGTACAAGCTGCTAGAATCTCATTAGAGATGGCAGATAATTCAAGAAAACAGGCTTATGGACAAGTAGAGGACATGTTAGTAAAGGTTGAAGGCCTTTACATCCCTGCTGATTTCATAGTCCTGGATACTGGAAAGGAAGAGGATGAATCCATCATCCTAGGAAGACCTTTCCTAGCCACAGCAAGAGCTGTGATTGATGTGGACAGAGGAGAATTGATCCTTCAATTAAATAAGGAAAACCTTGTGTTTACAACTCAAGGATCTCTCTCTGCATCCATGGAGAGGAAGCAGAAAGAGCTTCTCTCAAAGCAGAGTCAAACAAAGCCCCCACAGTCAAACTCTAAGTTTGGTGTTGGGAGGCCACAACCAAACTCTAAGTTTGGTGTTGAACTCCCATATCCAAACTCTAAGTTTGGTGTTGGAGAGTCTCAACAAAGCTCTGCACATCTGTGAGGCTCCATGAGAGCC
Organism: Arachis hypogaea; assembly: GCF_003086295.3. Classification (NCBI taxonomy): domain Eukaryota; kingdom Viridiplantae; phylum Streptophyta; class Magnoliopsida; order Fabales; family Fabaceae; genus Arachis; species Arachis hypogaea. The sequence goes on along the minus strand of NC_092054.1, from coordinate 102,714,460 downwards.
CACTGTCAAGCTACTGACATTAAAGAAGCGCTTGTTGGGAGGCAACGCAATTTTTATCTAACTATATTTTTCTTAGTTATATGTCTTTATAGGTTCATGATCATGTGGAGTCACAAAATAAATATAAAAATTGAAAATGGAATCAAAAACAGCAGAAGAAAAATCACACCCTGGAGGAAGCATCTGCCTGGCGTTCAACGCTAGAACAGAGCATGGTTCTGGCGCTGAACGCCCAAAATGGGCAGCATCCTGGCGCTGAACGCCCAGAACAAGCATGGTTCTGGCGTTCAACGCCAGAAATGGCAACAAATGGGCGTTGAACGCCCAAAATGGGCACCAACCTGGCGCTGAACGCCCAGAGTTGTGTGCAAGGGCATTTTACATGCCTAAATTGGTGCAGGGATGTAAATGCCTTGACACCTCAGGATCTGTGGACGCCACAGGATCATCTCAGGATCTGTGGACTGATGCCAAGGCATCTTAGGCTAGTTTCACTAGCATTTTTCTGTTAGTTTTAGTTGTTTTATGCATTTTCTTGAGCTTAAAGTAACCAAGAATGGTTAAATGAATAACAAAGCAATGAACCATCCAAACAGTATGATTTTTGATGCAAATTCCATGAGTTTTTAGTTATATTACTTGAATGCTATGAATGGAAGATTTCTCATGAAATTTTGCAAGACTTTGATGCAATTGTTTGGATGATTTCAGGGAAGAAGAGGCTAGGCAAGGAAGCAACAAAATCAATAAAGGAAGCTTGAATATCACATGTGGAGTTTAAGTTCCAGTTTAAGCTTAAACTGGAACTTAAACTACCAAATCATATAATGCTGGAAATGGCGTTTAAGTTCCAGTTTAAGCCTAAACTGGAGCTTAAACGCCAGAATCATGAAGGCTAAGAAATGCTGGAACTGGCGTTTAACCTCCAGTTTAACCTTAAACTGGAAGTTAAACGCCAGAATGAGAATTTCACCAAGGGAGCATTTCCACGTTTAAGCTCCAGTTTAACCTTAAACTGGAGCTTAAACGTGTTCGACACAACTCTCACCAGGAAGCATTTCCACGTTTAACCTCCAGTTTAACCTTAAACTGGAGGTTAAACGCCAGAAGTAAGAAAGGCACCAGGAGCATTTCCACGTTTAAGCTCCAGTTTAACCTTAAACTGGAGCTTAAACGTGTTCGACTATTTCCCTCCTCCAGGGTTGCTTTCTCATTTCCACGTTTAAGCTTCAGTTTAACCTTAAACTGAAGCTTAAACGTGTTCGACCCAATTGCTCCTCCAGGGTTGCTTTCTTCATTTCCACGTTTAAGCTTCAGTTTAACCTTAAACTGAAGCTTAAACGTGTTCGACATTTCACACTCCTGGGTGGCTTTCTTCCATTTCCACGTTTAAGTTTCAGTTTAACCTTAAACTGAAACTTAAACTTCAACTTAAACGCCACTTTTTGAAAGGGGTTTCTGGGCCAAATATATTGAAGTTTAAGTTAGCATTTGAGCACAAACATTAACTTGAACATATTATGGTATGAAACCCAATTGAATGTCATGGTTTATGGGATTGGGCCTGAAGGATTGATGAGTCTGGAGCTTTAATTTGTTGAGTCTTGTGTCATTACTTGTTTATCACTAAGTTTGCTCAATGAATGTTACAGAATTGGATCACAGCCTCATCAGGATTATGGACCATAAACCCAAAGCAAAAGGAATTCAGGGAAAGGCCTCAAAGCCCAAGAAACACAACAAAAGCTCAATTTAGAAAGTGTATAAATAGGATAGAATTTAAGTTAGTGGGGAGAGTTTTACAGAGGGGAACTTTGGATCATTTTCTTTTAGTTTTGTAATTGAATTCAGAGCTATGACTCACTAAACCCCTTTCATTGGGTTAGGGAGCTCTATTGTAATTCAATGAATCAATAATAGTTTTATCTTCTTCTTCAATCTTTTCTCTTGAATTTTGTTAGAAAGCTTCTCGATCTAATTCCATTGGGTAGTTGTCTTGGGAAAGAAACTACCCATAATTGGAATCCTTCGGAACCTTGGGAAAGGAATGGAGGATTCATGCTAGAGAAGCTTTCTCACAGTGAATTGGATTGGGGTTTGGATGGATATTGTGACATGTAATCCTACCAAATTGTGGTTCATGAAACTGTGTGGTATAATCAGTGATCGAGCATCATCTCTTCTTATGAACATTTAAACCAAGGGATTGGGAATTTGTTTGTTTTTAGAGAGAATTGGTGAGCCAAGGGATTGGGATCCAATCATATAAGATTGCCAAGCAAAATTCAATGAATGCATTGGTTGAGGAAGGGATAAAAGTTGTTTTGATTCGGAGATCTCAATATCTCCTAACACCCAATGAACTCCCCATTTCTGATTTACCACTTTCTCTTTACATTCTGCAATTAAATTCATGCAATCACCCCCATCCCTTTTAATTTCAGCAATTTAGCTTCTCGCTCTTTAATTCATGCAATTTTACATTCCGCAATTCTCATCTAAATCTTGATTCCGCTCAACTAGAACATACTTCTAATCCGAATTGCTCACTCAACCAATCCTTGTGGGATTTGACCTCACTCTATTGTGAGTTTTTACTTGACGATAATCGGTGCACTTGCCGGAAGGAATTTTGCCGATCGTGCAATTTCCTAAATCGTAGCATAACAAGTTTATGCGCATCATGGACTCCACAGGATCATCTCAGGATCTGTGGACCCCACAGGATCCCCACCTACCTCATCATCTCTCTCTCCATTCATGATCATCCCTTCTGTTTTCCATTTACCACTCACATCCATACACCCACTATCTTCAAAATTCAACATCTCTCTCTCCCACCCATATGGCCGAATACACACATCCATCCATCTCCTTCATATCTTCTTCTTCTTCTTCTATTCTTTCTTCTTTTGCTCGAGGGCGAGCAACATTCTAAGTTTGGTGTGGTAAAAGCATAGCTTTTTTTGTTTTTTCCATAACCATTGATGGCACCTAAGGCCAGAGAAACCTCTAGAAAGAGGAAAGGGAAGACAAAAGCTTCCATCAAGGGTCTATAGCTCAGTGGTAGAACATTTGACTGCAAATCAAGAGATCCCTGAGATACCTCAGGGGATACATTTTCTTCCACACAATTATTGGAAGCAACTAAGGGTGGAACATCAAGAGCACTCCATCATCCTTCATGAAATAAGAGAAGATCAAAAAGCAATGAGGGAGGAGCAACAAAGACAAGGAAGAGACATAGAAGAGCTCAAGGACGTCATTGGTCCCTCAAGAAGGAAACGCCACCATCACTAAGGTGGATTCATTCCTTGCTCTTATTTCTTCTGTTTTTTGTTTTCTATGTTAAGTGCTTATCTATGTTTGTGTCTTCATTACATGATCATTAGTAGTTAGTAGCTTTGTCTTAAAGTTATGAATGTCCTATGAATCCATCACCTCTCTTAAATGAAAAATATTTTAATTCAAAAGAACAAGAAGTACATGAGTTTTGAATTTATCCTTGAACTTAGCTTAATTATATTGATGTGGTGACAATGCTTCTTGTTTTCTGAATGAATGCTTGAACAGTGCATATGTCTTTTGAAGTTGTTGTTTAAGAATGTTAAATATGTTGGCTCTTGAAAGAATGATGACTAGGAGACATGTTATTTGATAATCTGAAAAATCATAAAAATGATTCTTGAAGCAAGAAAAAGCAGCAAAGAACAAAGCTTGCAGAAAAAAAAATAGGCGAAAAAAAAATAGAAAGAAAAAGCAAGCAGAAAAAGCCAAAAGCTCTTAAAACTAAGAGACAAGAGCAAAAAGCCAATAATCCTTAAAACCAAAAGGCAAGGGTAAATAAAAAGGATCCCAAGGCTTTGAGCATCAGTGGATAGGAGGGCCTAAAGGAATAAAATCCTGGTCTAAGCGGCTAAACCAAGCTGTCCCTAACCATGTGCTTGTGGCGTGAAGGTGTCAAGGGAAAACTTGAGACTGAGCGGTTAAAGTCAAGGCCAAAGCAAAAAAAAAAGAGTGTGCTTAAGAACCCTGGACACCTCTAATTGGGGACTTTAGCAAAGCTGAGTCACAATCTGAAAAGGTTCACCCAATTATGTGTCTGTGGCATTTATGTATCCGGTGGTAATACTGGAAAACAAAGTGCTTAGGGCCACGGCCAAGACTCATAAAATAGCTGTGTTCAAGAATCATCATACTGAACTAGGAGAATCAATAACACTATCTGAACTCTGAGTTTCTATAGATGCCAATCATTCTGAACCTCAATGGATAAAGTGAGATGCCAAAACTATTCAAGAGGCAAAAAGCTATAAGTCCCGCTCATCTGATTGGAGCTATGTTTCATTGATAGTTTGAAATTTATAGTATATTCTCTTCTTTTTATCCTATTTGATTTTCAGTTGCTTGGGGACAAGCAACAATTTAAGTTTGGTGTTGTGATGAGCGGATAATTTATACGCTTTTTGACATTGTTTTTAGTATGTTTTTAGTAGGATCTAGTTACTTTTAGGGATGTTTTCATTAGTTTTTATGTTAAATTCACATTTATGGACTTTACTATGAGTTTGTATGTTTTTCTGTGATTTCAGGTATTTTCTGGCTGAAATTGAGGGACTTGAGCAAAAATCAGATTCAGAGGTTGAAGAAGGACTGCTGATGCTGTATGATTCTGACCTCCCTGCACTCAATGTGGAGTTTCTGGAGCTACAGAACTCGAAATGGCGTGCTTCCAATTGCGTTGGAAAGTAGACATCCAGGGCTTTCCAGAAATGTATAATCGTCCAAACTTTGGCTAAGAATAGACGACGCAAACTGGCATTCAACGCCAGCTTTCTGCCCAAATCTGGCGTCCAGCGCCAGAAAAGGATCCAAAACCAGAGTTGAACGCCCAAACTGGCACAAAAGCTAGCGTTCCACTTCAAGAAGGACCTCTACACGTGCAACACTCAAAGCTCAACCCAAGCACACACCAAGTGGGCCCCGAAAGTGGATTTATGCATCAATTACTTACTCTTGTAAACCCTAGTAGCTAGTTTATTATAAATAGGACATTTCACTATTGTATTTGACATCCGGGATTGTATTTTGATCCTGTGATCTCGTTTTGGGGGCTGGCCATTCGGCCATGCCTGGACCTTTCACTTATGTATTTTTAACGGTAGAGTTTCTACACTCCATAGATTAAGGTGTGGAGCTCTGCTGTTCCTCAAAGATTAATGCAAAGTACTACTGTTTTCTATTCAACTCATCTTATTTCGCTTCTAAGATATTCATTCGCACTTCAACCTGAATGTGATGAACGTGACAATCATCATTATTCCCTGTGAACGCGTGCTTGACAACCACTTCCGTTCTACATTAGAATTGAATGAGTATCTCTTAGATCTCTTAATCGGAATCTTCGTGGCGTAAGCTAGAATGATGGCGGCATTCAAGAGAATCCGGAAGGTCTAAACCTTGTCTGTGGTATTCCGAGTTGGATTCAATGACTGAATGACTGTGACAAGCTCCAAACTCGCGATTGCCGGGCGTAGTGACAGACGCAAAAGGATAGTAAATCCTATTCCAGCATGATCGAGAACCGACAGATGAATAGCCGTGCCGTGACAGGGTGCGTAGACCAGTTTCACTGAGAGGATAAGATGAAGCCATTGACAAGGGTGATGCCTCCAGACGATTAGCCGTGCCGTGACAGGGCATTGGATCATTTTCCCGAGAGATGACCGAAAGTAGCCATTGACAGTGGTGATGTATCACATAAAGCCAGCCATGGAAAGGAGTAAGACTGATTGGATGAAGATAGCAGGAAAGCAGAGGTTCAGAGGAACGAAAGCATCTCCATTCGCTTATCTGAAATTCTCACCAATAAATTACATAAGTATTTCTATCCCTATTCTATTAATTATTATTCAAAAACACCATTATCAATTTATATCTGCCTAACTGAGATTTGCAAGGTGACCATAGCTTGCTTCATACCAACAATCTCCGTGGGATTCGACCCTTACTCACGTAAGGTATTACTTGGACGACCCAGTGCACTTGCTGGTTAGTTACACGGAGTTGTGAACCATGGTCTTGGCATCATGTTTTTGGCGCCATTTCCAGGGAAAGAAAGAGCAATGAATTTTACATAATTAAAGTGTAATCACGATTCCGCGTACCATCGTGCTCTCCCCTTGGTTCCTTGCTTTTCTGATCTGCTTCTTGTGAGGGTTTGAAGATATTGAATGCGAGTTGTTCGTCATGTATCCTTAATATTAGCTCTCCTCGCTCCACATCTATGAGCGCTCTGGCTGTACCTAGGAATGGTCTTCCCAATATGATTGGGTGGAGGTGACTCTCTTCCATTTCCAATATGACAAAGTCTGTGGGAAGGAAGTAGTTCCCAACCTTCACCAACACGTTTTCAACCACTCCTACTGTTTGTTTTTGAGTTTTTTCGACCAGCCTGACGACTACTGATGAGCGGATAATTTATACACTTTTTGGCATTGTTTTTAGTATGTTTTTAGTATATTTTAGTTAGTTTTTATTATGTTTTTATTAGTTTTTAAATAAAAATCACTCTTCTCCGTGGGACGACCCAGTGCACTTGCTGGTTAGTTGTACAGAATTGTGACAAAGTGTGATTCATGTTTAAAGAGCTCCAAGTCCTTTGGCGCCATTGTTGATGATCACAATTTCGTGCACCAAGTTTTTGGCGCTGTTGCCAGGGATTGTTCGACTTTGGACAACTGACGGTTCATCTTGTTGCTTAGATTAGGTAATTTTATTTTATTTTTTTCAAAAAATTCAAAAAAATAATATTTGTCTATTTTGTTCTTCAGAGTTTTTAAGAATGAATTCTAGAGTTTCATGATGATCTGTTGAAGTCTGGCTGGTTTTGAAACCATGTCTAAATTTTTGGACCGAGGTTTCAACTTATCATCACAAGAGCTTGTTGATTTCTATCAATTTTGCTGTTGTTAGCAATGATCTGCTAAAGCTTGGCTGGCCATTGGCCATGTCTAGTATTTTGGACCGGAGCTTTCATTGAAAGCTTGGCTGGCTAGTAAGCCATGTCTAATTCCTGGACCGGAGTCTTAGACTAGCATTGCAATGATTCCTGGAACTCTTATTAAAAATTTTGAATCCCTTTATTTTCTTTTCCACTCAATTTTCGAAAAAACCACAAAAAAATTTTAAAATCATAAAAATCAAAAATATTTTATGTTTCTTGTTTGAGTCTAGTGTCTAATTTTAAGTTTGGTGTCAATTGCATACCTATAATTTTCGAAAATTACATGCATTATGTTCTTCATTAATCTTCAAGTTGTTCTTGATGATTTCATTGCTCTGATCTTTAAATTCTCTTGTTTTGTGTGTTTTGTTGTTTCTCATATGCATTCTCAATTTGTTAGTGTCTCTTATATGAAAATTTGTAAGTTTGGTGTCCTGCATACATTGTTTGTTTGATTTGAGTTTCTTAAGATTAGTTGTATTTTGATTGTTTCTCATCATTGAAAAATTCAAAAAAATTCTCAAAACTATGTCTTTTCAAGTCAATAATACAGAGAATTGAAGATTCAGAACATTCAGCAGAGGAATCAAACAGAAAAAGCTGGGCGTTCAAAACGCCCAGTGAAGAAGGAAAACTGGCGTTTAAATGCCAGTCAGGGTACCTGGCTGGGCGTTTAACGCCCAAAAAGGTAGGATTTTGGGCGTTAAACACCCAGAATGGATGCCATTCTGGGCGTTTAACGCCAGGATGACACTAGAGGGAAGATTTTGTTTTTAATTCAAATCTTTTTCAAATTTTCATAATTTTTCAAAATAAAATCTTTTTCAAATCATATCTTTTCAATCATATCCTTTTAAAATCAATTTCTTTCCATTTTTTTTATAATTTTCGAAAATCCTTGCTACTATTAATGATTTATTTCAAAATTTTCAAGTTGTTACTTGCTTATTAAGAAAGGATCAAATTTTAAATTTTAAGAATCATATCTTTTAATTTCTTGTTAGTCAAGTAATCAACTTTAATTCTAAAACTTTCTTTTTTTTAAATTGATTTTCAATCATATCTTCTCAATCATATCTTTTCAATCACATCTTTTTCAAAATTAACTCTCAATCACATCTTTTTTATTTCTAATTTCAAAATCTTTTTCAAAAATCACTTAATTTCTTTCCTAATCTTAAATTTTGAAAATCTCAATAAAATTTTCAAATTTATTTTTATTATTTCAAAATCTTTTTAATTTATTTTCGAAAATTCTCCCCCTCTTCTCACATCCTTCTATTTAAGGGACTAACACTCCTCCTCAAGGTGCAATTCGAACTCTATCCCTCTTGATAAGTTTGAATTCTCTTCTATCTACCTCCTCCTTCTATTCTTCTTTCCTCTGACACCTCAAGGAATCTCTATACTGTGACATAGAGGATTCCCTACTTTCTTGTTCTCTTCTATTTCATATGAGCAGGAGCAAAGATAAAGGCATACTTGTTCAAGCTGATCCTGAACTTGAAAGGACCTTGAAGAGAAAGCTAAGAGAAGCTAAAGCACAATTCTCTCTAGAGGGCCTAACAGATCTTTTCAAAGAAGAAGAAACAATGGCAGCCGAAAACAACAATGCTAACAATGCAAGGAAGGTGCTTGGTGACTTTACTGCACCTACTCTCGACTTCTATGGGAGAAGCATCTCAATCCCTGCCATTGGAGCAAACAACTTTGAGCTTAAGCCTCAATTAGTTTCTCTAATGCAACATAATTGCAAATTTCATGGACTTCCATTGGAAGATCCTCATCAGTTCTTAGCTGAATTCTTGTAAATCTGTGACACTGTCAAGACCAATGGGGTTGACCCTGAAGTCTACAAACTTATGCTCTTCCCTTTTGCTGTAAGAGACAGAGCTAGGACATGGTTGGACTCACAACCTAAAGAAAGCCTGAACTCTTGGGAAAAGCTAGTCAATACCTTCTTGGCAAAGTTCTTTCCACCTCAAAAATTGAGCAAGCTTAGAGTGGAAGTCCAAACCTTCAGACAGAAGGAAGGTGAATCCCTCTATGAAGCTTGGGAAAGATCCAAGCAATTGATCAGAAGGTGCCTTTCTGACATGCTTTCAGAATGGAGTATCATAGGAATCTTCTATGATGGTCTGTCTGAACTGTCCAAGATGTCATTGGACAGCTCTGCTGGAGGATCTCTTCATCTGAAGAAGACGCCTACAGAAGCTCAGGAACTCATGGAGATGGTTGCAAATAACCAATTCATGTACACTTCTGAAAGGAATCCTGTGAATAGTGGGACAACTCAGAAGAAATGAATTCTTGAGATTGATAATCTGAATGCCATATTGGCTTAGAATAAGATATTGACTCAACAAGTCAATATGATTTCTTAGAGTTTGTCTGGAATGCAAGCAGCAACAGGTAGTACTAAGGAAGCTTCATCTGAAGAAGAAGCTTATGACCCTGAGAACCCAGCAATGGAAGAGGTGAATTACATGGGAGAACCCTATGGAAACACCTATAATCCTTCATGGAGAAATCATCTAAATCTCTCATGGAAGGATCAACAGAGACCTCAACAAGGTTTCAACAACAATAATGGTGGAAGAAACAGGTTTAGCAATAGCAAGCCTTTTCCATTATCTTCTCAGCAACAGACAGAGAATTCTAAGCAAAGCCACTCTGACTTAGCAACCATTGTCTCTGATCTAATCAAAACCACTCAAAGTTTCATGACTAAAACAAGGTCCTCCATTAGAAATTTGGAGGCACAAGTAGGTCAGCTGAGTAAGAAAATTACTGAACTCCCTCCTAGTACTCTCCCAAGCAATACAGAAGAGAATCCAAAAAGAGAGTGCAAGGCCATAAACATGTCTCACATGGCCGAACCTGGAGAGGAGGAAGAGGCAGTGATTTCCACTAAGGAAGACCTCAATGGACGTCCACCGACCTCCAAGGAGTTCCCTAATGAGGAACCATGGAAATCTGAGGCTCACACTGAGACCATAGAGATTCCATTGAATTTACTTCTGCCATTCATGAGCTATGATGAGTATTCTTCCTCTGAAGAGGATGAAGATGTTACTGAAGAGCAAGTTGATAAGTACCTTGGAGCAATCATGAAACTAAATGCCAAGTTATTTGGTAATGAGACTTGGGAGGATGAACCTCCATTGCTCATCAAAGAACTGGATGACTTGACTTGGCAGAAATTACCTCTGAAGAGACAAGATCCTGGAAAGTTCTCAATACCTTGTACCATAGGCACCATGACTTTTGAGAAGGCTCTGTGTGACTTGGGATTAAGTATAAACCTTATGCCTCTCTCTGTAATGGAGAAGCTAGGGATTATTGAGGTACAAGCTGCTAAAATCTCACTAGAGATGGCAGACAATTCAAAGAAACAGGCTTATGGACTTGTAGAGGATGTCTTGGTAAAGGTTGAAGATCATTACATCCCTGCTGATTTCATAATCCTAGAGACTAGGAAGTGTATGGATGAATCCATCATCCTTGGCAGACCCTTCCTAGCCACAGCAAAAGCTGTGATTGATATTGACAGAGGAGAATTGATCATTCAAGTGAATGAAGACTCCCTTGTGTTTAAAGCTCAAGGATATCCCTCTGTAACCATGGAGAGGAAGCATGAAGAGCTTCTCTCAATACAGAGTCAAACAGAGCCCCACAGTCAAACGCTAAGTTTGGTGTTGGGAGGTTCCAACGTTGCTCTGAACATCTGTGAGGCTCCATGAGAGCCCACTGTCACCCTATTGACATTAAAGAAGCGCTTGTTGGGAGGCAACCCAATCTTTAATTATCTATGTTAAATTTCTATTTTCTTTTGTTATTTTATGTTTTCTGTAGGTTGATGATTATGTGAAGTCACAAAAATAATTAAAAAAGCAAAAACAGAAGGAAAAACAGTATGAAAAATAGAACACCCTAGAGAAGAAACTTACTAGCATTTAAACGCCAGTGAGGGTAGCAGAATGGGCGTTAAACGCCCAGTCTGGCACCATTCTAGGCATTTAACGCCAGAAATGGGCACCAAACTGGCGTTTAATGCCAGGAATGGGCAAGAAGCTGGTGTTAAACGCTAGAAATGGGCAGCAGCCTGGCGTTTAACGCCAGGATTGGCAGAAAGGGGCATTTTTGCACGCCACTTGGTGCAGGGATGAGATATCCTTGACACCTCAGGATCTGTGGACCCCACAGGATCCCTACCTACCCCACCTCTCTCTCTCTTCTTCACCCATTCACCAATCACCTCAATACCTCTTCCCCAAAAACCCCTCACCTATTAAATCCCACCATTCTCTTCACCACTCACATCCATCATTCATAAAACCCCACCTACCTCACCATTCAAATTCAAACCACTTTCCCACCCAAACCCACCCATAATGGCCGAACCATACCCCCATCTCCACTCCTATATAAACCCATCTTCACTCCTTCATTTTTACACAACATACACACTACTTCTCCCCCTTGGCTGAAACACTAAGCCCCCCTCCATCTCCTCTATTTCTTCTTCTTCTACTCTCTTCTTTCTTCTTTTGCTTGAGGACGAGCAAACCTTCTAAGTTTGGTGTGGTAAAAGCTAAAGCTTTTTGTTTTTCCATAACCATTTATGGCACCAAAGGCCGGAGAAACCTCTAGAAAGAGGAAAGGGAAGGCAAAAGCTTCCACCTCCGAGTCATGGGAGATGGAGAGATTCCTCTCAAGGGTGCATCAAGACCACTTCTATGAAGTTGTGGCCAAGAAGAAGGTGATCCCCGAGGTCCCTTTTAAGCTCAAAAAGGGCGAATATTCGAAGATCTGACATGAGATCCGAAGAAGAGGTTGGGAAGTTCTCACCAACCCCATTCAACAAGTCGGAATCTTAATGGTTCAAGAGTTCTATGCCAATGCATGGATCACCAAGAACCATGATCAAAGTGTGAACCCGGACCCTAAGAATTGGCTTACAATGGTCCGAGGGAAATACTTGGATTTTAGTCCGGAAAACGTAAGGTTGGCATTCAACTTGCCCATGATTCAAGGAGATGCACACTCCTACACTAGAAGGGTCAACTTTGATCAAAGGTTGGACCAAGTCCTCATAGACATCTGTGAAGAGGGCACTCAATGGAAGAGAGATTCAAGAGGGAAGCCGGTTCAACTAAGAAGGCATGACCTCAAGCCCGTGGCTAGGGGATGGTTGGAGTTCATCCAACGCTCAATCATTCCCACTAGCAACTGGTCTGAAGTTACTATAGATCGGGCTATCATGATTCATAGGATCATGATTAGAGAGGATGTAGAAGTTCATGAGGTTATATCCCAAGAACTCTACAAGGTGGCAGACAAGTCCGCTACTTTGGCAAGGTTAGCCTTCCCTCATCTCATTTGTCACCTTTGCAATTCGGTTGGAATTGACATAGAGGGAGACATTCTCATTGATGAGGACAAGCCCATCACTAAGAAAAGGATGGAGCAAATAAGAGAACCTCACCAAGAGCATGAGGAATTTCCTCATTATGAAATCCCTGAGATGTCTCAAGGGATGAAATTTCCTCCACAAAACTATTGGGAGCAAATCAACACCTCCTTAGGAGAATTAAGTTCCAATATGGGACAACTAAGGGTGGAGCACCAAGAGCATTCCATCCTCCTCCATGAAATTAGAGAAGACCAAAGAACCATGAGAGAGGAGCAACAAAGGCAAGGAAGAGACTTTGAGGAGCTCAAGCACTCCATAAGATCTTCAAGAGGAAGAACAAGCCGCCATCACTAAGGTGGACCCGTTCTTTAATCTCCTTGTTCTTTATTTTCTATTTTTCGAAAATTATGCTTTATGTTTATTTATGTTTGTGTCTTTATTACATGATCATTAGTGTCTAAGTGTCTATGCCTTAAAGTAATGAAAATGAATCCATCATCTTTCTTAAATGAAAAATTTTTTTAATTGAAAAAGAAAAAGAAGTACATGAATTTCGAATTTTAAAACAGTTTAGTTATTTTGATGTGGTGGCAATACTATTGTTTTTCTGAATGAATGCTTGAACAGTGCATATTTTTTGAATTTGTTGATTCATGAATGTTAAAATTGTTGGCTCTTGAAAGAATGATGGAAAAGGAGAAATGTTATTTGATAATCTGAAAAATCATAAAAATGATTCTTGTAGCAAGAAAAAGCAGTGAATAAAAAAGGCTTGCAGAAAAAATATAAGCGAAAAAAAAAAGAGAGAAAGAAAAAGCAAGCAGAAAATGCCAATAGTCCTTTAAACCAAAAGGCAAGGGTAAAATAAAAAGGATCCAAGGCTTTGAGCATTAGTGGATAGGAAGGCCCACAGGAATAGAATCCTGGCCTAAGCGGCTAAACCAAGCTGTCCTTAACCATGTGCTTGTGGTGTGAAGGTGTCAAGTGAAAAATTATGACTGAGCGGTTAAAGTCATGGTCCAAAAGCAAAAAGAGTGTGCTTAAGAGCCCTGGACACCTCTCACTGGGGACTTTAGCAAAGCTGAGTCACAATCTGAAAAGGTTCACCCAGTCATGTGTCTGTGGCATTTATGTATCCGGTGGTAATACTGGAAAACAAAATGCTTAGGGTCACGGCCAAGACTCATAAAGTAGCTATGTTCAAGAATCAACATACTTAACTAGGAGAATCAATAACACTATCTGGATTCTGAGTTCCTATAGATGCCAATCATTCTGAACTTCAAGGGATAAAGTGAGATGCCAAAACTGTTCAAAAGCAAAAAGCTAAAAGCCCCGCTCATCTAATTAATACTGATCTTCATAGATGTTTTTGGAATTCATTGTACATTTTATTCTTTTTTATTGTATTTGATTTTTAGTTGCTTGGGGACAAGCAACAATTTAAGTTTGGTGTTGTGATGAGTGGATAATTTATACGTTTTTTGGCATTGTTTTCAGTATGTTTTTAGTATATTTTAGTTAGTTTTTATTATGTTTTTATTAGTTTTTGAATAAAAATTACTCTTCTGGACTTTACTATGAGTTTGTGTGTTTTTCTGTGATTTCAGGTATTTTCTGGCTGAAATTGAGGGACCTGAGCAAAAATCTGATTCAGAGGCTGAAAAAGGACTGCAGATGCTGTTGGATCCTGACCTCCCTGCACTCAAAGTGGATTTTCTAGAGCTACAGAAGCCCAATTGGCGCGCTTTTAATTGCGTTGGAAAGTAGACATCCTGGGCTTTCCAGCAATATATAATAATTTATACTTTTCTCGAGATTTGATGGCCCAAACAGGCGTTCCAAGTCAGTTCAAGAATTCTGGCGTTTAACTCCAAAACTGGCACAAAAGCTGGAGTTAAACGCCCAAACTGACACAAAAGCTGGCGTTTAACTCCAAGAAAAGTCTCTACATGTGATAGCTTCAATGCTCAGCCCAAGCACACACCAAGTGGGCCCGAAAGAAGATTTTTGCATTAATTACTTATTTCTGTAACCCTAGGCTACTAGTTTTCTATTAATAGGGCCTTTTGCTATTGTATTTTCATCTTCGGATCAATCTTGGTTCTTCTGGTTCTCCCTCTGGGGGCCGAAGCCAATGAACCTTCATTACTTTTGTATTTTCAATGGTGGAGTTTCTACACACCATAAATTAAGGTGTGGAGCTCTGATGTTCTTCATGAATTAATGCAAAGTACTATTATTTTTCTATTCAACTCAAGTCTATTTCTTCTCCAAGATATTCACTCGAACCCAAGAACATGATGAATGTAATGATTATGTGACACTCATCACCATTCTCACCTATGAACGCGTGCCTGACAACCACTTTCGTTCTACATGTAAACAAGCTTGAATGTGTATCTCTTGGGTTTTTAATATAAGATTAGAATCTTCGTGGTATAGGCTAGAATTATTGGCGGCCATTCCTGAGATCCGGAATGTCTAAACCTTGTTTGTGGTATTCTGAGTAGGATCTGGGAAGGGATGACTGTGACGAGCTTCAAACTCGCGATTGTTGGGCGTGTGACAGACGCAAAAGGATCAATGGATCCTATTCAAACATGAACGAGAATCAACAGATGATTAGCCGTGTGGTGACAGCGCATTTGGAACGTTTTCACTGAGAGGACGGGAAGTAGCCATTGACAACAATGAGGCCCAACATAAAGCTTGCCATGGAAAGGAGTATGAATGATTGGAAGAAGGCAATAGGAAAGCAGAGGTTCAGGAGGAACAAAGCATCTTCATACGCTTATCTGAAATTCCAACCAAAGAATTACATAAGTATCTCTATCTTTATTTTATGTTTTATTTATCTTTTAATTATCAATTCTCCATCACCATTTGAATCCGCCTGACTGAGATTTACAAGGTGACCATAGCTTGCTTCAAGCCGACAGTCTCCGTGGGATCGACCCTTACTCACGTAAGGTATTACTTGGACGACCCAGTGCACTTGCTGGTTAGTTGTGCGGAATTGTGACAAAGTGTGATTCACGTTTAAAGAGCTCCAAGTCCTTTAGCGCCATTGTTGATGATCACAATTTCGTGCACCAACTACGTCTGTGGGCATTAGCTCATTAATCTGCAGCTTCTTCATAAGGGATAAAGGCATTAAGTTGATGCTTGCTCCCAGGTCACAGAGTCCTTTGTCAAACATTGTTTCTCCTATGGTACAGGGGATGTGAAAACTCCCTGGGTCTTTCCTTTTTGTAGGCAACACTGGTTGAATGAGAGCACTGCACTCCTTATTCATCACTATTGTTTGCCCTCCTTTGTGTGAGCTTTTCCTGGTCAGCAACTCTTTCATATACTTAATGTATGAGGGCATTTGTTGGAGAGCCTTGATGAATGGTATGTTCACATGGAGAGATGCAAACATGTCAAGGAACTTTGAGTATATTCTCTTTTCTACACCACCCTTGAGTCTTTGGGGAAAAGGTGCATAGAGCCTCAGCAGCTCCTTCTATGTAATTTTGGTTTCTTGGTGATCCTCTTCCTGTTTCTCTGCTGATGTATCTCCAGGTTGCTCTAATGGTTTGTTCGGCTCTTCCTCAGTCCCCTTATCACTTGTAGTGACCATCTTGCAGTCTGCCCATCTTACTTTCTTTGCTTCTCCTCTCGGGGTTTTCTCTATGTCACCTGGGAAGCTGTCAGTGGGTTTGGGAATCTTCTCAGAAAGGTATCCCACTTGAAATTCTAGCCTCTGAATGGTGTCTCCCTAGTTTTTGAGATTAGCTCGCACCTCCTCCTTGAAAACCTTGTTCTCTTGGAGTTCCTTACATATGCCTTCAAGTAAGGTCTCAATCCTTGAGAGTCTATCTTCAGATGTTGATGAGTTGGAGTTGGAGTGATGAGAAGGGCCATTCTGGCTTTGGTATGGATGTTGAGGTGTGTTGTTAGGTAAGTGCTGATATGATCTCTGTGTGGAATGTTGGTGAGCTGTATTGTTGTTGGGGTTGTGACGTCTCTGATCTTGGCCTTGATCTTGTTGGTTTCCCCACCCAAAGTTTGGGTGGTTCCTCCAACCAGGATTGTAAGTCTTGGAGTATGGATCATGTGCCTCCCTGGGTGAGTTTCCAATGTAGTTGGCTTGTTCCTGATCACCCTCTGCCTCTGCATTTACTCCTTCTTGAGTTGCTGATGAGGTGGTAATTGTTGCTACTTGGTTCCTCTCCATCTTCTTGGTAAGGTCAGTCAGCTACTTGGTAATCAGCATGTTTTGGGCCAGCAGTGCATCCACGTTGTTTAGCTCCATCACTCCTCTAGTGTTGCCTCTTTCAGAGGCATAGAAGTAGTCATTTTCGGCTACAGTCTCAATGACATCTATGGCTTCTTCAATGGTTTTCTTCTTGTTCAGAGATCCCCCGGATGAGTGGTCTACTACCTTCTTTGATTCATAAGAAAGGCCTTCATAAAAAATGTGTAGCTGTACCCATTCATTGAGCATATCTGGTGGGCACTTTCTTGTCAGATCCTTAAACCTCTCCCATGCTTCGTAGAGAGTCTCACCATCTTGTTGCCTGAAAGTTTGAACCTCAGCTCTTAACCTGTTGATTCTTTGAGGAGGATAGAATCTCGCCAAAAATTTGTTCACCACATCTTCCCAGGTTGTTAAGCTCTCCTTCGGGAAGGATTCTATCCATTTAGATGCCTTGTCCTTGAGTGAGAAGGGGAATAGGAGCAGTCTATAGGTGTCAGAATGAACACCATTAGACTTCACAGTATCACAGATCCTCAGGAAGGTGGTTAGATATTGATTGGGGTCTTCTTGAACACCTCCGAATGAACGAACAGTTGTTCTGAACAAGGGTGATGAGTTGTGGCTTAAGTTTAAAGTTATTGGCATGTATGGTTGGCTTTTGGATGCTACTTCCACAGTTTTCTGGGTTTGGATTGATGTACGATCCCAAAACTCTTCTCTCTTGCCCAGCATGATGCACTGGGCCTTCTCTGCCATGGTTGTGAGCTTCTTCTTCATGATGGTTCTCCATATTCTCATCCATGTCTGGTTCAAAATACTCTTCTTCTTCCTCCGTACTAACTACTCTCTTTCCTCTTGCTTCCCTCCTTAATCTAAGGAAGGTCCTCTCATGTTCAGAATCAAAGGAAGTTGAAGCCCCGCTTCTTCTACCTGTCACACAACCAACAAGGCAAAAGCAAGAAGGGGGTAGATGCAGAGAGTACTCTTATTAGAAATTTTGTTAGTGTGAGTGATGCAATATATCAAACAGTTAGTGGGTTAGTGAACTGAATTGTAAACAACTAAGAAAAGGGTAGGGGAAAAGGAAGAAAACAACTAAACTGAAAGTGAATTACTCAAATGAAATTAAATCAAACAAAATAAAAAAAATGCTCAATCTAGTTATCCACCAATTTAATCATTGTTGATACAAAATCAATCCCCGGAAACGGCGCCATAAACTTGATGCACGGAAACTTGTCTCTCAACAATTTCCCTCGGCAAGTATACCAAATTGTCGTCAAGTAAAAACTCACAATAGAGTAAGGTCAAATCCCACAGGGATTGATTGGTCAATCAACTTTAATTAGAGGAATGTTCTAGTTGAGCTAAGCAGAATTTGATGTGAGAGTTGTAGGAAATTAAATGGCGGGAAAGTAAATAGCAGAAAATGTAAATACTGGAAATAAAGAGCTGAATGTAAATGGCAGAAAGTAAATTGCAGAATGTTAAATGGGGATTTGGGAAGATGAGCATAAAAGTAAATTGCAGAAATTAAAGAGAATGGGTGAGATCAGAAATGGGGAAGTCATTGGGTTTAGGAGATGTTGTATTCTCCGGATCAAGTTCATTTTCATCTCTTCCTCAATCAATGCATTCATTGATTTCCTTGGCAATCTTAAGTGATTGAATTCCAATTCCTTGGTAATTCAATCTCTCAAATCTTGATCAATAGCCAATTCCTTGGTCCAATTGCTCATGAGAAGAGATAAAGTATGGTCACTGATTATACCACATGTATACCCAAATCAAAGTGTTGGTAGGATTATATGTCACCATATCCATTCAAACCCCAATTTGGTCCAACATGAGAAAGCATTTCTAGCATGATCTCTTCATTCCTCTTCCAAGGTTCCGAAGAGATCCAAGTATGAATAGCTTCTTTTCCAAGAAAACTACCCAATTGGATGAAGATTGAAAGCTTTCTAGTAAAATCAAGAGAAAAGAAAGAAGAAGAATAATGAAAACTATTATTGATCCATCAAATTACAACAGAGCTCCCTAACCCAATGAAAGGGGTTTAGTTGTTCATAGCTCTGGGAATGGAAAACAAAGATGGAGAATGCATTCTGAAAGAAAAACTAGAAGTTGCAGAGAAAGTAAAATTATACAGAGAGTGGTTCTCCCAATCCAAAAGTTCTCCTCTAGTTCAAAACTACTCATATATATACTACTCTTCTGCTCTTCTAGTTGGCTTTTCAAGTCTTGGATATAGGCCTTTGGATCTTGAGTTGAAGCAGTTTGGAGTCCTCAGTGGGCTCAGCTTTACTTGCAGAGAAAGTGTGAAGTAGGCATGGATTTTAGCTAGGACGTTAGTGGTGTTAACGTTTAAGTGAAAATGTGGGTTCGAGAACGTTAGTGACAATCACCTTTTTCACTAACGTTTCTAGCCCAAGATGGTTCACGTTAACTTCAACGTTAGTGGCACTAACGTGACCACTAACGTTGCCTCTTGATCCTTCGCGAACGTTATTGGGGTTTACCTTTTTCAATAACGCTGCTCTTAGCCCCCTTTTCTCACGTTAGAGTCCACGTTAGTATAACTAACGTGGCTCTTAACGTGGGCATGCCTTAGCCTCGAGAGCGTTAGTGACACTTACCTTTGTCACTAACGCTCCAAACACCCCTTCTTCCCACGTTAGAGTTCACGTTACTTAGGTTAACGTGACTTCTAACGTGGTAGTGATAGCCATCTCCAACGTTAGGGACAAAGGTGAGTGTCACTAACATTGGCTCATCATTCCTTTCCTCCACGTTAGCTTCCACGTTAATGCAACTAACGTGGAAACTAACGTGGCTAATAGTGGCTTAGTCCAATCTTAGTGACAAAGGTGAGTGTCACTAATGTTGGCATTTTTTTGTTCCTTCCACGTTAGAGCTCACGTTAATGTACTTAACGTGACTCTTAACGTGGCTAGGTGTGCCCCTTTTTCCAACGTTAGTGGCATTCACTTTTACCACTAACATTGGAGCTTTACTTCTCTTCCACATTAACGTAGTTAACGTGGCAACTAACGTGGGCTATGATGGCTCACGAAGGCGTTATTGGCGATCACTTTTCTCATTAACGTTGCAAGCTAGCTCCCATTCCACGTTAGTGGTAACGTTAGTTAGACTAATGTGACTACTAACGTGGCTCTTCCTTGCTTCCTTTGTCTTGAAATTAAGCAAATAAAGTGCATCAAAGCTAGGTTCTAACCCATGAGATCATGCATCATTTATTTTATCATTCAATTCATGCATAATTCTCATAAAATCATATAAAATTCACAATGTTTGCTTGAATCAAGGTGTAAGTGATTATTTACCCAAAACATGCTTATTTCCTAAGAAAGTGCATGAAAGTACCCTAAAACAATAAAGAAAAGGTCAGTGAAACTGGCCAAAATGCCCTGGCATCAGCTGCACGTATCAGAGAACACTGGGGGCAATTTCTGGGCTGTTTTTGGCCTAGTTTCAAGCCCGAAAACACTGATTAGAGACTGGAGAGTGAAGGAATCAAGGATAGAACTTTCATTCACATAATTTTAGGTTTTAGATGTAGTTTTATAGAGAGAGAGGCTCTCTCTTCTCTCTAGGTTTTAGGGTTCTTAATTTATTCCTTTTCAATTTCTGAATTCTATCTTATTTCAATTTAGTTTCTCTTCTACTCTTATTTGTTCTAGCATTCTAGTTTATTTATTTTCTTTTTTTGATTACTTTATATTGCCAATTTAGTTTATGAATTCTCATGTTATGTTTGATTTCCCTTTTTATGCAATTTGAGGTATTTCATGTTTGTTGCTTCTTCCTTTATTTGTTATCATTGATTTTGCAATTATTGGTTTTAGATTTTACATTCTCTTATTACTTTTCTATACTTTTGTTTTATGCCTTCCAAGTGTTTGATAAAATGCTTGGTTGGATTTTAAATTAGCCTTTTATGTTCTTAGGCTAGTTTCACTATCCTTGATTTTAATAGGTTTTATGCAATTTCTTGAGCTATAGGTAAGCAAATTGGGTAGAAATTCATGTATGCCTAGATTCATTCAACCGTGAGTAATTTGATACAATTTCATGATGATTTATGCTATGATTACTTGTATGCTAAGAATGATAAGAATTCTCATGAATTTAGCAAGGTTTTGATGCATTTATTGGTTGATGATAGGTGAAGGAAAGCATGGAGTATGGTTGAAGAAAGAGCATGGAAAAGATGAAGAGGAAGCAACGTTGGTGGCCAAGTTGGACCACCAACATTGCCTCAAACATTGAAAAAGAAGTAGAGCGATTCTTTGCATAAGTTGCTGATGCTCACATTGGAGGGAGCGTTGGACATCCAACGTTACCCCCAACGTTGTGATAAAATAACCAATTTTGGAGTTGAATGATTTTCAAGCGACGTGTACGCATCTATGACGCGTATGCGTGAAAGAGCAAAATTTCTTTATCCACGCGCAAGCGTGAGTCATGCGCACGCGTGGAATGGCAAAATTGACCATCCACACGTAGGTGTGGGTCATGCGTACGCGTCACTAAACGAACGTTGGAGTCCAACGTTGCCTCAAATGCTAGCCTCCAACGTCCGCGATGCCAAAGCCCAGAATTTGGAAATAAAAAATTTCTAACGTTGGAGGGAACGTTGGAGGTCCAACGCTGAGGCCAATGTCCCCGGAATGGTTTTGAAGCTGTAAAATGAAATCTTTGCATCCACGTGCACGCGTGCAGCAGGCGTACGCGTGGATGAGAATTTTCGCCCCATGTGCGGCAAACGAGCAAAGCACGCATACGCATGGATAGCGGAACGTTGGTCCTCCAATGTTGAGTCAAATGCCAATGACAGCAAAGTTCTCTGGTTTTTCTGAAGAGCGCTTGAGTCAACATTGGCCATCAAACGTTGATCCTAACGTGATGCATCAGACTCTGCAATTCAAACCAATCTTTTCTCAACAGCAAAAGAAACCAATTGGAGCCAATTCAACCCAATTCCACCAAGGCCAAAAGCCCAATTCAGATATTGAAGATCAATGGAAGAGAGTGTATAAATAGCATAGAATTTGAGTTAGAGAGGACTTTTGGACCTTTTTCCAATTTTCATTTTTCCTTTTTACTGTACTGCACATTTTACTTTTTGTTCATTTTCCTTTGCAATGTATCTCTTAATTCCAATTTCCATTCTGAGAGCTATGAACAACTAAACCCCTTTTATTGGGTTAGGGAGCTCTATTGTAATTCAATGGATCAATAGTAGTTTCATCTTCTTCTTCTTTCTTTTCTCTTGATTTTTGTTAGAAAGCTTTCGGTCTAATTTAAATTGGATAGTTGTCTTGAGAGAGAAGCTATCCATAATTGGAATTCTTCGGATCCTTGAGAGAGGGATGAAGAATTCATGCTAGAATTGCTTTCTCACATCGGATTAGATTGGGGGTTGGATGGATATAGTGACATGTAATCCTACCAATACTTTGATCTATGAATTTGTGTGGTATAGTCAGTGACCGAACCTCAACTCTTCCTATGAGCAATTAAATCAAGACATTGGGCAATTGTTCATACTTAGAGAGATTGGTGAGCCAAGACATTGGGATCCAATCATCTAAGATTGCCAAGCAATGTCAACAAATGCATTCTTTGAGGAAGAGATGAAAATGATTTGATCCAGAGAATTCAATATCTCCTAAAACCCAACGAATCCCCATCTCTGATCTACCCATTCTATTTACTTAGTGTCTTTAATTTCATGCTAATTCCCCATTTCCATTTAATTTCATGCAATTTAAGCTTCTGTCATTTATTTTCCAGAAATTTAATTTCTGTTCATTTACTTTCTTGCAATTTAAGTTTCCTGCCAATTTACTTTCTGCAATTCCCGATTTCAATTTTGATTTTGCCCAACTAGTATAATTCTCCAATTAACGTTGATCAATCTACCAATCCCTGTGGGATTCGACCTTGATGGGTTGAAAACGGATTTCCAACACCTAAAACTCACCGTCAAGTGTACCGGGTCGCATCAAGTAGTAATTACTCACATGAGTGAGGTCGATCCCACAGGGATTGATGGATTGAGCAATTTTAGTTAGGTGGTTGATTTAGTTAAGCAGACAATTGATGATTTGAGTGAATTGTAACCAACAGAAGCTAAATTGCATGAAATTAAAAGGGAGAGGGAGAACTGATAGTAAATTAAAGAGCAAAAGAAGTAAAATAGCTAAATCTTAAAGTGCAAGTAATGTAAATGACTGAAACTTAAATTGCAAGAAAATTAAATAGCTGAAGTTTAAAGTGCAAGAAATGTAAATTGCTTGAATAATAAAGGGGTGTGGGGTGTTGGGATTCCGAATTTAACAACAAAAAGTAAAGAAGATGAAGTAAGTGCAATAGATCTAAACAGAGTTGGAAAATTGTAATGAAGAACAAAACAGAAAGTAAATTCAACTCAATTGCAAAAGCTAAGAAAGAAATTAAAGAGCTCAGAGGCTCAATGAGATTAGAAAACAAGTCTAGATCTCAATTCCTTCCTTGATCCAACAGAGAGCAATTTGCAGAAGAAAAGAAGATGAAAACAGTAAAAGAAACTCAGATTCAATTCTTGGAACAATTAAGAAGAGAGGTAAAGATGATTCTCAAACTTAGAATCAATGAAGCTCTTCAATCTCAATTCAAATTCCAAAACAGAAAGCAAAAGTAGCAGAAGAAATGAAAATGAAAACAGAAAGCTAAATTTGATTCTCAATTCTTGAAATTATGCAGAAGAAAATAAAGATGAGTTGTAGATCAAGGATTAAAATAGAATTCCTTCAATCTTAGTCCACAATTCAAAAATAGAGAGTAAGAAATTACAAAAGTAAAAACAAGGAGGAGAGAACTCAACTCTCAGTTCCAATTCCCCAATTCAAGCTAAAAACTCAAAATAGATGATAATTCAAAAGTGGAAATCAAGGAAAAACAAAAAGGTCCTCTCTAAATCAAACTAAGTCCTATTTATACACTTTCTATTTTTGATCTTCAGAATTTGGAGTGGGCTTCTCATTTTGTGAAGAATTGGATCCAAAGTGGCAATTGAATTAAAATTGGACCATGGCGCAGCTCCCAGGGAAGTGTTCAGTTAACTATACTAACTGAGCGCCCAATGTTTGTAAAATTGATCATGGTGCTGGCTCCAGGCATAGCGCTCAATTGAGTGTTTTAACTCAGCGCTCAATGCTTGTGTCCTTGGCCCAATTGATGCGTGATAAGCCTTCCTAGCATTGGCCTTGCATAGTGCTAAGTTAACAAAGTTAACTGAGCGCCCCTTTTGCTTGCATGGGACTCCCCTTCGAACCATTGCTCCACCATTTTGGCCAATTTCCCTTTACAAATAGCGCTCAGTGAACTTAGGAAACGCAGTGTTACATGCTTGAGAGAAAGGCTCCCTCTTCGAGTCCTGGTGGATGCAATTTAGTGCCAATTTCCTTGGTAAAGTGGTGCTCAGTGAAGTAAGATAACTGAACGCCCTTGCCCTTTGCTTCCTTGGGTGATGTAGCGTTTCCTTTCACTCCCTGGGTGCTTGGTTCGAACCCTGGTGGTTGCATTTTGGCAATTTCCTTTGTGAAAAGTAGCGCTTCTCTTATGCATAAGGTGCAAAGTTCGATCCTTGGCTCCCCCATTTTGGTACAATGTGCTTTGATTTTCTTTCATGGGGAGCCCGACAAAGTTAACTTAGTTAACTGAGCGTCCATGCTTTCTTTGTTTCTTGTAGCACTCAGTTAGGTAAACTAACTTAACGCCATAGGCCTTGATGCTTCCTTGGCCTTGTTTGGTTTGGTGCTTCCACTGGCGCTCAGTTAAGTGATTGAACTGAGCGCCCTTGCCTCCTTTGTGCGCCACGCTTTTGTACCTTGGGTCACGCTTTCCAAAGCATGGCCTAAGGTCCAAAGTGTGCTTTATCTTCAAAAGCGTGCCAAAAATTCCTTTTTCAACCATTTCTTCACCTACAAGTAATCAAAACAACCAATCAAAGTATCACCAAATTCACAAGGTTCATAAATTGTTCAAAAACCAACTAATTTTAGCTTAAACCTCATGATTTAGTGTCAAATAAAGGATGGTTGATTGATTTAACAAGACCATGCAAATCCACTTCAAATTACTTACTTCTAATGCAAGAAAGTGCATAAAACCTAATAAAATAAGTGAAAATGCTTAAAAAGCTAGCATAAGATGACTTGTCATCACAACACCAAACTTAAACCTTGCTTGTCCCAAAGCAAGAACTAAACATAAGAGAAAATGAAATGAAATAGAGAAGTATGCATGTCCTTATTTAGCAGATAATTGAACTTGGTTCATGGGGTTTTATACAGACAATGGTAGCTCATTTATTACTTGCTGACAGATAAGAATTGTTTCCTTAAAGGTTCATTAGTGTTGCTACTATAATGCCTTACTTTTGCTTGATCCCTTGCTAGCTTTTTCTTTCTTTCTTTTGCTTAGAAATATTATTTCTTAATGAGAGCTTGGTGGCAAATGTTTTAGCAGCCTTTTGGCTCAATTTTGCTCAACATTTCTTCACCACAGACGCATGGCTCACAATTTCTTCCTAGGAACATTGATGCCCAGCATCTCTTTAGATTACTAAATGTTTTGTAACTAGGTAGCTCTTGATGGTGGACTTTCAGTTGGCAATTCCAGATCAGTTGATCTAAGTGGCCAAGTTTCAAAATACTCCTCAGAACCTACTTGTCCAAGCATATCCCAGTACAAAAACACCACAGGCATATGTCTTAGGGTCCAAGCTAGCCTTATTGTTTGTTTCTTTGCCAATTCTCGGCTTTTCTCTTTCTTTTTCTTTCTTATTTATTTTGCCTCATTCTCAAGGGAATTTCATTAATTACGTGACTTTTTAGCAGCAAACTAATTCACAATTCAAAGAACATGTTATTATGTAGCTTTTATTATTGTGCTAATCATTAAATCAAACAAATACCACCACTGAATCCTCATCCTAATTTTTGCAACATTGGACAACCACTTTTCTAAATCAAACATTTTTCATTTTTTTTATGCAGAAGGGAAATAAAACAAAAATTCAAGCTAATGATGGATAACAGACATAATGCAATTCACTTGTAAGAAAACTACTCAGAATATAGAATTGCAAAACATAAGGCATTTGGAGGCATCTCATGTCTCAGATATGCATCTCCTTATTAAATTTTAGAAAGAAAACATGAAAGAAACTCCACCACTTTCTAATTGTCATGTTCCTTGCTCCTGCTTGATTCCCTCTTCTTCTTCCTCTTCTTGCTGTAATCTTGAGCCTCTTCAACAAGGCACCTTCTCTCCCAGACAGGGTCTATTAGACCTGAAAGTCCAGCCTCCTCTAATCCTTGCTCCATGCGTTCTATATTCTTCTTGGCTCTGGCTTTCTACTGGTCTGCTAGCTCTGGGCATTGTGCAAATGGCTTGATTTGTGGTTCCAATGCTAGCATGCTGTGGACCAAGTAGTCCAACTTCGATTGGGTGTCTATATCATATTTCATTCTATCACATTGCCTACTCTCTCCAATGGTATGATATATGTTCTTCCACTGATATAAATTTTGAGTGTACTTTCCATACTTGGCTTGACTCGGGGACAATCTATTGTATGACTCTCGAAAATCTGCTGATTGTTCCCTTTGCCCCTCAAGAATCTTTGTTTGGAATTCTTGTTGTTGAGCCATCATTTATTGCTGCCAGTTCTCTTGTCGCTCCTCTATTTGGCGCTGCCAATTCTCTCTTCCCTCTCTATCCTTCATATACTGCTCCTGTTGTTGCAAATATAGCTCTTGCTGCCTTAAATACTGCTCTTGTGCCCTCATGTTTTGTTGAGATATTTCCTCAAGAGCTCTTTGCAATTGGCTCATATCTATAACACCAGGAGCTTGCTCTTCCTCCACTTGTGGTCTTCTTCTTCTTTGGGGTCTTCCTTCCTCTTGATCGTCATCTTCAGTAGCACCTTCCATTAGTCACCTAGTGATCCCCCTGCTTCCTTTTACTTTCTCCGTATCTTCATCTTCAAATAGCACCCCAGCCCTTTTACACAGGCTTAGAATAGTGCTTGGGTGACCAAGCCTACCTGATTTGCTTGTGTCTTCAGCTATCTCCTGAATACTGTCTGCTATGAGTTGTGAGAGGTTGATTTCTCCTCCATGTAAAATACAGTAGGTCAAGAGGGCTCGCTTTATTATGACCTCTGAGGCATTTGCAGTAGGGAGTATTAATATCCTCACTACTTCATACCACCCTTTGGCTTCAGGTGTGAGATCTAATCTTTTCAAGTGGCTTGGAGCTCCCTCTGAGTCCCGTTCCCAATCTCTGCCTTTAAGACATAACCCCTGCAATAATTCATCAGGGTCATTCTCACCCTGCAACCTTTTCTCATAGCTAAGCTCCTCATAGGTTATGGTTCTCAACTGTAGGACTCTCATAACTGATGATAGACTAAAATCCACCTCCATACCTCTGACATAACTCTTATAAGGTGGGCTGTCCTTACTCTCTTTCATAGCATTTGCATAAAATTTCTTTATCATGACTGCACTAATGTCAGTGAGAGGATAACATAGAAGTTCTTACCTCCTTTCCTTAGTAATTTGTCTTATGATAGGGTACTCCCCTTCCCTCAGTCTGAAGCCCATCTCAGGAATGACATGTTTTATTTTCATGAGCCTATGATACCTTGCTTCATGAAACTGAGATTTAAATTTCTTTGTATCATATGTTGGGGGTTTGGTCACCATTGGCTCCTTGCCTTTCCTTCTTCTAGAGCTTGAAGAGGCCATGAGCTAAGAAAGAATAGAGAAGAAGAAGGTGAACTTTGGTCACAGTTTTGTTGTGAGAGGGGTGGAGGATAGCAAAATTACGCTGCTGTTGGGTGAGAGATGGTTGTTGGAATGTGTTTTTGGATAGGTGAAGGGTGAAGCACGGTTTATAAGTAAGGGAAGCTTGTATGAATGTGTAGGCTATGAAGTGTCACAAACTATTTATAGACAAGGCAATCAAGTCTTCGAACAACACCACAAGTGGGGAAAAAGTTCGGTTAGGTAAAGGAAGGGTGGAGATTGAGTAAAATTTTGTGAAATCTCAATGCATGGATGGCTTGCATGCAAATTTGAGTGAGGACATGGATTTCTCCCCCATTAGATGCATGTGGTTCGGCCCCCAAGAGCTCCAAGCATGCAGATTTTGTTTCCCAAGAGAGCACGCTTTTCTAGGCACATGTGACTCTCTTTCCATCTTGTCTTAACCGTGCATGTTCTCTTCCCTTGTCCTCTTCTCAACCTCCCTTGTATCTACACAATTAATTCAAAGAAATGGTAAGTATTAGAAGTTAAATTTGGTACGGTGGTGTAGTGGTAAATAGTAAAGAGAAAATAAAACAAATTTTGCATGTTCACTATGTATAATTGACCAATTATGTTCCTTAGATTTTGAACAAAGATTTGGTGGACACCAAACTTGTTCTCTGCTAAGGGATCCATGTAAAATGCAATTAATATCCATCATAATTGGTACATTCATCATAAGGAACATTTTATTTTCTACCATAAAGTCCTAAAGTGAAAAATGTATGGTTCATCTATTCATAATTTTGATCCTCTGAATAAAAATGGTTTCTATGAGATTAGATGCATATGCAGACACCAAACTTAGTGTTTGGCTATATACTCCATAAAAATGATTAAGCATATAGTCTAAGAAGTCTTGAAAAACTATTTTGGAGTGCCTTCAGGCACACCAAACTTAGAAATCTAGCATATGCTTCAATACAATGCATGCAATTATCAT
This sequence comes from Arachis hypogaea, assembly GCF_003086295.3. Taxonomy (NCBI): domain Eukaryota; kingdom Viridiplantae; phylum Streptophyta; class Magnoliopsida; order Fabales; family Fabaceae; genus Arachis; species Arachis hypogaea. The sequence continues at coordinate 102,685,960 of NC_092054.1, read as the reverse complement.
GTATACTCATGAGAATTCAAGTTCATGCTAGAATGACCATTGATTATTGAAATTAAAATCAAATAAAGAATATTAAATCATGGGTTGCCTCCCATGGAGCGCTCTTTTATTGTTACTAGCTTGACATTGGACCCTTATTAGGATGGTTGATGACTGTGATGTCTCAGCTTGTCTCCTCTCACAGTAAGCTTCCTTCCAGTGCTTTGATGTTCAATCTCTGCATGCTCCAGTGAGAGTACTCTGTTGATAATGTAATGGTCATCAGCTTGTTGATTTGTCCCCAACTGTTGGTAAATTAGCTGCACTTTATCTCCCTTTGAAAATCCTTCAGTTGGGATCTTTTTATTTTTCCACCTCTTGGACCCCTTTTCTTGCTTTTCTTCCCCGTTTTTTGGTGATTCTTTTCCTTTGACAGTGAGTTGTATTTTGAAATTTGTCTTCTTAGTAGCTAACACTTCACCTCCTTCTTGCTTTCTCTCATCATTCTTTAGAGTCTCATTCTCCTTTTGTTCTGCTTTGCTGCTTGTCTCTTGCTCTGGAAGGGAATCAATGAGTATCTTGTTGGTTCCTTCCTTCCACTGCAAGTCTTATTTGTCAGCTTCCATGCATGTTTTCTTCTCCTCATTATGCTGTGCTTCTAGAAAGACATTCAGGGTAATGCTTTCATCATGTACCCTTAGAGTCAGCTCTCCTTGTTCAACATCTATAATGGCTCTTGCTGTGGCCAAGAATGGTCTTCCCAAGATAATAGATTCACTCCCTTCTTCTCCTAGATCCAGGATAACAATGTCTGCAGGGAATATGAACTTGTCCACCTTGACCAAAAGGTTTTCAATTACTTCTTTGGGAAACACCAATGATTTTTCCACAAGCTCTAGGGACGTCTGTGTGGGCTTTACCTCCTCTATGCATAGCTTTCTCATCATAGAATAAGGGATTAGATTGATGCTGGCCCCTAAGTCACACAATGTCCTTTTTATGGTTATATTGCCAATAGTGCAAGGTAAGAAGAAGCTCCCAGGATCTTTGAGTTTTGGTGGGAGACCTCTTTGAATTACAGCACTGTACTCTTGTGTGAGCATAATGGTTTCCTTCTCATGCCAGCTTCTCTTTTTGTTAATGAGCTCCTTCAAGAATTTTGCATATAGAGGCATCTGCTCTAATGCTTCAGCCAGGGGGATATTGATCTCCAACTTGTTGAAGACTTCAAGGAATTTGGGGAAGTGTTGATCCTTAATTTCCTTGTTGAACCTCTGAGGGTATGGCAAGGGGGATGTGAAAGCCTTCACTGCCTGCTTCTGTCCTTGAGATGATTCCTCCATCACTTGCTTCCCTTTCCTTGAATCTTGTGGCTGGTCATCTTTCTCTTCAAGCTTCTCTTGATCCTGCTTGCTTGCTATCATCTCTTTCTTGTTGCTAGCTTCACCATGCTTGCTGCTAGCTTTGTCATTGTCCATAGGCCTCTTGTTATCTTCTTTGTTACTCACCAAGGTTTTTCCACTCCTCAGTTGGATGGCTTTGCATTCTTCTTTAGGGTTTGGAATGGTATCACTTGGGAGTGAGCTTATTGGCCTTTCAATCACAACTTGCTTGGATAGTTGCCCCATCTGCCTCTCTAGGTTTTCTATTGAGGCTTCTTGATTCTTGCTTGTTATCTCTTGGTGCTTCAGCATGTTTTCTATCAATATCTCCCAGTTGGAGATCCTTTGAGTGTTTTGTGATGCTTGTGGCTGGTTGTGAGATGTTAAAGATGGATGATAGGTATTTTGGTTGGTGGTTGGGTTATTGGGTGGATAGTAGCTGGAATTTGGGTGGTTGTTTTGGGGTTTTCTATATGGATTATGGTTTGTGTTTTGCTGGTTGTTGTTCTGGTTGTTTCTTGAGTTGTTTTGGTTTGAATTTCTTTGCCATGGTTGTTGGTTTTGAGTGTGGTTATCTCCCCATCTGAGATTTGGATGGTTCTTCCAAGAAGGATTGTAGGTGTCACCATAAACTTCATTTTGGCCTGAGTCTTGGTTGTGCACATATTGAATTTGTTCCTGCTGCTGATCTTCTTGGTTTTCTTCATTTTGTCCCCATGTGGGTGATGGTTGGCTTGTATTCACTACTGCAACTTGGAGGCTATCAATCCTTTTAGCCATTTGCTCAAATTATTGTTGGATTTGCTGCTGTATCATCTTGTTTTGGGCTAGGATGATGTCTACTCCTTCCAATTCTAGCACTCCTTTCCTTTGTGATGGTTGGCGTTATCTTTGATGAGTAAAGAAATATTGATTGTTTGCCACCATATCAATGAGGTTTTGAGCCTCCTCTGCTGTCTTCATAAGTTGCAAAGAGCCTCCTGCTGAATGGTCTAGTGCTTCCTGAGCCTTAAGAGTCAACCCTTCATAGAAATTTTGAAGGACGTCCCATTCATTAAACATTTCAGGGGGACATTTTCTAATCAAGACCTTGTACCTCTCCCATGCCTCATAGAGAAATTCTACATCCATCTGTATGAAAGTTTGCACCTCAGTCTTGAGCTTGATGATCCTTTGAGGGGGGTAAAACTTGGCCAAGAATTTATTCAATAGATCCTCCCAGCTAGTGATACTTCCTTATGGAAAGGTTTCAAGCCATTGAGCAGCCTTGTCCCTTAATGAAAATGGGAACAGCAGCAATTTGTATGTTTCTGGATGCACACCATTGGACTTCACTGTATCACAAATTCTCAAGAAGGTAGAGAGATGCTGGTTTGGATTTTCTATTGGACTTCCTCCGTATGAGCAATTGTTTTGTACTAATGTGATGAGTTGGGACTTCAATTCAAAGTTATTTGCATTGACATTTGGGGTAAGGATGCTACTCTCACAATGCCTTGGATTAGCAAATGTATATGAAGCCAATGCTCTCCTTTGGGGTTGACCATTGTTGTTGCCCATTCCTATTGGTGGATTTGTTGGATTTGTTGAGTGTTCCTCCGTTGCATGAAATTCTTCTTCAAAAATTTCTTCTTCTCCAACAATTCCCTTCCCTTTTGCTTTTCTTCTTATCCTTCGGAGAGTTCTTTCATCAGCCTCACAGAAAGTAGGGGTCTCCCTCCTTGCCTCTGTCATACAAAAGCTAGAAAAACAAACATAAAACCAAAGACAATAACATTTCACTCTATTGATAGAGCAAAGTTAGTGTTAGCCTAAGCAAAAATTCAAATAGTTAATGTACTTATTAAAAACAAAGACAGTAAACAAAAATAAAGAAAAAGTGCTTAATCTAGACCATCACCTTACTTAATCATTGTCAATCTAGATCAATCTCCGGCAACGGTGCCAAAAACTTGATGGGTTGAAAACGGATTTCCAACACCTAAAACTCACCGGCAAGTGTACCGGGTCCCATCAAATAGTAATTACTCACATGAGTGAGGTCGATCCCACAGGGATTGATGGATTGAGCAATTTTCATTAGGTGGTTGATTTAGTTAAGCAGACAATTGATGATTTGAGTGAATTGTAACCAACAGAAGCTAAATTGCATGAAATTAAAAGGGAGAAGTAAAATTGACAGTAAATTAAAGAGCAGAAGAAGTAAAATAGCTGAATCTTAAAGTGCAAGTAATGTAAATGACTGAAACTTAAATTGCAAGAAAAGTAAATAGCTGAAGCTTAAAGTGCAAGAAATGTAAATTGCTTGAATAATAAAGGGGTGTGGGGTGTTGGGATTCCAAATTTAATAACAAAAAGTAAAGAAGATGAAGTAAGTGCAATAGATCTAAACAAAGTTGGAAAATTGTAATGAAGAACAAAACAGAAAGTAAATTCAACTCAATTGTAAAAGCTAAGAAAGAAATTCAAGAGCTCAGAGGCTCAACGAGATTAGGAAACAAGTCTAGATCTCAATTCCTTCCTTGATCCAACAGAGAGCAATTTGTAGAAGAACAGAAGATGAAAACAGTAAAAAAAACTCAGATTCAATTCTTGGAACAATTGAGAAGAGAGATAAAGATGATTCTTGAACTTAGAATCAATGAAGCTCTTCAATCTCAATTCAAATTCCAAAACAGAAAGCAAATGTAGCAGAAGAAATGAAAATGAAAACAGAAAGCTAAATTTGATTCTCAGTTCTTGAAATTATGCAGAAGAAAATAAAGATGAGTTGTAGATCAAGGATTGAAACAGAATTCCTTCAATCTCAGTCCACAATTCAAAAATAGAGAGTAAGTGGTGCACGAAATTGTAATTCACACTTTTCATAATTCGTACCACTAACCAGCAAGTACACTGGGTTGTCCAAGTAATACCTTACGTGAGTAAGGGTCGATCCCATAGAGATTGTTGGCTTGAAGCAAGCTATGGTTATCTTGTAACCCTTAGTTAGGATATCAATTATAATTATTAGTTGACTTGCAAATGAACAAGAGAGCATGGATTAAATAATACTTATTATGTAGTAATGGAGAATATGTTGGAGTTTTAGAGATGCTTTATCTTCTGAATCTCTGCTTTCCCCCTGTCTTCTTCTTCACGCACGCAAGGTTTCTCCTATGGCAAGCTGTGTGTTGGTGGATCACCATTATCAATGGCTACCATCCGTCCTCTCAGTGAAAATGGTCCAGGTGCGGTGTCATCGCATGGCTAATCATCTATCGGTTCTCGATCATGTCGGAGTAGGATCCATTGATCCTTTTACGTCTGTCACTACGCCCAACACTCACGAGTTTCAAGCTCGTCACAGTCATTCAATCCTTGAATCCTACTCAGAATCCCATAGACAAGGTTTAGACTTTTCGGATTCTTAAGAATGCTGCCAATGGATTCTAGCTTATACCACGAAGATTCTGATTAAAGAATCCAAGAGATACTCATTCAATCGAAGGTAGAACGGAGATGGTTGTCAGGAACATGTTAATAGGTTGAGAATGGTGATGAGTGTCACGGATCATCACCTTCTTTATATTGAAGTGCGAATGAATATCTTAGATAGAAACAAGCGTGTTTGAATAGAAAACTGAAATAATTGCATTAATCCATCGAGACACAGCAGATCTCCTCACCCCCAACAATGGAGTTTAGAGACTCATGCCATCAAAGAGTATAAAGTTCAGATCTAAAATGTCATGAGGTACAGAATAGATCTCTAAAAGTTGTTTAAATACTAAACTAGTAACCTAGGTTTACAGAAAATGAGTAAACTATGATAGATAATGTAGAAATCCACTTCCAAGGCCCACTTGGTGTGTGCTAGGTTTACACGTGCCTAGGCTGTTTCTGGAGTTAAACGCCAGGTTGTAACCTGTTTTGGGTGTTTAACTCTAACTTGTAACCTGTTTCTGGTCTTTAACGCCAGAATAAGGCAAAGAACTAGCGTTGAATGCCAGTTTGCGTCATCTAAACTCGGGCAAAGTATGGACTATTATATATTTCTGGAAAGCCCTGGATGTCTAATTTCCAACGCAATCAAGAGCACGCCATTTAAACTCTTGTAGCTCTAGAAAATCCACTTTGAGTGTAGGGAGGTTAGAATCCAACAGCATCTGCAGTCCTTTTTCAGCCTCTAAATCAGATTTTTGCTCAGGCCCCTCAATTTCAGCCAGAAAATACCTAAAATTACAGAAAAACACACAAACTCATAGTAAAGTCCAGAAATGTGATTTTTATTTAAAAACTAATGAAAATATACTAAAAACTAGCTAAATCATACTGAAAACTATGTAAAAATGATGCCAAAAAGCGTATATATTATCCGCTCATCACAACGCCAAACTTAAATTGTTGCTTGTCCCAAGCAACTGAAAATCAAATAGGATAAAAAAAAGAGAATATACTATAAATTCCAAAATATCAATGAAACTTAGCTCCAATCAGATGAGCGGGACTAGTAGCTTTTTGCCTCTTGAATAGTTTTGGCATCTCACTTTATCCATTGCAGTTAAGAATGATTGGCATCTATAGGAACTTAGATTTTAGATAGTGTTATTGATTCTCCTAGTTCAGTATGTTGATTCTTGAACATAGCTACTTTATGAGTCTTGGCTGTGGCCCTAAGCACTTTGTTTTCCAGTATTACCACTGGATACATAAATGCCACAGACACATAACTAGGTGAACCTTTTCAGATTGTGACTCAGCTTTGCTAGAGTCCCCAGTTAGAGGTGTCCAGGGTTCTTAAGCACACTCCATTTTTGCTTTAAATCTTGACTTTAACCGCTCAGTCTCAAGCTTTTGGCTTGACACCTTCACACCATAAGCACATGGTTAAGGACAGCTTGGTTTAGCCGCTTAGGCCAGGATTTTATTCCTTTAGGCCCTCCTATCCACTGATGCTCAAAGCCTTGGATCCTTTTTATTACCCTTGCCTTTTGGTTTTAAGGGCTATTGGCTCTTTGCTCTTGCCTTTAGGTTTAAAGAGCTTTTGGCTTTTTCTGCTTGCTTTTTTATTTTTTTTCCCCCTTTTTTCGCCATTTTTTTTCGTAAGCTTTTGTATTCACTGCTTTTTCTTGCTTCAAGAATCAATTTTATGATTTTTCAGATCATCAATAACATTTCTCCTTTTTCATCATTCTTTCAAGAGCCAACATATTTAACATTCATAAAAAACAAATTCAAAAGACATATGCACTGTTCAAGCATTCATTCAGAAAACAAAAAGTATTGTCACCACATCAAAATAATTAAACTAGTTTCAAGGATGAATTCGAAACCATGTACTTCTTGTTCTTTTGTAATTAAAACATTTTTTATTCAAGAAAGGTGATGGATTCATAGGATGTTCATAACTTTAAGTCATAGACTCTAATCTTTATTTATTATTTATTGGAAATAATATAAATTAGGCATAAAAATAGACACTTAGCAATAAAAGAAAAGAAACTAAAGACATAAAGACAAATGACTCTAATTTTAATACTCATAGACTCTTAAAATAGATAAAAGGTTATCACAGAGTTAGGACTCAACAACCTTTGCTTTGGGAGGTAGATGCCTCTTTAGTCTGTGGAGTGCTTGGCCCTTCAAGAGATAGCTTCTGGCGCTTCAGTTCTTTCAGTTCATGCCCTTGCTCTTCTTGTTCCCTAAGCAGCTTGCAGAGCATGCTGTTTTGATTTTGTTGTTCTTCCTTCAGTTGATCTATAGCTTCTTGCAACTTGGTAATAGATGCTTCTAGGTGTCCCCAGTTTTCAAATTGAGGAATTTCCGGGAGGAACTCCTGTGCTCTCCTCTTAATGGGATCATCCTGCACTTGTCCTTCCATTGACTTTTTGGTGATTGGTTGCTCAACTGAAATATACTCATCTACTCCCATCTTTACTCCAGCATCTTTACATAACAGGGAGATCAAGCTTGGATAAGCCAATTTGGCATCTTTGGAGTTCTTGTTTGCAATTTTGTAAAGCTCACAAGAAATCAGCTGATGAACTTCCACTTCTTTTTCCAGCATAATGCAATGGATCATCACTGCTCTTTTGATGGTGACTTCAGAGCGGTTGCTAGTGGGCAGTATAGAGCGCCCAATAAAGTCCAGCCAGCCTCTGGCGACTGGTTTGAGATCTCCTCTTTTGAGTTGGTTTGGGACACCCTTTGTGTTGATTGTCCATTTGGCTCTAGGGAGGCATATGTCCTCTAGGATTTTGTCCAAGCTCTGATTTGGTCTCATCATTCTCCTATTAAAGGAGTCTGGGTCATCTTGCAGTTGAGGCAGCTTGAAGATTTCCCTTATTTTGTCAGGGTGGGTGTGAACAATCTTCCCTCTGACCAGAGTTCGATAGTCGTAGAATGCGGTTCCAGCTATTCTCTGCCTATCTGTTTGCCACAGATTAGAGTAGAATTCCTGAACCATGTTTCTTTCCACCTTTGTTTCAGGATTAGCTAGGACTTCCCAGCTCTTGTTTCGAATTTGCTCTTGGATCTCCGGATATTCGTCTTCTTTCAAATTGAATTTAACTTCCGGGATCACTAACCTTAGACCCATTATTTTGTAGTAATGGTCTGAATGTTCTTTGGTTAAGAACTTCTCTTGATTCCAAAGTGGTTTTGGAATATTCTCTTTCTTGCCTCTTGAGTTGGTTTGTTTTCCCTTAGGAGCCATGATCTTGGTGGGTATTGGCTTAGTGATCATGGATAAACACACCAAACTTAGAGGTTTGCTTGTCCTCAAGGAAAAGAAAAGAAAGGAGAGGGATAGAGGGAGAGCCAAGTTTGAATTGTGGAAGAGAGGGGGAGGCCGAACGAGGATTTAAAGGGAAGGGGGTGGGTTTTTGAAAATCTTTTAAAAAGATATGATAGAAAATATGATTTGGAAAAGATAAGTAAGATAGGAAAAGATGTAATTTAAAATTGAAAAGATATGAAAGATATTTGAAAAAGATAGATTTGTTCTAAAAATATTGTGAAGATTTGAAAAAGATATTGATGAGTTTGAAAAAAAAGAATTTTGAAAAAGATAGATTTGTTTTGAAAAAGATTTGAGAAGAGGTTGAAGAAGAATTGAGAAAGATTTAATTTTATGATTAAGATATTTTTTTTTTAAATTTTTGGAAAAAAAGTTTGAAAAAAGAAAGTATGGAACATGTTTATGCAAGAAAAATGGTTGGAGATATGAAATTTTGAAAAAAAATCCAAGTTGGGAACAAAAACTTCCTCCCCTCCACAATCCTGGCGTTAAATGCCCAACTGCTGCTTGTTTTGGCCGTTTAACGCCCATCTGTAGCCTCCTTTGGGCGTTTAACGCCCAGCTGTTGCTTCTGGCTGGCGTTAAACGCTAGAAATCTTTCATCACTGGGCGTTTTTCTTAACACCTAGGATGCTGCAAGTATGGCATTAAATGCCCAGAATGGTGCCCATTCTGGCGTTTAACGCCCAAAAAGGTATCATTACTGGCGTTAAACACCCAGTAGATGCTTCTTTTGGGCGTTTAACGCCCAATTATACCTCTTACTGGCGTTTTCTTGCCAGCGAGCTCCTTCTCCCTGTTTTGCATTCTGAATCCTTCTATAACCCTATGAACTTATGCAATTGATTCTTTACCTTGAAGATTATTTATATTAAACTTGTATACTTAAAGATAAATAAATAAATAAATAAAAAGCTTTGCTAATGGCTGGGTTGCCTTCCAGCAAGCGCTTCTTTATTGTCATTAGCTGGACCTTGCTGAGCTTTTAATCTAGCCTCAGCCTTGATCACTCTTGCTCAACATTGCCTTCAAGATAATGCTTGATTCTCTGTCTATTAACAATGAACTTCTTATTAGAATCAATGTCTTGAAGCTCCACATAGCCATATGGTGACACACTTGTAATCACATATGGACCCCTCCACCGGGATTTCAGTTTCCCGGGGAATAGCCTGAGCCTAGAGTTAAACAGCAGAACCTTCTGTCCTGGTTCAAAGACTCTAGATGACAGCTTTCTGTCATGCCACCTTTTTGCTTTCTCTTTGTAAAGCTTGGCATTTTCGAAAGCAGTGAGTCTGAATTTCTCTAGCTCATTTAGCTGGAGCAATCTTTTTTCTCCAGCTAATTTGGCATCAAAGTTTAGGAATCTGGTTGCCCAGTAGGCCTTATGCTCCAGTTCCACGGGCAGATGGCAGGCCTTACCATACACAAGCTGGTATGAAGAGGTCCCTCTAGGAGTCTTGAATGTTGTTCTGTAAGCCCACAGAGCATCATCCAAGCTTCTAACCCAATCCTGTCTACGGGTACTTACAGTCTGTTCCAGGATTCTTTTTAGTTCTCTATTAGAGACTTCAGCTTGCCCGTTTGTCTGTGGATGATATGGAGTTGCCATCTTGTGACTAATTTCATACCGGACCATAGCAGAGTAAAGCTGTTTGTTGCCGATGTGAGTGCCCCCATCACTAATTAGTGCTCTAGGGACACCAAACCTGCTGAAGATATGTTTTTGGAGGAACTTCAGCACTGTCTTAGTATTATTAGTAGGTGTGGCAATGGCCTTTACCCATTTGGATACATAGTCGACTGCAACCAGAATATAAGTGTTTGAGTATGATGGTGGGAAAGGCCCCATGAAGTCAATACCCCATACATCAAACAACTCAATCTCCAAGATTTCTTGTTGAGGCATGGCGTAACCATGAGGCAGATTACCAGATCTCTGGCAACTGTCACAGTTACGTACAAACTCTCGGGAATCTCTATTGAGGGTAGGCCAGTAGAAGCCACATTGGAGGACCTTGGTGGCTGTTCGCTCACCTCTGAAATGGCCTCCATATTGTGACTCATGGCAATGCCATAAGATCTTCTGTGCCTCTTCTTTGGGCACACATCTACGGATTATTCCGTCTGCACATCTCTTAAAGAGATATGGTTCATCCCATAGATAGTACTTTGCATCAGAAATTAATTTTTTCTTTTATTGCCTGCTGTACTCCTTGGGTATGAACCTTGCAGCTTTATAGTTTGCAATGTCTGCAAACCATGGTGTTTCCTGAATGGCGAACAAATGCTCATCCGGAAAGGTTTCAGAGATCTCAATAAAGGGAAAGGATGCCCCTTCTACTGGTTCTATCTGGGACAGATAATCAGCCACTTGGTTTTCTGTCCCTTTTCTGTCTCTTATTTCTATATCAAACTCTTGTAGAAGCAACACCCATCTTATGAGCCTGGGTTTTGAATCCTGCTTTGTAAGTAGATATTTAAGAGCAGCATGGTCAGTGTACACAATCACTTTTGATCCTACTAAGTATGATCTAAACTTGTCAATGGCATAAACCACTACAAGCAATTCTTTTTCTGTGGTTGTGTAATTTTTCTGGGCATCATTTAAAACACGGCTAGCATAATAAATGACATGTAGAAGCTTGTCATGCCTCTGCCCCAATACTGCACCAATGGCCTGGTAACTGGCATCACACATTAGTTCGAATGGTAATGTCTAGTCTGGTGCAGAAATAACTGGTGCTGTGTCCAGCTTAGCTTTCAGAGTTTCAAACGCCTGCAGACACTCTGTGTCAAACACAAATGGCGTGTCAGCAGCTAGCAGGTTGCTCAGAGGTTTTGCAATTTTTGAAAAATCCTTTATAAACCTCCTATAGAATCTTGCATGCCCTAGAAAGCTTCTGATTGCCTTAACATTGGCAGGTGGTGGTAATTTTTCAATTACCTCTACCTTAGCTTGATCCACTTGTATTCCCTTGTTCGAAATCTTGTCCCAAGGACAATCCCTTTAGTCACCATAAAGTGACATTTTTCCCAGTTTAAAACCAGGTTAGTCTCTTGGCATCTTTTCAGAACCAGTGTCAGGTGATCAAGACAGGAGCTGAATGAGTCTCCATATACTGAGAAGTCATCCATGAATACTTCCAGAAATTTTTCCACCATATCAGAGAAAATAGAGAGCATGCATCTCTGAAAGGTTGCAAGTGCATTACACAGCCCAAATGGTATCCTTCTGTAGGCAAATACTCCAGATGGACATGTGAATGCTATTTTCTCTTGATCCTGGGGATCTACTACAATTTGGTTGTAGCCTGAATAGCCATCCAAAAAGCAGTAATAATCATGACCTACTAGTCTTTCTAGCATCTGGTCTATGAATGGTAAAGAAAAATGATCTTTTCTGGTAGTTGTATTGAGCCTTCTGTAGTCAATACACATGCGCAACCCTATAACTATTCTTGTAGGAACTAGTTCATTTTTTTCGTTATGAACCACTGTCATGCCTCCCTTTTTGGGGACAACTTGGACAGGGCTCACCCAGAGGCTATCAGAAATAGGATAAATAATCCCAGCCTCCAGTAACTTGGTGACCTCTTTCTGCACCACTTCCTTCATGGCTGGATTTAGCCGCCTCTGTGGTTGAACCACTGGCTTAGCATTGTCCTCAAATAGGATCTTGTGCATGCATCTTGCTGGGCTGATGCCTTTAAGATCACTTATGGACCACCCAAGAGCTGTCTTGTGTGTCCTTAGCACTTGAAGTAGCACTTCCTCTTCCAGGGGATTTAAAGTGTCACCTTCTCCCAGAAATGCATATTTTAGGGATGGTGGTAATGGTTTGAGCTCGGGTTTAGGAGGTTTTTCCTCTTCCTGAGAAAGTTTTAGAGGCTCTTTCAATTCCTCTGAATCCTCTAGATCAGGCTGAACATCTTTAAAGATATATTCTAGCACTGATTCGAGACTCTCAGCCATGTTGATCTCCTCTACTAAAGAGTCAATAAGATCAACTTTCATGCAGTCTTTTGGTGTGTCTGGATGCTACATGGCTTTGACAGCATTCAACTTAAACTCATCCTCATTGACTCTCAGGGTTACTTCCCCCTTTTGGACATCAATGAGTGTTCGTCCAGTTGCTAGGAAAGGTCTTCCTAGAATGAGAGTAGCATTCTTGTGCTCCTCCATTTCCAGCACTACAAAGTCAGTGGGGAAGGCGAATGGCCCAACCCTGACAATCATGTCTTCAATCACGCCTGATGGGTTTTTAATGGAGCCATCAGCAAGTTGGAGACATATCCGGGTTGGTTTGACTTCTTCAGTTAAACCAAGCTTTCTGATAGTCGATGCAGGTATTAGGTTGATGCTTGCCCCAAGATCACATAAAGCTGTCTTGGTGCAATTATCCTCTAATATGCATGGTATCATAAAGCTCCAGGGATCTTTAAGCTTTTCTGGGAAGCTTTTCAGAATGACTGCACTGTATTCTTCAATGAGGAGAACTCTTTCAGTTTCTCTCCAATCCTTTTTATGACTCAAGATCTCTTTCACGAACTTGGCATAAGAGGGTATTTGCTCAAGTGCCTTTGCAAACGAAATCTTTATTTCAAGAGTCCTGAGATAGTCTGCAAAGCGGGCAAATTGCTTATCCTGCTCCTCTTGGAAGAGTTTTTGAGGATAAGGCATCTTGGCTTTGTATTCCTCAACCTTGGTTGGTGTAAGTTTATTTCCTACAGAGGTGGTTGGAGAAGCCTTTTTAGAGGGGTTGTTATCAGCACTTGTGTGTGTCTAATCCCTCACTGGCGTTTGAATGCCAGGGTTAGAAGCTTGATTGGCGTTGAACGCCAACTTCTTACCTGTTTCTGGCATTTGAACGCCAGAACTGAGCTTCCATTGGGCGTTTGACGCCAGCTCCTTGCCTGTTTCTGGCGTTTGAACACCAAAATTGTTCCTTTCTGGGCTCTTACTGTCCTCAGAGGGATTTTGGATAATATTTTACTCATCCTCTATCAGTTGTTCTTTCCTTGGCTTTCTGCTGCTCTGAAGTGAGGTATTTAATATTTTTCCACTTCTTAATTGAACTGCCTAGCACTCTTCTGTTATCTGCTTTGATAACTGTTGTTTTGTCTGATTCAATTTTGTTTCCATATTTTTATTAGCATTTTTAGTGTCTTGTAGCATCTCCTTGTATTCTGCTAGCTGTTTTGTTAGAAAACACAATTGTTGATTGAGTTCAGCAACTTGTTCTGGAGGACCAAGTTCAGTGGACACTGCTTTGGCTTCTTCTTTTATGGAGGACCCACTACTTATGTACAGATGCTGATTTCTAGCAACTATATCAATAAGCTCTTGAGCCTCTTCAATAATTTTTCTCATGTGTATAGATCCACCAGCTGAGTGGTCTAGAGACATCTGAGCTCTTTCTGTAAGCCCATAGTAGAAGATGTCTAATTGCACCCATTCTGAAAACATTTCAGAGGGAAATTTCCTTAGCATCCCTCTGTACCTCTCCCAGGCATTATAAAGGGATTCATCATCCTCTTGTTTAAAGCCTTGGATGTCCAGTCTTAGCTGTGTCATCCTTTTTGGAGGGAAATATTGATTCAGGAATTTGTCTGATAACTGTTTCCATGTCCTTATGCTTGCTGTGGGTTGGTTATTTAACCACCTTTTAGCTTGATCTTTTACAGCAAACAGAAACAATAACAGTCTGTATACATCCTGATCTACCTCCTTGTCACGTACTATGTTAGCAATTTGCAAGAATTGTACCAGAAACTCAGTAGGTTCTTCCTGTGAAAGACCGGAATACTGGCAGTTTTGCTGCACCATGACAATGAGCAGAGGATTTAGCTCAAAACTGCCTGCTTTGATGGGAGGTATACAGATACTACTCGCATATGCAGCAGCAGTGGGATTAGCATATGACCCCAGAGTCCTTCTGGACTGTTCATTTTCACTTAGATCCATGATGGATAAAATGGAATTGATATGAATTGCAAAGAAAATATATTTTTATTTTTTTATTTTATTTAAGTAGAATAAACCAAATTATTAAGATAATTAAAAATAATAAGATAAAATAAAATAATTAGAAATTAGAATGTAAATTTCGAAAACCAAGAGAAAAATAAATTTGAAAATGAAAGTAATTGCTTAATTAAGAAGATTGGAAAAACTTTGGATATGATTTTTAAAAAAGATTTTAAATTTTGAAATGATTTGATTTTTAAAATAAAAATCTGAATTTTTAAAGGTAATTTTCGAAAAATAAATTAAAATAAAGGAAAAAGATATTTTTGAATTCAATGAGAAAAGAGAAAAACAATAAAAAGACACAGAACTTAAAATTTTTAGATCTAATGCTTCTTATTTTCGAAAATTTGGAGGAGAAACACCAAGGAACACCAAACATAAAAATTTTAAGATCAAAACACAAGAAAGACTCAAGAACACCTTGAAGATTCACAAGAACACGAAGAACAGAAATTCAAAGACTCAAAGGACTTAAGAACATAAAAAAAGAACACCAAACTTAAAATTTTTAGAAAACCAAAAATAAATTTTCAAAAATTAAATAAAAACTGATAAGAAAATACCAAACTTAAAACTTGACACAAGATTTAATCAAAGAAAAATTATTTTTGAAAAGATTTTAGAAAGAAAGACTCAAAGGAGCAACTATTCACAAGAACATAGACACATTCAACAAATGCAAGGATTAAACAGAGAAAAACCAAATAAATTTTTTTTGAATACTGATAAATTTGAAAACGCACAAGAAAAACAAGAAAATACACAAAATAGGAAAAACTAAAGATCAAACAAGAAAAATAACAAGAACAACTTGAAGATCAAGAAAGAACAATAAACACAAACAGAAAAACTCAATTGGACACCAAACTTAAAATATGAAACTAAACTCAAACAGAAAAACTCAATTATTAGTTTATAAAAATTTTCGAAAAATTTAAAAAGAGAAAATAAGGATTTAAAAAAAATTAACCAAAAACAATAATAGAAGACACAATTTTAGTGACTCTAAACTAAAAAGATGAATTTTTCCTAATCTAAGCAAAAAAATAAACCGTCAGTTGTCCAAACTCGAACAATCCCCGGCAACGGCGCCAAAAACTTGGTGCACGAAATTGTAATTCACACTTTTCACAATTCGTACCACTAACCAGCAAGTGCAATGGGTCGTCCAAGTAATACCTTACGTGAGTAAGGGTCGATCCCACAGAGATTGTTGGCTTGAAGCAAGCTATAGTTATCTTGTAACCCTTAGTTAGGATATCAATTATAATTATCAGTTGACTTGCAAATGAACAAGAGAGCATGGATTAAATAATACTTATTATGCAGTAATGGAGAATATGTTGGAGTTTTGGAGATGCTTTATCTTCTGAATCTCTGCTTTCCCCCTGTCTTCTTCTTCACGCACGCAAGGTTCCTCCTATGGCAAGCTGTGTGTTGGTGGATCACCGTTGTCAATGGCTACCATCTGTCCTCTCAGTGAAAATGGTCCAGGTGTGCTGTCACCGTACGACTAATCATCTGTCGGTTCTCGATCATGTCGGAATAGGATCCATTGATCCTTTTGTGTCTGTCACTACGCCCAACACTCGCGAGTTTGAAGCTCGTCACAGTCATTCAATCCTTGAATCCTACTCGGAATACCACAGACAAGGTTTAGACTTTCCGGATTCTCAAGAATGCTGCCAATGGATTCTAGCTTATACCACGAAGATTCTGATTAAGGAATCCAAGAGATACTCATTCAATCGAAGGTAGAACGGAGGTGGTTGTTAGGCACGCGTTCATAGGTTGAGAATGGTGATGAGTGTCACGGATCATCACCTTCTTTATATTGAAGTGCGAATGAATATCTTAGATAGAAACAAGCTTGTTTGAATAGAAAACTGAAATAATTGCATTAATCCATCGAGACACATCAGAGCTCCTCACCCCCAACAATGGAGTTTAGAGACTCATGCCGTCAAAGAGTACAAAGTTCAGATCTAAAATGTCATGAGGTACAGAATATCTCTAAAAGTTGTTTAAATACTAAACTAGTAACCTAGGTTTACATAAAATGAGTAAACTATGATATATAATGTAGAAATCCACTTTCAGGGCCCACTTGGTGTGTGTTGGGGCTGAGACATGAGCTTTAGACGTGCCTAGGCTGTTTCTGGAGTTAAACGCCAGGTTGTAACTAGGTTTTGGGCGTTTAACTCCAACTTGTAACCTTTTTCTGGCGTTTAACGCCAGAATAGGGCAGAGAACTGGCGTTGAACGCCAGTTTGCATCGTCTAAACGCGAGCAAAGTATGGACTATTATATATTGCTGGAAAGCCCTGGATGTCTACTTTCCAACGCAATCCATAGCGCGCCATTTGGACTTCTGTAGCTCCAGAAAATCCACTTTGAGTGCAGGGAGGTCAGAATCCAACAGCATCTACAGTCCTTTTTCAGCCTCTAAATCAGATTTTTGCTCAGGTCCCTCAATTTTAGCCAGAAAATACCTGAAATTACAGAAAAATACACAAACTCATAGTAAAGCCCAGAAATGTGATTTTTATTTAAAAAATAATAAAAATATACTAAATGCTAGCTAAATCATACTGAAAACTATGTAAAAACAATGCCAAAAAGCGTATAAATTATCCGCTCATCAGTAAGAAACTACAAAAGTAAGAACAAGGAGGAGAGAACTCAGCTCTCAGTCCCAATTCCCCAATTCAAGCTAAAAACTCAAAATAGATGATAGTTCAAAAGTGGAAGTCAAGGAAAAACAAAAATGTCCTCTCTAAATCAAACTAAGTCCTATTTATACACTTTCTATTTTTTATCTTCAGAATTTAGAGTGGGCTTCTCATTTGGTGAAAAATTGGATCCAAAGTGGCAATTGAATTAAAATTGGACCATGGTGCAGCTCCCAGGGAAGTGTTCAGTTAACTAAACTAACTGAGCGCCCAATGTTTGTAAAATTGATCATGGTGCTGGCTCCAGGCATAGCGCTCAGTTGAGTGTTTTAACTCAGCGCTCAAAGCTTGTGTCCTTGGCCCAATTGATGCGTGACAAGCCTTTCTAGCATTGGTCTTGCATAGCGCTAAGTTAACAAAGTTAACTGAGCGCCCCTTTTGCTTGCATGGGACTCTCCTTCGAACCATTGCTCGACCATTTTGGACAATTTCCCTTTCTAAGTAGTGCTCAGTGAACTTAGGAAACGCAGCGTTACATGCTTGAGGGAAAGGCTCCCTCTTTGAGTCCTGGTGGATGCAATTCGGTGCAATTTCCTTGGCAAAGTGGCGCTCAGTGAAGTAAGATAACTGAGCGCCCTTGCCCTTTGCTTCCTTGAGTGATGTAGCGCTTCGTTTGGCTCCCTGGGTGCTTGGTTCGAGCCCTGGTGGTTGCATTTTGGCAATTTCCTTTGTGAAGAGTAGCGTTTCTCTTATGCATAAGGTGCAAGGTTCGATCCTTGGCTCCCCCATTTTGGTACAATGTGCTTTGATTTTCTTTCATGGGGAGCCCGATAAAGTTAACTGAGTACCCATGCTTTCTTTGTTTCTTGTAGCGCTCAGTTAGGTAAACTAACTTAACGCCATAGGCCTTGATGCTTCCTTGGCCTTGTTTGGTTTGGTGCTTCCACTGGCGCTTAGTTAAGTGATTGAATTGAGCGCCCTTGCCTCCTTTGTGCACCACATTTTTGTACCTTGGGTCACGCTTTCCAAAGCGTGGTCTAAGGTCCAAAGCGTGCTTTAACTTCAAAAGCATGCTAAAAATTCCTTTTTCAACCATTTCTTCACCTACAAGTAATCAAAACAACCAATCAAAGCATCACCAAATTCACAAGGTTCATAAATTGTTCAAAAACCAACTAATTTTAGCTTAAACCTCATGATTTAGTGTCTAATAAAGGATGGTTGATTGATTTAACAAGACCATGCAAATCCACTTCAAATTACTTACTTCTAATGCAAGAAAGTGCATAAAACCTAATAAAACAAGTGAAAAATGCTTAAAAAGCTAGGATAAGATGACATGTCATCAGACCTCACTCTACAGTGAGTTTTTACTTAACGACAATCTGGTGCACTTACCGGAAGGAAATTTGTTGAGAGGCAAATTCCCGCAAATCAAGTTTATGGCGCCGTTGCCGTGGATTGGTTTTGTATTGAAAATTACTAAATTGAAGGATAACTAGATTGAGCACTTTTCTTTTCGTTTGATTAATTCAATTTTACTTTCAGTTGTTCATTTTTGTTCTCTGCAATTTTTTATTTCTCTTTAACGTCTTCATTCTCTTTACTTTCCAACAAGCTAACTTACTAACTATTTGATAAATTACTCTAACCAAGCTAACTATACTCTATTTTAGTAGACTCTACACTTGCTGTTTCTTGTACTTGTTCATTGTATGACAGGTAGGAGAAAGAAAACTTCAACCTCATTTGATAGTGAATTGGAAAGAACCTTCCTGAGATTAAGGAGGGAAGCAAGAGGAAAAAGCGTTGTTGGTGCAGAAGAAGAGGAGGAATACTTTGATATAACCATGGAGGATGATATGGAAAACCATCATGAAGGAGAGGTGAACAATCATGCCAGAAGAGGTGGAGCTAACCCTGCTGGACAAGAGAGGAGAGTTCTGGGATCATACATCAATCCAAATCCAGGAAATTGTGGTAGCAGCAATCAAAGGCCAACTATCCATGCTAATAATTTTGAATTGAAGCCTCAGCTTATAACTCTTGTCCAGAAGAACTGTTCTTTTGGAGGAAGTGCACAAGAGGAACCTAATGAGCATCTCACTAAATTCCAAAGGATGTGTGACATGGTTAAATCTAATGGTGTTCATCCTGACACCTATAGATTGCTACTGTTTCCATTCTCTTTGAGGGACTGATGAGCGGATAATTTATACGCTTTTTGACATTGTTTTTAGGTAGTTTTTAGTATAATTTAGTTAGTTTTTACTATATTTTTATTAGCTTTTATGCAAAATTCACATTTCTGGACTTTATTATGAGTTTGTGTTTTTTTCTGTGATTTCAGGTATTTTCTGGCTGAAATTGAGGGACCTGAGCAAAATTCTGATTCAGAGGCTGAAAAAGGACTGCAGATGCTGTTGGATTCTGACCTACCTGTACTCAAAGTGGATTTTCTGGAACTACAGAAACCCAATTGGCGCGCTCTCACTTGCGTTAGAAAGTAGACATCCAGGGCTTTCCAGCAATATATAATAGTTAATACTTTGCTCGAGTTTTGACGATGCAAACTGGCGTTCAAACACCAACTTCCTGCCTTATTCTGAAGTTAAACGCCAGAAACAGGTTACAAACCAGAGTTAAACGCCACAAACAGGCTGCAACCTGGAATTTAACTCCAAGAGAAGTCTCTACACGTGTAAAGCTCAATGCTCAGCCCAAGCATACACCAAGTGGGCCCCAGAAGTGGATTTCTGCATCATTTACTCATTCCTGTAAACCCTAGTTACTAGTTTAGTATAAAACTACTTTTAGTGATTTATTTTATATCTCTGGAACACATTATGTAACTTTTACGTTCTGAGACCTCCATGGGAGGCTGGCCACTTGGCCATGTCTACCCTATTTTCACTTATATATTTTCAACGGTGGAGTTTCTACACCCCATAGATTAAGGTGTGGAGCTCTGCTGTTCCTCATGAATTAATACAAAGTACTATTATTTTTCTATTCAATTCAAGCTTATTCTTATTCCAAGATATTCACTCGCACTTCAACCTGTTGAATGTGATGATCCGTGACACTCATCATCATTCTCACCTATGAACGCATGCCTGACAACTACTTCTGTCCTATCTGCAATAGTTTGAGTGTGTATCTCTTAGCCTCTTGGTTCACAATCAGAGTCTTCGTGGTATAGGCTAGAATTATTGGCAGCCATTCCTGAGATCCGAAAAGTCTAAACCTTGTCTGTGGTATTCAGAGTAGGATCTGGGAAGGGATGACTGTGACGAGCTTCAAACTCGTGAATGTTGGGCGTAGTGACAGATGCAAAAGGATCAATGGATCCTATTCCAACATGATCGAGAACCGACAGATGATTAGCCGTGCGGTGACAGCGCATTTGGACCATTTTCACTGAGAGGATGGACGGTAGCCATTGACAACGGTGATCCCCCAACATAAAGCTTGCCATGGAAAGGAGTATGAATGATTGAATGAAGACAGTAGGAAAGCAGAGATTCAGAAGAAGCAAAGCATCTCCATACGCTTATCTAAAATTCTCACCAATGAATTACATAAGTATTTCTATCTTATTTTATTTATATTTTAATTATCAAAATCCCATAACCATTTGAATCTGCCTGACTGAGATTTGCAAAATGACCATAGCTTGCTTCAAGCTGACAATCTCCGTGGGATCGACCCTTACTCACGTAAGGTTTATTACTTGGATGACCCAGTGCACTTGCTGGTTAGTTGTGCGGAGTTGTGAAAAAGAGTTGAGATTACGATCGTGCGTACCAAGTTTTTAGCGCCCTTTCAGAGATCACAATTTCGTGCACCAAGTTTTTGGTTCCTGGTGCACAAATTGTGAATCACACTTTTCACAACTCGTACCACTGACCAGCAAGTGCACTGGATCGTCCAAGTAATACCTCACGTGAGTAAGGGTCGAATCCCACGGAGATTGTTGGTTTGAAGCAATCTATGGTTATCTTGTAAATCTTAGTCAAGAAGTCAATTATGTTTATCAGTTGAATTGCGAATAAATAGGAGAGCATGAATTGAAAGTTACTTGTTATGCAGTAATGGAGAATATGTTGGAGTTTTGGAGATGCTTTGTCTTCTGAATCTCTGCTTTCCTCTGTCTTCTGATTCACGCACGCACGTCCTCCTATGGCAAGCTGTGTGTAGGTGGGTCACCGTTGTCAATGGCTACCATCCATCCTTCCAGTGAAAAGATTCCAAGTGCGCTGTCACCGCACGGCTAATCATCTGCAGGTTCTCAGTCATACCGGAATAGGATCTGCTATCCTTTTGCGTCTGTCACAACGCCCAGCACTCGTGAGTTTGAAGTTCGTCACAGCCTTCCAATCCCAGAACCCTACTTGGAATACCACAGATAAGGTTTAGACTTTCCGGATTCTCATGAATGCCGCCATCAGTTCTAGCTTATACCACGAAGATTCTAATTAAGGAATCTAAGAGATATTCATTCAATCGGATATAGAACGGAGGTGGTTGTCAGGCACACGTTCATGGTTTGAGGAAGGTGATGAGTGTCACTGATCATCACCTTCATCACAGTTAAGCGCGAATGAACATCTTAGATAGGAACACGCATGTTTGAATGGAAAACAGAAATACTTGCATTAATTCATCGAGACACAGCAGAGCTCCTCACCTCCAACAATGGAGTTTAGAGACTCATGCCGTCAAAGAGTACAAAGTTCAGATCTAAAATGTCATGAGATCCAAAATAAGTCTCTAAAAGTTGTTTAAATACTAAACTAGTAGCCTAGGTTTACAAAAAGTGAACAGACTATGACAGATGGTGCAGAGATCCACTTCTGGGGCCCACTTGGTGTATGCTGGGGCTCAGACTTAAGTAATTCACGTGCATAAGGCCATTTTGGGCGTTCAACGCCAGGTTTGGATCCATTTCTAGCATTGAACTCCAACTTTTAATCCTTTTCTGGCGCTAGACGCCAAAATTGGGCAGAGAACTGGCGTTGAACGCCAGTTTACGTCATCTATCCTTGAGCAAAGTATGAACTATTACATATTTCTGGAAAGCCCTGGATGTCTACTTTCCAACGCAATTGGAAGCACGCCATTTCGAGTTCTGTAGCTCCAGAAAATCCACTTTGAGTGCAGGGAGGTCAGAATCTAACAGCATCAGCAGTCCTTTTTCAGCCTGAATCAGATTTTTGCTCAGCTCCCTCAATTTCAGCCAGAAAAATACCTGAAATTACAGAAAAACACACAACTCATAGTAAAGTCCAGAAATATGAATTTTTCCTAGAAACTAATGAAAATAAACTAAAAACTAACTAAAACATACTAAAAACTATATGAAATTAACTCCAAAAAGCGTATAAAATATCCGCTCATCACAACACCAAACTTAAACAGTTGCTTGTCCTCAAGCAACTAGACAAATAAAATAGAAGACTAATAGGTTGAGAAGCAATAATATATCAGAGTTTTTGAGTGAAGCTCAGATTCTAATTAGATGAGCGGGACTAGCAGCTTTTTGCTTCCGAACAGTTTTGGCATCTCACTTTATCCATTGAAGCTCAGAGTGATTGGCCTCTATAAGAACTTAGAATTCAGATAGTGTTATTGATTCTCCTATTTCAGTATGATGATTCTTGAACACAGCTATTTCATGAGTCTTGGCCGTGGCCCTAAGCACTTTGTTTTCCAGTATTACCACTGGATACATAAATGCCACAGACACATAATTGGGTGAACCCTTTGGATTGTGACTCAGCTTTGCTAAAGTCCCCAATTAGTGGTATCCAGAGTTCTTAATCACACTCTTCTTTCTGCTTTGGATCTTGACTTTAACCGCTCAGTCTCAAGTTTTCACTTGACACCTTCACGCCACAAGAACATGGTTAGGGACAGCTTGGTTTAGCCGCTTAGGCCAGGATTTTATTCCCTTAGGCCCTCCTATCCACTGATGCTCAAAGCCTTGGGATCCTTTTTATTACCCTTGCCTTTTGGTTTTAAGGGCTATTGGCTTTTTCTGCTTTTTTTTTTTTGCTGCTTTTTCTTGCTTCAAGAATCATTTTTATGATTTTTCAGATTACCAATAACATGTCTCATGTTCATCATTCTTTCAAGAGCCAACATATTTAACAGTCTTAAGCAACAAATTCAAAAGACATATGCACTGTTCAAGCATTCATTCAGAAGACAGAAAGTATTGCCACCACATGTAATTAATTAGAATTTCTCTTATTAAAACTCAAAATTTTATTGCCTCTTATTCAAAAGATCTACTATTTTATTCATGTTTGCTGATGATGAGAAAAATAAACTATAGCTTAATTGGAGATAAGATCAAAATAGATACTAACTACTACTATATGACTCCTAAGGTGAACTTTTCTAATGACACTATCACAGATTTAAAGCAGAAAGTGGAATTTAACAACCTTTATTCTGGGGGAACAGGGGTTCCTCTGATCCTTGGGGTGCTTGGTCCTGCAAGAGATAACTTTTGGCGCTTCAAGTCCCTTAAGTCACGCCCTTGCTCCTCTTGTTCTTTAAACATATAGGTAAGAATTTGACTGTGTTCCTTCTGTTCTTTTATTATTTGCTCTATAGCTTCCCGTATCTTGGTGATAGACGTCTCAAGATACTCCCAGTATTCAGATTGAGGGATTTTTGGGAGGAATTCCTGCGTTTTCTTCTTGGTGGGATCCTCCTGCGCTTGTTGTTTTTCCATTGATGCCTTGGTGATTGGTTTCTCAACTGAGATGTACTCAGTTATTCCCATCCTTACTCCATCATCCTTGCAGAGCAGCGATATCACGCTTGGATAAGCCAACCTGGCCTCCTTAGAATTTTTGTTAGCAATTTTGTAGAGTTCAGCTGAGATCAGCTGATGAACTTCCACTTCCTTTCCCATCATGATGCAATGGATCATCACTGCTCTTTTAACTGTGACTTCAGAACGGTTGCTAGTAGGCAACAGAGAATGCCCAATGAAGTCCAGCCATCCTCTGGCGACTGGTTTGAGATCTTCTCTCTTGAGTTGATTTGGGACACCCTTTGTGTTGGAGGTCCACCTGGCTCCAGGGATACATATGTCCTCTAGAATCTTATCCAAACCTTTGTCTGTTCTCATCATTCTCCTGTTGAAGGAATCTGGATCATCTTTCAGCTGAGGTAGCTTTAAGATCTCTCTGATCCTGTCAGGGGTGGTATGAACAATCTTTCCTCTGACCATGGTCCGATATTCATAGAAGGCAGTTCCAGATAATTTTTGCTTGTCAGTCTGCCACATATTAGCATAGAACTCCTGGATCATATTCCTTCCCACCTTCGTTTCAGGATTAGCTAGGACTTCCCAGTTCCTGATTCGAATTTGCTCCTGGATCTCCGGATATTCATCTTCTTTCAGATCGAATCTAACTTCCGGGATCACTGATCTCAGACCCATTATTTTGTTGTAATGGTCTGAATGTTCTTTAGATAAGAACTTCCCTTGATTCCAAAGTGGTTTTGGAACGCTCTCTTTCTTGCCTCTTGGAGTGGGTTGTTTTCCTTTGGGGGCCATGATCTTAGTGATCGCGGATAAACACACCAAACTTAGAGGTTTGCTTGTCCTCAAGCAAAAGAAGCGAAAGGAAAGGGATAGAAGGAGAGCTAGGTGCAATTGATGATGGGAGAGGAAGGAGGCCGAACTCAAATTTATAGGGGGGGAGGGTGGGTTTTCGAAAAAGAAGAGATAAAGATATGATAAAAAGATTTATTTGGAAAAGATAAGATAGAAGATATGATAAGAGAAGATATAGTTTAAAATTGAGAGGATATGAAAGATTTTTGAAAAAGATAGATTTAGATTTTGAAAAAGATAAAGTAGAGGTTTTGAAAAAGATATTGATGAGTTGAAAAGATAGATTTGTAAAAAAATTTTGAAAAGAGTTGGATTGAATTTGCAAAGAGGCCTGGTGCTTATGGATTAAAATACATTTGATATTTTTAGGGTAGGGTTTTTAGAAATTATGGAATTTAGAAATCAAGGTTCTTAACATGTTTATGCAAGAAATCATGTATTGAAGTATGAAAATCAAGATTTAGAATGAAAAAAATTGAATAAAAATGAGTTTTGTCTCCTCCCTGCCATCCTGGCGTTTGAACGCCCAAACACTGCCTGTTTTGGGCATTCAGCGCCCAATTGCTGCTCTCCTGGGCGTTCAATGCCCAGCTGCTGCCATTACTGGCGTTCAACGCCCAGTGGGTGCCCATTTCTGGCGTTGAACGCCCATATTGCTACCATTACTGGCGTTCAACGCCTAGTGGATGCCCATTTTGGGCGTTGAACGCCCAAAATACACTTTTACTGGCGTTTTCTTGCCAGTGAACTCTTTTCTCTGTTTTGTGTGCCGAGGTCTTCTGTAAATGATTCCTCACCTTAGTGTCAGTGAACTTTATGTAAACAAATAAAAATAAAAATAAAAATAGGGCAAAATGCTTAGAGGATTGTTGCCCCATGGCTGGGTTGCCTCCCAGCAAGCGCTTCTTTATTGTCTTTAGCTGGACCTTGCTGAGCTTTTAATCTAGCTTCAGCCTTGAGCATTCTTGCTCAATGTTGCCTTCAAGATAGTGCTTGATTCTCTGTCCATTGACAATAAACTTCTTATTAGAATCAATATCTTGAAGCTCCACATAACCATATGGTGATACACTTGTAATCACGTATGGTCCCCTCCACCGGGATTTCAGTTTCCCGGGGAATAGCCTGAGTCTAGAGTTAAACAACAGAACCTTCTGTCCTGGTTCAAAGATTCTAGATGACAGCTTTCTGTCATGCCACTTTTTTTATTTCTCTTTATAAAGCTTTGCATTTTCGAAAGCTGTGAATCTGAATTCCTCTAGCTCATTTAGCTGGAGCAATCATTTTTCTCCTGCTAATTTGGCATCAATGTTTAGGAATCTGGTTGCCCAGTAGGCTTTATGTTCCAGTTCCACGGGCAGGTGACATGCCTTACCATACACGAGTTGGTATGGAGAGGTCCCTATAGGGGTCTTGAATGCTGTTCTGTAAACCCACAGAGCATCATCCAAGCTCCGTGCCCAATCCTTTCTACGGATATTTACTGTTCGTTCTAGGATTCTCTTTAATTCTCTGTTAGAGACTTCAGTTTGCCCATTAGTTTGTGGATAATATGGAGTAGCTACCTTGTGGCGAATTCCATACCGAACCATGGTAGAGTAAAGCTGTTTATTGCAGAAGTGAGTGCCCCCATCACTGATTAGTACTCTAGGGACACCAAACCTGCTAAAGATATGTTTCTGGAGGAACTTCAGCACTGTCTTAGTATCATTGGTGGGTGTGGCAATGGCTTCAACCCATTTTGATACATAGTCAACTGCCACCAGAATATAAGTGTTTGAGTATGATGGTGGGAAAGGTCCCATGAAGTCAATTCCCCATACATCAAACAACTCAATTTCCAAGATTCCTTGTTGAGGCATGGCGTAACCATGAGGCAGATTACCAGCTCTTTGGCAACTGTCACAGTTACGTACAAACTCTCGGGAATCTTTATAGAATGTGGGCCAATAGAAGCCACATTGGAGGACCTTGGTGGCTGTTCGCTCACCTCCGAAATGGCCTCCATATAGAGATCCATGGCAATGCCACAGGATCCTCTGTGCTTTTTCTCTAGGCACACACCTACGGATTATTCCGTCTGCACATCTCTTAAAGAGATAAGGTTCATCCCACAAGTAGTACTTTGCATCAGTAATTAATTTCTTCTTTTGTATCCTGTTGTACTCCTTGGGTATGAACCTTGCAGCTTTATAGTTTGCAATATCGGCAAACCATGGTGTTTCCTGAATGGCAAATAAATGCTCATCCGAAAAAGTCTCAGAGATCTCAAGAGAGGGGAGGGGCGTCCCTTCTACTGGCTCTATCCGGGACAGATGATCAGCTACTTCGTTCTCTGTCCCTTTTCTGTCTCTTATTTCTATATCAAACTCTTGCAGAAGTAACACCTATCTGATGAGCCTGGGTTTTGAATCCTGCTTTGTGAGTAGATATTTAAGAGCAGCATGATCAGTATACACAATCACTTTTGATCCTACTAAGTATGATCTGAACTTGTCAATGGCGTAAACCACTACAAGTAATTCTTTTTCTGTGGTTGTGTAATTTTTCTGGGCATCATTTAAAATGCGACTAGCATAATAAATGACATGCAGAAGCTTGTCATGCCTCTGTCCCAATACTGCACCAATGGCGTGATCACTGGCATCACACATTAGCTCAAATGGTAACGTCCAGTCTGGTGCAGAAATGACTGGTGCTGTGACCAGCTTAGCTTTCAGCGTTTCGAACGCCTGCAAGCACTCTGTGTCAAACACAAATGGCGTGTCCGCAGCTAGCAGATTGCTTAGAGGTTTTGCGATTTTTGAAAAATCCTTTATAAACCTCCTATAGAATCCTGCATGCCCCAGAAAGCTTCTGATTGCCTTAACATTGGCAGGTGGTGGTAATTTTTCAATTACCTCTATCTTTGCTTGATCCACCTCTATTCCCTTGTTTGAAATTTTATGCCCAAGAACAATCCCTTCAGTCACCATGAAGTGACATTTTTCCCAGTTTAAAACTAGGTTGGTTTCTTGGCATCTTTTCAGAACAAGTTTCAGGTGATCAAGACAGGAGCTGAATGAGTCTCCATATACTGAGAAGTCATCCATGAAGACTTCCAGAAATTTTTCCACCATATCAGAGAAAATAGAGAGCATGCATCTCTAAAAGGTTGCAGGCGCATTAGATAGCCCAAATGGCATCCTTCTATAAGCAAACACTCCAGATGGACATGTGAATGCTGTTTTCTCTTGATCCTGAGGATCTACTGCAATCTGGTTATAGCCTGAGTAGCTGTCCAAAAAGCAGTAATAATCATGACCTGCTAGTCTTTCTAGCATCTAGTCTATGAATGGTAAAGGAAAATTATACTTTCTGGTGGCTGTATTGAGCCTTTTGTAGTCAATACACATGCGCCACCCTGTAACTGTTCTTGTAGGAACCAGTTCATTTTTTTCATTATGAATCACTGTCATGCCTCCCTTTTTTGGGACGACTTGGACAGGACTCACCTAGGGGCTATCAGAAATAGGATAAATAATCCCAGCCTCTAGTAGTTTGGTGACCTCTTTCTGCACCACTTCTTTCATGGCTGGATTTAGCCGCCTCTGTGGTTGAACCACTGGTTTGGCATTATCCTCCAATAAGATTTTGTGCATGCATCTAGCTGGGCTTATGCCCTTAAGGTCACCTATGGACCACCCAAGAGCTGTCTTGTGTGTCCTTAGCACTTGAATAAGTGCCTCCTCTTCCTATGAATTTAAAGCAGAGCTTATGATCACTGGAAAAGTGTCACCTTCTCCCAGAAACACATATTTCAAGGATGGTGGTAATGGCTTGAGCTCAGGTTTAGGAGGTTTTTCCTCTTCCAGAAGAAATTTCAGAGGCTCTTTCATGTCCTCTGAATCCTCTGAATCAGGCTGAACATCTTTAAAGATGTTTTCCAACTCTGATTCAAGACTCTCAACCATGTTGATCTCTTCTACCAAAGAGTCAATAAGATCAACTTTCATGCAGTCTTTTGATGTGTCTGGATGCTGCATGGCTTTGACAGCGTTCAACTTGAATTCATCATCATTGACTCTCAGGGTTATTTCCCCCTGTTGGACGTTAATAAGGGATCGCCCAGTTGCTAGGAAGGGTGTTCCTAGAATGAGAGTAGCACTCTTGTGCTCCTCCATTTCCAGCACAACAAAGTCAGTGGGAAAGGCGAATGGCCCAACTCTGACAATCATGTCTTCAATCACGCCTGATGGGTATTTAGTGGAGCCATCAGCAAGTTGGAGACATATCCTGGTTGGTTTAACTTCTTTAGATAAGCCAAGCTTTCTGATAGTGGATGCAGGTATTAGGTTGATGCTTGCCCCAAGATCGCATAAGGCTGTCTTGGTGCATTGACCTTCTAATATGCATGGTATCAGAAAACTCCCAGGGTCTTTGAGCTTCTCAGGAAAGCTTTTCAGAATGACTGCACTGCATTCTTCAGTGAGGAGAACTCTTTCTGTTTCTCTCCAAACCTTTTTATGACTCAAGATCTCTTTCATGAACTTGGCATAAGAAGGTATTTGCTCAAGTGCTTCTGCAAATGAAATCTTTATTTCAAGAGTCCTGAGGTAATCTGCGAAGCGAGCAAATTGCTTATCCTGCTCCTCTTTCTGGAGTTTTTGAGGATAAGGTATCTTGGCTTTATATTCTTCAACCTTAGTTGCTGTAGGTTTATTGCCTACAGAAGTGGTTGAAGAAGCCTTTTTAGAGGGGTTGTTATCAGCATTTGTGTGTGTCTGATCCCTCACTGGCAATTGAGTGCTAGAGCTAGAAGCTGGAGTGAAACTGGACGCCAGCTCCTTGTTTGCTCCTGGCGTTTGAATGCCAGAATTGTGCCCATTTTGGGCGTTTAGCGCCAGATCTTGCCCATTTTGGGCGTTCAACGCCAGATCCTTGCCCATTTCTAGCGTTGAACGCCAGTCCTGCCTTGTTTCTGGCGTTGAACGCCAGTCCTGAGCATGGTCTGGGCGTTCAGCGCCAGCCTTCCACCAATTTTCTGGCGTTTTAGTTCCAGAATTACTTTTTCCTTGGCTCTTACTGTCCTCAGGTAAATTTTGGGTGGTTTGCTCATTTCTTAGCTTTTTGCTGCCTTGAGGTGGGGTATTTAATGTTTTCCCACTTCTTAGTTGAACTGCTTGGCATTCTTCTGCTATTTGCCTCGACAGCTGCTGCTTTGTTTGCTTAAACTGTTCGTCCATATGTATATTAGCCATCCTTGTCTCTTGTAGTCTATCTTTGAATTCGGCTAACTACTTTGTTAGAAAGTCCAATTGCTGATTGAATTCAGCAGCTTGTTTTACAGGACTGAGTTCAGCAGTTGCTGTTTTGACCTCTTCTTTCATGGAAGGGTCACTGCTTAGGTACAGATGCTGATTCCTGGCAACTGTATCAATGAGCTCTTGAGCCTCTTCAATTGTCTTTCTCATGTGGATAGATCCACCAGCTGAGTAATCAAGAGACATCTGAGCTCCTTCTGCAAGCCCATAATAGAAGATGTCTAACTGAACCCACTCTGAAAACATTTCAGAGGGGCATTTTCGTAGCATCTCTCGGTATCTCTCCAAGGCATCATAAAGAGATTCATTATCTCCTTGTTTAAAGCCTTGGATGTCCAGTCTTAGCTGTGTCATCCGTTTTGGAGGAAAGTATTGATTCAGGAATTTTTCTGTCAGCTGTTTCCATGTCCTTATGCTGGCCTTAGGTTGGTTATTCAACCACCTCTTAGCTTGATCTTTTACAGCAAATGGAAACAGTAATAGTCTGTAGATATCCTGATCTATTTCTTTATCATGTACTGTGTCAGCAATCTGTAGAACCTGTGCCAGAAATTCTGTAGGTTCTTCCTGTGGAAGACCGGAATACTGGCAATTTTGCTGCACCATGATAATGAGCTGAGGATTCAACTCAAAGCTACTGACTCCAATGGAGGGTATGCAGATGCTACTCCCATATGAAGCAGTAGAGGGGTTAGAATATGACCCCAGAGTCCTCCTGGACTGTTCATTTCCGCTTAGGTCCATGATGGAGAAAGGAAGATGATGTAAGATAGAAAAAATTATTTTTATTTATTTATTTATTTATTTATTTATTTCGAAAACAAAATAAATCAAAATAGAATAAATAAAAAATGAGTGAAGATTTTCGAAAAATTGAGGAGAGAGAAAGTGGTTAGGAAGTTTTGAAAAGGATATGATGATTTTTGAAAAAGGTTTTAAATTTTTAATTAAAAATCTGAATTTTAGAAATAGATTTTGAAAAAGATGCTTTAAAATAGAGAGAAAAGATATTTTTGAATTTTAAGAAGAGAGAGAAAAACAATAAGATAGCACAAGATTTAAAATTTTTAGATCTAATGCTCCTTGTTTTCAAAAATTTTTGGAGGAAAAACACCAAGGAACACCAAACTTAAAAATTTTAAGATCAAGACACAAGGAAATCTCAAGAACACTTTGAAGATTCACAAGACACAAAAACACAAAGGAAGAACACCAAACTTAAAATTTTTAGAAAACCAGAATAAATTTTCGAAAATTTTAAGGAAAATCAACAAGAAAACACCAAACTTAAGGTTTGGCACAGAATTTAATAGAGAAATTATTTTTGAAAACTTTTTTAAAAAGAAAATAAGGATTCTAAAATTTTAACACGACAATAATAAGAGACTCTAAACAAAAAAAGAAATTTTTCCTAATCTAAGCAACAAAATAAACCGTCAGTTGTTCAAACACGAACAATCCCCGGCAACGGCGCCAAAAACTTGGTGCACAAATTGTGAATCACACTTTTCACAACTCGTACCACTGACCAGCAAGTGCACTGGATCGTCCAAGTAATACCTCACGTGAGTAAGGGTCGAATCCCACGGAGATTGTTGGTTTGAAGCAATCTATGGTTATCTTGTAAATCTTAGTCAAGAAGTCAATTATGTTTATCAGTTGAATTGTGAATAAACAGGAGAGCATGAATTGAAAGTTACTTATTATGCAGTAATGGAGAATATGTTGGAGTTTTGGAGATGCTTTGTCTTCTGAATCTCTGCTTTCCTCTGTCTTCTGATTCACGCACGCACGTCCTCCTATGGCAAGCTGTGTGTAGGTGGATCACCATTGTCAATGGCTACCATCCATCCTTCCAGTGAAAAGATTCCAAGTGCGCTGTCACCGCACGGCTAATCATCTGCAGGTTCTCAGTCATACCGGAATAGGATCTGCTATCCTTTTGCGTCTGTCACTACGCCCAGCACTCGTGAGTTTGAAGTTCGTCACAGCCTTCCAATCCCAGAACCCTACTCGGAATACCACAGACAAGGTTTAGACTTTTCGGATTCTCATGAATGCCGCCATCAGTTCTAGCTTATACCACGAAGATTCTGATTAAGGAATCTAAGAGATATTCATTCAATCGAATATAGAACGGAGGTGGTTGTCAGGCACACGTTCATGGTTTGAGGAAGGTGATGAGTGTCACGGATCATCACCTTCATCATAGTTAAGCGCGAATGAGCATCTTAGATAGGAACACGCATGTTTGAATGGAAAACAGAAATACTTGCATTAATTCATCGAGACATAGCAGAGCTCCTCACCCCCAACAATGGAGTTTAGAGACTCATGCCATCAAAGAGTACAAAGTTCAGATCTAAAATGTCATGAGATCCAAAATAAGTCTCTAAAAGTTGTTTAAATACTAAACTAGTAGCCTAGGTTTACAAAAAGTGAGTAGACTATGACAGATGGTGCAGAGATCCACTTCTGGGGCCCACTTGGTGTGTGCTGGGGATGAGACTTAAGTAATTCACGTGCATAAGGCCATTTTGGGCGTTCAACGCCAGGTTTGGATCCATTTCTGGCGTTGAACTCCAACTTTTAATCCTTTTCTGGCGCTAGACGCCAGAATTGGGCAGAGAATTGGCGTTGAACGCCAGTTTACGTCATCTATCCTTGAGCAAAGTATGGACTATTATATATTTCTGGAAAGCCCTGGATGTCTACTTTCCAACTCAATTGGAATTACGCCATTTCGAGTTCTGTAGCTCTAGAAAATCCACTTTGAGTGCAGGGAGGTCAGAATCCAACCGCATCAGCAGTCCTTTTTCAGCCTGAATCAGATTTTTGCTCAGCTCCCTCAATTTTAGCTAGAAAAATACCTGAAATTACAGAAAAACACACAACTCATAGTAAAGTCCAGAAATATGAATTTTTCCTAGAAACTAATGAAAATAAACTAAAAACTAACTAAAACATACTAAAAACTATATGAAATTAACTCCAAAAAGCGTATAAAATATCCGCTCATCAGTGCCGTTGCTGGGGATCGTTCGAGTTTGGACAACTGATGGTTCATCTTGTTGCTCAGATTAGGTAATTTTATTTTAATTTTAAGCTTTTTTTTTATTTTCGAAAAAAATTTTCAAAAAAAAAAAAATTCTTCTAGACTTCAAAATTTTTAAGAAGGAATTCTAGAGTTTCATGAGATATGTTTAATCCTGGCTGGCTGTTAAGCCATGTCTAATCTTTTGGACCGAGGTTTCAACTATCCTTAGAAGAGCTTCTTTGTCTTTCTCAGCAAATTAGCTGTTGTATGTAATGATCTGCTAAAACTTGGTTGGCCATTGGCCATGTCTAGTGTTTTTGACCGGAGCTTTCACTGAAAGCTTGGCTGGCTAGTAAGCCATGTCTAATTCCTGGACCGGAGTTTTAGGCTGACATTGCATGATTCCTGGAATTCTCATTAAAAATTTTGAAATCCTTATTTTTCTTTTTCCAAATAATTTTCGAAAAATACAAAAAGAATTTATAAAATTATAAGACCAAAAATAATTTGTGTTTCTTGTTTGAGTCTTGTGTTAAATTGTAAGTTTGGTGTCAATTGCATGCTTTTTAATTTTCCTTTAATTTTCAAAAACTCATGCATTTGTTCTTCATGATCTTCAAGTTGTTCTTGATGATCTTCTTTGTTTGATCTTTGCATTTTCATGTTTTGTGTCTTTTCTTGTTTTTCATATGCATTTTCAATTTCTTAGTGTCTAAACATTGAAAATTTCTAAGTTTGGTGTCTTTCATGTGTGTCTTTTCTTAAAAATTTTCAAAAATAAGTTCTTGGTGTTCATCTTGACATTCAAAGTGTTCTTGCATGCATCATGTGTTTTGATCTTGAATTTTTATGTTTTGCATCATTTTTATGTTTTTTCCTCTCTTTACTAAAAACCCAAAAATAAAAAATATATCTTTTCTTATTTTACTCATCAATTTCAATTTCAAAATTCTATCTTTTCAAATCTTTTTCAAAAATCAAATCTTTTTCATTTATTTTTTACATTTTTTTCGAAATTTTTTTATTGATTTTCAAAATCTTTTTCTTATTCTTACTTCATATTTTCGAAAATCTCACTAACATTTAATATTTTGATTCAAAAATTTCCAAGTTGTTACTTTCCTATTAAGAAAGGTTCAATCTTTAAACTCTAGAATCATATCTTTTTAGTTT
The DNA here is from genome assembly GCF_003086295.3 of Arachis hypogaea. Classification (NCBI taxonomy): domain Eukaryota; kingdom Viridiplantae; phylum Streptophyta; class Magnoliopsida; order Fabales; family Fabaceae; genus Arachis; species Arachis hypogaea. The sequence continues at coordinate 102,651,961 of NC_092054.1, read as the reverse complement.
CTTGTTAGTCAAGTAATCAACTTTAATTTCAAAAATCAAATCTTTTTAATTTCCTTTTCAAATCTTTTTCAAAATGATTTCAAATCATATCTTTTTCAAAAATCAATTTTCAAAATCTTTTCTAACTTCCTATCTTTTCAAATTTGATTTTCAAATCTTTTTCAATTAACTACTTGACTTTTTGTTTGATTTTAAAAGTTTTCTAGTTCAATCATATCTTTTTCAAAACCACCTAACTAATTTTCTCTCTCTAATTTTCGAAAACTCCTATCCACTTTTTCAAAATTCTTTTTAATTAACTAATTATTTCAAATTTTAATTTTAATTTTATTTCTCTTTTTAATTTTCGAATACTAACTAATAATTAAAACAAAAACAAAAAAATATTTTCCTTTTATTTTAATTTAAATTTGAATTTTTCTCTTCTCCTTCTTCTATTCTTCTCTTCTTCTACTCACATAAAGGAATCTCTATACTGTAACATAGAGGATTCCTATTCTTTTCTGTTCTCTTCTTTTTCATATGAGTAGGAACAAGGACAAAGACATTCTTATTGAAGCTGATCCTGAATCTGAAAGGACTCTTAAGAGGAAATGGTGCACGAAAATTAATTCACACTATGTAATTCCGCACAACTAACCAGCAAGTGCACTGGGTCGTCCAAGTAATACCTTACGTGAGTAAGGGTCGATCCCATGGAGATTGTTGGCTTGAAGCAGCTATGGTTATCTTGCAACTCTTAGTCAGGATATTAATTAGTGGTTATCAATTGACTTGCAAATGAACAAGAGAGCATGAATTAAGGGTTACTTGTTATGCAGTAAATGAGAATATGTTGGAGTTTTGGAGATGCTTTGCCTTTTGAATATCTGCTTTCTCTCTATCTTCTTCTTCACGTACGCACGTCCTTCCTATGGCAAGCTGTGTGTTGGAGGATCACCGTTGTCAATGGCTACCATCCTTCCTTTCAGTGAAAATGGTCCAGGTGCGCTGTCACCACACGGCTAATCATCTGTAGGTTCTCGATCATACTGGAATAGGATTCGCTATCCTTTTGCGTCTGTCACTATGCCCAGCACTCACGAGTTTGAAGCTCATCACAGTCATCCAATCCCAGAATCCTACTAGGAATACCACAGACAAGGTTTAGACTTTTCGGATTCTCAAGGATGCTGCCAATGGATTCTAGCTTATACCACGGAGATTCCGATTAAGGAATCTAAGAGATACTCATTCAATCTAATGTAGAACGGAGTTGGTTGTCAGGCACACGTTCATAGGTTGAGAATGGTGATGAGTGTCACGGATCATCACATTCATCATAATAAGGGCAAATGAATATCTTAGATAGGAACAAACATGATTGAATAGAAAACAAAAATACTGGCATTAACTCATCGACGCACAGCAGAGCTCCTCACCCCCAACAATGGAGTTTAGAGACTCATGCCATCAAAAAGGTACAAAGTTTTGATCTGAAATGTCATGAGATACAAAATAAATCTCTAAAAGTTGTCTAAATACTAAACTAGTAACCTAGGTTTACAGAAAATGAGTAAACTATGATAGATGGTGCAGAAATCCACTTCTGGGGCCCACTTGGTGTGTGATGGGGCTGAGACTAAAGCTTCTCACGTGCATAAGGCTGTTTTGGGCGTTCAACGCCAGCTCTGGATCCAATTCTGGCGTTGAACTCCAACTCCTAACTTGTTTCTGGCGCTGGACGCCAGACAGCAGCGTGGGACTGGCGTCGAACGCCAGTTTACGTCATCTATTCTTGAGCAAAGTATGAACTATTATATATTTCTAGAAAGCTCTGGATATCTACTTTCCAACGCAATTAGAAGCGCGCCATTTGAAGTTCTGTAGCTCCAGAAAATCTACTTTGAGTGCAGGGAGGTCAGAATCCAACAACATCAGTAGTCCTTTTTCAGTCTAAATCAGATTTTTGCTCAGCTCCCTCAATTTCAGCCAAAAAATACCTGAAATTACAGAAAAACACACAAACTCATAGTAAAGTCCAGAAATATGAATTTTGCCTAAAAACTAATGAGAATAAACTAAAAACTAACTAAAATGTACTAAAATCTATATGAAATTAACCCTAAAAAGCATATAAAATACCCGCTCATCACAACACCAAACTTAAACTGTTGCTTGTCCTCAAGCAACTAGATAAATAAAATAGAATACAAATGGGTCAAGAAACAATAATATCTCAGAGTTTTTGAGTGAAGCTCAGATTCTAATTAGATGAGCGGGGTTAGTAGCTTTTTGCTTCCGAACAGTTTTGGCACCTCACTTTATCCATTGAAGCTCAGAGTGATTGGCATCTATAGGAACTTAGAATTCAGATAGTGTTATTGATTCTCCTTTTTCAGTATGATGATTCTTGAACACAGCTACTTTATGAGTCTTGGCCGTGGCCCTAAGCACTTTGTTTTCCAGTATTACCACCGGATACATAAATGCCACAGACACATAATTGGGTGAACCTTTTCAGATTGTGACTCAGCTTTGCTAAAGTCCCCAATTAGAGGTGTCCAGTGTTCTTAAGCACACTCTTCTTTTTTCTTTGGACCTTGACTTTAACCGCTCAGTCTCAAGTTTTCACTTGACACCTTCACGCCACAAGCACATGGTTAGGGACAGCTTGGTTCAGCTGCTTAGACCAGGATTTTATTCCTTTAGGCCCTCCTATCCACTGATGCTCAAAGCCTTGGATCCTTTTTATTACCCTTGCCTTTTGGTTTTAAGGGCTATTGGCTTTTTACTCTTGCCTTTTGGTTTTAAGAGCTTAGGCTTTTTCTGCTTTCTCTTCTTCTTCTTCTTCTTTTTCTGCATGCTTTTGTTCTTTGCTGCTTTTTCTTGCTTCAAGAATCATTTTTATGATTTTTCAGATTATCAATAACATGTCTCATGTTCATTATTCTTTCAAGAGCCAACATATTTAACAATCTTAAACGTCAAATTCAAAAGACATATGCACTGTTCAAGCATTCATTCAGAAGACAGAAAGCATTGCCACCACATGTAAATAATTAGAATGTTCTTATTAAAAACTTGAAAATTATTGCCTCTTATTCTAAAGAAATTCTTCTATTTTATTCATGTTTGATGATGATGAGAAAATTAAATTATAGCTTAATTGGAGATAAAATCAAAAATATAGATACTAATTACTACTATATGACTCCTAAGGTAAAACTAGAATAAGAATAGTTATCACAGAGTTAAGGCTAAGATTGGTATTTAACAACCTTTGTTCTGGGGACTGGATGTTCCTCTAATTTATGGGGTGCTTGGTCCTTCAAGAGATAATTTCTGGCGCTTCAATTCCCTTAAGTCGCGCCCTTGCTCCTCCTGTTCTTTAATCAAATAGCAAAGAATGCTACTTTGTTCCTTCTGTTCTTTTATTATTTGTTCCATATCTTCTTGCATCTTGCTGACTAATGTCTCAAGATACTCCCAGTATTCAGATTGAGGGATTTCTGGGAGAAATTCCTGTGTTTTCTTCTTGATGGGGTCATCCTGTGCTTGTTGTTTTTCCATTGATGCTTTGGTGATTGGTCGCTCAACTGAGATGTACTCAGTTATTCCCATCCTTACTCCAGCGTCCTTGCAGAGCATAGAAATCAAGCTTGGATAAGCCAACCTGGCATCTTTGGAATTTTTATTTGCAATTTTGTAAAATTCAGTTGAAATCAGTTGATGAACTTCCACTTCTTTTCCCATCATGATGCAATGGATCATCACTGCTCTTCTGATAGTGACTTCAGAACGGCTGCTAGTGGGTAGCAGAGAATGCCCAATGAAATCCAGCCATCCTCTGGCGACTGGTTTGAGATCTTCTCTTTTGAGTTGATTAGGAACACCCTTCGTGCTGGTGGTCCACCTGGCTCCAGGGATGCATATGTCCTCTAGAATCTTATCCAGGCCCTTGTCTGTTCTCATCATTCTCCTATTGAAGGAGTCTGGATCATCTTTCAGCTGAGGTAGCTTTAAGATCTCCCTGATCTTGTCAGGGTGGGTATGAACAATCTTTCCTCTGACCACGGTCCGATAGTCATAGATATCAGATCCAGATAGTCTTTGCCTGTCTGTATGCCACATATTAGCATAGAACTCCTGGACCATATTCCTTCCCACTTTCGTTTTAGGATTAGCTAGGATCTCCCAGTTCCTGATTCGAATTTGCTCCTGGATCTCCAGATATTCATCTTCTTTCAAATCGAATCTGACTTCCGGGATCACTGATCTTAGACCCATTATTTTGTAATAATGGTCTGAATGTTCTTTAGTTAAGAACTTTCCTTGATTCCAAAGTGGTTTTGGAACACTCTCTTTCTTGCCTATTGGAGTGGGTTGTTTTCCTTTAGGAGCCATGATCTTAGTGATCACGGATGAGCACACCAAACTTAGAGGTTTGCTTGTCCTCAAGCAAAAAGAAAAGAAAGGAGAGGGAGAGAAGGAGAGCTAGGTGCAATAGTGGATGGGAGGGGAGGGAGGCCGAACCCAAATTTAAAGGGAGGGGGTGGGTTTTTGAAAAAATAGGGAGAAAGATAAGATAGAAGATATGATTTTTAGAAAAAAAAATATGATAAGAAAAGATATGGTTTAAAATTGAAAAGATATGAAAGATATTTGAAAAAGATAGATTTGGAATTTTGAAAAAGATAGTATGGGGATTTGAAAAAGATATTGCTTAGTTGAAAAGATTTTTGAATGAAAAGAGAGAGATTTGTTTTGAAAATTTTGAAAAAGAGTTGAGTTGGATTGAAAAAAAGGATTTGTGCTTATGGATTAAGATACATTTAATATTTTTAAAGAAGGGTTTTTAGAAATTAGGGATTTTAGAAATCAGGGTTCTTAACATGTTTATGCAAGAAATCATGAATTGAAACATGAAAATTAGGATTAAAATGAAAAATATGAAGAAAAAATGAATTTACCTCCTCCCCACCATCCTGGTGTTTGAACGCCCAAACGCTGCATGTTTTGGGCGTTCAACGCCCAAATGCTGCTTCTCCTGGGCGTTCAACGCCCAGTGCTGCTTATTTCTGGCGTTGAACGCCAGGAAGTCCTTTGTTACTGGGCATTTTTCTGAACGCCCAGAACGCTGTAAATCTAGTGTTAAACGCCCAGAAAGAGCTTCTTTCTGGCGTTCAACGCCCAGATGGCTATCCTCACTGGCGTTCAACGCCCAGTGGATGCTTCTGTTGGGCGTTTAATGCCCAAAACAGATTTTTACTGGCGTTTTCTTGTCAGTGAGCTCTGTTTCTCTATTTTGCGTGCAGAATCCTTCTGTAACCCTGTGAACTTACACATTTGACTCTTTACCTTAGGATCAATGAATTTTATATAAACAAATAAAATCAAGAATAGGGCAAAATGCTTAGAGGAAGTGATGCCCCATGGCTGGGTTGCCTCCCAGCAAGCGCTTCTTTATTGTCTTTAGCTGGACCTTGCTGAGCTTTTAATCTAGCTTCAGCCTTGAGCACTCTTGCTCAACATTGCCTTCAAGATAGTGCTTGATTCTCTGTCCATTAACAATGAACTTCTTATCAGAATCACTATCTTGAAGCTCCACATAACCATATAGTCCCCTCCACCGGGACTTCAGTTTCCCGGGGAATAGCCTGAGCCTAGAGTTAAACAACAGAACCTTTTGTCCTGGTTCAAAGATTCTAGATGACAGCTTCCGGTCATGCCATTTTTTTTATTTTTCTTTATAAAGCTTGGCATTTTCGAAAGCAGTGAATCTGAATTCCTCTAGTTCATTTAGCTGGAGCAATCTTTTTTCTCCAGCTAATTTGGCATCAAAGTTTAGGAATCTGGTTGCCCAGAAGGCTTTATGTTCCAGTTCCACGGGCAGGTGACATGCCTTACCATACACAAGTTGGTATGGAGAGGTCCCTATAGGAGTCTTGAATGCTGTTCTGTAAGCCCACAGAGCATCATCCAAACTTCGTGCCCAATCCTTTCTACGGGTACTTACAATCCGTTCCAGGATTCTTTTTAGCTCTCTGTTAGAGACTTCAGCTTGCCCATTAGTTTGTGGATGATATGGAGTTGCCACCTTGTGGCGAATCCCATACCGTACCATGGCAGAGTAGAGCTATTTATTGCAGAAGTGAGTGCCCCCATCACTGATTAGTACTCTAGGGACCTCAAACCTGCTGAAGATATGTTTCTGGAGGAACTTCAGCACTGTTTTAGTATCATTGGTGGGTGTGGCAACGGCCTCTACCCATTTTGATACGTAGTCAAATGCCACCAGAATATAAGTGTTTGAGTATGATGGTGGGAAAGGCCCCATGAAGTCAATTCCCCATACGTCAAACAACTCAATCTCCAAGATTCCTTATTGAGGCATGGCGTAACCATGAGGCAGATTACCAGCTCTTTGGCAACTGTCACAGTTTCGTACAAACTCTCAGGAATCTTTATAGAGTGTGGGCCAATAGAAGCCACATTGGAGGACCTTAGTGGCTGTTCGCTCACCTCCGAAATGGCCTCCATATTGTGATCCATGGCAATGCCATAGGATCCTTTGTGCTTCCTCTCTAGGCACACACCTACGGATTATTCCGTCTGCACATCTCTTAAAGAGATAGGGTTCATCCCACAAGTAGTACTTTGCATCAGTAATTAATTTTTTCTTTTGTTGCCTGCTGTACTCTTTGGGTATGAACCTTGCAGCTTTATAGTTTGCAATGTCTGCAAACCATGGTGTTTCCTGAATGGCAAATAAATGCTCATCTGGAAAAGTCTTAGAGATCTCAGGAGAGGGGAGGGACGTCCCTTCTACTGGCTCTATCCGGGACAGGTGATTAGCCACTTGGTTCTCTGTCCCTTTTCTGTCTCTTATTTCTATATCAAACTCTTGCAGAAGCAACACCCATCTTATGAGCCTGGGTTTTGAATCCTGCTTTGTGAGTAGATATTTGAGAGCAGCATAGTCAGTATACACAATCACCTTTCATCCTACCAAGTATGATCTAAACTTGTCAATGGCATAAACCACTGCAAGCAATTCTTTTTCTGTGGTTGTGTAATTTTTCTGGGCATCATTTAAAATGCGGCTAGCATAATAAATGATGTGCAGAAGCTTGTCATGCCTCTGCCCCAGCACTGCACCAATGGCGTGATCACTGGCGTCACACATTAGCTCAAATGGTAATGTCCAGTCTGGTGCAGAAATAACTGGTGTTGTGACCAGCTTGGCTTTCAGCGTTTCAAACGCCTGCAGACACTCTGTGTCAAATATAAATAGCATGTCAGCAGCTAGCAGATTGCTCAGAGGTTTAGCGATTTTTGAAAAATCCTTTATAAACCTCCTATAGAATCCTGCATGCCCCAGAAAGCTTCTGATTGCCTTAACATTGGCAGGCGGTGGTAATTTTTCAATTACCTCTATTTTTGCTTGATCCACCTCTATTCCCTTATTTGAAATTTTATGCCCAAGGAAAATCCTTTCAGTCACCATAAAGTGACATTTTTCCCAGTTTAAAACCAGGTTGGTCTCTTGGCATCTTTTCAGAACTAGTTTCAGGTGATCAAGACAGGAGCTGAATGAGTCTCCATATACTGAGAAGTCATCCATGAAGACTTCCAGGAATTTTTCCACCATATCAGAGAAAATAGAGAGCATGCATCTCTGGAAGGTTGCAGGCGCATTACACAGCCCAAATGGCATCCTTCTATAAGCAAACACTCCAGATGGACATGTGAATGTTGTTTTCTCTTGATCCTGGGGATCTATTGCAATCTGGTTATATCCTGAGTAGCCATCCAAAAAGCAGTAATAATCATGACCTGCCAATCTTTCTAGCATCTGGTCTATGAATGGTAAAGGGAAATGATCCTTTCTGGTGGCTGTATTGAGCCTTCTATAGTCAATACACATGCGCCACCCTGTAACTGTTCTTGTAGGAACCAGTTCATTCTTTTCATTATGAACCACTGTCATTCCTCCCTTTTTGGGGACAACTTGAACAGGGCTCACCCAAGGGCTATCAGAAATAGGATAAATAATCCCAGCCTCCAGTAATTTGGTGACCTCATTCTGCACCATTTCCTTCATGGCTAGATTCAGCCGCCTCTGTGGTTGAACCACTGGTTTAGCATTATCCTCCAATAAGATTTTGTGCATGCATCTAGCTGGGCTTATGCCCTTAAGGTCACCTATGGACCACCCAAGAGCTGTCTTGTGTGTCCTTAGCACTTGAATAAGTGCTTCCTCTTCCTGTGGATTTAAAGCAGAGGTTATGATCACTGGAAAAGTGTCACCTTCTCCCAGAAATGCATATTTCAGGGATGGTGGTAATGGTTTGAGCTCGGGTTTAGGAGGTTTTTTCTCTTCCAGAGGAAATTTCAGAGGCTCTTTCATTTCCTCTGAATCCTCCAAATCAGGCTGAGCATCTTTAAAGATGTCTTCCAACTCTGATTCGAGACTCACAGCCATGTTGATCTCTTCTACCAAAGAGCCAATAAGATCAACTTTCATGCAGTCTTTTGATGTGTCTGGATGTTGCATGGCTTTGACAGCATTCAACTTAAACTCATCATCATTGACTCTCAGGGTTATTTCCCCCTGTTGGACATCAATGAGAGTTCGTCCAGTTGCTAGGAATGGCCTTCCTAAAATGAGAGTGGCACTCTTGTGCTCCTCCATTTCCAGCACCACAAAGTCAGTGGGAAAGGCGAATGGCCCAACTCTGACAATCATGTCTTCAATCACGCCTGATGGGTATTTAATGGAGCCATCAGCAAGTTGGAGACATACCCGGGTTGGTTTAACTTCTTCAGTTAAACCAAGCTTTCTAATAGTGGATGCAGGTATTAGGTTGATGCTTGCCCCAAGATCACATAAAGCTGTCTTGGTGCAATTACCTTCTAATGTGCATGGTATCAGAAAACTCCCAGGGTCTTTAAGCTTTTCAGGAAAGCTTTTCAGAATGACTGCACTACATTCTTCAATGAGGAGAACTCTTTCAGTTTCTCTCCAATCCTTCTTATGACTCAAGATCTCTTTCATGAACTTGGCATAAGAAGGTATTTACTCAAGTGCCTCTGCAAATGGAATCTTTATTTCAAGAGTCTTGAGATAATCTGCAAAGCGAGCAAATTGCTTATCCTGCTCCTCTTGGCGGAGTTTTTGAGGATAAGGTATCTTGGCTTTATATTCCTCAACCTTAGTTGCTGTAAGTTTATTTCCTACAGAAGTGGTTGAGGAAGCCTTTTTAGATGGGTTATCATCAGCACTTGTGTGTGTCTGATCCCTCACTGGCAATTGAATGCCAGAGTTAGGAGCTGGAGTGGCGTTAGACGCCAGCTTCCCAGTTCTTCCTGGCGTCTGAACGCCAGAACTGTGCTCCTTTTGGGCGTTCAACGCCAGATCCTTGCTTGTTTCTGGCGTTGAACGCCAGTCCTGAGCATGGTCTGGGCGTTCAGCGCCAGCCTTCCACCAAATTTCTGGCGTTTTTGTGCCAGAATTATTTTTCCTTGGGCTCTTACTGTCCTCTGGTGGATTTTGGATGGTTTGCTCATTTCTTGGCTTCTTGCTGCCTTGAGGTGGGGTATTTAATGTTTTCCCACTTCTTAATTGGACTGCTTGGCATTCTTCTGTTATTTGTCTTGACAGCTGCTGCTTTGTTTGCTTCAATTGTTCTTCAATGTTTATATTAGCCATCCTTGTCTCTTGTAGTTTATCCTTGAATTCAGCTAACTGCTTTGTTAGAAAATCCAATTGTTGATTGAATTCAGCAGCTTGCTCTGCAGGATTGAGTTCAGCAGTTACTATTTTAGCCTCTTCTTTCATGGAAGAGTCACTGCTTAGGTACAGATGCTGATTTCTGGCAACTATATCAATGAGCTCTTGAGCTTCTTCAATTGTCTTTCTCATGTGGATAGATCCACCAGCTGAGCAATCTAAAGAGATCTGAGCTCTTTCTGTAAGCCCATAATAGAAGATGTCTAACTAAACCCACTCTGAAAACATTTCAGAGGGGCATTTTCGTAGCATATCTCTGTATCTCTCCCAGGCATCATAAAGAGATTCATTATCTCCTTGTTTAAAGCCTTGGATGTCCAGCCTTAGCTGTGTCATCCGTTTTGGAGGAAAGTATTGATTCAGGAATTTTTCTGTCAGCTGTTTCCATGTCCTTATGCTAGCCTTAGGTTGGTTATTTAACCACCTCTTGGCTTGGTCTTTTACAGCAAATAGAAATAGTAATAATCTGTAGACATCCTGATCTACTTCCTTATCATGTACTGTGTCAGTAATTTGTAAAAACTGTGCCAGAAACTCTGTAGGTTCTTCCTGTGGAAGACCAGAATACTGGCAGCTTTGCTGCACCATGATAATGAGCTGAGGATTCAACTCAAAGCTACTGACTCCAATGGAAGGTATGCAGATGCTACTCCCGTATGAAGCAGTAGAGGGGTTAGCATATGACCCCAGAGTCCTCCTGGACTGTTCATTTCCACTTAGATCCATGATGGAGAAAGGGAGATGATGTAGAGAAAATATTTATTTTTATTTATTTATTTATTTTAATTATTTTGAGAATACAATAAATTAAAATAAAATAAATATAAATAGGTGAAGATTTTCGAAAAAATGAGGAGAGAGAAAGTGGTTAGGAACTTTTGAAAAAGATATGATTTGGAAAAGATTTTAAATTTTGAAAAAAAAAATCTGAATTTTTTTTTTAAAATAATTTTCGAAAATTTGTTTTAAAAATAGAGAGAAAAGATATTTTTGAATTTAGTGAGGAAAGAGAAAAACAATAAAATAGCACAAGATTTAAAATTTTTAGATCTAATGCTCCTTGTTTTCGAAAATTTTGGAGGGAAAACACCAAGGAACACCAAACTTAAAAATTTTAGGATTAAGACACAAGGAAAACTCAAGAACGCTTTGAAGACTCACAAGAACACAAGAACATGAAGAAAGAACACCAAACTTAAAATTTTTAGAAAACCAAACTATAATTTTCGAAAAAAAACAAAGAAAAATCACCCAGAAAATACCAAATTTAGAGTTTGGCACAAGATTTATTCAAAGAAAAATTATTTTTGAAAAAGATTTTAAAAATAGGATAGCCAATTACCCAGAACATAAGCACCACGCTCTAACTAATTGAGCTATAAATTTAAAGTGTTTTAACAATGTATAAATAATAAAAGACTCTAAACCAAAAAGAAAAATATTTCCTAATCTAAGCAACAAAATAAACTGTCAGTTGTTCAAACTCAAACAATCCCCGGCAACGGTGCCAAAAACTTGGTGCACGAAAATTACTTCACACTATGTAATTCCGCACAACTAACCAGCAAGTGAAATGGGTCGTCCAAGTAATACCTTACGTGAGTAAGGGTCGATCCCACAGAGATTGTTGGCTTGAAGCAGCTATGGTTATCTTGCAACTCTTAGTCAGGATATTAATTAGTGGTTATCAATTGACTTGCAAATGAACAAGAGAGCATGAATTAAGGGTTACTTGTTATGCAGTAAATGAGAATATGTTGGAGTTTTGGAGATGCTTTGCCTTTTGAATATCTGCTTTCTCTCTATCTTCTTCTTCACGCACGCACGTCCCTCCTATGGCAAGCTGTGTGTTGGAGGATCACCGTTGTCAATGGCTACCATCCTTCCTTTCAGTGAAAATGGTCTAGGTGCGCTGTCACCGCACGGCTAATCATCTGTAGGTTCTCGATCATACTGGAATAGGATTCGCTATCCTTTTGCGTCTGTCACTACGCCCAGCACTCGCGAGTTTGAAGCTCGTCACAGTCATCCAATCCCAGAATCCTACTCGGAATACCACAGATAAGGTTTAGACTTTCCGGATTCTCAAGGATGCTGCCAATGGAATCTAGCTTATACCACGGAGATTCCGATTAAGGAATCTAAGAGATACTCATTCAATCTAATGTAGAACGGAGGTGGTTGTCAAGCACACGTTCATAGGTTGAGAATGGTGATGAGTGTCACGGATCATCACATTCATCATAATAAGGGCAAATGAATATCTTAGATAGGAACAAACATGATTGAATAGAAAACAGAAATACTGGCATTAACTCATCGAGGCACAGCAGAGCTCCTCACCCCCAACAATGGAGTTTAGAGACTCATGCCGTCAAAAAGGTACAAAGTTTTGATCTGAAATGTCATGAGATACAAAATAAATCTCTAAAAGTTGTTTAAATACTAAACTAGTAACCTAGGTTTACAGAAAATGAGTAAACTATGATAGATGGTGCAGAAATCCACTTCTGGGGCCCACTTGGTGTGTGCTGGGGCTGAGACTAAAGCTTCTCACATGCATAAGGCTGTTTTGGGCGTTCAACGCCAGCTCTGGATCCAATTCTGGCGTTGAACTCCAACTCCTAACTTGTTTCTGGCGCTGGACGCCAGACAGCAGCATGGGACTGGCGTTGAACACCAGTTTACGTCATCTATTCTTGAGCAAAGTATGGACTATTATATATTGCTGGAAAGCTCTGGCTGTCTACTTTCCAACGCAATTAGAAGCGTGCCATTTGGAATTCTGTAGCTCAAGAAAATTCACTTTGAGTGCAGGGAGGTCAGAATCCAACAGCATCAGCAGTCATTTTTCAGCCTAAATCAGATTTTTGCTCAGCTCCCTCAATTTCAGCCAAAAAATACCTGAAATCACAGAAAAATACACAAACTCATAGTAAAGTCCAGAAATATGAATTTTGCCTAAAAACTAATGAGAATAAACTAAAAACTAACTAAAATGTACTAAAATCTATATGAAATTAACTCCAAAAAGCGTATAAAATACCCGCTCATCAGGAAACTAAGAGAAGCTAACGCACAACCCTATGGAGAGGACCTAACAGAAATTTTTAAAAAAGAAGGAGACATGGCCAAACCAATTAACAATAATGCCAACAATACAAGGAAGATGCTTGGTGACTTTATTGCACCTTCTTCTGACTTCTGTGGAAGAAGCATCTCAATTCCTGCAATTGTAGCAAACAACTTTGAGCTTAAGCCTCAATTAGTTTCTCTAATGCAGTAGAATTGCAAGTATCATGGGCTTTCATTGGAAGATCTTCATCAGTTTTTAGCTGAGTTCTTGCAAATCTGTGACACTGTTAAGACTCATGGGGTTGACCCTGAGATCTACAAACTTATGTTTTTCTCTTTTACTGTAAGAGACAGAGCTAGGATATGGTTGGATTCACAACCTAAGAAAAGCTTGAACTCTTGGGAAAAGCTGGTCAGTGCTTTCCTGGCCAAATTCTTTCCACCTCAAAAGATGAGCAAGCTTAGAGTGGAAATTCAAACCTTCAGACAGAAGGAAGGTGAGTCCCTCTATGAAGCTTGGGAAAGATATAAGCAATTGATCAAAAGGTGTCATTCTGACATGCTTCCAGAATGAAGCATCATATGTATATTCTATGATGGTTTGTCTGAGTTGTCAAAAATGTCATTGGACCATTCTGCAGGAGGATCTCTTTATCTGAAAACCCCTACAGAAGCTCAGGACTCGTTGAAATGGTTGCAAATAACCAGTTCATGTACACCTCTGAGAGGAATCCTGTGAACAATGGGATGCCTCAAAAGAAGGAAGTTCTTGAAATTGATACTCTGAATGCCACATTGGCTCAGAACAAAATATTGACTCAGCAAGTCAATATGATTTTTCAGAGTCTGAATGGATTGCAAGCTACATCCAACAGTACTAAAGAAACATCTTTTGAAGAAGAAGCTTATGATCCTGAAAACCCTGCAATGGCAGAGGTGAATTACATGGGAGAACCCTATGGAAACACCTATAATCCTTCATGGAGAAATCATCCAAATTTCTCATGGAAGGACCAACAGAAGCCTCAAAAAGGCTTCAAAAATAATGGTGGAAGAAATAGGTTTAGCAATAGCAAGCCTTTTCTATCATCTACTTAGCAACAGACAAAGAATTCTGAACAGAGCCATTCTGGCCTGGCAACCATAGTCTCTGATCTATCTAAGACCACACTAAGTTTCATGAATGAAACAAGGTCTTCCCTTAGAAATTTGGAGGTTCAGGTGGGTCAGCTGAGTAAGAAGATTACTAAAACTCCTCCTAGTACTCTCCCAAGCAATACAGAAGAAAATCCTAAGAGAGAGTGCAAGGCCATAACCATGACCAACATGGCCGAACTTGGAGAGAGTGAGGAGGACGTGAGTCCCAATGAGAAAAGCCTCATGGGACGTCCTCTGGACAGAAAGGAGTTTCCCTTTGAGGAACCAAAGGAATCTGAGGCTCATACAGAAACCATAGAGATTCCATTGAACTTTCTTCTGCCATTCATGAGCTCTGATGAATATTCTTCCTCTGAAGAGAATGAAGACATCACTGAAGAGCAAGTTGCTAAATATCTAGGAGCAATCATGAACCTGAATGACAAGTTATTTGGTAATAAGACTTGGGAGGATGAACCCCCCTTGTTCACTAATGAACTGAATGCATTAATGAGGCAGACATTACCTCAGAAGAAATCGGATCCCGAAAAATTCTTCATACCTTGTACCATAGGCACCATGACCTTTGAAAAGGCTCTGTGTGACCTGGGATCAGGGATAAACCTCATGCCACCCTCTGTAATGGAGAAACCGGGAATCTTTGAGGTACAAGCTACAAGAATCTCACTAGAGATGGCAAACAAATCAATGAAACAGGCTTATGGACTAGTAGAGGACGTGCTAGTAAAGTTTGAAGGCCTTTACATCCCTGCTGATTTCACAATCCTAGACACTGGGAAGGATGAGGATGAATCTATCATCCTTGGCAGACCCTTCCTAGCCACAGCAAAAGCTGTGATTGATGTTGACAGAGGAGAGTTAGTCCTTCAGTTAAATGAGGACTACCTTGTATTTAAGACTCAAGGTTCTCCTTCTGTAACCATGGAGAGGAAGCATGAAAAGCTTCTCTCAATACAGAGTCAAAAAAAAACCCACATTTAAACTCTAAGTTTGGTGTTGGGAGGCCACAACCAAACTCTAAGTTTGGTGTTGAGAAGCCACAATCAAACTCTAAGTTTGGTGTTGACAGGCTCCAACCCTGCTCTGATTATCTGTGAGGCTCCATGAGAGCTCACTGTCAAGCTATTGACATTAAAGAAGCGCTTATTGGGAGGCAACCCAATGTTATTTAATTATATCTATTTATTTTCCATTGTTATTTTATGTTTCCTGTAGGTTGATGATCATGTGAAGTCACAAAAATAACTGAAAAATCAAAAATAGAATGAAAACCAGCATTAAAAATAGCACACCCTGGAGGATAAGCTTACTGGCGTTTAAACGCCGGTAAGAAGCATCAGACTAGCGTTTAACACTGGAAAAAAGTATCAAGCTGGCATTAAATGCCAGAAACAGGCTACAGTCTGACGTTTAACGCCAGAAACGAGCACCAACTTGGTGTTAAACGCCAATAAAGGGAGAAAAGCTGGCGTTTAACGCCAGAAACAAGCAGCAGCCTGGCGTTAAACGCCAGGATTGCACTCTAAGGGCATTTACATGCCTAAATGGAGCAGGGATGCTAAGTCCTTGACCCCTCAGGATCTGTGGACCCCACAGGATCCCCACCTACCCCACTTCTCTCTTCTTCACACCTTTTCATAACACTCTTTCCCAAATACCCTTCACCAATCACCTCTATCACCCTTACCCATCACCTCTTCACCAATCACATCCATCCACTCTTTCCCAAAAAACCCCACCTACCTCCAAATTCAAAATCCTTTCCCTCCCAAACCCAACCCTAATACACGAAACCTAACTCTCCCCCTACCTCTATATAAACCCCTCACCACTCCTTCATTTTCACACATAACAACCACCACTTCTACCCCTTGGCCGAACCATATATCTCCCTCCATCTCCTCCATTTTCTTCTTCTTCTACTACTTTCTTTCTTCTTTTGCTCGAGGACGAGCAAACCTTTTAAGTTTGGTGTGGTAAAAGCATTGCTTTTTGTTTTTCCATAACCATTAATGGCACCTAAGGCCAGAGAAATCTCAAGAAAGAGGAAAGGGAAGGAAATTTCTTCCACCTCTGAGTCATAGGAGATGGAGAAATTTATCTCAAAGGTTCATCAAGACCACTTCTATGAAGTTGTGGCCAAGAAGAAGGTAATCCCTGAGGTCCCTTTCAAGCTCAAAAGGAGTGAGTATCCAGAGATCCGACATGAGATTAGAAGAAGAGGATGGAAAGTTCTCTCCAATCCTATTCAACAAGTCAAAATCTTAATCGTTCAAGAGTTCTATGCAAATGCATGAATCACTAAGAACCATGATCAAAGTATGAACCCGAATCCAAAGAATTGGCTTACAATGGTTCGGGGGAAATACCTAGATTTCAGTCCGAAAAATGTAAGATTGGCGTTCAACTTGCCAATGATGCAAGAAAACGCACGCCCCTACACTAGAAGGGTCAACTTTGATCAAAGGTTGGACCAAGTCCTCATGGACATATGTGTGGAAGGATCTCAATGGAAAATTGACTCAAGAGGCAAGCCGGTTCAATTGAGAAGGCATGACCTTAAGCCTGTGGCTAGAGGATGGTTGGAGTTCATCCAACGCTCAATCATTCCCACTAGCAACTGGTCTGAAGTAACTCTCGACTGGGCCATCATGATCCATAGTATCATGATTGGGGTGGAAGTGGAAGTTCATGAGATTATACCTCAAGAACTCTACAAGGTGGCTAACAAGTCTTCCAATTTGGCAAGGTTAGCCTTTCCTCACCTCATTTGTCACCTCTGCAATTTGGCTGGGATTGTCATAGAGGGAGAAATCCTCATTGAAAATGACAAGCCCATCACTAAAAAGAGGATGGAGCAAACAAGAGAGCCCATTCATGGACCTCAACAAGAGCATGAGGAAACTCCTCATTATGAAATCCCTGAGATACCTCAAGGGATGCACTTTCCTCCATAAAACTATTGGGAGCAAATTAACACCTCCCTAGGAGAATTAAGTTCCAACATGGGACAACTAAGGATGGAGCACCAAGAGCACTCCATCATTCTCCATGAGATTAGAGAAGATCAAAGAGCTATGAGGGAGGAGCAACAAAGGCAAGGAAGAGACATTGAGGAGCTCAAGCACTCCATAAGATCTTCAAGAGGAGGAAGACGTCACCCTCACTAAGGTGGACCCGTTCATTAATCTCCTTGTCTATTTATTTTTTTCTGTTTTCGTTCTCTATGCTTTATGTTTGTGTCTTTATTACATGATCATTAGTGTTTAAGTGTCTATGCCTTAAAGCTATGAATGTCTTATGAATCCATCACCTTTCTTGAATGAAAAATGTTTTAACCACAAAAGAACAAGAAGTACATGATTTTGAATTAATCCTTGAAATTAGTTTAATTATTTTGATGTGGTGACAATACTTTTTGTTTTCTGAATGAATGCTTGAACAGTGCATATGTCTTTTGAATTTGTTGTTTATGAATGTTAAAACTGTTGGCTCTTGAAAGAATGATGGAAAAGGAGAAATGTTATTGATAATCTGAAAAATCATAAAATTGATTCTTGAAGCAAGAAAAAGCAGTGAAAAACAAGGCTTGCGAAAAAAATGGCAAAAAAAAGAAAAAGAAAAAGCAAGCAGAAAAAGACAGTAACCCTTTAAACCGAAAGGCAAGGGAAAAATAAAAAGGATCCAAGGCTTTGAGCATTAATGGATAGGAGGGCCCACAGGAATAAAATCCTGGCCTAAGCGGCTAAACCAAGATGTCCCTAACCATGTGCTTGTGGCGTGAAGGTGTCAAGTGAAGAGCTTGAGACTGAGTGGTTAAAGTCGTGATTCAAAGCAAAAAGAGTATGCTTAAGAACCCTGGACACCTCTAATTGGGAACTCTAGCAAAGCTGAGTCACAATCTGAAAAGGTTCACCCAGTTATGTGTCTATGGCATTTATGTATCCGATGGTAATACTGGAAAATAAAGTGCTTAGGGCCACGGCCAAGACTCATAAAGTAGCTGTGTTCAAGAATCAACATAATGAACTAGGAGAATCAATAACACTATCTAAATTCTGAGTTCCTATAGATGCCAATCATTATGAACTTCAAAGGATAAAGTGAGATGCCAAAACTGTTCAGAGGCAAAAAGCTACTAGTCCCGCTCATCTAATTGGAGCTAAGTTTCATTGATATTTTGGAATTTATAGTATATTCTCTTCTTTTTATCCTAATTGATTTTCAGTTGCTTGGGGACAAGCAACAATTTAAGTTTGGTGTTGTGATGAGCGGATAATTTATACGCTTTTTGACATTATTTTTAGGTAGTTTTTAGTATAATTTAGTTAGTTTTTATTATGTTTTTATTAGTTTTTATGCAAAATTCACATTTCTGGACTTTACTATGAGTTAGTGTGTTTTTCTGTGATTTCAGGTATTTTCTGGCTGAAATTGAGGGACCTAAGCAAAATTCTGATTCAGAGGCTGAAAAAGGACTGCAGATGCTGTTTGATTCTGACCTCCCTGCACTCGAAGTGGATTTTCTGGAGCTACAGAAACCCAATTGGCACCCTCTCAATTGCGTTGGAATGTAGACATCCAGGGCTTTCCAGAAATATATAATAGTCCATACTTTGCCCGAGTTTTGACGACATAAACTGGCGTTCAAACACCAACTTCCTGCCCTATTCTGAAGTTAAACGCCAGAAACAGGTTACAAACCAGAGTTAAACGCCACAAACAGGCTGTAACCTGGCGTTTAACTCCAAGAGAAGTCTCTACACGTGTAAAGCTCAATGCTCAGCCCAAGCACACACCAAGTGGGCCCCGGAAGTGGATTTCTGCATCATTTACTCATTTCTGTAAACGCTAGTTACTAGTTTAGTATAAAAACTACTTTTAGTGATTTATTTTATATCTCTGGAACACATTATGTAACTTTTACGTTCTGAGACCTCCATGGGAGGCTGGCCACTCGGCCATGTCTACCCTATTTTCACTTATGTATTTTCAACGGTGGAGTTTCTACACCCCATAGATTAAGGTGTGGAGCTCTGCTGTTCCTCATGAATTAATACAAAGTGCTATTATTTTCTATTCAATTCAAGCTTATTCTTATTCCAAGATATTCACTCGCACTTCAACCTGTTGAATGTGATGATCCGTGACACTCATTATCATTCTCACCTATGAACGCGTGCCTGACAACCACTTCCGTCCTATCTGCAATAGCTTGAGTGTGTATCTCTTAGCCTCCTGGTTCACGATCAGAGTCTTCGTGGTATAGGCTAGAATTATTGGCGGCCATTCCTGAGATCCGGAAAGTCTAAACCTTGTCTGTGGTATTCCGGGTAGGATCTGGGAAGGGATGACTGTGACGAGCTTCAAACTCGCGAGTGTTGGGCGTAGTGACAGATGCAAAAGGATCAATGGATCCTATTCCAACATGATCGAGAACCGACAGATGATTAGCCGTGTGGTGACAGCGCATTTGGACCATTTTCACTGAGAGAACGGACGGTAGCCATTGACAACGGTGATCCCCCAACATAAAGCTTGCCATGGAAAGGAGTATGAATGATTGAATGAAGACAGTAGGAAAGCAGAGATTTAGAAGGAGCAAAGCATCTCCATACGCTTATCTGAAATTCTCACCAATGAATTACATAAGTATTTCTATCTTATTTTATTTATATTTTAATTATCAAAATCCCATAACCATTTGAATCTGCCTGACCGAGATTTGCAAGATGACCATAGCTTGCTTCAAGCCGACAATCTCCGTGGGATCGACCTTTACTCACGTAAGGTTTATTACTTGGACGACCCACTGCACTTGCTGGTTAGTTGTGCGGAGTTGTGAAAAAGAGTTGAGATTACGATCCTGCGTACCAAGTTTTTGGCACCATTTCAGAGATCACAATTTCGTGCACCAGGGACAAAGCATCAAAATGGATGGAATCATTCCCCAAGGAAAGCTTGACCACCTGGGAAGATGTAATGAACAGATTCTTAACAAGGTTCTACCCTCCACAAAGAGTAAACAGGCAAAGAACTGAAGTACAGACATTCAGAGAGCGAGATGGTGAAACTCTTTTTGAAGCATGGGAGAGATTCAAAAACTTGACAAAGAAATACCCCCCTGATATGTTTAACGAGTGGGTGCAAATCCACATCTCTTATGAAGTGCTGAATTGTGAATCAAGGAAGGCTGTATACCACTCATCTAGAGGTTCCCTAAATAAGAAGAAGACCATTGAAGAGGCCATTGATGTTATAGAGATAGTGGCTGACAATGAGTACTTTTATGCCTCAGATAAGATCAATAACAGGGGAGTCTTGGAATTAAAACATATGAATTCAATCCTGGTCCAGAACAAGATGATCACCAAGCAATTCGCTGAATTGACCAAGCAAATGGAGAAGACTCAGGCTGCAGCTATCCACACTCAACCATCACCCCAATAAGAGTTGGAAACAGAAGAAGGAGTTAACTGGGAGGAAGCTAATTACCTTGGAAACTCATCTAGGCAAGCTAATGATCCATACTCTAAAACCTATAACTCTGGTTGGAGGAACCATCCAAACTTTGGGTGGGGAAACCAACAAAGCCAAGGCCAAGAACACAGACCTTACAATCCAAACCAGTATAATAACTCCACTCACCAAAACTCTAACCAAAAACCATACCAGACCACACAAAACACTTATTCACAGCCACCATACCAAAGCCACAACAACCACTCTCAATACCCCAATCCCAACCAACCATCACCACATGAAGATGACAGGATGGCCAAAATAGAAGCTATGATTGTAGACCTTTGCAAGGAAATTAAAGAAATGAAGAAATTCCAGGAGGAAGTAATATCCAATTGGCAAAACCAAGATGCTGCTACTCAGAAACTTGAAGCACAAATTGGATACTTGTCCAAGCAAGCTCCTGGGCACAGTTTAGGCAATGCCACCCGGACAACTTCAAAAGAGGAATGCAAGGCTATTACCCTCAGAAGCGGAAAGAAATTGAAAGAAACTCCAAGGGAGGCTTAAAAAGAGAAGGAAGAGGGCAGTTCAAACGCCAAGGAAGAAGCACAAATACCTGCTCCCAACCCATCAAAAGAGAAACAAGTTCTAAGGCCATATGTCCCAAAGGCTCCTTACCCTCAGCGCCTAATGAGGAATGCAAAAGACAGCCAATTCTCTAAATTTTTGGAGATTTTCAAGAAACTTCAAATCAACATTCCCTTTGCAGAAGCACTAGAACAAATGTCACTTTATGCTAAGTTTCTGAAGGAATTGATGACCAAGAAGAGAAGCTGGAGGAATGATGAAACTGTGGTTTTAACTGAGGAATGTAGTACTATCATCCAACACAAGCTGCCTCAAAAATTGAAGGACCCATGAAGCTTCCAAATTCCCTGCATCATAGGGGAAATAACAGTTGAAAAAGCCTTATGTGACTTGGGAGCTAGTATAAATTTGATGTCCTTAACAATGATGAAGAGAATGAAGATTGAGGAAGCCAAACCAACAAGAATGGCTCTCCAATTGGCAGATCGGTCCTTCAAATTCTCTCATGGAATAGTTGATGCCAGGGCATTTCGGCCAGTTTCACTGACCTTTTTTTTACTGTTTTAGGGTAGTTTCATGCATTTTCTTAGGAAATAAGCAAGTTTTGGGTAGAATTTGATGCACACGGAAACTTGTCTCTCAACAATTTTCCTTCGGCAAGTGTACCGAATTGTCGTCAAGTAAAAACTCACAATAGAGTGAGGTCGAATCCCACAGGGATTGATTGGTCAAGAAACTTTAATTAGAGGAATGTTCTAGTTGAGAGAAGCAGAATTTGGTTTGAGTGTTGCAGGAAATTAAATGGCAAGAAAGTAAATAGCAGAAAATGTAAATGCCGAAAGTAAAGAGCTGAAAGTAAATGGCAGAAGGTAAAGTGCAGAATTTTAATGGGAATGGGGAAGATGCTCATAAAAGTAAATTGAATAAATTAAAGAGAATGGGTAAGATCAGAAATGGGGATTCATTGGAGGTTGGGGTGGGTATGAGGGTTCATTGGTTGGGGAAGAGGGTTCAAAATAAGAATGTGGTGGTTCCTGGGAGTAATTGGATTGGAATTGTGGTGGATAAGGGTCATACGGTGGTGAATGGTGAAAAGAAACTTGTGAGTGTGGTGGTGGAAAGCTATGTTAAGAGGGTGGTCTATAAGCACAGGGTGGGGCTTGTTGGTAATTACAAGGGGGTCCACCATATCTATCAGCTTGATATGCATTGTAGAGTGGTCCTTGCCCATGATATCTTGGAGGGTGTTGTTGCCTAAAGGGTTGATCAGGGCCTCTTGGCTCCATCCATCTTTGATTGCTTAGACCTTGATGCATATTCCTGTTATAGCTTTCGTTCCTTTCAACAATATTAGAACCAAACTCAAAGTGAGAGGGGTGAGAATTCATAGTAGCTAATAGAAATAAAAGGGAAAAACAAAAACAAATAAACAAGTAAAAGAAAAATATTTACAATAACCAGTAATAAGGCACACGTTTGCAGTTCCCCGGCAACGGCGCCATTTTGACGATCGGTTTTTCTATCGGTAAAGAAATATAAAAATATGATCGCGTTGTAAGTATAGCTTCTAAACCAACAGAAAATCCTTTCGTACAAACGTTTTGGTTGTCACAAGTAACAAACCCCTTTAATATTGGTAACCAAAGTATTTAAACCTCGGGTCGTCTTCTCAAGGAACTGCAGGGAGGTGTTCTTATTATTGGTTATGAGTTTTGTAAATTAGGGGTTTTGAAATTAAGGAACAAGTAATTTAAATGACAAGTAAAATAAATAAATAACTGTAAAATAAACTCTTGGCAAGGTATGAAAATTCGAAGTCCTATCCTAGTTATCCTTATCAATGGTGATGAGAATTATATTTTCGCTCCCACTAAATCAACCTCTAACTATGAAAGTAAGTCAAGTGGATAAATCAATTTATAAATCAATTTAACACCTAAAGTCCTAGTCAACTCTTAAGGAAAGACTAGAGTTATAGGAATTTAGATCAATCAGCAAAGATAACAATTATCAATCACGATGAGTTTGACAACTCAAGAGTTACCAATTAATCAATTTAAGCCAAGAATATAAAAAAAAGCTAAATAAGAATCGTAAATCTGAAATACCTCAGTTTATATTAGATAAAGAAAATCCTAACATGAATGGTTCACAAGCCAATTTGGCAACATAAGTAATTAAATGAGAGCATTAAAGTATCTGAAAGTAAAAGAGAAATATAAAGTAAAAGAAATATTGAACCTGATGAAGAGTTGAAATCCTAAATCCTTTAAGAGGAATCCTAATCCTAAAACCTAAGAGAGAGGAGAGAACCTCTCTCTTAAAACTACATCTAAATAATGAAAAGTGACTAAATTGAAGACCTCCTCTTGAATGGATGCATTCTCCCGCTTTATAACCTCTAATCTGTGCTTTCTGTATTTGGATCTGGGCCAAAAAGGGTTTCTGAAATCGCTGGGAGCGTTTTCTGCAGTTTCTGGTGCGTGGCGTCTGTCACGCGTCCGCATGGGTCACGCGGTTGCGTCATCTGGAGTTTTCCTTATCACACGTTCGCTTCGGTCACGCGTACGCGTCATCTGCGTTCTGCTCAAGGCGCGCGTCCGCGTCAGTCACACATTCGCGTCACTGCCTTTTCGTGTTAAGCATGCGGCCACATCGTCCATGCGTTCGCGTCGCTGCCAATTTCTTTAAAAACTCCATTTTGTGCTTTCCTTCCATTTTTGTATGTTTCCTTTCCATCCTTTAAATCATTCCTGCCTTAGGAGATCTGAAAATACTCAACACACAAATCACGGCATCGAATGGTATTAAAAGGTAATTAAAATAATTATTTTTAAAGCATAGGAAACATGTTTTTCACATATATCACATAATAAGGAAGGGAAAGTAAAACCATGCAATTTACATGAATAAGTGAGTGAAGGGTTGAATAAATCACTTGAATTGAGCACAAAATATATCATAAAATATGGGTTTATCAGATAACAAGGTGTTCTTTAACTTCTTGAGAAAGAACATCTTTAGTCGCTTTGGAGTTCCTAGAGCACTCATCAGTGATGGAGGAAGTCATTTTTACAACAGGCCATTAGAGGCCCTCCTCCTGAGATTTGGGGTGAAGCACAAGGTTGCCACACCTTATCACCCCCAAACAAGTAGGCAGACAGAAGTATCTAATAGAGAGCTAAAAAGGATCCTGGAAAAGACGGTGGGAGCTTCAAGAAAAGATTGGTCGAAGAAGCTAGATGATGCTCTTTGGGCATACAGAACCACCTTTAAAACACCAATTGGGATGTCTCCATATCAACTGGTGTATGGTAAAGCTTGTCACCTGCCATTAGAGCTTCAACACAAAGAATTTTGGGCTCTCAAGTTATTGAATTTTGATAGTGAAGCTGTTGGTGAAAGGAGGCTTTTGCAATTGCAAGAATTGGAAGAATTCAGATCCCAAGCCTATGAAAATGCCAAAATGTACAAGGAAAAGGCAAAGGAAACACACGACCTCAAGATAGCACCAAGATGCTTTGAAGAAGGTCAGAAAGTGATACTTTACAATTCCAGACTGAAACTTTTCCCTGGGAAATTAAGATCAAGGTGGTCTGGCCCTTTTCTTATCACCAAGGTTTCCCCTTATGGACATATAGAAATCATGGAAGAAAAATCACAGGAGACCTTCACTGTAAATGGACAAAGGCCCAAGCACTACTTGGGTGACATGAAGGAAAGGACTAAGGCAAAATACAGACTCGACTGAGAGAGTTAGTCGTCAAGCTAGTGACTTTAAAAGAGCGCTTGTTGGGAGGCAACCCAACCAAAGGTAATTCTCTTTTCATAGCTTGTCAATAAGAGAGTAAGGAGATTTCTCTGCATTGCTAGGAGCTAAGTTTGGTGTTGCATGATGAGCGGATAATTTATACGCTTTTTGGCATTGTTTTTACTTAGTTTTTAGTATGACTTGGTTGGTTTTTAGTATATTTTTATTAGTTTTTTTAATTAAAAATCACATTTCTGGACTTTACTATGAGTTTGTGTGTTTTTCTGTTATTTCAAGTATTTTTTGGCTGAAATTGAGGGAGCTGAGCAAAAATCTGATTCAGGCTGAAAATGGACTGCTGATGCTATTGGATTCTGACCTTCCTGCACTCAAAGTGAATTTTCTGGAGCTATAGAACTCCAAATGGCACGCTCTCAATTGCGTTGGAAAGTAGACATCCAGGGCTTTCCAGAAATATATAATAGTTCATACTTTGCTCAGAGATAGACGACGTAAACTGGCGTTCAACGCCAGTTCCATGTTGTAGTCTAGCGTCCAGCGCCAGAAACAAGTTACAAGTTGGAGTTCAACGCCAGAAACAGGTTACAACATGGCGTTGAACGCCCAAAACAGTCCAGACACGTGAGAAGCTTAAGTCTCAGCTCCAGCACACACCAAGTGGACCCCAGAAGTGGATTTCTGCACTATCTATCATAGTTTACTCATTTTCTGTAAACCTAGGTTACTAGTTTAGTATTTAAACAACTTTTAGAGATTTATTTTGCATCTCATGACATTTTAGATCTGAACTTTGTAATCTCTGACGGCATGAGTCTCTAAACTCCATTGTTGGGGGTGAAGAGCTCTGCTGTGTTTCGATGAATTAATGCAACTATTTCTGTTTTCTATTCAAACACGGTTGTTTCTATCTAAGATGTTCATTCGCACTTCAATATGATGGATGTGATGATCCATGATAGTCATCACCATTCTCAACCTATGAATGCGTGCCTGACAACCACCTCCATTCTACTTTCGATTGAATGAATATGTCTTGGATTCCTTAATCAGAATCTTCGTGGTATAAGCTAGAATCCATTGGCAGCATTCTTGAGAATCCGGAAAGTCTAAACCATGTCTGTGGTATTCTAAGTAGGATTCAGGGATTGAATGACTGTGACGAGCTTCAAACTCGCGAGTGTTGGGCGTAGTGACAGACACAAAAGGATCAATGGATCCTATTCTGACATGATCGAGAACCGACAGATGATTAGCCGTGCGGTGATAGCGCACCTCGACCTTTTTCACTGAGAGGACGGATGGTAACCATTGACAACGGTGATCCACCAACACACAGCTTGCCATAGGAGGAATCTTGCGTGCGTGAAGAAGAAGACAGGGAGAAAGCAGAGATTCAGAAGACAAAGCATCTCCAAAACTCCAACATATTCTCCATTACTGCATACCAAGTATTTATTTTATGTTCCCTTGTTCATTTGCAAGTCAACTGATAATTATAATTGACCTCCTAACTGAGATTTACAAGATAACGAGAGATTGCTTCAAACCAACAATCTCCGTGGGATTCGACCCTTACTCACGTAAGGTATTACTTGGACGACCCAGTGCACTTGCTGGTTAGTGGTACGAATTGCAAAAAGTGTGATTCTCAATTCGTGCACCAAGTTTTTGAAAGATGTTAGAGGACATTTTTAAAGATGTTCAGCCTGATCTGGAGGAACCAGAGGAAATAAAAGAACCTCTGAAAACTCCATAGGAAGAGGAGAAACCTCCTAAACCCGAGCTCAAACCACTACCACCATCCCTGAAATATGCATTTCTGGGAGAAGGTGACACTTTTCCTGTAATCATAAGCTCTGCTTTAGGGCCACAGGAAGAGAAAGCACTAATTCAGGTGCTAAGGACACACAAGACAGCTCTTGGGTGGTCCATAAGTGATCTTAAGGGCATTAGCCCAGCCAGATGGATGCACAAGATCCTATTAGAGGATGATGCTAAGCCAGTGGTTCAACGACAGAGGCGGCTAAATCCCGCCATGAAGGAGGTGGTGCAGAAAGAGGTCACTAAGTTACTAGAGGCTGGGATTATCTATCCTATTTCTGATAGCCCCTGGGAGAGCCCTGTCCATGTTGTCCCTAAGAAGGGAGGAATGACAGTGGTTCATAATGAAAAGAATGAAATGGTTCCTACAAGAACAGTTACAGGGTGGCGTATGTGTATTGACTACAGAAGGCTCAATACAGCTACCAGGAAGGATCATTTTCCTTTACCATTCATAGACCAGATCCTAGAGAGACTAGCAGGTCATGAATATTACTGCTTTTTGGATGGCTATTCAGGTTACAACCAAATTGCAGTAGATCCTCAGGACCAAGAGAAAACAGCATTCACATGTCCTTCTGGAGTGTTTGCCTACAGAAGGATGCCTTTTGGTCTGTGTAATGCACCTGTAACCTTTCAGAGGTGCATGCTCTCTATCTTCTCTGATATGGTAGAGAAGTTTCTGGAAGTCTTCATGGATGACTTTTCAGTATTTGGAGACTCATTCAGCTTCTGCCTTAACCATTTAGCACTTGTTCTGAAAAGATGCCAAGAGACCAACCTAGTTTTAAACTGGGAAAAATGTCACTTTATGGTGACTGAAGGGATTGTCCTTGGGCATAAAATTTCAAACAAGGAAATAGAGGTGAATCAAGCTAAAGTTGAAGTAATTGAAAAATTACCACCACCTGCCAATGTTAAGGCAATCAGAAGCTTTCTGGGGCATGCAGGATTCTATAGGAGGTTTATAAAGGATTTTTCAAAAATTGCAAAACCTCTGAGCAATCTGCTAGCTGCTGACACGCCATTTGTGTTTGACACAAAGTGTCTGCAGGCGTTTAAGACCCTGAAAGCTAAGCTGGTCACAGCACCAGTTATTTCTGCACCAGACTGGACATTACCCTTCGAACTAATGTGTGATGCCAGTGACCATACCATTGGTGCAATATTGGGACAGAGGCATAACAAGCTTCTGCATGTCATTTATTATGCTAGCAGTGTTTTAAATGATGCCCAAAAAAATTACACAACCACAGAAAAAGAATTACTTGCAGTGGTTTATGCCATTGACAAGTTTAGATCCTACTTAGTAGGATCAAAAGTGATTGTGTACACTGACCATGCTGCTCTTAAATATCTACTCACAAAGCAAGATTCAAAGCCCAGGCTCATAAGATGGGTGTTGCTTCTGCAAGAGTTTGATATAGAAATAAGAGACAGAAAAGGAACAGAGAATCAAGTAGCTGATCGCCTATCCCGGATAGAACCAGTAGCAGGAGCATCCCTCCCTCCTACTGAAATCTCTGAAACCTTTCCGGATGAGCAATTATTTGCTATTCAGGAAGTTCTGTGGTTTGCAGACATTGCAAACTATAAGACACAAGGTTCTCCTTCTGTAACCATGGAGAGGAAGCATGAAAAGCTTCTCTCACTGCAGAGTCAACCAAAGCCCCCACAGTCAAACTCTAAGTTTGGTGTTGGGAGGTCCCAACCTTGCTCTGATTATCTGTGAGGCTCCATGAGAGCTCACTGTCAAGCTATTGACATTAAAGAAGCGCTTGTTGGGAGGCAACCCAATGTTATTTAATTATATCTATTTATTTTCCATGGATATTTTATGTTTTCTTTAGGTTGATGATTATGTGAAGTCACAAAAACAAATGGAAAATCAAAAACAGAATGAAAAACAGCATGAAAAATAGCACACCCTGGAGGAAGATCATTCTGGCGTTTAAACGCCAGAAACAAGCATATGTCTGGCGTTTAATGCCAGAAACAAGCACCAAGCTGGCGTTTAACGCCAGAAACAAGCATCAGTCTGGCGTTAAACGCCAGAAATAGGCTACATTTGGGCGTTTAATGCCAGAAACAGGCAGCAGTCTGGCGTTAAATGCCAGGATTGCACAGTAAGGGCATTTTGTACGCCTAATTGGAGCAGGGATGCTAAATCCTTGACCCCACTGGATCTGTGGACCCCACAGGATCCCCACCTACCTCACCATTCAAATTCAAACCATTTCCCTCCCAAACCCACCCATTCACACACTTCCATCTCCTCCATCTTCTCCACTTCTTTCTTCTTTTGCTCGAGGACGAGCAAACCTTTTAAGTTTGGTATGGTAAAAGCATTGCTTTTGTTTTTCCATAATTCAGTGGTAGAGCAATTGACTGCAGATCAAAGAGCTATGAGGAAAGAGCAACAAAGGCAAGGAAGAGACATAGAGGAGCTCAAGAGCACCATTGGTTCTTCAAGAAGAGGAAGATGCCACCCTCATTAAGGTGGACCCATTCCTTAATCTCCTTGTTCTTATTTTCCTGTTTTTCGTTTACTATGCTTCATGTTTAATTATGTTTGTGTCTTTACTATATGATCACTAGTATCTAAGTGTCTATGTCTTAAAGATATGAATGTCCTATGAATCCATCACCTTTCTTAAATGAAAATTGTTTTCTGAAAAAGAAAAAGAAGTACATGAATTTCGAATTTTAAAATAGTTTAATTATTTTGATGTGGTGGCAATACTTTTTGTTTTCTGAATGAATGCTTGAACAGTGCATATTTCTTTTGAATTTGTTGTTTATGAATGTTAAAATTGTTGGCTCTTGAAAGAATGATGAAAAAGGAGAAATGTTATTTGATAATCTGAAAAATCATAAAAATGATTCTTGAAGCAAGAAAAAGCAGTGAAGAACAAAGCTTGCAGAAAAAAAAATGCGAAAAAAAAAGAGAGCAAGAAAAAGAAAAAGCAAGCAGAAAAAGCCAAAAGCTCCTTAAACCAAAAGGCAAGAGCAAAAAGCCTATAGCCCTTAAAACCAAAAGGCAAGAGTAATAAAAAGGATCCAAGGCTTTGAGCATCAGTGGATAGGAGGGCCTAAAGGAATAAAATCCTAGCCTTAGCGGCTAAACCAAGCTGTCCCTAACCATGTGCTTGTGGCGTGAAGGTGTCAAGTGAAAACTTGAGACTGAGCGGTTAAAGTCGAGGTCCAAAGCAAAAAAAAAATAGAGTGTGCTTAAGAACCCTGGACACCTCTAATTGGGGACTTTAGCAAAGCTGAGTCACAATCTGAAAAGGTTCACCCAGTTATGTGTCTGTGGCATGTATGTATCCGGTAGTAATACTGGAAAATAGAGTGCTTAGGACCACGGTCAAGACTCATAAAGTAGCTGTGTTCAAGAATCAACATACTGAACTAGGAGAGTCAATAACACTATCTAAATTCTGAGTTCCTATAGATGCCAATCATTCTGAACTTCAAAGGATAAAGTGAGATGCCAAAACTATTTAGAAGCAAAAAGCTAATAGCCCCGCTCATCTAATTAACACTAATCTTCATAGATGGTTTTGGAATTCATTGTATATTCTCTTCTTTTTATCCTACTTTGTTTTTAGTTTCTTGGGGACAAGCAACAATTTAAGTTTGGTGTTGTGATGAGCGGATAATTTATATGCTTTTTGGCATTGTTTTTACTTAGTTTTTAGTATGATTTAGTTGGTTTTTAGTATATTTTTATTAGTTGTTTTAATTAAAAATCACATTTCTGGACTTTACTATGAGTTTGTGTGTTTTTTTGTTATTTCAGGTATTTTCTGGCTGAAATTGAAGGAGCTGAGCAAAAATCTGATTCATGCTGAAAAAGGACTGCTGATGCTGTTGGATTTTGACCTTCCTGCACTCAAAGTGGATTTTCTGGAGCTACAGAATTCTAAATGGCGCGCTCTCAATTGCGTTGGAAAGTAGACATCCAGGGCTTTCCAGAAATATATAATAGTCCATACTTTGCTCAAGGATAGATGACATAAACTGGCGTTCAACGCCAGTTCCATGTTGCAGTCTGGCGTCCAGCGCCAGAAACAAGTTACAAGTTGGAGTTCAACGCCAGAAACAGGTTACAACCTGGCGTTGAACGCCCAAAACAGCCCAGACACGTGAGAAGCTTAAGTCTCAGCTCCAGCACGCACCAAGTGGGCCCCAGAAGTGGATTTCTGCACTATCTATCATAGTTTACTCATTTTCTGTAAACCTAGGTTACTAGTTTTGTATTTAAACAACTTTTGGAGATTTATTTTGCATCTCATGACATTTTAGATCTGAACATTGTAATCTCTGACGACATGAGTCTCTGAACTCCATTGTTGGGGGTGAAGAGCTCTGCTGTGTTTCGATGAATTAATGCAACTATTTCTGTTTTCTATTCAAACACGCTTGTTTCTATCTAAGATGTTCATTCGCACTTCAACATGATGGATGTGATGATCCATGACAGTCATCACCATTCTCAACCTATGAACGCGTGCCTGACAACCACCTCCATTCTACTTTCGATTGAATGAATATGTCTTGGATTCCTTAATCAGAATCTTCGTGGTATAAGCTAGAATCCATTGGCAGCATTCTTGAGAATCCGGAAAGTCTAAACCATGTCTGTGGTATTCTGAGTAGGATTCAGGGATTGAATGACTGTGACGAGCTTCAAACTTGCGAGTGTTGGGTGTAGTGACAGACGCAAAAGGATCAATGGATCATATTCTGACATGATCGAGAATCGACAGATGATTAGCCGTGCGGTGACAGCGCACCTGGACCTTTTTCACTGAGAGGACGGATGGTAACCATTGACAACGGTGATCCACCAACACACAGCTTGCCATAGGAGGAATCTTGCGTGCGTGAAGAAGAAGACAGGGAGAAAGCAGAGATTCAGAAGACAAATCATCTCCAAAACTCCAATATATTCTCCATTACTGCATACCAAGTATTTATTTTATGTTCCCTTGTTCATTTGCAAGTCAACTGATAATTATAATTGACCTCCTAACTGAGATTTACAAGATAACCAGAGATTGCTTCAAACCAACAATCTCCGTGGGATTCGACCCTTACTCACATAAGGTATTACTTGGACGACCCAGTGCACTTGCTGGTTAGTGGTACGAATTCAAAAAGTGTGATTCTCAATTCGTGCACCATTGCACACCAAAGAAATTCAAGGGTGAGTGTGTAAATCTAAGTTTGGTGTTCCACCATAGTTTTCATTAAAGAACACATTGCACCCTCATCATAACTAGTTATCAGCTCCAAACAATCACAGAAATTACTCAAAAATTGTTGTTTTCTAGTTTCTAGATTACTATCTAGTTCGTAGTTGTTTTATGGTTCATAGTTTACTTTCATGATAAAAAGTACTTGATGATTCATGCATGTAGTTACTCTGCTTCATGTAGTTTCCAAATTTTCAATAAATACCCAAAACAAAATTTTTTCTCTACCAATGCTTCCCAAAATTTCCCCCCACACTTAAATGAAACACACTCTTCAACCTAAACTAATCAAAGATACAATTCAAGGTAATTCATGGTTTTCTGCTTAGGGTTGTGATGTGCTAACAATTAGAACAAAGGGATTAAAAAGCTCAAAAGGGGTTAACAAAGGTAGATGCAAGGGTGGATCTATATGGGTGAGTGAGTTTAATACCAAAAATGGCCTCAAATACTAAATGCAATCACAACATCAAACATTGGAAATAAAGAATCAAGCAAAACCAAGATTACAATCATAGAAGGAGCATAGCACACAATGAACAAAATTTGTGGTTATAATGTGTAACCACGCATTAAGGCTCAACAACTCACAAGGTTGTTTTGTTCTATTACCCTTCTATATTCCATAAAAAATCATTCAAGCAAGTGTAAAAATAATTTTCTAAATCAATTCAATAGAATTCTTTTGAAACAAAATTCTTGGAAATCCTTGTTGTTTTTCACCAAAATTATTTCCTATATATATGATGTGATGGATGCAATTTCCAAAAATTTCCTAGTTCTATTCCTAATTTTTAACAAGCAAAAATTAACATGAACAATTAGGACAAAATTGAACTAGGTGCTATAGTATTCACATCATCCAATCACAACTTCTATCTATAAAATATATACTAAGAAAAAGATGCAAAAATGCAACATGCAATAACTAGAAATAAACTATGCATAAGTTAAGATATATATACTAGAAGTAAATGCAATGCAACAATCAAAAGCACTCTAAATATCTAAAAGAAAACTAATAAAAAGAAACAAAAATAAAGTGCAAAGTGTTCGGAAAAGTAAGTTTACTCCCCAAAATGACGAATCCTCCCCCACACTTAAGCGTTGCACGGTCCTTCGTGCACAAACACAATCCGGGGAGAATGGCTCTAAAGTACCCCACCTTCAGCTGGCGGATGTGGGGGTTTGGGTTGTGGAGAAATTGCCAAGTCCAATGTATGCTCGGCATCTCCCTCCTCGGTGTCCTCCTCCTCTCCCGGCTCCTTGCGTTCACGTCTCATCCTCAAAAAGAATGGATAAAGTATAGTTAAGAATCATAGGGCAAGTAGCACAAAAGGGTAGGGGGAAACTAATAAGCATCTAATTGAGGAGTTTGCATAGTGTTCTGGATGATGAAAATGAGCCATGTGTGTATTCCAAGTGTGCACACAGTTAGAATACACACAACGGCCGGTTAAAATGGCATCCACACAATCAAAAAGTAAGTATCAGTTCCTCAATTAAATAGTCTAAGTTACAAGCAATGAATGAGCATCAATTAAATACAAGCAAACTTAGGCAACTACAATAAGAGTGAATTGAATGTAGGATATATTGGATATTGAAATTGTGCAAGTGAAAGCGCAAGATTAATAAAATAGCACAATAAGCAATAACCAATTCAATGATGAAGAGAACTACTTATTCATCCTTAGGCATAATCAAATAATCACATGGTTAAGGTGTTTGTTACAAAAAGGTGACAAACTTGATAGAATCAAGTTAATTCAACTCAAATAAATGCAAAATATTAACAAGAAACAAGGACCTTGTAATGTGATTATATTGACTTAAAGTCCATGGTGAACAAGCAATTCAATTCAATTCACTAAATTCCATGTGCACTCATAAAAGTTTCACCTAATATGCAACAAAATGTAAATGTACAATTCCAATTAGGTGATAATAATTGAAGGCAAAGTATAAGTGCATCGATGATATTAATTCAACAAGCAACCCAATCAAACAACAAGCAAACACTTGCAACTTATTTAAATAAAAACAACTAAAGTAAAACTAATATAATAACTAAAATAAAAATGAAATGCAATAAAGATTAAGTAAAATAAGAGGAAAAACATGGAAAAAGCAAGAAAAGGGAGGATGGAAGGGTTGGGAGTGCTTTAAGGTTTAGGAAAAAGCGAAAACAAAAATTGCCCAAAACAGCACCTGTGCGCACGCACAGATGCATGTGCGTATGCACAAAAAGGTAAAAAGGGGAGGGGTGCATCCGCATAAGTCGTGCGAACGCTCCGGGCAGACCGCGAAAATAGACGTGTGCGCACACACAAGACTGTGCGTGTGCACAGAACTCTCTCTTTTTTTTTGGTAAGAGATGGATCATGTGTGCATGCACACACAGGTCCGTGCACACGTACAGAAGCAACAAGGGTTGGGGTGCAGGCGCACAGATAAGAAGAAGTCTCATAATTTTAGCGTAGCTTTGATGCATTTATTGATTGATGATAGGTGACCAAAAGGCTTGGAGGAAGGTTGAAGAAAGGGGATGGCAGGAATGGAAATAAAGGCAGCATTGAGCATATCACGTTTGAGTTCACGTTTGCCTCAAACGTGAACTCAAACGTGGATAACAGCACAACCACCCTGGAGGAGGTCAACGTTTGCGCCAATGATTGCCTCAAACGTGAGGTAAAACGTTGGCTAAGGAATACCCTGGGAGGAGCTCAACGTTTGCACCAACGTTTGCCTCAAACGTGAGGTCAAACATTGGCTTAAGAATACCCTGGAGGAGGAGCCACGTTTTCGCCAACGTTTGCCTCAAACGTGAGGTCAAACATTGGCTGAAGATTGCCTTGGGGAGGATCACGTTTGAGCTCACGTTTAACCTCAAACGTGAGTGACAGCAACCACCCGTTCTGTATAACGCCATCACACGAAGACGTTCGAGTCAACGTTTGCCTCAAACGTTGACTCAAACGTGAATGATCCCAAAGTCCATAGTGCAAACGAATTTCTTCTCAAGACCAAGAGCAATCAACAGAGGCTATGTTCAACCCAATTCCATCAAGGCCAAGGGCCCAAATTCAAGGCTTAATGATCATTAGAAGAGAGTGTATAAATAGCTTAGGATTTAAGTTTTGAGAGAGATTTTTTTTTCAGATTTTTTTACTGGACTTCAGTGGAGAGCTCAATTTTTTTTACATTGTTGTTCTTGAGATTTAGAGTTTTTGGGGAGAATTGGGAAAGAGAATTGAATTCTCTTCCTCTGGGTTTTCTTGTCTTCTTTTCTACATACTTTGCTTGAGTCTTGGGTGTTTAGAATTGAGGAAATTCTGTCTCAATCTCACCTTGAGATCTCTCTCTGTTTTCGTTTCACTGCACCATTTGAGAAAGTGAGACTTGAATTTACTTCTTCTACTATTTGATCTTTAATTCTCTTGCAATTGATCTTTGAATTGGATCAAGGAAGGCAATGAGATCTAGACTTGGTTTTCTAGTCTCTTAACCCCTGAGATCCTTCATTTTTCTTTCTGTTTATCTGCTAAGGCTTCTTCAAGCCAATTTACCTTTCTGTTTGAGATTTATTTTGACTCAATTCATATTTTACTTTCCTGCTTGTTGCAATTTACTTTTCCCTGTTTAAATTCTGCAATCCCAGCTCCTTGAACCCTTTAAGATTCTAACAATTTACATTTCTTACAATCTAAGTTTCTGATATTTACTTTACTTGTTCTTTAAGATTTAGCACTTTTACTTATTTAGTTCTTTAATTTACTGCAATTCTTCCCTCTCCCTTTACAATTCATGCAATTTAGCTTCTGTCAATTACAACTCACTCAAATCAACCCTTGTTCGCTTGACTAAATCAACCACTAAACTAAAGTTGCTCAATCCTTCAATCCCTGTGGGATCGATGACAGGCTCCCAAGGGT
This sequence comes from Arachis hypogaea, assembly GCF_003086295.3. Taxonomy (NCBI): domain Eukaryota; kingdom Viridiplantae; phylum Streptophyta; class Magnoliopsida; order Fabales; family Fabaceae; genus Arachis; species Arachis hypogaea. The sequence goes on along the minus strand of NC_092054.1, from coordinate 102,616,111 downwards.
GTATTGGTAAAGATTTTCTCCAATAAAACCACGTTGCAAGTATAGCTCTACCAACAACAATCCTCAGGGGTCAATTTTAGAGAGAGATTTGGTTGTCACAAGTTCAACCCCAATAGAAATAACCGAAGTATTCAAACCTTGGGTCGTCTCACAAGGAATGGGCAAACATGTGCTTCAACATTGGTTAAAAATCCGGAGTTGTGAGTTATGAGCATGAAAATAAATGGGAATCCTAACAAGCAAGTAATCTTAAATTGCAACAAACTAATTCAACTATCTAAGCAAAACATGAGCAATTCCAATGAACAAGCAACATTCCACTTAATTCTATTATAAACCAAGCAAGTAACTGTAACTAAAGCAAATAATTTGGGAAAATTGGTTTTCAAATATGAATAATAAAAGCGACTCTTGGCTAGGCATGGGAATTGGGGTCACGATCCTTGTCTAACAACCGTATCTTGACAATTATGAGGAACCAAGCTCATTAAGTCTACCCTCAAAGTCTTAAGTACGTGATATCTACTCCTAGACTTGAAGTACGCCAAATGGCTTTGATCACATCAACCCATAAGTCCTAACCTACCTACTAATTGGATTAGTAGTGGGTTGGCGTCAATGAGTATCAAATTGACCACCAAGGGCTCCCAAATCATCAAATCCATTAGACCCAATGACTCAAGTTTACCCAATTCCCTTGACCTAGGCCAAGAGTAAAGAAGACTACTCCATAATCAAAGTAAACAATTCATCGAACACTTGGTAAGCATTAACAAAAGACATGTTCAAAATAGCAATTAAATGGGTATAAAATACAATCATCCAAACAACAAGATTAAACATAGAAATCATCAATGTAACATCAACAAGTCAAGATTCACAACATTCATGAAATGTGTATAAAATGACAATTGACAAGAATTCATAAAACTATCACTAGATATAAGCAAAATTGTAACAAGGAATTCAAATTGAACAATTAAAACTAGTAATTAACAAGATCCAATTCATAAATCAACAAGGGAAGATCAAATTAAAACTAGATCTAGAGAGGAACAAGGGTTTCTCTCTCTAGAATAACCAAAGAACCAAAAACTAGCTAAAATTATGTCTTAGTGTAAAAATGATTGATCTCCCCTTTCCCCTAGCATCCTTGGGTCTTTTCCATGCAGAAACAGCTTGAAATTGGGCCTGATGAGCCTCAGAAATCGCCAGGCACGATTTCCTTTAATGAGGTCACGTGCAGCTTCCCACAGGTGCGCGCCATGCGTGCGTGCACGTGCGCGTCGATAGGAATCTTCTGTTCCGCGCGTATGCGTCCATCCTTGCGCGCCGCTTCCAGCCAATCCCATCCACGCGTCCGCGTGGAGTGCGCGGGCGTGCCGATGCTGCTTTTCCCAAGATTTCAATTCTTCATGTTCCTCCCTCTTTGTACATGCTTTCTCCCTCTCTTCTAAGTTATTCCTACCCTATAATTCATGAAATTACTCAACAAATACATCACGACATCGAATGGCAATAAAAGAGGATTAAAATATGGCAATTTTAAGGCAAAATAAGCATGTTTTCCATCATGGAGCAATATTGGGAAGTGAACACAAAACCATGCATTTCTTGCGAATAAGTATGAGAAATATTGATAAAATCCCCCAAAATAAGCACAAGATAAACCACAAAATCAGGGTTTATCAAATCTCCCCACACTTAAACCAAGCATGTCCTCATGCTTAAAATAAAAAGACCAAAGATCATGATGGGAAAGGGTTTATGAAATGCAAACTACCTAAATGGATGCATGCAACTAATATAAAATCATCTACCTACTTGGTCAAGAGTAAATCTATCCTCCAAGAATACATGTGAGCATATAGGGTGAAAATAGTATGTGATTCATGAATCCTACCAAATTGAACATCACCATGGAATGCATATGACTTGCTAAACGAACGCTTGTTGTAACAACCCCGATTTTCGAGTACAAGAGATCGTTTCTGAATACATGGATTTCTCCGAAAGATCAGTAAAGGGAATACCTCTTCTGTATCATCAAGCATCTCAATCCTCATTGTCATTATATTATCTTTAACTCAGGACCTTAGTTGAGACAAGCTCGATAACGCGGTCACGAAGAACCTAGTTTTTGAACCGTATCGGTTAGGGGTTTTGATTCGGTTTTTCGTAAATAGTCTCAGTTTGACAAACCAGACTCGATTTATGAGAGGAGAGAGATAATAGTATAATATTATCATTATATTAGTATTAGAAAATGCTTGAATGATATTATAAGGTTACCTGGTCTGTTTTAGTTAAAAACAGAAAATCGGTTTAACCGGGTTTACGGTTTACTAGTGCAGCTTAGCACCAGCACTCTCTGGTGACTTTAGCAATGCTAAGGCCTCATTATATATGTTCTATTCTCATAATAAATATGTTACTAGTGTCATTTATGCTAGTAGCTCAGAAAATAATTTTTAGAGATGTTTTTACGAGTGTTCCGATACACCTAGTTTTAGTAGTTATACACCTGAGATATTTTAATATTATTTTAACCCACCTCCAAGCCAACCAATCACAACTCACCTTACACCCCCAAGACCTCCAAGGCTGTCTCATTTCATCATTTTGGCCGATATTGAAAGGAGAGAAAAGAGAGAAAACTTCATGAACACTTAATCTTCAAATCTTGATTTCTTCTGAACCAAAACTCAAATCAAAACTCCGATTTCACCAAAATGATCCTCTCTTCTTCCTCTACATAACCATGTGACTTATCAAGGCTGGAAATAAGGTGAGATGGCTGTCTCCCTCCCTCTTCAATTCGGTTTTCAAGGAAAACCATGCAAAACATGTGTTTTCTTGATGTTCTTCCTTAGGAATCATGCTTAACTTGACTTGAGGGCCAAGAAACATTAATTTTCAGCAAGTCTAAGGTGAGATATCTCTTCCTAACGTGCTGAGGGAGATTTGGTCAGTTGAGATTTTGTGGATTTAAAGTTGTTCTTGATGTGTTTTAGGAGGAAAAAGTGCTTAAGGACCACCTGAAAGTCTAACCGAATTTGGAGCAGCAAATCAAGGTAGGGATTGACGAATTTAATCTTGATTGATTGTGTTTGAGTTGTGTGATTATGATATGGTTTGGTTATGCTTGAAATTGATTGTTTATATGAGTAATTCTTGTTGAAATTTTGGTGAAAATTTGATGAAATTTGATGATATTCAACTTTGAATTTGTGTTCTTCAAGGCTGCTGGAAAAACGAACCCTAGACCTTAAATTGGGGTTTAATTTGTGTTAAAATCATGTAGAAAAGATGGGGTTTTAGTGGCTGCAATTTTATTTTGAATTATGGTAAAAATCGGTTGCTGAAAAGACTGAAAAACGGGTAAAAACAGAGAAAGAATCTGAAGAATTTATGAAGAACATGAAGAACACTTTGAGTGTGGTGAAGAACAATGAAGAACACCTTTTTGATTCATAAAAGGGCAAGGAAGTAATTAATTTGGTGTTTGGGGGGTTATTTTGTAATTTCTGAAAGTTAGGGTGGTTGAAGTAGAAATATTAAAAGTTACGGGTGGTAAAAAGTGAATTTTTAAAGGTTAAAAGTTAAAAAGGGGTAATTTTCGAAAATTTAACGATAAAATAATAAATAATAATAAAATATTAAATAATAATATTTAATTAAAAATAATATTTTAATAAAAATAATAAAATAATGCGGAAAAGGCAATTTTCTATAAAAGCTTTAGAAAGACAACTTTAAGCACAGAATCTCATAATTACTTTCATAAAACACTTAGGGAGTGGTAAAAACATATTAGTGAGGCAAAGATAAATAAAAGATAAAAAGTTGAAGAAAAGATAAAAATCGAAGAAAAAGTCTGTAAAGTTTTAATGATAGAAAAACAGACAGAGACTAGTGAACGAACTAGGGCAACATAGCTAGTCCTGGAATTGCGAATAGGGTTAGGTATTATATGAAAAGTTAAACCGTTTCAGTATAGACTTAATGAACCTATACTTGGGACAGACTAACTATTCATACTGAAATTTTCATAAGCTTTAAATACATACGTTAAACAGAGAAATCAGAACAGAGTAGAGAAACACAGAGAATAGAGTAACCAGAGAAAAGTAAAGATAAACAGAGAACAGAGTAACCAGAGTAAAGTAAAGAGATAAAGAGAAAAAGAGTAATATAGATACAGATGAAAAGAGTAATCAGAGAAGAGAAAAGAGATACAGAGAACAGAGTAATTAAAACAGTGTAAAGAGATACAGAGAAAGAAAGAGGTACTGCATAAGAATGTGAAAGTGATGATGAATAACGAGAATGATAATGAATGATGATAATGAGAAAAGAGTAATATAACAAAAAGAAGAGAGGAGAAGAGTATAAGAATAAAGAGTTAAGCCTTGTGGTATGATGTTCTGTTGTATGTTCATCAGCTGCTTTTCCATTGGCCCTAGGGGTCCTGTAGGCCCAAGTTCACCTACAGTGAGTTGTTATTCCTGTAGGCCGAAGTTCACCTGTAGTGAATATCAATTGTGTATCTCAGGGTATTGCTCCTGTAGGCCGAAGTTCACCTACAGAGAGTTGTGATACCTATAAGCCGAAGTTCACTTACAGGGGCGCTATTTCTGTAAGCCGAAGTTCACTTACAGAGGTACTATTTCTGTAGGCCGAAGTTCACCTACAGAAAGTTGTTGTGATTAAACCATTTCTGTAAGCCGAAGTTCACTTACAGAGGTGTTATTTCTGTAGGCCGAAGTTCACCTACAGAAAGTTGTTGTATTGTGATTAAACTATTCCTGTAAGCCTGACAACCACTTCCGTTCCACCTTAGATTGAATGAGTATCTCTTGGATCTCTTAGTCAGAATCTTCGTGGTATAAGCTAGATTGATGGCGGCATTCATGAGAGTCCGGAAAGTCTAAACCTTGTCTGTGGTATTCCGAGTAGGACTCTGGGATTGAATGACTGTGACGAACTTCAAACTCGCGAGTGCTGGGCGTAGTGACAGACGCAAAAGGAGGGTGAATCCTATTCCAGTATGATCGAGAACCTCAGATGATTAACCATGCTGTGACAGAGCATTTGAACCATTTTCACAGAGAGGATGAAAAGTAGCCATTGACAATGGTGATGTCCTTACATAAAGCCAGCCATAGAAAGGAGTAGGACTGATTGGATGAAGACAGCAGGAAAACAGAAGTTCAGAGGGACGAAAGCATCTCTATACCTTTATCTGAAATTCTCACCAATGATATACATAAGTATTTATATCTTTATTTTCTGTCTATTTATTATTTATTTTCGAAAACTCCATAATCAATTATTATCCGCCTGACTGAGATTTACAAGATGACCATAGCTTGCTTCATACCAACAATCTCCGTGGGATCGACCCTTACTCTCGTAAGGTTTTATTACTTGGATGACCCAGTGCACTTGCTGGTTAGTTGTATCGAAGTTGTGAAAAAAAAACGATTAATTAAGACGTGCGTACAGAGTTTTTGGCACCGTTACATGAGATCACAATTTCGTGCACCAAGTTTTTGGCGCCGTTGCCGGGGATTGTTCGAGTTTGGACAACTAACGGTTCATCTTGTTTCTCATATTAGGTAATTTTCTTTTTGTTTTATTTTCAAAAAAAATTATAAAATCATAAAAATCAAAAAAATATTTTGTGTTTCTTGTTTGAATCTTGAGTCAATTTTTAAGTTTGGTGTCAATTGCATACTCATCTTGCATTTTTCGAAAATTGCATTCATGCATTGCATTCATCATGATCTTCAAGTTGTTCTTGATAAACCTTCTTGATTGATCTTCATATTTTAGTGTTTTGTGTTGTATGGTGTTTTTCATATGCATTCTTGAAATCCTAGTGTCTAAGCATTAAAGATTTCTAAGTTTAGTGTCTTGCATGTTTTCTTTGCATTAAAAATTTTTCAAAAATATGTTCTTGATGTTCATCATGATCTTCAAAGTGTTCTTGGTGTTCATCTTGACATTCATAGCATTCTTGCATGCATTCATTGTTTTAATCCAAAATTTTCATGCATTGCATCACTTTCATGTTTTTCTCTTTCATCATTAAAAATTTAAAAATAAAAAAAAATATCTTTCCCTCTTTTTCTTCTCATCAAATTCGAAAAATTGAGTTGACTTTTTTCAAAACTTTTAAAATTCAATTGTTTCTTATGAGTCAAATCAGATTTTCAATTTGAAAATCTTATCTTTTTCAAAATCTTTTTCAAAAATCATATCTTTTTCACTCTTCTTATTTATTTTCGAAAATTTTTAAAATATTTTTCAAAAATCTTTTTTTTATCTTTATCTCCTAATTTTCGAAAATATCATCAACAATTAATGTTTTGATTCAAAAATTTCAAGTTTGTTACTTACTTGTTAAGAAAGATTCAAACTTTAAGTTCTAGAATCATATCTTGTGATTTCTTATGAATCAAGTCATTAATTGTGATTTTAAAAATTCTAATCTTTTTTCAAAATTCTTATCTTCTTATCTTTTCAAAATTGATTTTCGAAATTTGTTTCAACTAACTAACTAACTTTTTGTTTGTTTCTTATCTTTTTCAAAACTACCTAACTAACCCTCTCTCTCTAATTTTCGAAAATATCTCCCTCTTTTTCAAAAATTCTTTTTAATTAACTAATTGTTTCAAAATTCAATTTTAATTTATTTCTTCTTTTAATTTTCGAAAATCACTAACCATTTTTCAAAAATAATTTTCGAAAATTCTCTCTCTCTCTCTCATCTCCTTCTATTTATTTATTTATTTACTAACATCTCTTCCTTACTCACCAAAAATCCGAACCCCCTTCTCTCTCTGAGTTCAGATTTTCTCTTCTTCTTTTCTCCTACTCCTCTTTTCTTCCACTCACCTAAGGGAACCTCTATACCTGGGCAAAAAGGATCCCTATTATTATTATTTTTCTGTTCCCTCCTTTTTCATATGAGCAGGAGCAAGGACAAGAACATTCTTGTTGAAGCAGATCCAGAACCTAAAAGGACTCTGAAGAGGAAACTAAGAGAAGCTAAATTACAACAATCCAGCAAGCACATTTCAGAAATTTTCGAACAGGAAGAGGAGATGGCAGCCGAAAATAATAATAATGCAAGGAGGATGATTGGTGACTTTACTGCACCTAATTCCAATTTACATGGAAGAAGCATCTCCATCCTTACCATTGGAGCAAATAAATTTGAGCTGAAACCTCAATTAGTTTCTCTGATGCAGTAGAACTACAAGTTCTATGGACTTCCATCTGAAGATCCTTTTCAGTTCTTAACTGAATTTTTGCAGATCTGTGATACTGTTAAGACTAATGGAGTATATCCTGAAGTCTACAGGCTCATGCTTTTCCCTTTTGCTGTAAGAGACAGAGCTAGAGTGTGGTTGGACTCTCAACCCAAAGATAGCCTGAACTCTTGGGATAAGCTGGTCACAGCTTTCCTAGCCAAGTTCTTTCCTCCTCAAAAGCTGAGCAAGCTTAGAGTGGATGTTCAAACCTTCAGATAGAAAGAAGGTGAATCCCTCTATGAAGCTTGGGAGAGATACAAGCAACTGACCAAAAAGTGTCCTTTTGACATGCTTTCAGAATGGACCATCCTGGATATATTCTATGATGGTCTGTCTGAATTAGCTAAAATGTCATTGGATACTTCTGCAGGTGGATCCATTCACCTAAAGAAAATGCCTACAGAAGCTCAAGAACTCATTGATATGGTTGCTAATAACCAGTTCATGTACACTTCTGAGAGGAATCCTATGAGTAATAGGACGCCTCAGAAGAAGGGAGTTCTTGAGATTGATACTCTGAATGCCATATTGGCTCAGAACAAAATATTGACTCAGCAAGTCAATATGATCTCTCAGAGTCTGAATGGAATGCAAGCTGCATCCAACAGTACTCAAGAGGCAGTTTCTGAAGAAGAAGCTTATGATCCTGAGAACCCTGCAATAGCAGAGGTGAATTACATGGGTGAACCATACGGAAACACTTATAATCCCTCATGGAGAAATCACCCAAATCTCTCATGGAAGGATCAACAAAAGCCTCAACAAGGCTTTAATAATGGTGGAAGAAACAGGTTTAGCAATAGCAAGCCTTTTCCATCATCCACTCAGTAACAGACAGAGAACTCTGAACAAAATACCTCTAATTTAGCAAACTTAGTCTCTGATCTATCTAAGGCCACTGTGAGTTTCATGAATGAAACAAGGTCCTCCATTAGAAATTTGGAAGCACAAGTGGGCCAGCTGGGTAAGAAGATCACTGAAACCCCTCCTAGTACTCTCCCAAGCAATACAGAAGAAAATCCAAAAGGAGAGTGCAAGGCCATTGATATAACCATCATGGCTGAATCCAAGGAAGAAGGGGAGGACATGAATCCCAAGGAGGAAGACCTCCTGGGACGTCCAGTGATCAATAAGGAGTTTTCCTCTGAGGAACCAAAGGAATCTGAGACTCAACTAGAGACCATAGAGATTCCATTAAACCTCCTTATGCCATTCATGAGCTCTGATGAGTATTCCTCTTCTGAAGAGAATGAGGATGTTACTGAGGAGCAAGTTACCAAGTACCTTGGTGCAATCATGAAGCTGAATGCCAAATTATTTGGTATTGAGACTTGGGAAGATGAACCTCCCTTGTTCACCAATGAACTGAGTGATCTGGATCAACTGACATTGCCTCAGAAGAAACAGGATCCTGGAAAGTTCCTAATACCTTGTACCATAGGCACCATGATCTTTGAAAAGGCTCTGTGTGACCTTGGTTCAGGGATAAACCTCATGCCCCTCTCTGTAATAGAGAAACTGGGAATCTTTGGGGTGCAAGCTGCTAAAATCTCATTAGAGATGGCAGACAATTCAAGAAAACAGGCTTATGGACAAGTAGAGGACGTGTTAGTAAAGGTTGAAGGCCTTTACATCCCTGCTGATTTCATAGTCCTAGATACTGGGAAGGATGAGGATGAATCCATCATCCTTGGAAGACCCTTCCTAGCCACAGCAAGAGCTGTGATTGATGTTAACAAAGGTGAACTAGTTCTTCAATTGAATGAGGACTCCCTTGAGTTTAAAACTCAAGGACATCCTTCTGTAAATATGGAAAAGAGGCACAGTAAGCTTCTCTCAAAACAGAGTCAACCAGAGCCCCCACAGTCAAACTCTAAGTTTGGTGTTGGGAGGCCACAACCAAACTCTAAGTTTGGTGTTGAACTCCCATATCCAAACTCTAAGTTTGGTGTTGGGGAGTTTCAACAATGCTCTGAACATCTGTGAGGCTCCATGAGAGCCCACTGTCAAGCTATTGACATTAAAGAAGCGCTTATTGGGAGGCAACCCAATTTTTATTTCTCTAATTTTATTTTATTGTTATTTTATGTTTTATTAGGTTCATGATCATGTGGAGTCACAAAATAAATCAAAAAATTAAAAACAGAATCAAAAATAGCAGAAGAAAAATCACACCCTGGAGGAGGATCTTACTGGCGTTTAAACGCAGTAAGGAGCATCTGGCTGGCGTTCAATGCCAGAACAGAGCATGGATCTGGCGTTGAACGCCAGAAACAAGCAGCATCCTGGTGTCCAGACGCTAGAAATGCGCAGTGAAGAAGTATCTGGCTGGTATTCAACGCCAGAAATATGCTGCATCTGGGTGTTGAACGCCCAGAACAAGCATCAATTCGGCGTTTAAACGCCAGAATTGCATGCAAAGGCATTTTACATGCCTAATTGGTGCAGGGATGCAATTCCTTGACACCTCAGGATCTATGGACCCCACAGGATCCCCACCTACCACCACTCACTCTCTTCCCTCTTCTCAATGTTCATCCTCTCTTCCCAATAAACACTCTTCCCCAAAACTCTTCACCAATCACCTCAATCTCTCTTCCCTATCACCATTTCACCACTCACATCCATCCACTCTTCCCCATAAACCCAGCTAACAAACCCCATCCAACAAGTCGATGGGGTTTAACTTGCCCATGATGCAAGGAGATGCACGCCCCTACACTAGAAGGGTCAACTTTAATCAAAGGTTGGACCAAGTCCTCATGGACATATGTGTGGAAGGAGCTCAATGGAATATTGACTCCAAAGGCAAGCCGGTTCAACTAAGAAGACTGGACCTCAAGCCTGTGGCTAGAGGATGGTTAGAGTTCATCCAACGCTCCATCATCCCCACTAGCAACCGATCTGAAGTCACTGTGGATCGGGCCATCATGATCCATAGCATCATGATTGGTGAGGAAGTAGAAGTTCATGAAGTCATCTCCCTTGAACTCTACAAAATAGCCGAAAAGTCCTCTCCCTTGGCAAGGCTAGCTTTTCCTCATCTTATTTGCCATCTATGTTACTCAGCTGGAGCTTTCATGGAAGGAGACATTCCCATTGAGGAAGAGAAATCCATCACTAAGAAAAGGATGTAGCAAACAAGAGAGCCCACTCATGGAGCTCAAGAAACACATGAGGAAGCTCATCATCAAGAAATCCCTGAGATACCTCAAGGGATGCACTTTCCTCTACAGAATTTTTGGGAGCAAATCAACACCTCCCTAGGAGAATTAAGTTCCAACATGGGAAAATTAAGGGTGGAACATCAAGAGCACTCCATTATCCTTCATGAAATTAGAGAAGATCAAAAAGCAATGAGGGAGGAGCAACAAAGACAAGGAAGAGACATAGAAGAGCTCAAGGACATCATTGGTTCCTCAAGAAGGAAACGCCACCATCACTAAGGTGGATTCATTCCTTGTTCTTACATTCTCTGTTTTTCATTTTCTTTATGTTAAGTGCTTACCTATGTTTGTGTCTTATTACATGATCATTAGTATTTAGTAACTTTGTCTTAAAGTTATGAATGTCCTATGAATCCATCACCTCTCTTAAATGAAAAATGTTTTAATTCAAAAGAAAAAGAAGTACATGAGTTTCGAATTTATCCTTGAACTTAGTTTAGTTATATTGATGTGGTGACAATGCTTCTTGTTTTCTGAATGAATGCCTGAACAGTGCATATGTCTTTTGAAGTTGTTGTTTAAGAATGTTAAATATGTTGGCTCTTGAAAGAATGATGACAAGGAGACATGTAATTTGATAATCTGAAAAATCATAAAAATGATTTTTGAAGCAAGAAAAAGCAGCAAAGAACAAAGCTTGCAGAAAAAAAAAGCGAAAAAAAAGCAAGCAGAAAAAGCCAAAGCTCTTAAAACCAAGAGGCAAGAGCAAAAAGCCAATAACCCTTAAAACCAAAAGGCAAGGGTAAATAAAAAGGATCCCAAGGATTTGAGCATCAGTGGATAGGAGGGCCTAAAGGAATAAAATTCCGGCCTAAGCGGCTAAACCAAGCTGTCCCTAACCATGTGCTTGTGGCGTGAAGGTGTCAAGTGAAAACTTGAGACTGAGCAGTTAAAGTCAAGGTCCAAAGCAAAAGAAGAGTGTGCTTAAGAACCCTGGACACCTCTAATTGGGGACTTTAGCAAAGCTGAGTCACAATCTGAAATGGTTCACCCAATTATGTGTCTGTGGCATTTATGTATCCGGTGGTAATATTGGAAAACAAAGTGCTTAGGGCCACGGCCAAGACTCATAAAGTAGCTGTGTTCAAGAATCAACATACTGAACTAGGAGAATCAATAAAACTATCTGAAATCTGAGTTCCTATAGATGCCAATCATTCTGAACTTCAATGGATAAAGTGAGATGCCAAAACTATTCAAGAGGCAAAAAGCTACAAGTCCCGCTCATCTGATTGGAGCTATGTTTCATTGATAGTTTGGAATTTATAGTATATTCTCTTCTTTTTATCCTATTTGATTTTCAGTTGCTTGGGGACAAGCAACAATTTAAGTTTGGTGTTGTGATGAGCGGATAATTTATACACTTTTTGGCATTATTTTTAGTATGTTTTTAGTAGGATCTAGTTACTTTTAGGGATGTTTTCATTAGTTTTTATGTTAAATTCATATTTCTAGACTTTACTATGAGTTTGTGTGTTTTTTTGTGATTTCAGGTAATTTCTGGCTGAAATTGAGGGACTTGAGCAAAAATCAGATTCAGAGGTTGAAGAAGGACTGCTGATGCTGTTGGATTCTGACCTCCCTGCACTCAAAGTTGATTTTCTGGAGCTACAGAAATCAAAATGGTGCGCTACCAATTGTGTTCGAAAGTAGACATTCAGAGCTTTCCAGAAATATATAATAGTCCATACTTTGGCCGAGTTTAGATGACGCAAAAGGGCATTGAACACCAGTTCTACGCTGCTGTCTGGAGTTAAACGCCAGAAACACGTCACGAACCAGAGTTGAACGCCAAAAACACATTACAACTTGGCGTTCAACTCCAAAAGAAGCCTATGCAAATGGAAAGCTAAAGCTCAGCCCAAGCACACACCAAGTGGGCCCCGGAAGTGGATTTATTCATCAATTACTTACTTCTGTAAACCCTAGTAGCTAGTTTAGTATAAATAGGACTTTTTACTATTGTATTAGACATCCTGGATTGTATTTTTGATCCTGTGACCACGTTTTGGGGGCTGGCCATTCGGCCCTGCCTGAACCTTTCACTTATGTATTTTCAAACGGTAGAGTTTCTACACTCCATAGATTAAGGTGTGGAGCTCTGCTGTTCCTCATGAATTAATGCAAAGTACTACTGTTTCTCTATTCAATTCAACTTATTCCGCTTCTAAGATATTCATTCGCACTTCAATATGAATGTGATGAGCATGACAATCATCATCATTCCCCCACGAACGCGTGCCTGACAACCACTTCCGTTCCACCTTAGATTGAATGAGTATCTCTTGGATCTCTTAGTCAGAATCTTCATGGTATAAGCTAGATTGATGGCGGCATTCATGAGAGTCCGGAAAGTCTAAACCTTGTCTGTGGTATTCCGAGTAGGACTCTGGGATTGAATGACTGTGACGAACTTCAAACTCGCGAGTGCTGCGCGTAGTGACAGACGCAAAAGGAGGGTGAATCCTATTCCAGTATGATCGAGAACCTCAGATGATTAGCCGTGCTGTGACAGAGCATTTGGACCATTTTCACAGAGAGGATGAAAAGTAGCCATTGACAACGGTGATGTCCTTGCATAAAGCCAGCCATAGAAAGGAGTAGGACTGATTGGATGAAGACAGCAGGAAAACAGAAGTTCAGAGGGACGAAAGCATCTCTATACCTTTATCTGAAATTCTCACCAATGATATACATAAGTATTTCTATCTTTATTTTCTGTCTATTTATTATTTATTTTCGAAAACTCCATAATCAATTATTATCCGCCTGACTGAGATTTACAAGATGACCATAGCTTGCTTCATACCAACAATCTCCGTGGGATCGACCCTTACTCACGTAAGGTTTTATTACTTGGACGACCCAGTGCACTTGCTGGTTAGTTGTATCGAAGTTGTGAAAAAAAAACGATTAATTAAGACGTGCGTACAGTGTTTTTGGCGCTGTTGCCTGAGATCACAGTTTTGTGCACCAATCTACTAATGCAAATTAAGCTCAAATTCAACATCCATGGAGAAATAAGGAAAAAGGAAAGGTAAGCAAACAAAAAGCAAGAAACATCATCATGCAAGTAAAAGGGAAACTAAGTAAAGCAATAAGAAGCATCTAACTAGAGGAAATAATGCAAGAAAAAATAAAGAAGAGAAGTAGAAGAAGTGAAACCTTGAAAAGTATGAAGGAACAAGGTCGAATCTTCTTTTGTGATGATGAGAAAGAAAATGGGAGAGGTGTAGTGCCACCGGAAAAAGTTGGTTGTCGCCGGTGAGTGGCCGGAGACAGTGGTGGGGGCGGGGCGGTAGGGAAGAAGAAGAGGAGAAGGGAGGAGATGGAGGGAGAAGAAAAAGAAACTAAGAAAGAAAAGGGTTTGAGAGAAAGAAAAACGGGACAAGGCACAAAGTATAAAACTGACTCGCGCAACCGGCGCGCGCAAGGTGCGCTTGCGCGTCGGTGAGGATGCTAGCAGGGGACGCGTGCGCGTCAATCGCGCGCGCGCGAGGGGAGTTGTGCCTCAGGCACAGAAGTGACACAAAGTTGGCTCAAGTCTCTGGCTTTTGTACCAGAGTGAATCAGTGAGGCAGGCGCGCGGACGCGCACCTTGCGCGGACGCGTCAGTTTTGGCACAAGGTTAGCCCAATTGTGGCACAACTCTCTGGTTTTTGTTCCAGAGAGTCCACATATCTCCATCGGCGCGCGCGCGCACCGTGCGCTGGTGATAAACCACTATTTTATGGTTTATAATGTGTTTAATTGTGTGGTTTTATCATGATCTTTACCCACTTATTCATATAATTAGCATGCATTTATATTTCCTTCCTAAAATTATTACATGATTGAAAACTTGCTTCCTAGAGACTTTTAATTATGTATTTTAATTCTCCTTTATTCCATTCGATGCCGTGATCTGTGTGTTAAGTGTTTTAGGCTTTATAGGGCATGAATGAATTGGAGATTGGAAAGGAAGCCTGCAAAAATGGGAGGAACACAAGAAATTGAGGACATGACCAGCGAGAAGTGACGCGGCCGCATGGATAACGCGACCGCGCGGATTGGAATAGCACAGGTGACGCGGAGGCGTGGACGACGCACCGCGTGGAAAAGAAAAATCCAAACGACGCGTCCGCATGAATGACGCGATCGCGTGACGTGCGCGATCTGCATAATCTGCAGAATTGCTGGGGGCGATTTTGGGCCCTGTTTTGACCCAGTTTTCGGCCCAGAAAAGCAGACTAGAGCCAGAGGACATGCAGAAACCAATGACAACATTCATTCTACACAGTTTTTAGTTTTTAGATCTTGTTTTACTCCTCCTCTAGGTTTTCTCTCTACACATCCATAGTTCTTAGGATTATATTTTGCACTTTGCATTGGGATATTGAGAAGAGTTATTACCTCATCAAGACTTCGTCATTCTAGTTCATTTTCTTTACTTGGCTTTACTCTTCCATGTCCTTTAATTTACTCAATTTTACTATTGGATTATTTTAGAATTTATTAATACAAGAGTTACTTTTATTTTTAATTGGTTCCTTTGAGTTTTATTTATCATGTCTTTCTTTAATCCTCTTTTCTATGTTATGAATTCCACATTCACAATGAGCGAGTAGTTCCCTAACTTGATGGGGAGTTGATTGAAAGGAACCCTTGAGTTGGAATGCTCAAAGGAGAAATTGTAATTGGGTTTATTGTTAGATTGCTCTCTAGTCACTAACG
The DNA here is from genome assembly GCF_003086295.3 of Arachis hypogaea. Lineage (NCBI taxonomy): Eukaryota > Viridiplantae > Streptophyta > Magnoliopsida > Fabales > Fabaceae > Arachis > Arachis hypogaea. Next base: position 102,600,849 of record NC_092054.1, on the reverse strand, counting down.
CCGGTCCTTCCAAGTAAGCGGATTGGAACTTGTGAAATGAAACAACATTCCAACTTGTTTGACTTTCCCTTACCTAGTAAGGGATAACTAAACAGAACAACCTTCAATTATCAATTAATCTTGAGAGTACTGCAACAAGAATAGGGCTTCCAACTAATCTACTCCCAGTCAAGGCTTTTATTTAAATTACTTAATTTCTCCAATTTAATTTCCTGTTTATTCAACTCAAACTCTTTTTGAAAACATCTGATTAGTAAAATAGCACACCTTTCTGCAACTCGTTGGGAGACGACCTGGGATTCATACTCCCTGTATTTTAATTTTAATTCTTATGACAACCCTTTTTAAATTGATAAGCAGATTTCTGGTTGGTTAAGAACTATACTTGCAACGCATATCTTATAACAATTCTTAATTAGCCAATTTCCGTCACGTCAATTTTTGGCGCCGTTGCCAGGGAGTTGCAATAGAGTGCTAAAGTTATTAATTGGAATTTATTTATTTGCATTTTATTTTATCTTTCTACTATGAGCTGCTTGTTTCTTTCGCTAGATGACGCATTCACTTCCTGATCCAAGCTTGCCAATATTCGATCCTGAGATTGAAAGAACTATTTCACGAATAAGGCAAGCTCGGCGTTGGTTAGTCCTCTCTAAGGGTGGATCTGAAACGTCATTTGAGGAAGAAACCAGCCCCCGTTCTACTGATTCGGTTGATTTACGTATAGGTGAAATGGCAGCACCTAGGAGAGTTACTATCCAGGAGGCTGGAGCCCCTGATTTTACAATGCAATCGTTTCAAGCGCATCACCCAGCGGTGGCTACAGACTTTGAAATAAAGACCGCACTGCTCAATTTGATGCCCAAGTTTCATGGCTTACCTGCTCAAGAGCCTATCAAGCACCTGAGAGATTTTCAAGTAGCCTGTTCTACTGTCAGGTGTGATGGTGCAGATGGAACTTCAATTTTGCTGAAAGCTTTTCCATTTTCTCTTGAGGGAAAGGCAAGAGAGTGGTACTACACTCAACCCGCAGTAACTGTATCCAACTGGGATACACTTAGAAGAGAATTTTTGGAAAAATTCTTTCGAGCTAAAGTTACAGATAAACTAAGGAAAGATATTTCCATGATTGTTCAGGACGAATCTGAGACTCTCTATGAATACTGGGAGCGCTTCAATAATCTTCTGGAAGCTTGCCCCCACCATATGATTGACAAGATAGTGTTACTCGGTTACGTCACATAGGGCATGAGGCCCCAAGATAAGACCACATTGGAAAGTGCTAGCAATGGGTCTATGAAAAAGTACAAGACCACTGATGAGGCATGGCAATTGATCAGCGACTTAGCTGAATCTACTCGGAATCACAGGCAGAAACAAGGCCATTCAAAAGCCGTTGTAGAAGTATCCTCTAGCAGAGAGACTGCTGCTCTAACTCAGAGTATCTGTGAAATGACCAATTTGCTGAAGCAGATGCAATTGAATCAACAACAAGTTCAGCAAGCTCAACCTTCTCCACCACAACAAAGCCAACAGTTAGTCCCACATAGAGTTTGTGGAATCTGTGTTGATTATAGCCATTATACTGATGAATGTCCGCAGCTCTAGCAGGAAGACAACACCGTGGCAACCACTCATTACTTCTATGACCGCCCCAACCAAGGGTACAATCAAGGTGACAATTACAACCATGGATGGCAGGACAATTCCAACCAGAATTGGAGGGACAACAACAACAGAGGAGGTAGAGACAATCAGGGAAATCAGAGGTAGAATAATAACAACAACAGGTAGCAGAATTAGTACCAGCCTTACAGAGCACCTCATCTGAGGCAATCTTAATGACCACAGAATACCCAACAGCAGACCTCTCAAATTACCTATCCTTCTTCATCTGCTAATGATGACTTACTACAATCTATTGATCGGAGACAGCAGACCATGGAAAATAACATTAATGCCACTCTAAATGGTCTGAACGCTACTTTGCAAGCTCTTGTCTCCCAGATTGGATCAATGAATAACTCCAATAACCAACCTTTGAGCTCCAGTGGAATTCCCTCTCAACCATTACCCAATCCCAAGGGTGGTATTAATGCCATCACCCTAAGGTCTGGAACCACACTGCAGGAGAGGAATCAGGAGGAGCCAAGCCCACCAGAAAATGCCTCAGCTGAAGAGGCAGTGGAAATAGAAGATGTTGAAGAGGAAGAGGACATACAGGACATAGCTGAAAAAGAAGAAATTCAGCTACAGGAGGAAGCACCACAGGGCGCAGGTACTGCAGAAAACACCACTCCCATTCCATTTCCACAACTTGCAAGGAAGCCCAGGTAGCAGCTGGAACCTGATCCCAAAATGGTCGAGATATTCAAAAAGGTTGAGATAACTGTTCCTCTTTTTGATGTTATTCAACAGGTACCTAAATATGCAATGTTTCTAAAAGATTTATGTATACATAAAGACAAAATTAATGAATTAGAAACTATTCCTTTAGGTAGTTCCATATCTGCTTTAATGGGTGGTTTACCTGAAAAATGTAGTGACCCAGGTCATTGTATGGTTAATTGTACTATTGGTGGTGTGATAATTTCTGACTGCATGTGTGATTTAGGAGCATGTGTGAGTATAATGCCTTTGTCCATATATGATATTTTGAGGCTCCCTCCCTTAAAAAGGTCGGCAGCTCGTTTTGTGTTAGTAGATAAAAGCATTATTACAGTGGCCGGAGTTGCTGAAGATGTATTAGTGGGCATTAAGGGGCTCACGTTTCCCACTGATTTTTATATTCTGGAGATGCCCCAAAATGACTCAGAGAAGCCATCATCAATCCTACTCGGAAGACCATTCCTAAAGACCTCGAAGTTCAAATTAGATGCTTTTCAGGAACATACTCTTTTGAAATAGATGGCCGAGTAGTAATCTTCAATCTGAATGGAGTTATGAAACATCCTCCGGAGGATCATTCTATCCTCTAGTGTGACATTATAGATGAAACCGTGGCTGAAGTTCACCAGGAGGAATTCGAAGAGAAGTACATAGGACAAGGTCTAAGTGTGGGGACATTCTCAGAGGACAATGACAGTGCTTTACCATTGTTGCCAGCTCCAGACAACCTAGAGCCTGACCATGATCCAAAGTTAGAATTAAAACTCCTTCCTCCACACCTCAAATATGCTTACCTTGAAGACGAGCAGAAGTTTCCAGTTATCATTGCAAGGGAACTCACTTCTCAACAGGAAGAGCAGTTACTTAGTGTGCTGAGGAAGCACAAGAAGGCAATTGGGTGGAGTTTGGCAGACTTAGTAGGCATCAACCCTCAAGTCTGTGAGCATAGGATATTTTTAGAAGAGGGAGCAAGACCTGTCTGTCAACCCCAGAGAAGACTGAACCCCACTATCTTAGAGGTTGTCAAGAAGGAAGTGACCAGACTACTGGAGGCAGACATCATCTATCCCATTTCAGAAAGTGAATGGGTAAGCCCAGTACAAGTAGTCCCCAAGAAGTCTGGCGTCACTACAGTGAAGAATGAGCATGGAGAGCTCATAGCAACCAGAGTACAGAATGCTTGGAGGGTCTGCATTGACTACAGACGCCTCAACCAAGCAACTCGTAAAGATCACTATCCTCTTCCATTCATTGATCAAATGCTGGATCGCCTGTCAGGTAAATCACATTATTGTTTTTTAGATGGTTACACAGGTTATTTCCAGATTCATATAGCTCCTGAGGATCAGGAAAATACCACTTTTACATGTCCTTTTGGGACTTATGCTTACAAGAGAATGCCCTTTGGCTTGTGCAATGCACCAGCTACTTTCCAGAGGTGCATGATGAGTCTTTTCTCTGTTCTTATTGAGGACTATATGAAAGTTTTTATGGATGATTTCAGTGTGTACGGCGATTCCTTTAGCCTTTGCTTAGATGGATTATCTAGAGTATTAGATAGATGTGTCAGTACAAACCTTGTATTAAATTTTGAAAAATGTCACTTTATGGTAAAACAAGGTATTGTACTAGGACATGTTGTGTCTAATACTGGCATTTCTGTAGATCCAGCAAAGGTGGATGTTATTTCTAGTTTACCTTACCCCTCTTCTGTGAGGGAAGTCCGTTCGTTCCTTGGCTATGCAGGTTTTTACAGGAGATTCATTAAGGACTTCAGTAAGGTAGCACTTCCCTTATCCAGGCTACTGCAGAAAGATATTGAGTTCGAGTTCAGTGAGGATTGCAAACAAGCGTTTGATAAGCTGAAGACCGCCCTGACTCAAGCTCCAATTGTGAGAGGACCAGACTGGAGCCAGCCATTTGAAATAATGTGCGACGCCTCCAATCATGCAGTAGGAGCAGCACTAGCTCAGCGTGAAGGTAAGGACCCCTTTGTTATTGCTTATGCGTCTAAAACTTTAGATGCCGCTCAGTCCAATTACACTACTACTGAGAAAGAGCTGCTTGCTATTGTTTTTGCTCTGGATAAATTCAGAGCCTATTTAATTGGTACTAAAGTAGTAGTGTATTCAGACCACGCAGCTCTAAAGTATTTATTAGCTAAAAAGGAGTCCAAACCAAGGCTTATACGTTGGATACTGCTCTTACAAGAATTTGATTTGGAAATTAAGGATAGGAGTGGTAACCAGAATTTAGTGGCCGACCACTTGAGTTGCCTTGAGCACATTAAGGATGATTCTACTCCTTTAGCGCCCGCGTGGAAAAGCAAAACTCCGAACGACGCGTCCGCATGAATGACGCGATCGCATGACGTGCGCGATCTGCATAATCTGCAGAATCGCTGGGGGCGATTTTGGACCCTGTTTTGACCCAGTTTTCGGTCTGAAAAAGCAGACTAGAGCCAGAGGACATGCAGAAACCAATGACAACATTCATTCTACACAGTTTTTAGTTTTTAGATCTAGTTTTACTCCTCCTCTAGGTTTTTTCTACACATCCATAGTTCTTAGGATTTTATTTTGCTCTTTGCATTGGGATATTGAAAAGAGTTATTACCTCATCAAGACTTCGTCATTCTAGTTCATTTTCTTTACTTGGCTTTGCTCTTCCATGTCCTTTAATTTACTCAATTTTACTATTGGATTATTTTAGAATTTATTAATACAAGAGTTACTTTTATTTTTAATTGGTTCCTTTGAGTTTTATTTATCATGTCTTTCTTTAATCCTCTTTTCTATGTTATGAATTCCACATTCACAATGAGCGAGTAGTTCCCTAACTTGATGGGGAGTTGGTTGAAAGGAACCCTTGAGTTGGAATGCTCAAAGGAGAAATTGTAATTGGGTTTATTGTTGGATTGCTCTCTAGTCACTAACGCCAGTCCTTCCAAGTAAGCGGATTGGGACTTGTGAATAGAAACAACATTCCAACTTGTTTGACTTTTCCTTACCTAGTAAGGGATCACTAAATAGAACAACCTTCAATTATCAATTAATCTTGAGAGTACTGCAACAAGAATAGGGCTTCCAACTAATCTACTCCCAGTCAAGGCTTTTATTTAAATTACTTAATTTCTCCAATTTAATTTCCTGTTTATTCAACTCAAACTCTTTTTGAAAACATCTGATTAGTAAAATAGCACACATTTCTGCAGCTCGTTGGGAGACGACCTGGGATTTATACTCCCAGTATTTTAATTTTAATTCTTGTGACAACCCTTTTTAAATTGATAAGCGGATTTCTGGTTGGTTAAGAACTATACTTGCAACGCATATCTTATAACAATTCTTAATTAGCCAATTTCCGTCACGTCGGCTAGCGCGTCGATGGTTGAATTGCAAGGGTGCGCGCAGTCGGCATGTACGCGAACGCGTCGGTGCCTGGTGCGAGTTGGGCACAAAGTGGGCATGACTCTCGGGTATTTGGCCCAAGAGTGGAATTTCACCACTGGCGCGCGCGCGCACTGTGCGCTGGTGCGTCGGTGCCCTTCTTCAAAGAAATATTTTTGTTTTCTTTATCTTTTTCACATCCTATCTATATGAACATTCTACCTATCCAACAAAATCAACAAAGCTAGCATTCCTATGCACTCAATCAATCGTCAAAAGATCACAAAATTCACAAGAAACGAAAGATACGAACAAGATGGTACAAACAAGGAAGATCTTACCACGGTAGGGTGCCTCCCACCAAGCACTTTTCTTTAACGTCCTTAAGTTGGACGGTCCTTTTCTTAAGCTTCCTCTCTCCTTAGTGCATCCTCCAATATGTATACCTCTAGCTCTCTTGGGGGCTTGCAACCATGATACTTCTTCACTGTATATCCATTCACTTTGAAAGTTGCTTCACTCTTGGGATCAAACAATTTCACCACTCTGTAGGGCTTCATCTCCTTCACCTTGAAAGGTCCTTCCCATCTAGAACGGAGCCTGCCAGGCATAAATCGAAGCCTTAAGTTGTAGAGGAGGACCTCATCACCTTTTTGAAAGTCCTTCTTTCGGATGTGATGGTCATGAAATGCCTTAGTCTTTTCCTTGTAAATTCGAGCATTCTCATATGACTCGTTCCTCAAACACTCAAGCTCTTCTAGTTGTAACTTCCTAGCTTCACCCGCCTTGGCTAAATCCATGTTGCACTGCTTTACCGCCCAATAGGCTCGATGCTCAATCTCCACCAGAAGGTGGCACGCCTTAGTGATGACAAGTCATCTTAGCCTAGTTTCACTAGCCTTTTTCTTTTGTTTTCATTTGAATTATGCACTTTCTTGAGCCATAAGCAAGCCAATTGGGTAGATTTTCATGCTTCCTTTGATTTAATCAACCATGTATGAATTCATGCTATTTCATGAGGTTTTATGCTATAATTGTCACATATTATGAAAGAATGAATATCTCATGATTTTGAGCATAGCTTTGATGTGTTTGGTTGATTAATGATAGGTGAAGAAAGCTTGGAGAAAGGTTGAAGCAAGAAGGAATGGCTAGGAGGAAGAGAGGACAAAAAGTTTGAGCAAAAGTTTGCCTCAAACTTTAGCTCAAACTTTTGGATTAATTTAAAACGAACCAGGGAGCAAAAAGCTTGACCAAAAGTTAGCCTCAAACTTTTGGGCAAACTTTTGGGCGAAAAGCTGGAGCAAAAGTTAGCCTCAAACTTTTGGGCTAACTTTTGGGCAAAAAGCTGGAGCAAAAGTTAGCCTCAAACTTTTTGGCTAACTTTTGGCATCACAAATCAACACCCTGGAGAGCAAAAGTTTGCGCCAACGTTAGCCCCTAACTTTTTGGCTAACGTTGGCGCATGAAAAACACACCCTGGAGAGCAAAAGTTTGCGCCAACGTTAGCCTCTAACTTTTTGGCTAACGTTGGCGCCATGAGTATGCAAGGGGAGGCCAACGTTGGAGCAAAAGTTAGACCCCTAACTTTTGCCCCAACGTTGGTATCAGCAAGGAAGGGTGGCTGATGTGAAAAGTTGGAGTAAAAGTTAGCCTCCAACTTTTACTCCAACTTTTACTCAAGCTTTCATGATTCCAACCCGGTTCAATTCGGTTCTTCTCCAAACTCCAAGAGCAATCAACCAAGGCCTCTATCAACCCAATTCCATCAAGAGCAAAGGCCCAATTGAAGGCTTGAAGACCATTTGAAGAAAGTGTATAAATAGCATAGGATTTAAGTTTTTAAGGGAGCTTCCCTTTTAGTTTTTCAGAATAGATTTCTTTTCGGTTTGCTTAGAGCTCACTTTTACATTTCTTAGCATTGTTGTTTTAATTCAAGAGAATTTGGGAGGAGAATTGATCTCTCTTCTTCCTTGTTCTTGCCCAGCACTCTTTACTTTTCTTGTCTTGGATTTTGGGTGGAGAATTGAAGAAATTCTGTTTCAATCTCACCTTGGGATCTTGTTTAATTTTCTGCTTAATTGAATTTCAGTCTCGGTTACTTGCTTCTTCATCTACTTTCTTTGCAATTTACAATTTCCTTTGCAGTTGTGCTTGTTGGATCTAGGAAGGCATTGAGATCTAGACTCGGTTTTCTAGTCTCTTGGGTCCTGAGATCTGAATTCCAATTTTACATCCTCTGTTTACTGCTTTTCATGCTCATTTACTTTTCTGTTTTAGATCCGATTCGATCCAAGTCTTCTTCTATTTCTCTGCTTGTTGCAATTTTACGTTTCCTTGTTTAATTTCTGCAAATCCAATTCCCAATTCCCTTTACAATTCAAGCCATTTACATTTCTTGCACTTTAAGATTCTGCAATTTAAATTTCTTGCGTTCTAAGTTTCTGCCATTTAATTTCTTGCTCTTTAAGATTCAGCACTTTAAATTCCAGTTCTCTTTAATTTCATGCAATTTACCCATTTCCTTCACTTTCTATGCAATTTCAATTCTGCAAATCACAAATCTCTCAACCAAATCTTGATTCGCTTGACTAAATCAACCACTAAACTAAAATTGCTCAATCCTTCAATCCCTGTGGGATCGACCTCACTCCCGTGAGTTATTATTACTTGATGCGACCCGGTGCACTTGCCGGTTAGATTTGGGTGTTTTGGAGAAATTCGTTTTTCCACAAAAATATCCCATCAAGTTTTTGGCGCCGTTGCCGGGGATTGATTAGATTGACAATGATTAAGTGAGGTGGTGATCTAGATCTAGCATTTTTATTTTCTGTTCCTTTAATTTTCAATTAACCCACTAACTGTTTGAATTTTTGCTTAAGCTAACTAAAACTTCATTCTAGCAATAGATTGAAGTGTCACTAGTTTGTGTGTTTCTTATGTTCTGCTTGTATGTCAGGTACAAGAAGAAATACACCCATCTTTCATGAACAAGACGAAAGAACTCTTAGAAGGTTAAGAAGAGCTGAAAAAGGGAAAAATATTGTTGGAGAAGAGGAATCAGAAGAAGAATTCCAAGATATGGAGGAACATTCAACCAATCCACCAGGTGGAGCAGACAACAACAATAACAATCCACCCCAGAGGAGAGTTTTAGCTTCCTATACTTTTGCAAATCCTAGACATTGTGGAAGTAGCATCTTAACTCCAAATGTCAATGCAAACAATTTTGAACTAAAGCCACAACTCATCACTTTGGTTCAAAACAATTGCTCTTTTGGTGGAGGACCACTTGAAGATCCGAACCAACACTATCCACCTTCTTGAGGATTTGTAACACTGTTAAAACTAATGGTGTGCCTCCTGACAGCTACAAGCTACTGCTATTCCCATTTTCTCTCAGAGACAAGGCCACTCAATGGTTGGAATCCTTTCCAAGAGACAGCATCAACAATTGGGATGATTTGGTAACCAAGTTCCTTGCCAAATTTTACCCACCTCAAAGGATCATAAGGTTGAAGACTGAGGTACAAACATTTACACAAATGGAGGCTGAACCCATCCATGAGGCATGGGAGAGATACAAGGCTCTAATCAGGAAATGTCCTCCTGAAATATTCACTGAGTGGGATAAGCTGCAGAATTTCTATGAGGGCTTAACATTGAAATCTCAAGAAGCTTTGGATCATTCAGCTGGAGGTTCCTTGCAACTCATGAAAACTGCAGAGGAAGCTCAAAATCTCATTGATATGGTGGCTAACAACCAATATTTCTTTGCTCATCAAGGAAACCGCCAACCATCACAAAGAAGAGGAGTAATGGAGCTTGAAGGAGTGGACTCAATCTTGGCTCAAAACAAGATGATGCAGCAGCAAATTCAACAACAATTTGAGCAAATGGCCAAGAGGATTGATAGTCTCCAAGTTGCAGCAGTTAACACTAGCCAACCATCAACCACATGGGGACAGAATGAAGAAACTCAAGAAGAACAACAACAAGAGCAAGTACAGTATATGCACAACCAAGGACCAAATGAAGTGTATGGTGATACATACAATCCATCCTGGAAGAACCACCCAAACCTCAGATGGGGAGATAATCAAACCCAAAACCAACAACTATGGCAGAGGAACTCAAACCAAAACAACCCAAGAAGCAACTAAAACCACAACCAACAGCAAAATAACCAAAACCCCTACAGAAAACCTCAAAACAACTACCCCAACCCCAACCAAAATGCCTACCATCCACCACCCACATCTCATAACCCACCTCAAGTATCACCTGAAGCCCAAAGAATCACTAACTTGGAGGCCGTGATAGACAAAATGTTGAAACACCAGGAAATGACAACCAAGAATCATGAAGCATCCCTGAAGAGCCTAGAGAGACAGATGGGGTAAATCTCCAAGCAGATTTCTCTTGAGAGACCCTTAAGCTCTCTGCCGAGTGACACAATTCCAAATCCTAAGGAAGAATGCAAGGCGATACAATTAAGGAGTGGGAGAACATTGATGAGCAATAATGACACTACAAAGAAGCAAGCAGAGGGCAGCAAAAGACCAATAGAAGATGAGGAGCAAACAAAGGAAGATGAAGCCAAGAATCAAGTTGTGATGCCAAACAAGAGCACTGAGAAACTCAAAGAGAAGGACAACTAACCACACGGTTCAAAAGAAGTAACTCAGGGACAGCAGCAAATAGGAAAGAGCATCACACCTCCACTGCCATATCCCCAGAGGTTCAACAAAGAGACTAAGGACCAACAATTTCATAAGTTCCTTGAGACTTTCAAAAAGCTGGAAATCAATATTCCCTTGGCTGAAGCACTTGAGCAAATGCCTCTGTATGCCAAGTTTTTGAAGGAGCTTATCAATAAGAAAAGAAGTTGGGATGAGAAAGATACCATACTACTTACTGAGGAATGCAGAGCATTGATTCAAAAGGGACTTCCCCCTAAACGTGAAGATCCTGGGAGTTTCTTTCTACCCTGTGCCATTGGTAACATGACCATCAGCAAGGCGCTGTATGATCTAGGGGCTAGTATCAATCTGATGCCCTCCTCTCTAGTGAAAAAGCTGCGCATGAAAGAAGTGAAACCAGTACAGATGTCTTTAGAATTGGTGGACAAATCAGTAGTGTACCCAAGGGGTATAGTTGAGAACCTTCTAGTCAAAGTAGACAAATTCATTTTCCCTGCTGATTTTGTGATCTTGGAATCTGATGAGGATGATAGTGACTCTATTATACTGGGAAGGCCATTCTTGGCCACTGCTAGGGCCATTGTAGACGTAGAAAAAGGAGAGTTGACCCTTAGGCTACATGATGAAAGTGTCACACTGAGTGTCTCTCCAGAAATAAAGTTCATCAATAAAAAAGAAGAAAGCATGGAAACTGACGAGATAGAACTGCAGAGGAAGGAAGAAATTGACAAGATGATCAGCAATCACCTCCCAAAGCAAGAAGTAGATAATGCAGCATGGGAAGAAGAAAAAGAACTTGTACAGAGCGATGAAGAGATTCATGAAAGCATTGATGTGTTAGTTATCAAGAAGAAGAATCCCAAAATGAAGCCCACTTGCAAGCAGAAAGGATCAATAAGAGGAAGGAAGAAGAATGAAAACAGAATCAAAAAGGGTTGGAAGAACAAAAAAATTCCAACAGAAGGGCTTTCCAAAGGTGATAAAGTGCAATTGATTTATCAACAACTAGGATCAAGCCAACAGACTGATGATTACTACATTGTCAGCAAGATACTCTCATTAGAACATGCTGAAATTGAGCACCAAAGAACAAAGAGGAGAATCACAGTCAGGGGAGACAAGTTGAGGCACTACAATCATCAACCACCATAAAAGGAAAGCCCCAATGTCAAGCTAATGACAATAAAGAAGCGCTTGTTGGGAGGCAACCCAACCTGAGGTAATTTTCCTTTCATAGCTATTTCAATAAAAAGGTTAAATGATTGGTATGTATTGCAAGGAGCTAAGTTTGGTGTTTCACACCAAAACAATTTAAGGGAGAATCAAGGATTCTAAGTTTGGTGTTCCACCAAAATCTCATTTAAAAGCACATTCTCACCTTCTGCACAAAGGGATTACTAGCTCCAAGCAATCTGATAAATCATTTAATCATTGTCTGTTTCTAGTTTTTAGTTTTATTACCTTTAGCAAAGACTTAGGCTTTCACATATGGTTATTTTAATGCATAAGAAACATGGCAAGGGACTAAGTTTGGTGTTCACACACCAAAGTAAGTTCAAACGCCTACAAGAAAGTCTTGCACACTAACCAGTCATCTAAGGGCTTGAGAAACAAGCAACTTCCATTAACACTGCAGGAATTCAATCACTCTCTTGGGAGGACTACACACCATTAGCTGAGAGAAAGAAGAAGAAGCCACCAAGAGGTTGTATTGTCACTTAACTCCATCAGCATTGAATTGCTCTAAATTGGAAGTGTGAATATGCCCATCTTAACAGTAACTGTTAGTTTAATAGTCTTTGCATTATGTTTGTTTCCCTTAAAATAAGTAAGCTAGTCTATGTGTGTGCTTGTGTGTTTACTTTCACTGAACAAAAAGCATGCTTTGTCCCCTGCATTTTCAATTCAATAAAAGAAATGTTTGAATGTGAAGTGAGATAGTTCTCTGTTAGATAGAAGTACAATAAAAGTAAGTGGTGGTGTGTATGTGTGATTGTATAATAGCTCACTTTTAGTGAATAAAAGAACTAGGATGTCTCCTTCTAAGTAGAAAGTGACCTACTGTCTATGAATCTCAATCAAATAAAAATCCTTGGTTAGAAAGAAAAACAAAAAGAGAAATAAAAAAAAGGGAGAAAAAGAAATAGCCAAAGAGTGGCAGAACAAAAGAAAAACAAAAAGAAACAAAGCTGGACACCAATAGCTTGAACCTTAGAACATATGCCTGTGGTGTCTTTGTATTAGGATCTGCTTGGATTATTAAGTTCTTTGGAGTGCATCAACACTTGATGACTTGGGTTAACTAACCCGGGATCATCAACTGAAAGTCCACTATCAAGAGCAACCTAACTACAAGGCATTTAGTAGCCCAAAGAGGTGTTGGGCATCAATGTTCTAAGAAGGAATGTGAGCCAAGTGTCTATAGTGAATAATGTGTCAAGTATAAAGAAAAGGAAATGAACTTGCTACACATGACACTCAAATAAAGCTTATGAACAAGATAATAGCCAAGGATAAAGGAATAATGAGAGGTCATAGCAGTATGTTACTTGAAGCTTGAAGGAGGCTTTCTAGGCTTAAGAATCAATAAGAGGTGAGTGTGTACATATCCACATAAAACCCCATGAACTACCAATAACACTCTACTAGCATGAACATCCTCTTCCATTTCATTCTTTCTTCTCAAAAAATTATTTCTTGCTTGGGGACAAGCAAGCTTTAAGTTTGGTGTTGTGATGACAAGTCATCTTAGCCTAGTTTCACTAGCCTTTTTCTTTTGTTTTCATTTGAATTATGCACTTTCTTGAGCCATAAGCAAGCCAATTGGGTAGATTTTCATGCTTCCTTTGATTTAATCAACCATGTATGAATTCATGCTATTTCATGAGGTTTTATGCTATAATTGTCACATATTATGAAAGAATGAATATCTCATGATTTTGAGCATAGCTTTGATGTGTTTGGTTGATTAATGATAGGTGAAGAAAGCTTGGAGAAAGGTTGAAGCAAGAAGGAATGGCTAGGAGGAAGAGAGGACAAAAAGTTTGAGCAAAAGTTTGCCTCAAACTTTAGCTCAAACTTTTGGATTAATTGAAAACGAACCAGGGAGCAAAAAGCTTGACCAAAAGTTAGCCTCAAACTTTTGGGCAAACTTTTGGGCGAAAAGCTGGAGCAAAAGTTAGCCTCAAAATTTTGGGCTAACTTTTGGGCAAAAAGCTGGAGCAAAAGTTAGCCTCAAACTTTTTGGCTAACTTTTGGCATCACAAATCAACACCCTGGAGAGCAAAAGTTTGCGCCAACGTTAGCCCCTAACTTTTTGGCTAACGTTGGCGCATGAAAAACACACCCTGGAGAGCAAAAGTTTGCGCCAACATTAGCCCCTAACTTTTTGGCTAACGTTGGCGCCATGAGTATGCAAGGGGAGGCCAACGTTGGAGCAAAAGTTAGACCCCTAACTTTTGCCCCAACGTTGGTATCAGCAAGGAAGGGTGGCTGATGTGAAAAGTTGGAGTAAAAGTTAGCCTCCAACTTTTACTCCAACTTTTACTCAAGCTTTCATGGTTCCAACCCGGTTCAATTCGGTTCTTCTCCAAACTCCAAGAGCAATCAACCAAGGCCTCTATCAACCCAATTCCATCAAGAGCAAAGGTCCAATTGAAGGCTTGAAGACCATTTGAAGAAAGTGTATAAATAGCATAGGATTTAAGTTTTTAAGGGAGCTTCCCTTTTAGTTTTTCAGAATAGATTTCTTTTCGGTTTGCTTAGAGCTCACTTTTACATTTCTTAGCATTGTTGTTTTAATTCAAGAGAATTTGGGAGGAGAATTGATCTCTCTTCTTCCTTGTTCTTGCCCAGCACTCTTTACTTTTCTTGTCTTGGATTTTGGGTGGAGAATTGAAGAAATTCTGTTTCAATCTCACCTTGGGATCTTGTTTAATTTTCTGCTTAATTGAATTTCAGTCTCGGTTACTTGCTTCTTCATCTACTTTCTTTGCAATTTACAATTTCCTTTGCAATTGTGCTTGTTGGATCTAGGAAGGCATTGAGATCTAGACTCGGTTTTCTAGTCTCTTGGGTCCTGAGATCTGAATTCCAATTTTACATCCTCTGTTTACTGCTTTTCATGCTCATTTACTTTTCTGTTTTAGATCCGATTCGATCCAAGTCTTCTTCTATTTCTCTGCTTGTTGCAATTTTACGTTTCCTTGTTTAATTTCTGCAAATCCAATTCCCAATTCCCTTTACAATTCAAGCCATTTACATTTCTTACACTTTAAGATTCTGCAATTTACATTTCTTGCATTCTAAGTTTCTGCCATTTAATTTCTTGCTCTTTAAGATTCAGCACTTTAAATTCCAGTTCTCTTTAATTTCATGCAATTTACCCATTTCCTTCACTTTCTATGCAATTTCAATTCTGCAAATCACAAATCTCTCAACCAAATCTTGATTCGCTTGACTAAATCAACCACTAAACTAAAATTGCTCAATCCTTCAATCCCTGTGGGATCGACCTCACTCCCGTGAGTTATTATTACTTGATGCGACCCGGTGCACTTGCCGGTTAGATTTGGGTGTTTTGGAGAAATTCGTTTTTCCATAAAAATATCCCATCACTTACCGTAGACGATCCGGAAAGGACTCATCCCTTTCGGAGTCTTGTAGGCCGTTCTATACGCCCATAGTGCATCTACTAACCGGAGGCTCCAATCCTTTCTTTGTGGATTGACCACTTTCTCCAAGATTCTCTTGATTTCCCGGTTGGACACTTCCGCTTGTCCATTTGTTTGCAGATGATAAGCAGTAGCAACCTTATGCGACACTCCATAGCGCTTGAGCAATACTTCTACCTTCCTGTTACAAAAGTGGGATCCTTGGTTGCTCACGATTGCTCGTGGCGACCCGTAACGGTATACAATGTGATTCCTAATGAAAGAAACAACGGCATTGGCGTCGTCAAGGCGGGTAGGTACGACCTTTAACCACTTTGACACGTAGTCAACCGCTAACAGAATATACAGATACCCACTAGAGTTGGGAAACGGTCCCATAAAGTCAATGTCCCATACATCAAATATCTCACAGAACAACATAGGTTGCTGAGGCATTTCATCCTTTTGGGATGCGTTTCCTAACTTCTGACACTGATTGCAAGACACACATAACCGGTTACCATCCTTGAATAAGGTTGGCCACCAGAATCCACAATCCAACACTTTTTTAGCGGTCCTTTGTGGGCCAAAGTGGCCACCACATTCGGACGAATAACAAGCTTCAAGAATTGGTTGGAATTCAGACTCCGGGACACATCTTCGAATTACTTGGTCTAAGCCCCTCTTCCACAAGTGAGGGTCATCGTAAATATAGTATTTGGAATCACTCCACAACTTGTCCCTTTGGTTTTTCGAAAAGTTGGGAGGAAAGATTCTTGCAACCAAGTAGTTCGCCATTGGGGCAAACCAAGGAAAGCTATCCGACACAACATGCAAACTATCCAATGGGAATGAGTCATTGATCGGAAATGGATCAATTTTTAAATTCTCAATGCGGCTTAAATGATCCGCAACCAGGTTTTGAGATCCACTCCGATCCCTAAACTCAATGTCGAATTCTTGCAAAAGCAAGATCCAACGTATGAGTCTAGGCTTTGACTCATTCTTTGTCAATAAGTACTTTAAAGCTGCATGATCCGTGTATACCACTATCTTTGAACCTAGTAAATAAGATCTGAATTTATCTAAAGCATGAACAATAGCTAGGAGTTCTTTTTCAGTAGTGGTATAGTTGGATTGTGCTGCATCTAGTGTCTTAGAAGAGTAAGCAATGACATAAGGGAGTTTACCATCGCGCTGTGCAAGCGCGGCACCCACAGCATGGTTTGACGCATCGCACATTATCTCAAATGGCAACGTCCAGTTGGGGCCTCGCACAATTGGTTCCGTGGTAAGAACTCTCCTTAGCTCTTCAAAAGCTTTTACACATTCACCATCAAACTCAAAATCCACATCTTTTTGGAGTAGGCGCGACAATGGCAAAACAATCTTGCTGAAATCCTTGATAAAGTGCCTATAAAATCCTGCATGTCCCAAAAACGAGTAGACCACCCTCACGAATGAGGGGTGAGGCAAAGTGGTGATAACATCGACCTTGGTCGGGTCTACAGAAATGCCTTCATGAGATACTACATGTCCTAACACTATACCTTGTTGTACCATAAAGTGACATTTTTGAAAATTTAAGACAAGGTTAGTGTCAACACATCTAGCTAGGACCTTGGCCAAGCTCTCTAAACAAAAATCGACTGAAGTACCATAAACGCTGAAGTCGTCCATAAAGACTTCCAGGCAATTCTCCATTAGATCAGAGAAGACACTCGTCATGCACCGCTGAAAAGTAGCGGGTGCGTTAAATAGTCCAAATTGCATCCTTTTATAGGCAAAGGTGCCAAACGGACAAGTAAACGTGGTCTTCTCCTGATCTTCAGGAGCAATATGTATCTGGAAGTAGCCAGTAAATTCATCAAGAAAGCAGTAGTGAGATTTACCTGCCAAGCAGTCTAGCATTTGATTGATGAAGGGTAAGGGGTAATGGTCCTTCCGTGTGGCGGCATTCAATCTTCTGTAGTCAATACATACTCGCCACGCATTTTGTACTCTTTTAGTGACCATTTCACCATCGTCCTTCTCGACCGTTGTGATACACGACTTCTTGGGGACAACTTGAACCGGGCTCACCCACTCACTGTCGGAAATTGGGTATATGATATCCGCATCCAGTAATCGGGTGACCTCTTTCTTCACTACATTGAGAATGGTTGGGGTTGAGCCTCCTTTGCGGTTGCCTAACCGGCTTAGCTCCATCTTGGAGAAATATCCTATGCATGCACTTGTGGGGGTCAATTCCCACAATATCTGCTAGGCTCCATCCTATTGCTTTCTTGTACTTTCTGAGAACATCTAGGAGCTTTCCCTCTTCTTTACTTGAGAGCTCACTAGCAATAATGACCGGAAACCTTTGGTTATCCTCTAAGAAAGCATACTTCAAATGAGATAGAAGGGGCTTCAATTCACTTTTTTATCTCAAGTTGAGGTTCCTTTTCATCAATCTCATGGGATTCATTCTCGACAACTTCTTCATGTTCATCTTCTTGGTCATCCGTCTCCTCAACAATGGGTAGCACAACTTGTCATGGTCTTCTTCTTGCACTTCCGCTACCACTTCATCAATCACATCACATCGGAGTACGGAATGTTCTTCGGGAGGATGTTTCATGGCTTCCTCTAAATTGAACTTGATAGTCTTGTCTCCAACCCCAAAGGAATATATACCGGTGAAGGCATCTAACTTGAATTTGGAGGTTTTGAGGAAGGGTCTACCAAGTAGAACAGAGGAGGGGCTTCTATTTTCTGTTGGAGGCATTTCAAGGATGTAAAAGTCAACCGGAAAAACCAAATCCTTAATTGCCACGAGTACATCTTCCGCTATCCCCATCACTATGATCACACTCTTATCGGCTAAGGCAAACCTCGCCGCCGACTTCTTTAATGGAGCTAAATTCAACCGCACATAGATAGAAAATGGCATGATGCTTACACAAGCTCCCAAGTCACACATACAATCATGAAAAGTGTATCCACCAATACAACAAGACACTAAGCACGGTCCAGGGTCACCACATTTTCTTGGAATAGGTTTCATCAAGGAAGAAATTGAACTACCCAAGGATAATATCTCCAATTCTCCTATCCTATCCTTATGTGTACACAAGTCTTTCAAAAATTTTGCATACTTTGGAATTTGTGGAATAGTATCAAGGAGTGGTATGGTTACCTCAACCTTTTTGAACACTTGAAGCATGTTCAAATCAAACTCCGGTGTCTTCTTCGCCTTCTTCACCATGGAAGGAAATGGAATAGGAATTGACTCATCCACTATAGCTTTCCTCTTGGGTTCCTTGAGGTTTACTCCTTCTTCCTCATGCCTTTTGTCTACCACCTCTTCTTCATGTTGAGCTTCAACAGCTATCTCTTCCTCATGAATTTCTCCCATGACCCTTGGAGGTATCTTCTCTAATGTAGTTCCCGACCGTAGAGTGATGGCATTGAGACCGCCTCTTGGGTTTGGTTGGGGTTGGGATGGAATGTTAGAGGAACTTGAGGGTTGATTGGTGTTGTTATTGGGGGTTGGTGATTGGCTTGACATGTTCATCTTTGAAAGCATGTTGGTGAGGTTGGCCAATTGAGTATTCAAGGCCTCGAATTGAGCCTTGTTGCTCTCATCTCGTTTTTCCATAGCGGCTCTAAGCTCATCAACTTGATTGTTGGAAGATGGAGGAGTTTGGTTTTGATTTTGTTGTCTATGGTGTGGTGCTTGGTACTTGGTGTAGTTATTTTGGTTTTGGTTGGAGTGGCCTTGGTTGGCTTGGTAGTTGGTGTTGTTATGGTGGTATTGGGATGAAGATTGGTTGTTGTTGTGATGAGAAGAAGAGTTGTTCCACCTTTGATTTTGATTACTTCCTTGTGCATTATCTCTCCATCCTTGATGTTGATTACCACCTTGATGGTAGTTGTTTTGACCATGAGAATGGTAGAGTGGACGGTTGTTGTAATTCACATTGGCTACCACAAGGGCATGTTCCTCTTGAATTTGATGGCATTGGTCGGTGTAATGTGTGGTGCTAGAGCACAAACCACAAATTCTAGGAGGGCCTTCAAGTTGAGCAACCAGAGGTGGGGCTTGGACGGCTTGGATGGAGTAGTATTCCTTTTGATCCCTTTGGATTTGTGTAAGGATGGTGGTCATATCCCCAAGTGCCTTGGTCAGACTTGCTTCGGAGGGGGATGGTTCTACCACACCCTTGAGAGGATTACTTCTCACCCTTGTGTGTTGTGTAGCTTCGACAACATCCTTTATCAAATTCCAAGCTTCTCCCTCCGTCTTGTTTTTCGAAAGGGAACCGCCACTAGAAGCGGTGAGCAATCTTTTATCTTCCGCACAAAGACCTCCGGTAAAGTAGCTAATGAGCAAGTGAGTGGTCATTCCGTGGTGTGGACATAACTCCAATAACCTCTTGAACCGAGACCAATACTCGTACAAACTCTCTTGGTCTCTTTGTATTATACCCGAAATCTCTTTTCGGATGTAGTCGGTCTTCTCCGGTGGGAAGAACTTATCAAGAAACTCTCTTCTCAAGAAATCCCAATTAGTCACAATCTCATCCGGTAGCGAGTAGAACCATGTTTTTGCTTGCGCTTCAAGAGAGAAAGGGAACGCAAAAACCATGATAGCTACCTCATCGGCTCCATGCCTTCAAGCCGTAGAACAAGCAACTTGAAAATCCTTCAAATGTCGGATGGGCTCTTGACCCGGCAACCCATGATACTTAGGAAGTAGATTTATCAAGCTACTCTTCAACTCAAAGTTTGGATCAAGGTTGGGATACCTTGCTTGCAACGGTTGAAGTATGATATCCGGAGCTTCTTGCTCATGCAAAGTGATCCAGCGTGGCTCCGCCATGTGTGGCTCACCTGTAGGATGCAAAGATGTATTAGTAGTGTCAACAGAAGAGTAGGAAGTAGCGGACTTCAAGTCACTCTCGGTGACGTCTAGTGAACAATTTGCCATAGTTGCCATGTTGTTAGGCGACGCGCACGCGTAGATCACACAAACGCATGACCTTGCGAAAGTTCAATCGACGCGTACGCGTGACATAGCCACATGCTGTACATATCAGAATTCGCTGGGGGCGATTTCTAGGCTGGTTTTGGCCCAGTTCCAAGCCCGAAAACACA
Source organism: Arachis hypogaea (assembly GCF_003086295.3). Taxonomy (NCBI): domain Eukaryota; kingdom Viridiplantae; phylum Streptophyta; class Magnoliopsida; order Fabales; family Fabaceae; genus Arachis; species Arachis hypogaea. The sequence continues at coordinate 102,580,578 of NC_092054.1, read as the reverse complement.
TAATAGAATCTGCAGAGTAGAGGAATCATTCATTCATTCAGAGGAGTCATACACACAACTTTCATTCACATAATTTTAGGTTTTAGATGTAGTTTTCTAGAGAGAGAGGCTCTTTCCTCTCTCTAGATTTTAGGTTTCCTAGTTTTATCTCTTCTTAATTCCAGCATTCTATCTTAGTTTAATTTAGTTTCTCTTCTACTCTTATTTATTCTAGCATTCTAGTTTATTTATTTCCCTTGTTGATTACTTTATGTTGCCACTTTAGTTTATGAGTTTTCATGTTAGATTTGATTCTCTATTTAATGCAATTTGAGGTATTTCATATTTATGATTGCTTTTTTCTATTTGTGTTATTGATGCTTACAATTGGTTATTTGGATTTTATTGTCTCTTATTGCTTTTCTATGCTTTTATGCTATGCCTTCCAAGTGTTTGATAGAATGCTTGATTGGATTTTAAGTTAGATTTTTCTCCTCTTGGTTTGGTAAACTAATTGGAGACTCTTGAGTTATCAAACTCCTTTGTTGATTGATAATTGAGAAGTTGCTAGTTGATTTGGATTCTTCTAAAGCTAGTCTTTCCTTAGGAGTTGACTAGGACTTGAGGAATCAAATTGATTCATCAACTTGACTTTCCTTCATAGTTAGAGGTTAACTAAGTGGGAGCAATGGACAATTGATATCACAATTGGTAAGGATATCTAGGATAGGACTTCTAATTCTCATACCTTGCCAAGAGCTTTCTTAATTATTAGTTTATTTTCCTATCATTTACATTCCTTGTTCAACCTTTCAAAAATCCAAAAAGATACAATCTCATAACGAATTATAAGTAACACACCTCCCTGCAATTCCTTGAGAGACGACCCAAGGTTTAAATACTTCGGTTTAATTTTATTGGGTTTGTTTTAGTGACAACCAAATTTTTGTATGAAAGGATCATTATTGGTTTAGAAACTATACTTGCAACGGAAATTTATTGTGAATTCTTTACTAGCAAAAATCCATTCATCAGTTGTCTCCCTCCTCGCATCTTCCTGTTTCTGTTCATCTTTTTCAAGCACAGGTTTGTTCTAGGTTTGAAATATTATTAAGTTAATATGTTGTTGAAATGCAATACAACAACAAATTTAAACTGTTAGCGTTGTATGGCTTTCTGTTAGAACTTGTGGTTTAACATTGTTTATGTTTGGATTTTTATTTTTTATTTGATATTTATTTTTTTCTGAACTCTATTTGTGCTATAATTTATTGGCATGAGGGTTTATGCTAGGTTTAAAAACTTTGTCAAATAGTTGATTTATTTGTTGTTAATCTTATTATTGATTAGTTTGTGATACTGAATAGAATATGTGGTTATGTTAGATGCAAGTTTAAATTGCTGTTAATCAAAGTTGAATGTTGAGGTTATAAAACAGAGCTATTAATCTTATGTATGTGTTTGGAATTGGAATGTGATTTCAGTTTTTAATTTGTTTGGAATTGGAATTGTTATCTTACATTTTTTTAATTTATTTGGAATTGGAATGTGATTTTAGTTTCAATTCTGACCTCATTGATTATAGTGTCCTTAATTCTTTTGTTACACATTTCATATAAAAATACTAGTGATGAATTGTTGATAGATAAAATCTTAATGTGTATCTTTTTCAATCTTGTTCTTTTGCTTTTCAAGGTTGAATTGGGAGTGTTTTTATGGTTGGACTTGTGACAAAATAATTGCCTTTGAGCTTTTTCGCTATTTTGGTTTTGCAAGTGTTCCTATGCTCATTTCAGTGTATGTAAAATTGTACTGAGACTGAGAATTTGGTTTTCAAGACATTTATGTGTGCACTTATGAATTTTATTTTTCCAACTGAATGTAGGTCTCATGGGGATTCTACAGACTACAGTTAATAACTATCTTTTCAATATTTGATAAACTAAAATGTTTTAAGATAAAGTAGAAGTTAAATTTCAGTTAAATATCATTTTCTGTCACAATTCTTTAGATGTCTTTGCCATGAGTTCTTAAATTATGGATACTAAACTTTTAGTTTTACCTGAGGGGTGAGAGGTGACACAATGTTTGAGGATCGTTTGATTTTATCTCCATATTCTATATTCTGTTTCGTTTCAATTTTATTTTAGTTTTATCCTTTAATATTTTATTTGATTCCATTTTTAAGTAGTAAAAAGTTATTTTTAAGTAGTAAAAAGTAGCTGTCACTACTTTAAAGAAGCATTTAATTGAGGATTGAAACTTGATATATGCTTTATCTCCATCTTCAATTATAATTTCTTTCAATAAATTTTATGCAGGAAATATACCCTGGTATTGGAGATTACTCGCTAGAATGTTATTATTATTTGTGGTTTGATGACAGGAAGAACCTGCCTAAAGTTTATTGATCATACAAAAATCATAATCTGTTGATCAATTATACTTCAAACGTGAATTGCATATCTATATAAATGTGAATGGTTACATTTTGCATATCCTGTAACTATTTCTTATACAAATTATATAAATTATTTAATAAAGTCCTTCGCTTGCCCTGCTTTAGACTCCTTTTATCTATGCACCTACTTCCTTTGAGTTTTCAGTTATTAATCTATAAATGAAAATTGTTGAATATGTAACATCCCTTCCAGCAAAATACCTTGCTTAAGTCAGTGTATTTCTACTAAAAGGAACATTACGTAACCTTTTCTAGTATTAATTACTTAATTATCAAGCTTTTGTATCGAGTTCGTGTTTCAGATTTAAGAAACTGCCAGAAAATTTTGTTTTTATTCATTAAAGTCATAATTCAAATATAATGCTATAAAGTTTACTTTCAAAATGCATAAGATTTTATCTATCAATCTATTAACGAGCTCAAATAATTATTTCTAATTTAAATTATAAAGTAAGCATACTAATCAAATTTTATAAAATACGGTTAAACTCGAAATATCAATTACCTATTTATAAATATCAATATCACATAGATGCATATGATGAATGTCTAGTCCTAGTACAGGCCATGAGCTCATGTGTCGGTTGGCACCCACATTCCTGACATTTATCCGGTCACGAGTTCACGATTTCCCGGATACGATTTTCCGTTCAAATAAATGTGTATATAATTATTAGCAGCTCTATTGAGACAGCCTCTGCTTTCTACTCCCAGGAAATATATACTCTTGGGAACGGAAAATTGCTGTAGGTATCCTAGTTTCCCTACAGAAGTTCTTGGGTTGCCTCAGGGTAACAAACGAATAAACAAACATTTCTTGGGTTGCTTTAAGCAACAAATAAATAAATAATTATCTCTTGGATTGTCTCAAGCAACAAATAAATAAACAATAAGTACTTTACTCTTTCCTTTTTCTTTCATAACTGCAAATACGCAAGTGGGACAAGACCCACGCCCTTGCCAACAACCTCATAAACCAAATAATCTTTTCTCAAAAGAATCATTGAAGTTATTATCATTAAACAAGCCTTAAATATTTATTTTGATTAAGTCCCTATACTTTTATAAAAATCTGGACATGATCTCTTCTGAAAATAGCACTTAACCACCCTTATGGGTCCAAATCAAACAATTTACCAAACTATTTTCAACCTTTCCAGTATCAAATCAATTCAGAATCACACAAATTTCAACATTGAATCAGTCATATAACGCTAAGGTTCAACTTTAATTTTATAAACTCATAATTGTCACAAAGACATCCTCAACACTCTATCTTATTTTCTGTTTTTTTATAGCAAATAAACTCGGAAGTGCGCAAACTTTATGTCCAGGCGTTCATCTTGAAATAAGCTTTCTAACAAACCAAAGCTCATAATTTTCTGATTTCTCTAGCCTTAGGAATAGAGGAAAAATCGTGACGGTTCTACAGTGCGTAAAACCATAAAACAGCAGCAGCATGTGATATTCAAAATTTAGTATAAAATCCAAGTTAAATCCAATGACCTTAAAAACTAATATGGTTCAACTCCACTCATCCAGGTTTCTTTTCCAATATGGTATCAGCGCAGTCCTTCCTGTAGAGCCTTGGGAGTGGACTGACTATGCTTCATTGCATACTCTGAGTGTCTGTCATGCTTTCTAACTTGTTCTGATGATAAGAGTTTATGTTTTATATGCATGACTGTCTGATGATTAATGCTATTAGTTTACCGTTGCATACTTCATGGTATCAAGTTTGGCCAACTTAATACTAATGACTTATGTATATGGAAACACTAATGGGTTATCATAGACGAAATAGAAATGATAGGTAACACGAATCACGAGGTTTTGGAAAACGTTAGAAATTAAGTTGTAGGGGGTTTACTTAAACAGTTTTAATTTAAGAATGTCCACAAGGTTTATTGAGTAAATTGCAAATAGGTTTAATTGTTGTGAGTGATTAAATTGATGATATGGATGCTGAATTGTGCCTGTGAAGTGTGACTGGAATTATTGATTAGTGATATTAATTGGTTATGCGAATTGTGAATTGTTTGACAAATAATTGTTGTGAATGCTGAATCCTGATGGATTATATTGGTTGATTATTGTTGAGCTGGTTATTGTAACGGATTTAGTTGTTATATTGATTGGAGTTAGGTTTAGAGGATAGTTGGAGAGCTGAATTTTGAAAAGTTGAACTAATTTGTTGAAAAACTGAATTTTGAATTGAACAGCAAGATTTGAAAGTGAGCCAGTAACTCAATAGTGATTGAAATGATAAGAAATTAAAAGCTAAGAAAAGTATAATAAGTATAATTGTTAAGATTTAATTATGAAGATTCTGTATTAACTGGAACATTAGTTATGATTTTTCCATGTTAAATCGTTAGATCTGATTTTCTGCACTATTTTAAATGAAGTTAGAAATTTTGAAGAACTATAACTAATTCTGTGATGATCAGAAATTGCGTGAGACCAAGTATGGATTAAGCTTGGGAATATAGGGAGCTGGACTAGTGAATTTGAGACTTTTTCATTAAGTTTATGATTTATGGTGAATTTTTGAATTATGGATGTCAAATCTGATTTTTCTGCAGAATTCTTAACACAACAGCAGCTTGTTTTCTCTACTGGAAATTATCCAGTTTGAATTTCGAAATGAAACTAATTTTAAATGAAACTTTGGTCTTATCACTTTAATTTCATAAAAAGTCAGAATTTTTGGAGTTATGGTTTTAAAGTTATGGATTTTTGAAATAAGATGCACTATGCAGTAAAAATCAGGTTTTGTTTTCTAAGTCAGTAATTTTGAGACTTTATAATTTTTAATTCTGAAGTTATATTGAGATACAATCAATTGGAGGTGAATTTTGAGTATGTTTAGCATGTATGATTTAAATTTCAGGGTTTTCCATGTTTTAAAGAGTGAGTTATGGGACTTGGAATAGGATATATTCATTGGCTTTTAAACAGAATTCTGCAGGAAACTACTCAACTTCCGAGTTACATAACTCGTTCATTAAAATTGATATTGACCTGGAACCAATTCGAAAAGAAACCTGGATGTGTGGAGTTGAACCATATTAGTTTTTAAGGTCATTGGATTTAACTTGGATTTTATACTGAATTTTGAATATCACATGCTGCTGCTTTTTTCTGGTTTTACGCACTGCAGAGCAGTCACGGTTTTTCCTCTATCACTAAGGCTAGAGAAATTTGAAAATTATGATCTTTAGTTTGTTAGAAAGCTTATTCCAAGATGAATGCTTGGACATAAAGTTTGCGCAATTCCGAGTTTATTTGCTATATAAAAAATAGAAAAGAAGATAGAGTGTTGACGATGTCTTAGTGACAGTTATGAGTTTATAAAATTAAAGATGAACCTTAGCGTTATATGGCTGATTCAATGTTGAAATTTGTGATTCTGAATTGATGTGATACTGGAGAGGTTGAAAAGAGTTTGGTAAATTGTTTGGTTTGGACCCGTAAGGGTGGTTAAGTCCTATTTTCAGAAGAGATCATGTCCGAATTTTTATAAAAGTATAAGGACTTAATCAAAATAAATATTTAAGGCTTGTTTAATGATAATAACTTCAATGATTCTTTTGAGAAAAGATTATTTGGTTTATGAGGTTTTTGGCATGGGCGTGGGTCTTGTCCCGCTTGCGTATTTGCAGTTATGAAAGAAAAAGGAAAGAGTAAAGTACTTATTGTTTATTTATTTGTTGCTTGAGGCAACCCGAGAGATAATTGTTTATTTATTTATTGCTTGAAGCAACCCAAGAGATATTTGTTTATTTATTTTTTGCTTGAAGCAATCCAAGAGATGTTTGTTTATTTGTTTGTTGCCCTAAGGCAACCCAAAAGCTTCGGTAGGGAAACTAGGATACCTACAGCAATTTTCCGTTTCCAAGAGTATATATTTCCTAGGAGTAGAAAGCAAAGGCTGTGTCAATAGAGCTACTAATAATATATGCGCATTTATTTGAATGGAAAATCGTATCCAGGAAATCGTGAACTCGTGACTAGATAAATGTCGGGAATGTGGGTGCCAACCGACACATGAGCTCATGGCTTGCACTAGGACTAGACATTCATCATATGCATCTATGTGACATTGTTTGGGTGTGCACATTGTAATTGGTTTGCCTATCTGAATAATTCTGTTTAACTGCTAGTTGCTATACTTGATGTAATTGCTCTTGATTGTGTTTGAACCTCATTACTTGTGTTTGTAACTGATTGGCTGGGTTGTAGTGAATTGGGTGTTGATTGAATTGCTTGAGCCTGAGGCCGTGATTAGTTTGTGGTTGAGGTGTAGTAAAGTATGAAAGATTAAGCTAGTTCAGCATAGACTTAATGAACCTATTGATGAGTCCATATTTTCCAGTATATTTTGGTTTGATTTGAGTGGATTTTATCGTGTAAACCCACATTTATTCACCTAAATAGCATGTTTTGTGTTTTCTCTCTAGATTGTGGCTAAATGTAAAAACAACCGTTTTTGAGCTTAAATTAGTGATTTTAATCCCACTTTTATGCCATTCGATGCCATGACATATTTGTTGAGTGATTTTAGGTCCTAGAGGCAAGTTTGGCAAGGCAAAAGTGGAAGAAAGCATGTACAAAGGGAGAAAACATGAAGAAAACAAAGGAGAAGCACACAACCATGTGTGCGTACGCACAACTCCCTGTGCGTACGCACAGGTACCAGTGCGTGCCTTCATTAAAAAGGCACGTGACTCACGATTTTGGGGCTCTTTTGACCCATTTCTGAAGGCTTGGAGGCTGAAATCAAGGGTTATATGAAGGAGCAACAACACATAACAAGGGAGCACACTTTAGATTAGGAAAAACACATTAGGAGTAGGAGTAGTGTAGATTAGGAAATTCTCTCTTAGGTTTAATTAGGGTTTATAGCATTTTATACTTTAAGTTTTGATTTGGAATTATAGCAATTGCATTGTAAGTATTTCTTTAATTTCTCTTTTAATTACTACACTTGTTCTACACTTGCTCCTATTTCAATTTCTTTTGTTAATATATATATATATATATAGTTTGCAATTTTGAGTTTTGGTTTATGAATTTGATGTTTGATGCTTATTTTATGTTTGTTGAGTTGTCTTTGTTGCTTGTTATTATTTGTGGTTCATAGCTTTCATTATTTTCCTAACTTTGCCATATTTTATTATTATGCATATTAGGTATTTGATGAAATGCCAATCTTAGTTATGGGGTAATTTCCACCCCTTGGCTTGGGAAAAATGAGTCTGTAGATTACTAGAGCCATAATGTCCAACATTTAGTGATAATTCTTGGATTGTTAGTTGTTATTGTTTCCACTAATGCTAGTTTTTTACCAATTAATTTGGTAAGTTAACTAGGAATTGTGGATTAATGACAATTATGCTCACTTGACTTATCCTTTGATGTTAAGGGTTGACTTAGTGAGATTAATCCATCATAATTATCATAGTTGTGGTTATGGCAAGGAAGGGATCCCATAACTCATCCCTAGTCAAGGTTGCATTTATGTTTTGAACCACTTTTCCATCAATTTTGAGTCTTACTTGTTTATATTACACACATAGTTCTTTTATTCCTTTATTAATTTACTAATTGAAATTTTGACTTGTTCTTTTATCTCTTTATTTGTTTATTTCAATCATGGAACCCCTTTGCTTCTCACAACTAAAATTGTATGCGCTCATCGGCATTAGTTCCTATGGAGAACGACCCAGGAGTCTAAATACTCTCGGTTATAATTGTGTTTTGATTGTGAAATATTCTTTGGATTAAACATTTGATTATGAGAATTTATTGTTGGTTTAGACTATGCTACTAACGAATTGATTCTTGTTTTGATTGATTCTAAACCGTCAAAATTTCTCATACCAAATTTTGGCGCCGTTGCCGGAGAGCTAGCGTCATGAGTGCTATATTTTGGTTGTTGTAAATATGTCCATACTGTGAATAGATACTTTTTGGTTGCTTGTTTGCTTTTGTTGGTAATTATAATTTTGTTTATTTTGTTAATTGATGTCTTTAGTTATTATTTTCAATTTTCTTTATAAGTTATCACCCTCTTGATTTGGAGTTTGGTTGTGCTTATTTTGTAGGGCTTGATAACCTCAATTTTGGATTGCATCATGGAATTGGAGCATCAATTTTAGAAGGAGCCACCTCCTTTATATTACAATGAGCCATAACCTTCCCAATGCACATACCCAACCCAAGGATATGGTGGATTTCACTTTGATTATGCACCTCCACCACCATATACCTATGATCCATACCCCCAACATCACCCTCAATCACCACATTTTTAAACACCACACCAATACCAACAACCACATTCTTACATACCACATCTAAACACTTGCCAACATGAGTCACCTCCCACATATACAACCTTTCTCCCAAATTATAAATCTCAGTTTTCACCCCAATGTGAAGCTTTCCCACCCTTAGCCCAAGACCAACAAGACCTTCAAGCCTTTCTCCAAGAGCAAGAAGGATTCCGAAGCACACAAGGGCAATTCATGGCTACCATAGCCGAAGCGGTGAACCGCTTGGTTCTACTACGCTCATCTGATCAAGGAACTCCTCTTAAAGAGTGTGAAGGAGCAATTGAAGGGTGTAGTAAAGAGGAGAGTATGGAGCCACAAGCGAAAGAAGAAGAGATAGGACATGAATTGGAACAAGAGGGTGAAAGTGGAGTATTTGAACCGGAGGATAGAAAGGGAGAATTGAGGGAGATTGATCAAGATGAGGATTCCATCACTGATGATTTTTTGTCCTCCTTGGTCAATCCCCTTAATGATCCTAATGAGCCTCTCCCCATTGAGTTTGAGAGAAACATGGAGGTAAACTTCTCACAACCTCCTTGTTATGACTTGAGTGATGGGAAAGAGGAAGTTGGTAAGAAAGGAGTTGACAACCAAGAGCATATTGAGTGGGTGGCAATTTTACCTATAAACTTCATTGGCCCCCATCAATATGATATCTTGGAGACGGATTACCAACTCAAGGTCTTTCTTAGGTTGGTTGATGAGCGGATAATTTATACGCTTTTTGGCATTGTTTTTAGTATATTTTTAGTAGAATCTAGTTACTTTTAGGGATGTTTTCATTAGTTTTTATGTTAAATTCAAATTTCTGAATTTTACTATGAGTTTGTGTGTTTTTCTGTGATTTCAGGTATTTTCTGGCTGAAATTGAGGGACTTGAGCAAAAATCAGATTCAGAGGTTGAAGAAGGACTGCTGATGCTGTTGGATTCTGACCTCCCTGCACTCAAAATGGATTTTCTGGAGCTACAGAACTCAAAATGGCGCGCTTCTAATTGCTTTGGAAAGTAGACATCTAGGACTTTCCAGCAATATATAATAGTCTATACTTTGGCCGCGTTTAGATGACGTAAAAGGGCGTTGAACGCCAGTTCTACGCTGCTGTCTGGAGTTAAATGCCAGAAACAAGTCACAAACCAGAGTTGAACGCCAGAAACACGTTACAACCTGGTGTTCAACTCTAGAAAGAGTCTCTGCACGTGTAACATTCAAGCTCAGCCCAAGCACACACCAAGTGGGCCCCGAAAGTGGATTTATGCATCAATTACTTACTTTTGTAAACCCTGGTGACTAGTTTAGTATAAATAGAACTTTTTATCATTGTATTCGCAGTCTTGGTTACTCCGGTTCCCCTCTGGGGCCGAGACCAATGAACTCCATTATCACTTATGTATTTTCAAACGGTAGAGTTTCTACACTCCATAGATTAAGGTGTGGAGCTCTGCTGTTCCTCAAAGATTAATGCAAAGTACTACTGTTTTCCTATTCAATTCAACTTGTTCAGCTTCTAAGATATTCATTTGCACTTCAACCTGAATGTGATGAACGTGACAATCATCATCATTCCTTAAGAACGCGTGCCTGACAACCACTTCTGTTCTACCTTAGATTGAATGAGTATCTCTTAGATCTCTTAATCAGAATCTTCATGGTGTAAGCTGGATTGATGGCGGCATTCATGAAAGTCCGGAAAGTCTAAACCTTGTTTGTGGTATTCCGAGTAGGACTCTGGGATTGAATGACTGTGACGAACTTCAAACTCGCGATTGCTGGGCGTAGTGACAGACGCAAAAGGAGGGTGAATCCTATTCCAGTATGATCGAGAACCTCAGATGATTAGTTGTGCTGTGACAGAGCATTTGGACCATTTGTAGCCATTGACAACGGTGATGCCCTTACATAAAGCTAGCCATGGAAAGGAGTAAGACTGATTGGATGAAGACAGCGGGAAAGCAGAGATTCAGAGGAACGAAAGCATCTCTATGCGCTTATCTGAAATCTCACCAATGATTTACATAAGTATTTCTATCCTTAGTTTATTATTTATTTTCGAAAACTCCATAACTATTTTATATCCGCCTGACTGAGATTTACAAGGTGACCATAGCTTGCTTCATACCAACAATCTCCGTGGGATCGACCCTTACTCACGTAAGGTTTATTACTTGGACGACCCAGTGCACTTGCTGGTTAGTTGTATCGAAGTTGTGACAAATTATGAATTGAGATTAGAGCACCAAGTTTTTGGAGGCATTACCAGAGATCACAATTTTGTGCACCAAGTTTTTGGCGCCGTTGCCGGGGATTGTTCGAGTTTGGACAACTGACGGTTCATCTTGTTGCTCAGATTGGGTAACTTTCTTTTCGTTTTCTTTTCAAAAAGTTTTCAAAAAATTTTTCAAAAATCTTTCAAAAATTTCTCCTTTGTTTTCGAAAAAAATTTTAAAATAAAAATGTTTTCAAAAAAATTATTTTTCTTCAGAATTTTTAAGAATGAATTCTAGTGTTTCATGAAGTATGTTGAAGCCTGGCTGGCTGTAAAGCCATGTCTAATCCTTATGGGTAGGGAATGTCAGGCGTGTCATGTCTGGATTACATACTAAAGCTTGGCTGGCTATTAAGCCATGCCTGACCCTTTGATTGGAGCTTTAGACTAAAGAGCATAAGATTCCTGGAATTCATATTAAAAATTTTGGAATCTTTATTTTTCTTTTTCAAAATAATTTTTGAAAAAATTAAAAGAAAAAAAATTTTCATAAAATCATAAAAATCAAAAATATTTTTCATGTTTCTTGTTTGAGTCATGTGTCATGTTATAAGTTTGGTGTCAATTGCATATTCATCTTGCATTTTTCGAAAATTCATGCATTCATGGTGTTCTTCATGATCTTCAAGTTGTTCTTGGTAAGTCTTCTTGTTTGATCTTGATGTTTTCTTGTTTTGCATCTTTTCTTGTTTTACATGTGCATTTTTGCATCCATAGAGTCTAAACATGAAAGATTTCTAAGTTTGGTGTCTTGCATGTTTTCTTTGCATATAAAAATTTTCAAAAATATGTTCTTGGTGTTCATCTTGACATTCAAAGTGTTCTTGGGGTTCATCTTAACATTCATAGCATTCTTGCATGCATTCATTGTTTTGACCTAAAACTTTTCATGCATTGCATCATTTTGTTGTTTTTCTCTCTCATCATAAAAAAAATTAAAAAATAAAAAAAAATATCTTTCCCTTTTTCACTCATAAATTTCGAAAATTTGAGTTGACTTTTTCAAAACTTTTTAAAATCTAGTTATTTTTATGAGTCAAATCAAAATTTTCAATTTAAATATCCTATCTTTTTCAAAATCTTTTTCAAAAATCAAATCTTTTTCATTTTTCTTAGTTATTTTCGAAAATTTTAAAAATATTTTTCAAAAATCTTTTTCTTATCTTTATCACATAATTTTCGAAAATAACGTCATCAATTAATGTTTTGATTCAAAAATTTCAAGTTTGTTACTTACTTGTTAAGAAAGATTCAAACTTTGAGTTCTAGAATCATATCTTGTGATTTCTTGTGAATCAAGTCATTAATTGTGATTTTAAAAAAAAAATCAAATCTTTTTCAAAACTAATTTCAATCATATCTTTTCAAAAATATCTTCTTATCTTATCTTTTTCAAAATTTGATTTTAAAATATCTTTCCTAACTTCTTATCTTCTTATCTTTTCGAAATTGATTTTCAAATTTGTTTCAACTAACAAACTAAATTTTTGTTTGTTTCTTATCCTTTTCAAAACTACCTAACTAACTCTCTCTCTCTCTAATTTTCGAAAATATCTTCCCTCTTTTTCAAAAATTCTTTTTAATTAACTAATTATTTTAATTTTTGATTTTTTATTTTCGAAAATCACTAACTCTTTTTCAAAAATTATTTTCGAAAAAATCACTAACTCTTTTTCAAAAATTATTTTCGAAATTTTCCCTCTCTCATCTCCTTCTAATTATTTATTCATCTACTAACACTCCTCTTCATCTCACATCACTGCTCTCCTCACCCTTGTGTTTCTTTCCTTACATTACATTCTTTGTCCCCTTCCTTTCTTCCACTCATACAGGGACTTCTATACTGTGGTATAAAGGATCCCTATTATTATTATTATTATTTTTCTGTGCCCTCTTCTTTGTCATATGAGCAGGAGCAAGGACAAGAATATTCTTGTTGAAGCAGATCCAGAACCTGAAAGGACTCTGAAGAAGAAACTAAGAGAAGCTAAATTACAACAATCCAGAGAGAACCTTTCAGAAATTTTCGAGCAGGAAGAGGAGATGGCAGCCGAAAATAATAATAATGCAAGGAGAATGCTTGGTGACTTTACTGCAGCTAATTCCAATTTACATGGAAGAAGCATCTCCATTCCTGCCATTGGAGCAAACAACTTTGAGCTGAAATCTCAGCTAGTTTCTCTGATGCAGCAGAACTGCAAGTTTCATGGACTTCCATCTGAAGATCCTTTTCAGTTCTTAACTGAATTCTTGCAGATATGTGATACTGTTAAGACTAATGGAGTAGATCCTGAATTCTACAGGCTCATGCTTTTCCCTTTTGCTGTAAGAGACAGAGCTAGAGTGTGGTTGGATTCTCAACCCAGAGATAGCCTGAACTCTTGGGACAAGCTGGTCACGGCTTTCTTAGCCAAGTTCTTTCCTCCTCAAAAGCTGAGCAAGCTTAGAGTGGATGTTCAAACCTTCAGACAAAAAGAAGGTGAATCCCTCTATGAAGCTTGGGAAAGATACAAGCAGCTGACCAAAAAGTGTCCTTCTGACATGCTTTCAGAATGGACCATCTTGGATATATTCTATGATGGTTTATCTGAGCTATCAAAGATGTCATTGGATACTTCTGCAGGTGGATCCATTCACCTAAAGAAAACGCCTGCAGAAGCTCAAGAACTCATTGACATGGTTACTAATAACCAGTTCATGTACACTTCTGAGAGGAATCATGTGAATAATGGGACACCTATGAAGAAGGGAGTTCTTGAAATTGATACTCTAAAAGCCATATTGGCTCAGAACAAAATATTGACTCAGCAAGTCAATATGATTTCTCAGAGTCTGAATGGAATGCAAGCTGCATCCAACAGTACTCAAGAGGCATCTTCTGAAGAAGAAGCTTATGATCCTGAGAACCCTGCAATAGCAGAGGTGAATTACTTAGGTGAACCTTATGGAAACACCTATAATCCATCATGGAGAAATCACCCAAATCTCTCATGGAAGGATCAACAAAAGCCTCAACAAGGCTTTAATAATGGTGGAAGAAATAGGTTTAACAATAGTAAACCTTTTCCATCATCCACTCAGCAACAGACAGAGAACTCTAAACAAAATACCTCTAATTTAGCAAACTTAGTCTCTGATCTATCTAAGGCCACTGTAAGTTTCATCAATGAAACAAGGTCTTCCATTAGAAATTTGGAAGCACAAGTGGGCCAGCTGAGTAAAAGGATCACTGAAATTCCTCCTAGTACTCTCCCAAGCAATACAGAAGAAAATCCAAAAGGAGAGTGCAAGGCCATTGAATTGATCACCATGGCCGAACCTGTAAAGGAAGAAGAGGACATGAATTCCAGTGAGGAAGACCTCCTGGGACGTCCAGTGATCAATAAGGAGTTTCCCTCTGAGGAACCAAAAGAATCTGAGGCTCAACTAGAGACAATAGAGATTCCATTAAACCTCCTTATGCCATTCATGAGCTTTGATGAGTATTCCTCTTTTGAAGAGAATGAGGATGTCACTGAGGAGCAACTCACCAAGTACCTTGGTGCAATCATGAAGCTGAATGCCAAATTATTTGGCATTGAAACTTAGGAAGATGAACCTCCCTTATTCACCAATGAACTAAGTGATCTGGATCAATTGAGATTGCCTCAGAAGAAACAGGATCCTGGAAAGTTCTTAATACCTTGCACCATAGGCACCATGACCTTTGAGAAGGGTCTGTGTGACCTTGGTTCAGGGATAAACCTCATGCCCCTCTCTGTAATAGAGAAACTGGTAATCTATGGGGTGCAAGCCACTAAATTCTCATTAGAGATGGCAGACAATTCAAGAAAATAGGCTTATGGACAAGTAGAGGACGTGTTAGTAAAGGTTGAAGGCCTTTACATCCCTGCTGATTTCATAGTCCTAGATACTAGGAAGGATGAGGATGAATTCATCATCCTTGGAAGACCTTTCCTAGCCACAGCAAGAGCTGTGATTGATGTGGACAGAGGAGAATTGATCCTTCAAATAAATGAGGACAACCTTGTGTTTACAACTCAAGGATCTCTCTCTGCATCCATGGAGAGGAAGCATAAAGAGCTTCTCTCAAAGCAGAGTCAAACAAAGCCCCCACAGTCAAACTTTAAGTTTGGTGTTGGGAGGCCACAACCAAACTCTTAGTTTGGTGTTGAACTCCCATATCCAAACTCTAAGTTTGGTGTTGGAGAGTCTCAACAATGCTCTGAACATCTGTGAGGCTCCATGAAAGCCCACTGTCAAGCTATTGACACTAAAGAAGCGCTTGTTGGGAGGTAACCCAATGTTTAATTATCTAATTTTCATTGTTCTTTCATATTTTATTAGGTTCATGATCATGTGGAGTCACAAAATAAATATAAAAATTGAAAACGGAATCAAAAACAGCAGAAAAAAAATCACACCCTGGAGGAAGACCTTACTGGCGTTTAAACACCAGTAAGAAGCATGTCTTGGGCGTTCAACGCCAGAACAGAGCATGGTTCTGGCGCTGAACGCCAGAAATGGGCAGCATCTGGGCGTTTGAGCGCCAAAAATGCACCCTGGAGAAGAGCTAGCGCTAAACGCCCAGAACAAGCATGGTTCTGGCGTTCAACGCCAGAAATAGGCTACAAATGGGCGTTCAACGCCCAGAACAAGCACCAATCTGGCGCTGAACGCCCAGAGTTGTGTGCAAAGGCATTTTGCATGCCTAATTGGGTGCAAGGTTGTAAATCTTTGAACACCTCAGGATCTGTGGACCCCACAGGATCACCTCAGGATCTGTGGACCCCACAGGATCCCCACCTACCTCCACTCACTTCTTCTCACCCCTCTTTCACACAATCCCATAAACACTCTTCCCCAAAACTCTTCACCAATCACCTCAATCTCTCTTCCCCATCACCACTTCACCACTCACATCCATCCACTCTTCCCCATAAACCTACCTCATAAACACCACCTACCTTCAAAATTCAACACCTCTTCCCCACCAATCCCACCCATATGACCGAATACACACATCCCTCCATCTCCTCCATATTTTCTTCTTCTTTTTCTTCTACTCTTTCTTCTTTTGCTCGAGGGCGAGCAACATTCTAAGTTTGGTGTGGTAAAAGCATAGCTTTTTTGTTTTTCCATAACCATTAATGGCACCTAAGGCCAGAGAAACCTCAAGAAAGAGGAAAAGGAAGACAATTGCTTCCACCTCTGAGCCAAGGGAGATGGAAAGATTCATCTCACAAGTCCATCACTAAGAAAAAGATAGAGCAAGCAAGAGAGCTCATTCATGGAGCTCAAGAGGCACAGGAAGCTCATCACCATGAGATCCCAGAGATGCCTCAAATGCATTTTCCTCCACAAAACTATTGGGAGCAATTCAACACCTCCCTAGGAGAATTAAGTTCCAACATGGGACAACTAAGGGTGGAACATCAAGAGCACTCCATCATCCTTCATGAAATTAGAGAAGATCAAAAAGCAATGAGGAAGGAGCAACAAAGACAAGGAAGAGACATAGAAGAGCTCAAGGACATCATTGGTTCCTCAAGAAGGAAACGCCACCATCACTAAGGTGGACTCATTCCTTGTTCTTACTTTCTCTATTTTTTGTTTTCTATGCTAAGTACTTATCTATGTTTGTGTCTTATTACATGATCATTAGTAGTTAGTAACTATGTCTTAAAGTTATGAATGTCCTATGAATCCATCACCTCTCTTAAATGAAAAATGTTTTAATTCAAAAGAACAAGAAGTACATGAGTTTCGAATTTATCCTTGAACTTAGTTTAATTATATTGATGTGGTGACAATGCTTCTTGTTTTCTGAATGAATGCTTGAACAGTGCATAAGTCTTTTGAAGTTGTTGTTTAAGAATGTTAAATATGTTGGCTCTTGAAAGAATGATGACAAGGAGACATGTTATTTTATAATCTGAAAAATCATAAAAATGATTCTTGAATCAAGAAAAAGCAGCAAAGAACAAAGCTTGCAGAAAAAAAAAAAGAAAAAAAATAGCGAAAAAAATAGAAAGAAAAAAGAAAAAGCAAGCAGAAAAAGCCAAAAGCTCTTAAAACCAAGAGGCAAGAGCAAAAAGCCAATAACCCTTAAAACCAAAAGGCAAGGGCAATAAAAAGGATCCCAAGGCTTTGAGCATCAGTGGATAGGAGGGCCTAAAGGAATAAAATCCTGGTCTAAGCGGCTAAACCAAGCTGTCCCTAACCATGTGCTTGTGGCGTGAAGGTGTCAAGTGAAAACTTGAGACTGAGCGGTTAAAGTCAAGGTCCAAAGCAAAAAAAAAAAGAGTGTGCTTAAGAACCCTGGACACCTCTAATTGGGGACTTTAGCAAAGCTGAGTCACAATCTGAAAAGGTTCACCCAATTATGTGTCTGTGGCATTTATGTATCCGGTGGTAATACTGGAAAACAAAGTGCTTAGGGCCACGACCAAGACTCATAAAATAGCTTTGTTCAAGAATCATCATACTGAACTAGGAGAATCAATAACACTATCTGAACTCTGAGTTCCTATAGATGCCAATCATTCTGAACTTCAATGGATAAAGTGAGATGCCAAAACTATTCAAGAGGCAAAAAGCTATAAGTCCCGCTCATTTAATTGGAGCTATGTTTCATTGATAGTTTGGAATTTATAGTATATTCTCTTCTTTTTATCCTATTTGATTTAGAGTTGCTTGGGGACAAGCAACAATTTAAGTTTGGTGTTGTGATGAGCGGATAATTTATACGCTTTTTGGCATTGTTTTTAGTATGTTTTTAGTAGAATCTAGTTACTTTTAGGGATGTTTTCATTAGTTTTTATGTTAAATTCACATTTCTGGACTTTACTATGAGTTTGTGTGTTTTTCTGTGATTTCAGGTATTTTCTGGCTGAATTTGAGGGACTTGAGCAAAAATCAGATTCAGAGGTTGAAGAAGGACTGCTGATGTTGTTGGATTCTGACCTCCCTGCACTCAAAATGGATTTTCTGGAGCTACAGAACTCAAAATGGCGCGCTTCTAATTGCGTTGGAAAGTAGACATCCAAGGATTTCCAGCAATATATAATAGTCCATACTTTGGCCGAGTTTAGATGACGTAAAAGGGTGTTGAACGCCAGTTCTACGCTACTGTCTAGAGTTAAACGCCAGAAACAAGTCACAAACCAGAATTGAACGCCAAAAACACGTTACAACCTGGCGTTCAACTCCAAAAAGAACCTCTGTACGTGTAACATTTAAGCTCAGCCCAAACACACACCAAGTGGGCCCCGGAAGTGGATTTATGCCTCAATTACTTACTTCTGTAAACCTTAGTGACTAGTTTAGTATAAATAGAACTTTTTATCATTGTATTCGCAGTCTTGGTTACTCCGGTTCCCCTCTGGGGCCGAGACCAATGAACTCCATTATCACTTATGTATTTTCAACAGTAGAGTTTCTACACTCCATAGATTAAGGTGTGGAGCTCTGCTGTTCCTCATAGATTAATGCAAAGTACTACTGTTTTCCTATTCAATTCAACTTGTTCAGCTTCTAAGATATCCATTTGCACTTCAACCTGAATGTGATGAACGTGACAATCATCATCATTCCTTATGAACGCGTGCCTGACAACCACTTCCGTTCTACCTTAGATTGAATGAGTATCTCTTAGATCTCTTAATCAGAATCTTCGTGGTGTAAGCTAGATTGATGGCGGCATTCATGAGAGTCCGAAAAGTCTAAACCTTGCCTGTGGTATTCCGAGTAGGACTCTGGGATTGAATGACTGTGACAAACTTCAAACTCGCGATTGCTGGGCGTAGTCACAGATGCAAAAGGAGGGTGAATCCTATTCCAGTATGGTCGAGAACCTCAGATGATTAGCCGTGCTGTGACAGAGCATTTGGACCATTTTCACAAGAGGATGGGATGTAGCCATTGACAACGGTGATGCCCTTACATAAAGCCAGCCATGGAAAGGAGTAAGACTCATTGGATGAAGACAGCGGGAAAGCAGAGATTCAGAGGAACGAAAGCATCTCTATGCGCTTATCTGAAATTTTCACCAATGATTTACATAAGTATTTCTATCCTTAGTTTATTATTTATTTTCGAAAACTCCATAACTATTTTATATCCGCCTGACTGAGATTTACAAGGTGACCATAGCTTGCTTCATACCAACAATCTCCGTGGGATCGACCCTTACTCACGTAAGGTTTATTACTTGGACGACCCAGTGCACTTGCTGGTTAGTTGTATCGAAGTTGTGACAAATTATGAATTGAGATTAGAGCACCAAGTTTTTGGAGCCATTACCAGAGATCACAATTTCGTGCACCATTGGTGCATGGTGGAGGAAGGGGTATTGGTTGCTAAGAGAATCCAAGGCCCTTCAAGAAGAACAATTCAAGAATTAGAGGTCAAGAATGGTGTGAAGCACAATTGAGTGATTTTTGGAAAATTTTAGGTTTTTACTTTAAGGGTAATGTGAGAGCTTTTCCATCAGGCTTGGAGCATACAGATCAACAAGAAGGAGAACGGAAAACTAGAACATGGGATCCCGGAGGAACCCTAAAGTGCAAGCTTGGATGGAGATTCAAGGAGGAGTGGAAACACAAGCCACCCTAGCAAGAGTCTCCTCAACAAGTCCAACTTAAGGACTATAAACCAAAGTGCTAGGTGGGAGACACCCAACCATGTTAACATTGTTCTAACTTTCTCTTTTGTTTATAGTTCTTGGATTTGATTGCTTTCTTGTATTATGTTGATTAGCTTAGGATTAGTTGATGTTTTTTTTGAGTTGGATAAGTTAAATTGCTTGTGGAACATGAATATTGGTATGTTTGAATTTTTGGGTTAGAATGTTGAATGAGCTAAGGCTTAGTACCTTAGGAATGGAAGAAAATTTTTTTGCAAAATAGGGAACCTGTGCGCGCGCACAAATCCTTTGTGTATCGCGTCCTGTGCGAGCACACAAACCTGTGCACGCGCACACCATTGATCATATCCTCTGTTCGCAGCGCCAGCATGGCTTGTGCGTGGATGCTCCCCTGTTTTCACGGCCTGTGCATGCGCACCTGCTCGTGCGTACGCACAAATACCATCTTTTCGCCAGTTTGTGCAAGCACACATCATGGTGCGACCGCACGCAAGCTTGTAGCCCCTCTGGTAGTAGCGTTAGCACAGCTTGTGTGCCTGCACCCCAATCCTTCTTGCTTCTGTGTGTGCGCACGGACGTGTGTGCGCATGCACACATGAAGCACTCCTAAGCAATAAAAAAAAGAATAGTCTTCTGTGCGCACGCACACGCTTGTGCGTGCGCACACTTCTATATCCCCGTTCTGTTCGAAGCACTCGCACACTTTGTGCGAGCGCACACCTCCCTTGTTTTCATGTTGTGTGCGTACGCACAAGTGCTGTTTTGGGCAAATTTTATTTGCGTTTTTCCTTAAGCCCTAACGCACTTCTACCCCCTCCATCCCTCCCCTACCTTGCTTTTTCCATGTTTTTCTACCTGTTTTCCTTAGTTTTCTTTGCATTTCATTTTTCATCTTAGTAATTAAATAAGTTGCAAGTGTTTGTTTGATGTTGGTTAGGTTGCTTGTTAATTGAATTTCATCAATACACTTATACTTTGCCTTAAATTACTAGCACCTAATTGGATTTGCACATTTACATTTTGTTGCATATTAGGTGAAATTTTTATAAGTGCGTATGGAATTAAGTGAATTGAGTTGAAATTACTTGTTTATCATGATTTTATATATCACGTTCATCACATGACTGGTACTTGCTCCTTGTTGGCATTTGTTTTAGTGACTTTACTTGATTGCTATCAAGTGTATTACTTTTTGTAACAAGTACCTATACCATGTGACTTTTTCTTTGTATTTCATAATGAATAAGCAGTTTTCTTTTCATTAATGAATTGGTTGTTTTTTATTGTGCTAATTTATATCAATCTTGGGCTTTCACACAATATCCAATATCTCAATTACTCGATTCACTTTTGTGGTTACCTAGGGTTGCTTGTGCCTTAAGTTTTTCTTATTCTTCACTTGCAACTTAGGCTACTTAATTGAGGGCTGTGCGATCTCTTTTGATTATGTGGTTACCGTTTTCACCCGGCCAATGTGTGTATTCTAAACCATGCACACTTAGAATAGACACACTGCCTTTTATCATACTACACATCTCACTTTTTCCTCAATTGTTCTTTACTTGTGTGTACAGCAACCCAAGCCCCCGCATCCACCAGCTGAAGGTGGAGGCACTTGAGAGACATTCCCCCCCGGATTGTGTTTGTGCATAGAGGACCGTACAATGCTTAAGTATGGGGGAGGATTCGTTATTTTGGGGCGGTAACTTACTTTTCCGAACACTTTGCACTTTATTTTTGTTTCTTTTAGTAGGTTTCTTGTATATATTTGGAATTTTTTTTACTGTTGTATTGCATTTTCTTTTGGTATATATATATCATAGTTTATATCTAGCTACTGCATGTTGCATTTTTGCATCCTTTTTCTTAGTATATTATTTATAGATAGAAGTTGTGATTGGATGATGTGAATAGTATAATGCCTACTCAATTTTGTCCTAATTGTTCATGTTAGTTTTTGCGATGTTGAAAATTAGGAAGAGAACTAGGATTGCATCCATCACATCATACATATATATAGGAAATAATTTTGGTAAAAAACAACAAAGAATTCTAAGAATTTTGTTTTTAGGGCATTCTATTGAATTGATTCGGAAAATTATTTTTAAACTTGCTTGAATGAATTTTTGGTGGAACATAGAAGAGAGATAGAACAAATACCTTGTGAGTCTTTGAGCTTTAATGAGTGGTTACACATTATAACCAATATTTTGTTCATGGTGTGCTATATCTCTTCTATGATTGTGATCTTGATTTTGCTTGATTCTTTATTTCCGACGTTTGAGGTCTTGAATGCATTTAGCATGATTGAGGCCATTTTTGAATTAAACTCACTCACCCATATAGCCATACCCTTTCATCTATCATTGTTAGCCAATCTTGAGCTTTTTAATCCCCTTTGTTCTAATTGTTTGCACATCACAACCCTAAGCGGATAACCATAAATAACCTTAAATTGCATCTTTGATTAGCTTAGGTTAAAGAGTGTGTGTCATTTATGTGTGGAGGAAATTATGGAAAGGATTGGTAGAAAAAATTTTTATTTTGGGTATTTATTGAAAAATTTGGAAAAATGGGTGCACATTCATGTATCAAATTGCTTTAACCATATGCATTTGTCATAGAAAAAGAAAAAAGATGAAATAAAAGAAAAAGAAAAAAATGAATAACAAATGCATATGTGTTTTGAATAGAAACTAAGGCATGAATGTGTGTGTGAAAAGAAGTAACGGATAGCTAGAATGCATTTTTGTGATTAGATTGATATAGGTTGAGTGGATACTTAAGCTAATCAAAGATTCAATCTTTTAGTCCACTTATCCTTATATTCAACTTACCCTTACCCCAACCCCATTACAATCCTAATAAGTCCTCATGATAATTGTATTCATGCATCACTTGTTTGTTGATTTTTAGATGAAAAGTAAATCCTTGAAAGCATGATTAGAGGAGATTTGAGTGATTAAACCTTAAACACTGAGTGATGAGAGTGTATACACACCTAGTGAGGGTTCAATTACTCAATTCTATGCTTCCATACCTCTTATCATGTATTCTTACAAGTTGCTTTATTTTGATGAGTTAAATCAATTCTTTAGATTTTGATTGCATTGAATTAATTCTTTTCTTAGCCCTATATGTCTATACACATGCTTTGAAATTTGATTGTTTGTTTTCACCAAATCAGTAGGAAACTATAGATAGATAGATAGATAGATGTGTTTAGATGTGTTTAGATCTTGAGATTTGTTTTGTACAAGTTCAATTATAAATTATGAAACGAATTATGGATTATGGGATTTTTGAAAATTTAGATAAGTATTTTCTGTTAATTTAATTGTGATATTTGTTATTAGGGATATTTTAGTAAATTTAATTATGATAATATTAATTTTAATTAAACATTTGTTATTAGGAGTATTATAGTAAATTTATTAGTAGAGATATTTTTGTAAATTCACAAAAAGTTTCAATATAAAAAAAATAATAATCAATTAGTTTTATATTTAAATTTTTAAGAAAATTAAAAAATTTGATATTGGGAATATTTTTTGAAATAAAAATTAATATTTTTATCTAAAAATAATTATATTGAATTTATCTTGAAATATATTTATATGTAAATTTTTTCATGTATTTATCAAGTTTAGTTATTAACCTTTTAATTTGAATGAGTAAAAGTAATTTTAACATATTAAACATATTTAATATTAGGGATATTTTAATAAATTCAATAAAATAAAATCAATAATAATTTTAATTAAAGACATTCAATAGATAAAATAAAAAATAATATTTTATTATATTTATATTTATTTAAAAAATTAAAGTCTAAAAAATTTAATTAAAAATATTTTATTTTATTATATTTATATTTTATTATATATGTTTACTAAATTTAATCATTAATATTCTAATTGAAAATTGTAAGGGCATTTTGGACAAAGTATTCACAATTTCCAAATATACTAAATATGAACCAAACAAAAATTAAAACATTCCTAGGCATATTATTAATATTCCATGGATTTTACTTTTACAAACCAAACATAGGAATACTATATACTTGGTAATACTATTCCAAGAAATCATATTCCTAGTAATGATATTCCTAGGCATAAAAACTAATCCTTTAACCAAACATACCCTAAGAACCCAAAAATATCATGATTATATGTCACATATCACGTTAAATCCCAGATAATTAGAGAATTATGAGAAATCAATTTTAAGTTGTAATTCAAATGATATAATTTTTTCAAGATTCAACAAGAATTCAATTTAGAAGATAGTTATTTTCCAATATACTATAATCTGTAGGATGAAGTACGAAACCGATTCTTGAATATAAATCAATGCATTAATCAAAGAGTAGAAGAACAAATAATATTAATCCATCAAAGTAAATAGAGCTCCTAACCTTAACAATGGAAGTTTAGTTGCCCATAGTGGAGAAAAACCCTATCAAAGAAAAGTGTAAAGTGCATAAGAGGGGAAGAAGCCCTCGGTCAAGATATCTTCTCCTTTTATATCTAATCCTAATAAATATAAAATATAATTTCTAAAATTTAAAAATATCTTTTCTTAGTTCAAAACTAATTTTAAGAACTAAATTAAATCAAAAGATTTTATGAAGATCACGCGGAAATCCTTATTTTTCAACACACTTGTGCCAAACTTGAGGAATGTGGCACCAAACTTAAGGATGCGGCATTTGGTGGCATTTGTCGCCATGGTGCCAGAGAAAAAGTATATACTATTATATATTGTTGGAAAGCTCTGAAAGTTGGCTTTCCAATGCCTCTAGAACCACATCAATTGGACCTCTATAGGGGTCCACAGATAAAGTGGGGTCAAGGACTTAACATCCTTGCTCCAATTAGGCGTGTAAAACGCCCTTGCTGTGCAATCCTGGCATTTAACGCCAGACTGCTGCTTGTTTCTGGCGTTAAACGCCCAAATGTAGCCTGTTTCTGGCGTTTAACGCCAGGCAGATGCTTTTTTCTAGCGTTAAACGCTAGCTTGGTGCTTGTTTCTGGCGTTAAACGCTAGACAGATGCTTGTTTCTGGCGTTTAAACGCCAGACTGCTCTCCTCCAGGGTGTGCTGTTTTCAATGCTGGTTTTCATTCTGTTTTTGATTTTTCAGTAGTTTTTGTGACTTCACATGACCATCAACCTAATAAATCACGAAATAACAAAAAGAAAATAAAATAGATATGATTAAATAACATTGGGTTGCCTCCCAACAAGCGCTTCTTTAATGTCAATAGCTTGACAGTGAGCTCTCATTGAGCCTCACAGATAATCAGAGTAAGGTTGGAACCTCCCAACACCAAACTTAGAGTTTGGTTGTGGCCTCCCAACACCAAACTTAGAGTTTGAATGTGGGGGTTTTGTTTGACTCTGTATTGAGAGAAGCTTTACATGCTTCCTCTCCATGGTTACAGAAGGAGAACCTTGTGTCTTATAGTTTGCAATGTCTGCAAACCACAGAGCTTCCTGAATAGCAAACAATTGCTCATCCAGAAAGGTTTCAAAGATCTCAGTAGGAGGGAGGGATGCTCCTGCTACTGGTTCTATCCGGGACAAGTGATCAGCTACTTGATTCTCTGTCCCTTTTCTGTCTCTTATTTCTATATCAAACTCTTGTAGAAGCAACACCCATCTTATGAGCCTGGGCTTTGAATCCTACTTTGTGAGTAGATATTTAAGAGCAGCATGGTCAGTGTACACAATCACTTTTGATCCTACTAAGTATGATCTAAACTTGTCAATGGCATAAACCACTGCAAGCAGCTCTTTTTCTGTGGTTGTGTAATTTTTCTGGGCCTCATTTAAAATGCGGCTAGCATAATGAATGACATGCAGAAGCTTGTTATGCCTCTGTCCCAGTACTGCACTGCACCAATGGCATGGTCACTGGCATCACACATTAGTTCAAATGGTAATGTCCAGTCTGGTGCAGAAATAACTGGTGCTGTGACCAGCTTAGCTTTTAGATTTTCAAACGCCTGCATACACTCTGTGTTAAACATAAATGGCGTGTCAGCAGCTAACAGATTGCTCAGAGGTTTTACAATTTTTGAAAAATCATTTATAAATCTCCTATAGAATCCTACATGCCCCAGAAAGCTTCTGATTGCCTTAACATTGGTGGATGGTGGTAATTTTTCAATTATCCCTACCTTAGCTTGATCCACCTCTATTCTCTTGTTCGAAATTTTATGCCCAAGGACAATTCCTTCAGTCACCATAAAGTGACATTTTTCCCAATTTAGAACCAGGTTAGTCTCTTGGCATCTTTTCAGAACAAGTGCTCAATGGTTAAGACAGGAGCTAAATGAGTCTCTAAATACTGAGAAGTCATCCATGAAGACTTCCAGAAATTTCTCTACCATATCGAAGAAGATAGAGAGCATGCACCTCTGAAAGGTTGCAGATGCATTGCACAGACCAAAAGGCATTCTTCTGTATGCAAATACTCCAGATGGACATGTGAATGCTGTTTTCTCTTGGTCCTGAGGATCTACTGCAATTTGGTTGTAACCTGAATAGCCATCCAAAAAGCAGTAGTATTCATGACCTGCTAGTCTTTCTAGCATCTGGTCTATGAATGGTAAAGGGAAGTGATCCTTCCTGGTGGCTGTATTGAGCCTTCTGTAGTCAATACACATACGCCACTCTATAACTGTTCTTGTAGGAACCAGTTCATTTTTTTCATTATGAACCACTGTCATACCTCCCTTCTTAGGGACAACATAGACAGGACTCACCCAGGGGCTATCAGAAATAGGATAAATAATCCCAGCCTCTAGTAACTTAGTGACCTCTTTCTGCACCACTTCCTTCAAGGCTGGATTTAGCAGCCTCTGTGGTTGAACCACTGGCTTAGCATCATCGTCCAATAGGATCTTGTGCATGCATCTTGCTGGGCTGATGCCCTTAAGGTCACTTATGGACCACCCAAGAGCTGTCTTGTGTGTCCTTAGCACTTGAAATAGCGCTTACTCTTCCAGGGGATTTAAAGCAGAGCTTATGATCACCGGAAAAGTGTCACCTTTTTCCAAAAATGCATATTTCAGGGATGGTGGTAATGGTTTGAGCTCGGGTTTAGGAGGTTTTTCCTCTTCCTGAGGAAGTTTCAGAGGCTCTTTCAATTCCTCTGAATCCTCCAGATCAGGCTGAACATCTTTAAAAATGTCCTCTAGCTCTGATTTGAGACTCTCAATCATATTGACCTCTTCCACTAGGGAGTCAATAATATCAATGCTCAGGCAGTCGTCTGATGTGTCTGGATGTTGCATAGCTTTGACAACATTCAACTTAAACTCATCCTCATTGACTCTCAGGGTTATCTCCCATTTTTGGACGTCAATGAGGGTTCGTCCAGTTGCTAGGAATGGTCTTCCTAGAATGAGAGTTGCACTCTTGTGCTCCTCCATTTTCAGCACTACAAAGTCAGTAGGGAAGGCAAATGGCCCAACCTTGACAATCATGTCCTCAATTATGCCTCATGGGTATTTAATGGAGCCATCAGCAAGTTGAAGACAGATCCGGGTTGGTTTGACCTCTTCAGTCAAGCCAAGCTTTCTGATAGTAGATACAGGGATTAGGTTAATGCTTGCCCCAAGATCACATAGAGCTGTCTTGGTGCAATTACCCTCTAATATGCATGGTATCATAAAGCTCCCGGGATCTTTAAGCTTTTCTGGGAAGCTTTTCAGAATGACTGCACTGCATTCTTCAGTGAGGAGAACTCTTTCAGTTTCTCTCAAATCCTTCTTATGACTCAAGATATCTTTCATGAACTTGGCATAAGAGGGTATTTGCTCAAGTGCCTCTGCAAACGGAATCTTTATTTCAAGAGTCCTAAGATAGTCTGCAAAGCGAGCAAATTGCTTATCCTACTCTTCTTGGCGGAGTTTTTGAGGATAAGGTATCTTGGCTTTGTACTCCTCAACCTTGGTTGCTGCAGGTTTATTTCCTACAGAAGTGGTTGGGAAAGCCTTTTTAGAGGGGTTGTTATCAGCACTTGTGTATGTCTGATCCCTCATTGGGGTTTGAATGCCAGGGTTGGAAGCTTGATTGGCATTGGACGCCAACTTCCTACCTGTTTCTGGCGTTTGAACGCCAGAACTGAGCTTCCATTGGGCGTTTGACGCCAGCTCCTTGCCTGTTCCTGGCATTTGAATGCCAGAACTGTGCGTGGGTTGGGCGTTTAACGCCAGCTTTGCACCCTTTTCTGGTGTTTGAATGCCAGAGTTATTCCTCTCTGGGCTCTTACTGTCCTCAGAGAGATTTTGGATAGTATTTTGCTCATCCTCTGTCAGTTGTTCTTTTCTTGGCTTTCTGCTGCTCTAAAGTGAGGTATTTAATGTTTTCCCACTTCTTAATTGAACTGCTTAGCACTCTTCTATTATTTGTTTTGATAACTGCTGTTTTGTTTGCTTCAACTGTACTTCCATATTCGTATTAGCCATTCTTGTGTCTTGTAGTATCTCCTTGAATTCGGCTAGCTGTTTTGTTAGAAAATCTAATTGCTGATTGAATTCAGTAACTTATTCTGCAGGACTGAGTTCAGCAGTTACTGTTTTTGCCTCTTCTTTCATGGAAGACTCACTACTTAGGTACAGATGCTGATTTCTGGCAACTGTATCAATGAGCTCTTGAGCTTCTTCAATTGTCTTTCTCATGTGTATAGATCCACCAGCTGAGTGGTCCAAAGACATCTGAGCTTTCTCTGTAAGCCCATAATAGAAGAAGTCTAACTGCACCCACTCTGAAAATATTTCAGAGGGGCATTTTCTTAGCATCTCTCTGTATCTCTCCCAGGCATCATAAAGAGATTCATTATCTCCTTGTTTAAAGCCTTGGATGTTCAGCCTTAGCTGTGTCATCCGTTTTGGAGGGAAATATTGATTCAGGAATTTTTCTGACAGCTGTTTCCATATCCTTATGCTAGCCTTAGGTTGGTTATTTAACCACCTTTTAGCTTGGTCTTTTACAGCAAATGGAAATAGTAATAATCTGTAGACATCCTGATCTACTTTCTTATCATGTATTGTGTCAGTAATTTGTAAAAACTGTGCCAGAAACTCTGTAGGTTCTTCCTGTGGAAGACCGGAATACTGGCAACTTTGCTGCACCATGATAATGAGCTGAGGATTCAACTCAAAACTACTGACTCCGATGGAGGGTATACAGATACTACTCCCATATGAAGCAGTAGTGGGGTTAGCATATGACCCCAGAGTCCTTCTGGACTGCTCATTTCCACTTAGATCCATGATGGAGAAAGGGAGATGATGTGGATTGCAAAAAAATTTTTTTTTTGGAAACCGAAAATAAAATAAAATAAAATAAGTGAAAATTCGAATATAAGTTCAAAAATTAAAAGGAAATTGAAAACTAAAATAATTAATTAATTAAAATGATTTGAAATATAAGGGGTAAGGATTTTCGAAAAATGAAGAGAGAGAAAGTAGTTAGGAAATTTTGAAATTTGAAATTCGAATTTTGAAATTTGAAAATTTGAATTTTGAATTTTGAAAAGTCAACAACATAAGATAAGGATTTGAAAGAGATTTAAATTTTGAAAAGATTTGATTTTTAAGTTTGAAAATTAAATTTTGAAAATTAAATTTTGAAATTTAAAATTTTAAAATTTGAAATTTGAAATTTGAATATTAAATTTTGAATTTTGGAATTTGAAAATTGAATTTTGAATTTGAAATAAGATAAGATAAGATTTTGAAAAAGATATGATTTTTGAAATTTTAAAACTAAGATAAGATGAAACAAAAAGTTTTAAAATAAAAATCTGAATTTTTAAAGGAAAATTTCGAAAATTACTTAAAATAAAGAGAAAAGATATTTTTGAATTTAATGATGAAAGAGAAAAACACACAAAAGACACAACTTAAAATTTTTAGATCTAATGCTCCTTGTTTTCAAAAATTTTGGAGGGAAACACCAAGGAACACCAAACTTAAAAATTTTAAGATCAAAACACAAGGAAGACTCAAGAACACTTTGAAGACTCACAAGAACAACAAGAACATGAAGAAAGAACACTAAACTTAAAATTTTTAGAAAATCACAATAAAATTTTCGAAAATTATAGAAAGATCAACAAGAAGACACCAAACTTAAGGTTTGGCACAAGATTTAATCAAAGAAAAATTGTTTTTGAAAAAGATTTTAAAAAGAAGATACCCAATTACCAAGAACATAGACCAACGCTCTAGCCAATTGAGCTATAAATGTAACACTTGTTTTGAAGAAGTATTTTTGATAACTAAGAATAAAATTTTTTTGAAAGCTAATGTTTTGAAAAAGCACAAGAAAAACAAGAAAAGAAATAGAACAAAAAAAACTAAAGATCAAACAAGAAAATTAAACAAGAACAACTTGAAGATCCAGGAAAAACAAAGGACAAAAATTTGAAAATTTAAAGGAAAATATAAAATATGCAATTGACACCAAACTTAAAATGTAAAACTAAACTCAAACAGAAAAACTCAATTATTAGTAAAAAAAAATCAAATTTCAAAAAATTTTTGAAAAAGGAAATAAGAATTCTAAAATTTTAACAAGAATAATAATAAAAGACTTAAAGATAAATCACAGATTAATAAAGAAAAATAAAAATTTTTTGAAAGATTTTTGAAAAGAAAGTAAAAGACTCTGACTCAAAAGACAAAATTTTCCTAATCCAAGCAACAGGATGAACCGTTAGTTGTTCAAACTCGAACAATCCCCGGCAACAGCGCCAAAAATTTGGTGCACGAAATTGTGTATGCCAATATTAATGGACTATTTCTCACAGCTTCGCACAACTAACCAGCAAATGCACTGGGTCGTCCAAGTAATACCTTACGTGAGTAAGGGTCGATCCCACGGAGATTTTTGGTTTGAAGCAATCTATGGTTATCTTGTAAATCTTAGTCAGGAAATCAATTATAATTATCAGTATGAATTGCGGAGAATAAAAGAGCATGGATTAAATACTTGTTCTGCAGTAATGGAGAATATGTTGGAGTTTTGGAGATGCTTTGTCTTCTGAATCTCTGCTTTCTCCCTGTCTTCTTCTTCACGCACGCAAGTTTCCTCCTATGGCAAGCTGTGTGTTGGTGGGTCACCGTTGTCAATGGCTACCATCCGTCCTCTCAGTGAAAAAGGTCCAGGTGCGCTGTCACCGCACAACTAATTATCTGTCAGTTCCCGCTCATGCTGGAATAGGATGCATTGATCCTTTTGCGTCTGTCACTACGCCCAGCCCTTGTGAGTTTGAAGCTCCTCACAGTCATTCAATCCCTGAATCCTACTCGGAATACCACAGACAAGGTTTAGACTTTCCGGATTCTCAGGAATGCTGCCAATGGATTCTAGCTTATACCACGAAGATTCTGATTAAGGAATCCAAGAGATATGCATTCAATCGAAGGTAGAACGGAGGTGGTTGTCAGGCACGCGTTCATAGGTTGAGGATGATGATGAGTGTCACGGATCATCACATCCATCATATTGAAGTGCGAATAAACATCTTAGATAGAAACAAGCGTGTTTGAATAGAAAACAGAAATAGTTGCATTAATTCATCGAAACACAGCAGAGCTCCTCACCCCCAACAATGGAGTTTAGAGACTCATGCCATCAAAGAGTACAAAGTTCAGATCTAAAATGTCATGAGGTGCAAAATAAATCTCTAAAAGTTGTTTAAATACTAAACTAGTAACCTAGGTTTACAGAAAATGAGTAAACTATGATAGATAGTGCAGAAATCTACTTCTGGGGCCCACTTGGTGTGTGCTGGGGCTGAGACTTAAGCTTCTCACGTGCCTGGGCTATTTTAGGCGTTCAACGCCAGGTTGTAACATGTTTCTGGCGTTGAACTCCCACTTGTAACTTGTTTCCAGCGCTGGACGCCAGACTGCAACATGGAACTGGCGTTGAATGCCAGTTTAAGTCATCTATCCTTGAGCAAAGTATGGACTATTATATATTTCTGGAAAGCCCTGGATGTCTACTTTCTAACACAATTGGAAGCGTGCCATTTGGAGTTCTGTAGCTCCATTTTCAGCCTGAATCAGATTTTTGCTCAGCTCCCTCAATTTCAGCCAAAAAATACTTGAAATAACAGAAAAACACACAAACTCATAGTAAAGTCCAGAAATGTGATTTTTAATTAAAAAAACTAATAAAAATATACTAAAAACTAACTAAATCATACTAAAAACATACTAAAAACAATGCCAAAAAGCGTATAAATTATCCGCTGATCAGAGCCTCAAAAAAGTTAGTCCTGCGTACCACGCCCTTGTAATTGTTTGTAAAACTCCACTTGAACAGGAAAAATGGAAGTCCCTGGAAGGTGCTTTGGTGTTGGCATTTAGAATGCCACATATGGCGTATAGAATGCCCTTAGAAGGGAGCTAGCATGTGGTACACCATGCTGGGCATGTGGCACGCCCATGGTGCCTAGGAGGTGCACTTTGGCGAAGAAACAGGGTCGCAGGCGTGTGGAATGCCAATGTTTGGGCGGGTGGCACGCCATGGTTGGGCGTTATTTTTATGCGCTGTGTAAGAACCAAAAACTATTAACTGATTAGAGGATGTAAAATAATAATTTAATTGTCCGAAATAGGTTCAAAAATTTAGACATCTTAATTAGAAAATTTAAAGGTGAGATTTGAGTGCAGTCAATTTTTCCGAGTGGAAAAATGTAATTTTCTGCGAAAATTGCGTAAAAAATGCGTATCGATAAATTAGCCGGTAGTACTGGCTTAAGTCTGTCTGGTACTGTGTAAGAGCAATAAAGACTATAGAAAAACTTAGAAAAATATTTAGAATTAAAAACCAGGCACTAATCTTAAAGGTTTTGGAACAAAGTTGGGACAAATGAGCCAAAATTGTAAAGACTTTGGACCAGGCCCAAGTTGGGCCCAAGCCCATTATATAAATACACTAAAAATGAACCCAATCAACTCATAACACACACAAAGAGTGATGATGCAGCCGAGTGAGATTGAAAGGGGGAAAGAAGAGTTCATTATTCATTTTTCTCTTCTTTTGCTTGTAACTTGAGCTACGGTGCTCCAATTCGCATGTCGTTTGCGGCCAGACGAAGTTCTTTCTGAGTTTGTCATTTCTAGCTAAGCATTGCTAGTAAGAACTCAAATTTCATACTCCTTTCTTCAGCCTTAATATATTTCTCATTTGGCTTTAGTTATTGAATAGATTTTATGATTTTGGTTATTTACGGGTGATCTAGCATTGGATTATTATTTGAATTTGCCCCTAGTACCATTGGGTAAGGTAAGTCAGTTCGAAGCCCTTGTGGTTTGGTGTATTTGTGAGCCTTAGATATTAATTGGGGTAAATTGAAAGTGTATAGCTTGAATTTGGTGATTCTTGGAGCTGGTTGTGGCGTTTGGAGTGACTTTGGTGGTTAAAACTTTTTGAAAGCTTGTTTGGAAGTCAATTTTGGTGTTTTGTTTATGTTGGGAATTGGCCAATGTATGGTTTCGGTTTTATTTAGGTAATATGTAATGTTTCATGAAACTTAGGCTAGTGGACCTTAGGATAGGATTAAATTGATGATGATTGTCGATAATTATTGAATTTATTATGAATATTGATGATTATTAATGTTGATGATGAACTTGGATGAAAATAGATGTCAATGTGGATTGGTGATGATATATGTGATGAATGATGCCTATGAAGAGTTGAATTTGTGCAAATTTGTTGAGATTGAAATCTTGGTTTGGAAATTCTTCAATTTGTTGAACTATGATTGGAAGATAGGAAAAATTGAGTGAAATAGGTGACTCTGTTAGTTAGAAGATCCTTAAGTTTATATAACCCTTTATGGTTTTTATTTAAATGTTTCTAAGTTTTAATCTTATGCTTAATGTGAAGTTCTAGGATTGCCTTTGGCATTCCAAAATCTTATACCTTATTTATTGGGCACTGTTACTGATGAGCGGATATTTTATACGCTTTTTGGCATCATTTTCATATTGTTTTAGTTATGTTTTGTTTAAGTTTCATTATATTTTCCTAGGTTTTAGTGCAAAATTCACATTTTTGGATTCTACTTTGAGTTTTTGTATTTTCTAATGATTTCAGGTAATTTTTGGTTGAAATTGAGGAGTTTTGGCAAAGTTTGATTCAAAGGGAAGGAAAGCGTAGCAAATGCTGTTAGATTCCGACCTCCATGCACTCAAATGAGCATTTCGGGAGCTAATGAAGTCCAAATGATGCGTTCACAATGGTGTTGGAAAGATAACTTTCAGAACTTTCCAGTAATATATAATGGTCTATATCTTTCTTCAAAGGAGCCTGCCCATATTGGGTGTTGAACGCCTAAGAACTACCCCCTTTCTAGCGTTCAATGCCCCATGGAGACTCAAGCCAGCATTGAATGCCCAAACACCCTCTCTAGGGCATTCAACGCCCACCAAGAAGCATAAGGCAGCATGGATCAACCCCCTAATGGGCATTCAACACCTATCCCTGAAGTTGGACGCCAAGCTCAACCCAAGTACTCAACCAAAGTGGGCCCAAGAGTGGAGTTTCTCACCTTTAGTCTAGTTTATCATACTTTTTGTACTTCTTAGCTATTAGGTTATTATATATAGAATAAAGATCACCACTGTTAGAGATCTTTGCCTTTTTGCACGTTTCCTTACTATTTTCTGTAAGCTATGAGCAACTAAACCTCCTAAGTTAGGGTTAGGAGCTCTGCTGATTCTCATGGATTAATAATATTACTGTTTCCATTTCAATACACGTTTGATTCCATTCTCTTGTGCATTTTTGGTCTTCATCTCATGAATTGAGGATGAACCGTGACATTCATCCTTGTTCTATGATGAATCCATATTTTACGATAATTTTTTGTTAGAATTGAGTGGATTTCATCATATAAACCTACAATTATTCCATTAAATAGCATGCTTTTGAGCTTTCCTCCTAAATTGTGCTTAATAATGAAAACATGCTCCTTTGGGCCAAATTTGACCTATTTTATCCCATTTTCCTTCCATTCGATAACTTGATGTTGTTTATGAGTGATTTCAAAGGTATAAGGTAGGAATGGCTTGGTGAGAATGGAAGAAGAGCATGCAAGGAGGAGGAAGCATGAAGAAATAAAGGAGAAGTGCAAATCGATGTGTGCGTGTGCATAGCTTCTTGTGTGTACGCACAGGCAGGAAATCAGAGCCAAGTGTGCGAGCGCACAGCATCTGGCGCATCGCACAAGCATCCTGAGCATCGTGAAGTGTGTGTGCGCACAACCCCTTGTGCGTACGCACGCACAGCCTGAGAATTCGCCCAAGTGTGCGTGCGCACGTGTCTCTACGTACACACAGGTGCCCGCGCATGCCTTTATTAAAAATGCACATGACTCGCGATTTGAGGGGCTTGGAGGCCCATTTCTGATGCTGGAAGCTCATATTGGAAGGGGCAAACCTTATGGAAACAGAGGATATCATTAGGGTAGTTTTTAGAATAGTAGTAGGAGGCTTTAGTGTAGTTTTTCTCTAAGTTTTCTCTCATCACCATTAGGGTTTATATTAGGGTTTTACATTTCAAGTGCCATTTTCATTTTTGATCTTGCTTTGTGCTAGCCTCCATTGTAAGTATCTCTTAATTACTACTCCTTTTAATTACAATTTTGATACTCTTTCTTGTAATTAAAGTCATAGTTTTAATATACATACTTTTTCAAATTTTGATTTCTTGTTGATGATTTTGATGATTGATGATTGTTATATGCTTGATTGAGTTGGTATTGTTGATTTTGATCATTTGTTGCTCTTAGTTTCAAGCATTTTCTTAATTTTCTCATGTTTTACATTTTTGCCCATCAAGTGTTTGTGGAAATGTCAAGTTTAATTATGGGCTAAATTTCCACCTCTTGCCTTGGGGAAAATGAGCAATTGGGTTCCTAGAGTTGGAATGTCCAACATTTAGTGATAATTTTTGGATTGTTAATTGTTTTTGTTTCCACTAAGGCTAACTTGTTGCTAAGGCAATTAGCAAGTGAATTAGGATTTGTGGATTAAGGACAAATATGCTCCCTGACTTACTCTCCGATGTAAGGGTTAACTAAGTGAGATTAATCCATTATAATTGTCATAGTTGTGGTTTCAATAAGGAAAGGTCCCTAGCTCATCCCAAGCCAAGACTCCATTTATGTTTTGAATCATACATACACATACATACATCAATCACTTTTATAGTTTACTTGTCTATATTACATAGCTAGTTCTTTAATTCCTTTATTTGTTCATTACTTGCAATTTTGAATGTTCTTTTATTTCTTTAATTGTTCATATCTTCATTGAAAATCTTGTTGCCTTCACAACCAAAATTGCACACTCATTGATCACTAGGTCCTTGGGAGACGACCCAGGAAGTAAAACTCCCGGTTTATATTGATTTTGAATTGTGACATCTTTTGATTCCAAACTTTGGTCGGGTATTGTTCGTCGGTTGGGACTATACTATCGACGTAATCACAATCTTTGTGCAAAAATTTCCTAACCGACGTTCGGCATCGCATCAAGTTTTTGGCGCCGTTGACGTGGAATCCTAAGTGCAATGAGTGCTATAGTTTTGGTTGTTGTAAATATATGAATAGTGTGAATACTTGACTTTTGTGAATTTTTTATTTTTGTTTGTTACTTGACACTAATTGATAGATGGCACCTCTATCTTAGTAGTTTTAGTAGTTATTGACTATTAGGTTGCTTTGTTTATTTCCTAATTCTTGTTTTGCTTTTGGTAATTGCATGTTTTCATTGATTCCTCAATTGAATGACACAGTTGCTTCCAGACCCGAGCTTCGCCCCTTTTGACCCTGAAATAGAAAGGACTTTAACACATATTAGGCAAGCTCGGTGCCGGTTAGCATTCGTGCATAGTGAATCAAGCTCTCTTGAAGGGCAAGCCAATTCACCATCACCTTCTAACCGTGATCCTCATTCTTCAACTAACGAGGAAACCTTGTATTCTTCCATTGGAAGTGCTGAAATTTCTTTGAGTGAATTAGGTGATAACACTATGGCGGAGTGATGAGAGAACTTTTGCGTGGTCTAGAAATTTGCGGGTAAATCCTCGTTGCAAGTATAGTTTCTAAACCTTCAAAAGTCCTTTCATACAAACGTTTTTGGTTGTCACAAATAACAAACCCCTTTTAAATTGATAACCGAGTATTCAAACCTCGGGTCGTCTTCTCAAGGAATTGCAGGGAGGTATGTTTTTATTATTGGTTATAAGTTTGTAAATTGGGGTTTTGGAAGTAAGGTGGGAATATGTTATATGACAAGTAAAATAAATTAATAATAATAATAATAAACTCTTGGCAAGGTATAAGAAATTAGAGGTCTAGACCAAATTATCATTATCAATGATAATAAAAATTGAATCTTAATCCCACTTGGTTAACCTTTCCTAGAGCAAGGGAAAGGTCAAGTGACTAATTAAATTACCTTGCCAAAGTTGTTGGAAACCCCTCCTCCTAAGTTGCCATCATCCTTCACAACATTCAAGTGGGTAAAATTCATATCCCATAGCTTTCTAATCCCACTTGAATATGGGCTACTGGAGACGGATGGTCAACTTAGAGCTCTTTGTGGCATTAAGAGTAAGAGGAAGATGGCCAGTGGTAAGAATTGTCCTGCAAGGTTCATTATGGTTGGAAGCTTTAAATTTAAACGCAAAGGTTGGTGTAGAGCTCAATTGAATGGGTCTAGGAAGCTGTTTGGTAGCTGCAGTGAGAATTCCAATTACTTATCACCCGGCTGGAAAAATACAAATCCCGACAAAGATGGGTGTAAAAGTAAGATTTGGGATCCTAGAATCTGTTCTGACATCCAGCACCCCGGGAGCCTAAGAATCTTTTTGAAGCTGCTCAAGGGTTTTACATGCCTAGTTTGGGACCTCGGAAGTTATTGGAATCACAAACACTGGTGGAGATTCCTGGATGAGTTCAAGCATAAGCCACCATAACAGGAAGCTCATCAAAAGTCCAACTTAAGGACTTTAACTAAAAGTGCTAGGTGGGAGACAACCCACCATGGTATGATCATCCTTTTTCATTTTTATTTAGTTTTATTTGTTCTTGAATTTTATTTTATTTTGTTATATTGAACCTGGAGATTTGCATCACATTCATATTAACACTGCATTCTGCATTTTTCAGATTACAAAAAAAAAAAAGCAAGCACGCGACGCGACCGCATCAGCGACGCGTCCGCATCGCAAGGAGATGGGAGACAATATTAATATGAACAGAGAGTTATGCAGGAGCAGCGCTGGAGGCGTGCCAATGACACAAATCGCCCCACGCGACCGCGTGACCCACGCGGCCGCGTGACCTGAAATCGGCGTAAAAAGGGTGTATGGCCGAAAGTTGAGCTGGAGTTGGGCTGGACTTGTGCTGGTAGCCCAAGCCTCACCACGTGAACGTGTGCCCCACGCGTCCGCATCATATCCCCATGATGGTCACTCATGCGATCGCATGCCCCACGCGATCGCGTCACCCTGGATTTTGGCAATACTGAGAGTTGAACAGAAAGTTGTGCGACCGCGAGGCTGCACTCGCGCCACTAGCACAAATCAAGTCACGCGATCGCGTGCCCCAAGCGTCCGCGTCACCCAACCTTATCGCACACCACGCGACCGCGTCACCCACGCGACCGCGTCGCCAGCGTCACACAACCTATCCAGCTTAGTGCCAATTTTCTTATCTTCTCTTTTCTAATCCTAATTTCTTCCTTCTCTCTCCTTTCTCACTTTCTTTTTTCTTCTCATCCTTTTTCCCTCTCATTCTATTTTATTTAATTTATTTTCATACTTTCATTCATTGCATATTTTTATTTTTCTTAAATTTATTAATTTTGGTGTTCAAAAGTTCTTATTCAACTGTTACATCTTTTCTTGAATTACTTTGGTGCTTAATAACTTGTTTTACACTGTGGGATGATATTAATTATCTGCCAATGCCAATCTTTTATAATACTTGCACTACATTTGCATTGCCACGAACTTACATTGTCTTTCATTACCCATTCTCTCCTCCCATTGTTGCAAATTTTTGCACTCTTGATCTGCCATGTACTTCTATTGTTTTCTCACTTGCATGTTGTAGCTACCATGTAATTGAGACCCTTATTATCTGGCATTAACACCCATATTTTATTTATTTATTTTCTATCTTTTTTGGGTTACTTTTTCTTTTCCCTCTTCTTTCAGGATGGCCACCACAAAGGGAGAGGAAAAGCTTCTTAATGGGAGAGACAAACAAGTTCCTACGCACATTCCTTGATGAGAAGAGCATCAGTTGAAGCAACCCGTCCACTTGCACATCTTCGCATGCACCGAGGACGGTGCAATCTTTAAGTGTGGGGAGGTCAATACCGATCTCCATGGGTTAGTACCTTTCTGTTTCAACACCAATATTTTATTTTATTTGTTAGTTCATTGTTGCATTTGCATATTTGTTTGATTTTATGCATTTAGTTACTACTTGGTTAAAGTAATAAAATTCTTTTAAGACCCTATCTTTGAAAAATTTCACTAATTTAAATTGAAAAAAAATTTATGTTAAAACTTGTTTGAAGTTGTATTTGGAACATGGTTTTTGAGCTAAAGAACACACAACCTGTGAGATTTTGAGCTTATTTATATGGTTACATTATTTAACCATAAATTTTTATTCCTGTGTGTTTTCTTCTCTATAATTGCAATCTTTGCTTTGTTCCATTCTATATGTCCATTATTTAGTATATTTACATGCTTGCATATGATTGAGGCCATTATTTGTTATTAGTTCACTTATCCCGAATAAGCCTACTTTTTACATCACCTTTGTTAGCCCCTTGAGCTTTTAATCCCCTCTTGTTCTATAACCACATTACTAGCCTTAAGCAGAAAAACAAATTAAAAATCCCAAGTGAATCTTTGGTTAGCTTAAGATAGAAATTGTGCATCAACTAAGTGTGGGAACATTGGTTAATAAGGGAATGTATTTAATTTATTTGAATATTGGGAATTTGGGAACCTACTCATGAAAAACCAAAATAGAAAAAAAAAGAAGAATCCATGTGCATTGATAAGTTATGTTTGCTTTTATGATTCAAAAAAAAAAAGAGAAAAAGAAAAAATATATATATAAAATAAATAAGGGGACAAAATTACCCCAATGTTAAATTAATGAAAAAAATCAATGCACATGTAATAAATTAAAAAGAAAAATTTGGTACGTGAGTATGGGAATCATACAAAAGTGAGAATTATGGGTAACTAGGTATGATTTTAAAATTTTTATAGACTATGTACATGTTAGGTGAGATCTTAGACTACTCAAGGATTCACTTTACTAGCTCACTTAGCCTTATACCCTTACTTTCACCTTAGCCCCATTACAACCTTGGAAAAGACCTCATGATGTTTGCATTGGTATGCTAAATATTTGTTGATTGGTTAGATGAAGAACAAGGTTTAGAAAGCATGATTAGAGAAGAGTAGAGTGATTGACCCTAGACACTAGAGAGATTAGAGTGATATATACTACCAGTGAGGGTTCAACGCTTAAATTCTATGTTCCCTGCTTTCATGAGCTATCTTCTTACAAGTTTACTTGTCTTTTTTTGAATTAGTGGAATTTGAATTATTTTTGTCTTGGAGAACTTATTTATTTTTAACCAAGTAGGAAGAAACATCTTAGCATGTAGTTGCATTTATAGGTTGCATTTCATACATCCTACCATTCCTCTTCATCTTTATAGCTTCTCTTGAACTTAGCATGAGGACATGCTAGTGTTTAAGTGTGGGGAGGTTGATAAACCACTATTTCATGGTTTATCTTGTGCTCAATTGAGTGGTTTTTATTAACTCTTTACCCACTTATTCATATTATTTGCATGGTTTTATATTTCCTTCCTAATTATGTGCTTTGATTGAAAACATGCTTCTTTGATCTTATATTTGCTTATTATTAATCCTCTCTTATTACCATTAGATGCCTTGATATGTGTGTTAAGTGTTTTTAGAGATTACAGGGCAGGAATGGCTCAGAGGATGGAAAGGAAGCATGCAAAAGTGGAAGAAATGCAAGAAGTTGGAGAAATTGCTAAGCTGTCCAACCTGACCTCTCTGCACTCAAACGGCTATAACTTTAGCTACAGAGGTCCAAACGATGCAGTTCCAGTTGCGTTGGAAAGCTAACGTCCGGGGCTTCGATTTGATATATAATATATTATAGTTTCCTCAACGCTAGGCGACCCGACCGCGTGATCCATGCGACCGCGTCGCAATGACAAAAAACCAGCGTGGCAAAATTCGAAACCAGCGAATTTTGTACTGTTTCTGACCCAGTTTGCGGCCCAGAAAATATAGATTAGAGGCTATAAAGTGGGGGACTGCATCCATTCAAAGGAGGCTCTCATAATTCACAATTTTAGGAGTAGATGTAGTTTTAGAGAGAGAGGTTCTCTCCTCTCTCTTAGGATTAGGATTTAGGATTTCTCTTAGTTTTAGGAGTGCCTCTAAATCCCAGGTTCAACATTCTTTTTACTTTATAATTCTCTTTCTACTTTCAGATACTCTAATGCTTTTATTTGTACTTGACTTATGTTGCCCAATTGGCTTATGAACTTTTACATGTTAGATTTTACTACTTGGAATGTATTTTATCTGAGGTATTCCAGATATTTGTGATTTTAATTTAGCTTTTTACATTCTTGGCTTTGGTTAAGAAATTAATAACTAAGGAGTTATCCAACTCAACAACATAATTGTTAATTGTTATCTTGCCAATTGAATTGAACTTCAATAATCCCAATCTTTTCTTAGGAAATAAATAGGATTTGAAGATCAATTCAATTGGCAAGATAACAATTAACAATTATGCTGTTGAGTTGGATAACTCCTGAGTTATTAATTTCTTAACCAAAGCCAAGAATGTAGAAAGCTAAATTAAAATCACAAATATCTGGAATACCTCAGATAAAATACATTCCAAGGAGTAAAATCTAACATGTAAAAGTTCATAAGCCAATTGGGCAAGATAAGTCAAGTACAAATAAAAGCATTAGAGTATCTGAAAGTAGAAAGAGAATTATAAAGTAAAAAGAACGTTGAACCTGGGATTTAGAGGCACTCCTAAAACTAAGAGAAATCCTAAATCCTAATCCTAAGAGAGAAGAGAGAACTTCTCTCTCTAAAACTACATCTACTCCTAAAATTGTGAATTATGAGAGCCTCCTTTGAATGGATGCAGTCCCCCACTTTATAGCCTCTAATCTGTATTTTCTGGGCCGCAAACTGGGTCAGAAACAGTCCAGAATTCGCTGGTTTCGAATTTTGCCACTCTGGTTTTTCGTCATTGCGACGCGGCCGCATGGATCACGCGGTTGCATCGCCTAGCGTCAGGGAAACTATAACATATTATATATCAAATGGAAGCCCCGGACGTTAGCTTTCCAACGCAACTAAAACCGCATCGTTTGGACCTCTGTAGCAAAAGTTATAGTCGTTTGAGTGTAGAGAGGTTAGGCTGGACAGCTTAGCAGTTTCTCCAACTTCTTGCATTCCTTCCACTTTTGCATGCTTCTTTTCCATCCTCTGAGCCATTCCTGCCCTGTAATCTCTGAAAACACTTAACACACATATCAAGACATCTAATGGTAATAAGAGAGGATTAATAATAAGCAAATATAAGATCAAAGAAGCATATTTTCAATCAAAGCACATAATTAGGAAGGAAATATAAAACCATGCAAATAATATGAATAAGTGGATAAAGAGTTAATAAAAACCACTCAATTGAGCACAAGATAAACCATGAAATAGTGGTTTATCACGGAGCCACCGAGGAGAATTACTTTAAAGGAGGCCGGAGCCCCGGATATCACTTTGCAACCGGTACAAGTTCGGTACCCAGATCTAGATGCTAACTTTGAACTCAAGACGGGTATGATCAACTTGCTTCCAAAGTATAATGGGTTACCGGGAGAAGATCCTCTCAAGCACTTGAAGGATTTCCAAGTGGTGTGCTCTACTGCAAGAAGACATGGCTCAGATGAGATACCGATTATGATTTTTGCTTTCCCTTTCTCCTTAGAGGGAAAGGCAAAAGAATGGTTCTACACTCAACCTGAGGGAGTTATTTCTAATTGGGATTTGTTGCACAAGGAGTTTCTTGAGAAGTTTTTTTCCGCCTCAAAAGACGGATTGTCTAAGGAAGGAAATCTCTTCCATTATGCAAAGAGATGGAGAGACTCTTTATGAATATTAGGAAAGATTTAAAAAGTTGTTGAAAGCTTGTCCTCACCACTGCATTGATGAATTGGTGCTCATAAGTTACTTTTGCCAAGGGATGATCCCTCAAGACAAGCTACTTCTTGATCGCAAGTGGAGGATCTCTCATTAAGAACAGGACCACTGAAGAAGCTTGGGAAGTCATTGCAGATTTGGCAGACTCAACTCAACATTTAAGGACAAGGAATCCCTAACCAAGAGCTATAAGTGAAGTCTCACCTTTCAGTGATGCCGTCTTGACTAAGACACTTGGAGAGATGACAATCATGTTAAGATAACTCACTCAAGGACAACAAATTCCACAAATGTTGCTATCTCCTCCACCTCAACC
The DNA here is from genome assembly GCF_003086295.3 of Arachis hypogaea. Taxonomy (NCBI): domain Eukaryota; kingdom Viridiplantae; phylum Streptophyta; class Magnoliopsida; order Fabales; family Fabaceae; genus Arachis; species Arachis hypogaea. Next base: position 102,537,219 of record NC_092054.1, on the reverse strand, counting down.
TCCTAGAATTGAAGGACCTCCTAGATCATGTGGTATTTGTGCTTGCAATGGTCACTACACCAATGAGTGCCCTCAAATCCAAGAGGATAACACATTGGCAGTAGCGAATTCTTACCCATAAAGGTCCAACTACAATCAAGGATCTAATCATTATGGAGGGAACCAAAGTCAAGGATGGAGAGACAATTCCCATCAAAGGTGGAACCAACTATCTCAAGCTCAACCCTATTCCAACCAACAAGTTTACTATCACCAACCTCCTCAAGGCCAACAATCTTACCCCCAACCACCACAACATTACTACCCACCATATCAACCACAAAGCCCACATCCTACCCAACCCAATCAACAACCACATTCTCAACATCAAGGAAGATACCAACCACCACACACTTGGCCCAACCTCACCCAAAATAATCAACTTCCCCCTCCAATCCAACCTTACATGAATAATGAACTACAAAGTTTCATGCAAGAGCAAAGGGAGTTTCATAAGAAGCAAGAAACATACATGGCAACCATTGCCGAAGCTTTATCCTGTTTGACTCTTTCTCCTTCAAATACCCAAAATGCCCATCAAGCTTCTACTTCTAGTGGCCTACCTTCTCAACCCCAACCAAACCCAAAGGGAAGCATTAATGCTATCACCCTTAGGAGTAGTACCAAGTTAGATAAAGTTGGTCTTAAGCCTACAAGTTTGAGCAAGGAGACCCACAATGAAGAAATAGAAGAAGAAGTGGAAGTGGTGAGAGATGAGGAAGAAAATGTTGCAAGAGGTGAGGATGAACTAATGAAGGTCAAGGAGCCCAAAAGGAAGAACCCTCTTGAAGAGCCTACACCAATTCCATTCCCAACATTGGCTAAAAAGGCAAAGAAGCATGAAGACCTTGACCCCAACATAGTGGAGATTTTTAAGAATATGGAAGTTACTATTCCTCTTTTTCAAGCAATTCAACAAGTGCCAAAATATGCCAAATTTCTCAAGGATGTGTGCACCCACAAGGACAAGATTGGTGAGCTAAACAAAAGCCCGGTGAATGACTATATTTCTTCTCTCATTCCGGAAAAGTGTAATGATCCCGGTCCATGTTTGGTGACTTGTGTGATTGGCGGTGTGGAGTTCATGGATTGCATGTGTGATTTGGGCACTTGTGTAAGAATTATGCCCCCTTCCTATCTATGAGATATTGAGTCTGTCACTATTGAAGAGGCCTGGAGCAAGATACAAAAGCATTGTGTCGGTTGTAGGGATTGCGAAAAATGTTTTGGTGAATATCCAAGGGTTACTCTTCCTGGTTGATTTTCATATCTTGGAGACCCCTCCAATTAATTCGGACAAGCCATCCTCTATTCTCCTAGGGAGACCATTTTGAAGACGTCTCGATTCAAGTTGGATGCGTTTTCGGGAGCTTACTCGTTTGAAGCCGATGGGAAAATAGTAAAGTTCACTTTGAATGGATGTAAGAAGACTACTCTTGAAGTTTACTCTATCTTTGGTTGTGACCTAATTGAAGATCAAGTGATTGAGCCGAGTACGGAACATGAAGAAGGAAGTGATTCCAATGAGTTGGAGATTTTTCTCCTTGGAGAGGTCTCAAAATGATCAATGAACTCATGCAAGTCCAACTTAGGACTTTAAACCAAAGTGCTAGGTGGGAGATAACCCAGCATGGTAACATTATTCTAACCCTTCTCTTTTTGTTCATAGTTCTTTACCTTAATTGCTTTTTGATAGAATTGATTTATATAGGATTGGATTAGATTTTTGAGTTAGATTGGTTAAATTGCTTGTGGATCATGAATGTTTGCATATTTGTATTTTTGGGGTTGAAATGTTGATTGAGCTAAGGCCTAGTACCTTAGAAATGGTAGAAAAATTTTTGAGAAATAGGGCATCCGTGCGTGCGCACAAATCCTTTGTGTATCACGTCCTGTGCGTGCGCACAAGCTTGTGCGCGTGCACACTCTCATTCATGCCCTCTGTTCGCAGTGCCAGCACAGCTTGTGCATAGGCGCTCCCCTGTTTTAAGCGTCCTGTGCGTGCGCACCCACTTGTGTGTAAGCACACATGCCCTTTTTGACACTCTCTATGCGATCGCACAGGTTTGTGCGTTCACACGCGAACTTAAACCCACTCTGGTGGGAGCGTTGGCACAGCTTGTGTGAATGAACCCCACCTCTTTTCACTTCTTGTGCGCACGCACACATGACCCATTCCCCAAGCAATAAAAAAAAACTCGTCTTTTGTGAGAACGCACAGCCTTGTGCGCCCGCATAGCTTGATGCTACCCTTCTGTTTGGAGCATTCGCACGCTGTGTGCGTTTCCATCATTCTCTTTTTCACTTCCTGTGCGTGCACACGGACCTATGTGCACACGCACAGGCCTCGACTGGGCGTCAAACATGGCACTTCCCCTGTTTTTCCAACAGCTCTTTCTTTCTTCTCTTCGCATTGCTGCTGCACCATCTCTGCCTAGCCCTCTTTTCGGCGACCCTGCCGCCGGCGTGCCGCCGCCACCCCTCTTTCTCTCTCCTCTCTCTTTCTTCTACCTTTCTTTAATCTCTTTTTCTTTTCTTTCTCTTCCACCGGAGAGTTCCTTCACCCTTGTGGAACTCTGGTGTATCTCCGGCAAAGCCAACCGCTGTGAGCTCACAGTGGCTATAACGAGTGCCATTGTTTACTTTTTTCCTTTTTTTTCTTCACCCTTTGATTTTCAGGTTTTTATTTCCTTTTTATGTTAATATGTTGAAGTCGTTTTTACTTTCTTTTCATGTTATTTAAATTGAATTTATTACTTTCTTTCGTTATCATTGTATTGCAAGTGTTGATGTTTAAATCATTGGGTTGATTTTGATTGAATTTTGAGCTTAAATGTCATGAGTTTGCATAATGCACATTAATTGTTTGATGAAATGCCTATGTGAAACTTTTGTTTGATACATATGAATTGGCCATCATATGCTTTCAACACTCTCTTGTTTGGCAATTCTTATGATTTGTGCAACTTCAAATATGATTGTCAATGATGAATTTACCAATGCATTCCCTTGTTTCTTGAACTTAAGGCTCTAAACACCCATGTCTTACATGACTTCTATTCCTTTGTTGATGGGTCCCTTGTTGGTAAATGCATTGTCCTTAGTTGGATTCACATTTCTCATTGTTCATCTTAGTAATTGAATTGAGTAATCACATTGCAAGTGTTCACATCTCTTTGATGTCTTGATCAAACATCTTTTGCACTAATTTAAGCATATTGTTTATGTGATTCTCAATCCTTCAAAATGAATCAATGACAGTTACTTTGCTTGAATGGTTGTTGTTGTTGTACACCATTTTTTATCAATGAGCTTTCATGCCCACAACCTTAATAACCATTCCCTCCAAGAATTCAACTAAGTAATTTAGTGCTTGTTTAAGTTTGTTTGCATCTTAATTCTTTATATTTACAACTTAAACACTTGAGTGAGAAGCATTGAGATTTGATTGTTTTAATAGTGCGATTGTCATTTTTAACCGGCTGGTGTGTGTGTTCTAACCACGCACACTCTTGGAATACACACATTGTTTCATCTCAAATCGCACTATTTTGAAAGCTTCCAATTAAGAATTTAAATTTTCTTCACTTTATTTGTGCTTCCTCATTGATTTTATTTTATTGTTGCCGGATGATCTTAAAATCCTGTATTTCTCTTTCTTCTTTTTAGGATGCGCAAGAAGGGTAAAGCACCGGTCACATCACTGGTTGTGCAACTATCAACTTGCCCTCCTAATACATGGTTCATGGATTGCCAAAGTGAGACACCAAGTACCTTGGTTAACCAAAGAGCCGACCTCCAATATGAGGCAATTGAGAATAGAACAATCTATTGGGAGAGGACACTGAAGGTTCCAAGCCAGTACAAGGCGATTATCCATGAATGGATTGCCTCGCTACATTAGGGATTTCTTGAGCAAAACCCAATCGAAGATAATGAATCTATGGTGCGGGAATTCTATGTGAACTACCAAGCTTGGGAAGAGGAGTCAGTATTCCTCCAAGGGAAGATGTTGGACACTTCCAACAAGGCTCTAGAAGCTATTATGAAGATTCCCCACATTCTGCCTGTGAAGGATGAGTATTCAAGGATAAAAGCGGATGTGTTCAAGGGGAGGATGTCTTTAGCTCCCATTCTTAAGAAGATTGGCTGTCCCGGTGCAAGTTGGGAATATAGCAAGGGGAGAAAATCTATTCCCGCGAGTATTACTTATTCCGACTTGAATACTGAGGCACGTATTTGGCATCAGATTGTGGCCGACTATATTGTCCCTAGCACCCATGCTACCCATGTTAGATTTAAAGCTGCTTTACTAATTTGGGCTATTTTGGAAGGGAAGACAATAACCATTGTACCTTTGATGCACACATCTATTTGGAAACTCATTGAAAAGAAAAAGATCAACATCCCTTTTCCATTGATGGTGATGCGACTAGCTATGGCAACGGGGGTAGAGAGGCAACCCACGAACGTCATGTTCAAGATACCAAGAGGCAACAACTTCATTTCGTGGCGTGATTTAGATGGATCGACAAAAGAGACACCCGCCAAGAAGAAGGCACCTACAGCACCATGATTAAATTCACCAACTTCATCAACTTCCCTACCGTTTCTCCGGACCTTTTCCAAGACATCTTGCAAAGTATCCACAATATGGAGCAACTTGAGCACGAGCGTTTCACGTGGATAGCGGCAAAGCTACAAGGAAGAGACCCCGGCCCAACTCCCAAAGCTTCATCAGAGTTAGTTGAGGAGGAGAATGATGAAAGTGATCAACCCATGCATCAGTGACCACCAGCTGAAGGTGGAGCCCCCAAAGTATTGTTCTCCCGGATTAGGAGTATGCACGAAGGACCGTGCACTATCTAAGTGTGGGGGAAGTTCGACAATCTTGAGGGGGGTAAAATTCTTTTCTTGGACACTTTGCAATACTATTTAGTTTCCTTTTTAGCTTCCTTTTCTTCAATTTTTGCAACTTTGCTTAGGTTGTTTGTATATATTTCTTTAAGTGCTTATGGCTTCATGATAGTAAATATTTGTATGTTGCATGTTAGAATGAATAAGTTTGGTGAAACAACAAGAAATTTTCATGAAATCTTTCTTAGGGCATACCATCGATTGAATTGAAAATTGTTTTTCAACTTGCTTGGAGTATTCCTTTCATAGAACATAGAAAAAGAGCTAGAACAACATACCTTGTCAGATTTTGAGCTCTAATGGATGGTTGTACATTCTCAACCATAAAGTTTGTTCTTGTGTGATTATACTCCTTTTTTAATGTGATCTTAAATTTGCATGAATCTATATGTCCTATTTTTGGTGTTTGATTGCATTTAGTATAATTGAGGCTGTTTTTGACATTGAACTCACCAACCTATATGGCCAACCCTTGCATTCACCTTTGTAACCCCTTTTGAGCCTTTAAATCCCGTTTGTTCTAATTCTAAGCACATTATTCTCCCTAAAGCAAAAAACTATTGATGTCCTTGAATTGTTCTTTGATTAGCTTGGGTGGAGTAGTGTGTGTACTCTAACTGTGGAGAAAATTGTTGGAAAACATTGGTGATGAACTTATTTGGGATATTCATTGTGAAAATTTGGAAAATGGTCAATACTCATGCATTCATTGTTCAAGACATATGCATCTTCTCTTGTTGACAAAACAAGGAATTGTTAATATAAAAAATAAAAAAATAAAAAAAATCAAATCAAATTTTGTGTATAATAGTATATGAAATAAAAAGATGAATAATGGATACATATGTTCATGTTTTGGAAAGAAAATGCATGAGTGAATGTGAGAAGGAGATAAATGGGTAGTTAGGTTGTTTTGTTATGTGTATACAGGATGGTATAGGATTAGGTGGACACTTGAGCTAATCAAAGATATAATTCACTAAGTCTACTTAACCATATTAATCCTACCTTAACCTTAGCCCCATTACAACCCTCCAAAGACCTTATGATATTTGTTTTTCATGCATCAAATATTAGTTGATTGTTAGATGACTTACAATTCTTTGAAAAATATGATTAAAGGAGAATTGAGTGATTAAACCCTAAACATTGAGCGAATAGAGTGTAAACACATCCGGTGAGGGGTTCGATCGCTCAATTCTATGTTCTTGTTCCTCATATTGTACCTTCTTGCAAGTTGTTTGTTTGTTAGTTTTGAAAATCTCAATTCAATTCTTTGGACATTAAATGACAGAAATTAAATGACAGAAATTAAATTGTGGGAAATTAAATGATAGAAGCTTAAATTGCTAGAAATTAAATGGGAATGGGGAATTAAGCATGAAATTAAAGAACAGAATGTAAAAGAATGAGTAAGATCAGAGATAGGGGATTCATTGGGTTTTGGGAGATATTGAACAGTACGGATCAAATCATTTTCATCTCTTCCTCAATCAATGCATTCATTGACATTGCTTGGCAATCTTAGATGATTGGATCCCAATGTCTTGGCTCACCAATCTCTCTAAGCATGAACAATTACCCAATGTCTTGATTTAATTGCTCATAGGAAGAGTTGAAGTTTGGTCACTGACTATACCACACAAATTCATAGATCAAAGTATTTGTGTCACTATATCCATAAATCTAATCCAATGTGAGAAAGCAATTCTAGCATGAATTCTTTATCCCTCTCTCAAGGATCCGAAGAATTCCAATTATGGATAGCTTCTCTCTCAAGACAACTATCCAATTGAATTAAGACCGAAAGCTTTCTAACAAAAATCAAGAGAAAAGAAAGAAGAAGAAGATGAAAACTACTATTGATCCATTGAATTACCATAGAGCTCCCTAACCCAATGAAAGGGGTTTAGTTGTTCATAGCTCCCAAAATAGAAATTGGAATTGAAAGATACATTGCTGAATTGAAAGAAATTGCAAAAAACTAAAAAATGAGCCGAAAAGTAAAAAGTGGAGTAAAAGTTTTTTCTAACTTAAATTCTGAGCTATTTATACACTTTCTTCCATTGATCTTCAATCTCTGAATTGGGATTTTGACCTTGATGGAATTAGGTTGAAATTGCTCCAATTGGCTTCCCTTGCTGTTGAGAAGAATTCTATTTGAATTGCAAACTTCTGGTGCTCAAGTTGGAGTCAACGTTTGATGGCCAATGTTGACTCAAACGCCCTTCCTAAAAACCAGATAAACTTGCTGTCATTGGCGTTTGACTCAACGTTGGAGGGCCAACGTTCTTCTACCCGCGCGTACGCGTGGCTTGCGTGTTTGCGCCCTTGGGATCAAAATGCGTATCCACGCGTGCGCGTGCTTCACACGTGCGCGTGGATGCAAAAATCCCATTTCCAGTTTTCAAAACATGTAGAAGAGCGTTGGCGTCAACGTTGGACTGGCAACGTTCCTTCCAATGTTGGCCAATCCACACGTGCGTTTGCTGTACGCGTGCGTTTGCTGTACGCGCCATGGACGCGTACGCATCATTGCACGTTTTCAAATTCAGACTTTGGAGATTACAATCACGCACGTTGGCCACCAACATTGGAAGTAGCATTTGGGGTCCAACGTTATGCATCCACACGTATGTGTCAACTACCCGTGCACGTGGATTGCCAGAATTTCCAATCCACGCGTACGCATACAGCACGCGTGTGCGTCGCTATAGATTTTCAAATTTTCCAGAAAGCTCATTTATTCACAACGTTGGGGGTAACATTGGATTGCCAACGTTCCGTCCAACGTGGGCACCAGCAGATTATGCAGAACCTTACTCTGCTTCCTTCTCAACGTTTGAGGCGATGTTGGTGGTCCAACTTGGCCAACAACGTTGCTGCTCCTTCATCTTCTCCATGTTCATTCTTCAACTTCCTTCTATGCTCTCCTTCACCTATCATCAACCAACAGATGCATCAAACTTTGCTAAAGTCATGAGAATTCTCATCGTTCTTAGCACACAAGTAATTATAGTATAATTCTCATGAAATTACATTAAATTAACCATAGTTAGATGAATTTAGGCATGCATGAATTTCTACCCCAATTGCTTACTTATTGCCAAAGAAAGTGTATAAAACCTATTAAAAACAAAGAAAAAGGCTAGTGAAACTAGCCTAAGATGCCCTGGCATCACGTTTAACGCCAGCTTGTTGCTACCCAGAGGGCATTGAATGCCACTATGGCTCCTTCTCTGGCGTTCAACGCCAGCAAGGTTTCTGCTCCAGGGTGTTCTATTTCTAGCTCTGACTGTTTCTGTTTCTATTCTAACTACTGCACATGATCACAAACATTAAAAACCAAGGGAAAACTCTAAAAATAAACTAAAATAAACTCAAATAAAAATAAACTCAAGCAATAAGAACAAAAATACTCTACTCACGGTTGGGTTGCCTCCCAACAAGCGCTTCTTTAAAACGTCATTAGCTTGACAGACAGCTCTTTTCAAGATGGAAGATAATCATAGAGGAATAAATCCTTACTCCTTACTGGGAGTGTCCTTCCTGTGCTCTCATGGATTAGCGTAAGATACTCAAGAGACAGGATCTTGTTCACTGCATGATGCAAAGTTGGGCTTGCAGCAATATGCTGGTGTCCCTTTTTACCTCTTCCCTCTTCCATGATAAATACCATGATGAAATAAGTGAACATTAATTACCATTTTCCACGGTAAAAAGCCTTTAGTAGGGATATTTTTATTTTTCCAACCCCTATGTATCTTCCTTTGTGGATAGTGTACATCCAACACCAAACTTATGTTTGGTCTTAGGAGGGATTGAATTGGTTTCATCCAGGGGAGGAGGCTTGAATGTTGAATCCTTTATGCAAGTGCATCCCTTGTTAGGGGGTAATGGAGAGTCAATAACCTTGAACACCATCCAGTCCTTATGCAAGGTAATCCTTGTTTCTTGTGCCTCTTTGGTGCGCAGAATTGTGATTACACTTTGATTATGTAAAATTCATTGCTCTTTCTTTCCCTGGTAATGGCGCCAAAAACATGATGCCAATTCCATGGTTCACAACTTCGCACAACTAACCAGCAAGTGCACTGGGTCGTCCAAGTAATACCTTACGTGAGTAAGGGTCGAATCCCACGGAGATTGTTGGTATGAAGCAAGCTATGGTCACGTTGTAAATCTCAGTCAGGCGGATATAAAATAGTAATGGGGTTTTCGAAAATAATTAATAAAAGAAGGATAGAAATACTTATGTAAATCATTGGTGAAAATTTCAGACAAGCGAATAGAGATGCTTTCGTTCCTCTGAACCTCTGCTTTCCTGCTATCTTCATCCAATCAGTCTTACTCCTTTCCATGGCTGGCTTTATGTAATGCATCACCATTGTCAATGGCTACTTTCGGTCTTCTCTCGGGAAAATGATCCAAATGCCCTGTCATGGCACGGCTAATCGTCTGGAGGCATCACCCTTGTCAATGGTTACATCCTATCCTCTCAGTGAATATGGTCAACGCACCCTGTCACGGCACGGCTATTCATCTGTCGGTTCTCGATCATGCTGGAATAGGATTTACTATCCTTTTGCGTTTGTCACTACGCCCAGCAATCGCAAGTTTGAAGCTCGTCACAGTCATTCAATCATTGAATCCTACTCGGAATACCACATACAAGGTTTAGACTTTCCGGATTCTCTTGAATGCCGCCATCATTCTAGCTTACACCACGAAGATTCTGATTAAGAGATCTAAGAGATACTCATTCAATCTAATGTAGAACGGAAGTGGTTGTCAGGCACGCATTCATAGGGAATGATGATGATTGTCACGTTTATCACATTCAGGTTGAAGTGCGAATGAATATCTTGGAAGTGAAATAAGATGAATTGAATAGAAAAAAGTAGTACTTTGCATTAATCTTTGAGGAACAGCAGAGCTCCACACCTTAATCTATGGAGTGTAGAAACTCTACCGTTGAAAATACATAAGTGAAAGGTCCAGGCATGGCCGAGATGGCCATCCCCCAAAACGTGATCACAGGATCAGAGTACAATCCAGGATGTCAAATGCAATAGTGAAATGTCCTATTTATAATAAACTAGCTACTAGGGTTTACAGAAGTAAGTAATTGATGCATAAATCCACTTCCGGGGCCCACTTAGTGTGTGCTTGGGCTGAGCTTGAGTGTTGCACGTGTAGAGGTCCTTCTTGGAGTTGAACGCCAGCTTTTGTGCCAGTTTGGGCATTCAACTCTGGTTTTGGCTCCTTTTCTGGCGCTGGACGCCAGATTTGGGTAGAAAGCTGGCGTTGAACGCCAGTTTGCGTCATCTATTCTTGACCAAAGTATAGACTATTATATATTGCTGGAAAGCCCTGGATGTTTGCTTTCCAACGCAATTGGAAGCGCGCCATTTCGAGTTCTGTAGCTCCAGAAAATCCACTTTGAGTGTAGGGAGGTCAGAATCCAACAGCATCAGCAGTCCTTCTTCAACCTCTGAATCTGATTTTTGCTCAAGTCCCTCAATTTCAGTCAGAAAATACCTGAAATCACAGAAAAACACACAAACTCATAGTAAAGTCCAGAAATGTGAATTTAACATAAAAACTAATGAAAACATCCCTAAAAGTAACTAGATCCTACTAAAAACATACTAAAAACAATGTCAAAAAGCGTATAAATTATCCGCTCATCACAACACCAAACTTAAATTGTTGCTTGTCCCCAAGCAACTGAAAATCAAATAGCATAAAAAGAAGAGAATATACTATAAATTCCAAACTATCAATGAAACATAGCTCCAATCAAATGAGCGGGACTTATAACATTTTGCCTCTTGAATAGTTTTGGCATCTCACTTTATCCATTGAGGTTCAGAATGATTGGCTTCTATAGGAACTCAGAGTTTAGATAGTGTTATTGATTCTCCTAGTTCAGTATGATGATTCTTGAACACAGCTTATTTATGAGTCTTGGCCGTGGCCCTAAGCACTTTGTTTTCCAGTATTACCACCAGATACATAAATGCCACAGACACATAATTGGGTGAACCTTTTCAGATTGTGACTCAGCTTTGCTAAAGTCCCCAATTAGAGGTGTCCAGGGTTCTTAAGCACACTCTTCTTTTGCTTTGGACCTTGACTTTAACCGCTCAGTCTCAAGTTTTCACTTGACACCTACACGCCACAAGCACATGGTTAGGGACAGCTTGGTTTAGCCGCTTAGACCAGGATTTTATTCCTTTAGGCCCTCCTATCCACTGATGCTCAAAGCCTTGGGATCCTTTTTATTTCCCTTGCCTTTTGGTTTTAAGGGTTATTGGCTTTTTGCTCTTGCCTCTTGGTTTTAAGTGCTTTTGGCTTTTTCTGCTTGCTTTTTCTTTTTCTTTTTATTTTTTTTTCGCCTATAATTTTTTTTCTGCAAGCTTTGTTCTTTGCTGCTTTATCTTACTTCAAGAATCATTTTTATGATTTTTCAGATTATCAAATAACATGTCTCCTTGTCATCATTCTTTCAAGAGCCAACATATTTAACATTCATAAACAACAACTTCAAAAGACATATGCCCTGTTCAAGCATTCATTCAATATAATTAAACTAAATTCAAGGATAAATTTGAAACTCATGTACTTCTTGTTCTTTTGAATTAAAAACATTTTTCATTTAAGAGAGGTGATGGATTCGTAGGACATTCATAACTTTAAGACAAAGTTACTAAATACTAATGATCATGTAATAAGACACTAACATAGATAAGCACTTAACATAAAGAAAACGAAAAACAGAAAATTTGAGAACAAGGAATGAGTCCACCTTAGTGATGGTGGCGTTTCCTTCTTGAGGAACCAATGATGTCCTTGAGCTCTTCTATGTCTCTTCCTTGTCTTTGTTGCTCCTCCCTCATAGCTCTTTGATCTTCTCTAATTTCATGGAGGATGAGTGAGTGCTCTTGATGTTCCACCCTTAGTTGTCCCATGTTGGAACTCAGTTCTCTTAGGGAGGTGTTGATTTGCTCCCAAAAGTTCTATGGAGGAAAGTGCATCCCTTGCGACATCTCAGGGATTTCTTGGTGATGAGCTTCTTCATGCATCTCTTGAGATCCATGAATAGGCTCTCTTGTTTGCTCCATCTTTTTCTTAGTGATGGGCTTGTCCTCATCAATGAGGATATCTCCCTCTATGTCAATCCCAGCCGAATTGCATAGATGGCAAATGAGGTGAGGAAAAGCTAACCTTGCCATAGTGGAGGACTTGTCAGCCACCTTGTAGAGTTCTTGAGGTATAATCTCATGAGCTTCCACTTCCTCCCCAATCATGATACTATGGATCATGATGGCCCGGTCTATAGTGACTTCAGACCGGTTGCTAGTGGGAATGATTGAGCGTTGAATGAACTCCAACCATCCTCTAGCTACAGGCTTAAGGTCCAGTCTTTTCAGTTGAACCGGTTTGCCTTTTGAGTCAATTTTCTATTGAGCTCCTTCCACACATATTTCCATGAGGACTTGGTCCAACCTTTGATCAAAGTTGACTCTCCTTGTGTAGGGGCGTGCGTTCTCTTCCATCATTGGCAAGTTGAACGCCACCCTCACATTTTTCGGACTAAAATCTAAGTATTTCCACCTAACCATGGTGAGATAATTCTTTGGGTTCGAGTTCTTACTTTGATCATGGTTCCTAGTGATCCATGCATTAGCATAGAACTCTTGAACCATTAGAATTCTGACTTGTTAGATGGGGTTTGTTAGAACTTCCCAACCTCTTCTTTGGATCTCATGTCGGATCTCCAGATACTTATTTTTCTTGAGTTTGAAAGGGACCTCGGGGATCACCTTCTTCTTAGCCACAACATCATAGAAGTGGTCTTGATGGGCTTTGGAGATGAATCTTTCCATCTCCCATGACTCGGAGGTGGAAGCTTTTGTCTTCCCTTTCCCTTTTCTGGAGGATTCTCCGGTCTTAGGTGCCATCAATGGTAATGGAAAAACAAAAAGCTTATGCTTTTACCACACCAAACTTAGAATATTGCTCACCCTCGAGCAAGAGAAGAAAGAAAAGAAGAAGAAGAAGAAGATATGGAAGAGAGGGAGAGAGGGTTGTGTTGTGTGAGAATGAAGAAGAATGGAGAGGTTTATATAGTGGAGGGAGAGGGGTTAAGTTTGGCCATTTAGGGTGGGTTTGGGTGGGAAAGTGATTTTGAATTTTGAAGGTAGGTAGGGTTTATGAGGTAGGTTTATGGGGAAGAGTGGATGGATGTGAGTGGTGAATGGGTAATAGGGAAGAGAGAGATTGAGGTGATTGGTGAAGGATTTTGAGGAAAGGTGTTTATTGGGAAGAGAGAATGAATGAGAAGAGGGGAGAGGATGAGTGGAGGTAGGTAGGGATCCTGTGCCACAGATGCTGAGATGATCTTGTGGGGTCCACAGATCCTGAGGTGTCAAGGATTTACATCCCTGCACCATTGAGGCATGTAAAATGCCTTTGCATGCAATTCTGGCATTTAAACGCCGAATTTATGCTTGTCTCTGGCGTTCAGCGCCAGCTTTCCTCAGTGTGCATTCCTGGCGTATGAACACCAGATTGCTTCTTGTTTCTGGCGTTCAACGCCAGATCCATGCTCTGTTCTGGCGTTGAACGCCAGCCAGATGCTCCTTACTGGCGTTTAAACGCTAGTACGCCCTTCCTCCAGGGTGTGATTTTTCTTCTGCTGTTTTTGATTCTATTTTTGATTTTTCAATTTATTTTGTGACTCCACATGATCATGAACCTAATAAAACATGAAAGAATAATTAAAATAAAATTAGATAAAAAAAATTGGGTTGCCTCCCAACAAGCGCTTCTTTAATGTCAATAGCTTGACAGTGGGCTCTAATGGAGCCACACAGGTGATCAGGTCAATTTTATAGACTCCCAACACCAAACTTAGAGTTTGGATATGGGAGTTCAACACCAAACTTAGAGTTTGGCTGAGGCCTCCCAACACCAAACTTAGAGTTTGATTGTGGGGGCTTTGTTTGACTCTGTACTGAGAGAAGCTTTTCATGCTTCCTCTCCATGGTTACAGAAGGAGATTCTTGAGTTTTGAACACAAGGTTGTCCTCATTTAGTTGAAGGATCAATTCTCCTCTGTCTACATTAATCACAGCTTTTGCTGTGGCTAGGAAGCGTCTTCCAAGGATGATGGATTCATCCTCATCCTTCACAGTGTCTAGAATTATGAAATCAGCAAGGATGTAAAGGCTTTCAACCTTTACTAACACGTCCTCTACTTGTCCATAAGCCTCTTTTCTTGAGTTGTCTGCCATCTCTAATGAGATTCTAGCAGCTTGCACCTCAAAGATTCCCAGTTTCTCCATTACAGAGAGTGGTATGAGGTTTATTCCTGACCCAAGGTCACATAGAGCCTTCTCAAAGGTCATGGTGCCTATGGTACAAGGTATTAGGAACTTTCCAGGATCCTATTTCTTCTGAGGCAATCTCAGTTGATCCAATGCATTTAGTTCATTGGTGAACAGGGGAGGTTCATCTCCCCAAGTCTCATTTCCAAATAAATTGGCATTCAGCTTCATGATTGCACCAAGGAACTTGGCAACTTGCTCTTCAGTAACATCCTCATTCTCTTCAGAAGAGGAATACTCATCAGAGCTCATGAATGGCATAAGGAGGTTCAATGGAATCTCTATGCTCTCTAGATGAGTCTCAGATTCCTTTGGTTCCTCAGAGGGAAACTCCTTATTGATCACTGGACGTCCCAGGAGGTCTTCCTCCTTGGGATTCACGTCCTCCCCTTCCTCCTTGAATTCGGCCATGATGGTTATATCAATGGCCTTGCAATCTCTCTTTGGATTCTCTTCTGTATTGCTTGGGAGAGTACTAGGAGGGGTTTCAGTGATCTTCTTACTCAGCTGGCCCACTTGTGCCTCCAAATTTCTAATGGAGGACCTTGTTTCATTCATGAAACTCAGAGTGGCCTTAGATAGATCAGAGACTAAGTTCGCTAAATTAGAGGTATTTTTTTCAGAGTTCTCTGTCTGTTGCTGAGTGGATGATGGAAAAGGTTTACTATTGTTAAACCTGTTTCTTCCACCATTAGTAAAGCCTTGTTGAGGCTTTTGTTGATCCTTCCATGAGAGATTTGGGTGATTTCTCCATGAGGGATTATAGGTGTTTCCATAGGGTTCACCCATGTAATTTACCTCTGCTATTGTAGGGTTCTCAGGATCATAAGCTTCTTCCTCAGAAGATGCCTCTTGAGTACTGTTGGATGCAGCTTGCATTCCATTCAGACTCTGAGAAATGATATTGACTTGCTAAGTCAATATTTTATTCTGAGCCAATATGGCATTCAGAGTATCAATTTCAAGAACTCCCTTCTTCTGAGGCGTCCCATTACTCACAGGATTCCTCTCAGAAGTGTACATAAATTGGTTGTTAGCAACCATGTCAATAAGTTCTTGAGCTTCTGCAGGTGTTTTCTTTAGGTGAATGGATCCACCTGCAGAAGTATCCAATGATATCTTAGCTAATTCAGACAGACCATCATAGAATATATCCAGGATGGTCCATTCTGAAAGCATGTCAGAAGGACACTTTTTGGTCAGTTGCTTGTATCTCTCCCAAGCTTCATAGAGGGATTCACCTTCTTTCTGTCTGAAGGTTCGAACATCCACTCTAAGCTTACTAAGCTTTTGAGGAGGAAAGAACTTGGCTAAGAAATCCGTGACCAGCTTATCCCAAGAGTTCAGGCTATCTTTAGGTTGAGAATTCAACCATATTCTAGCTCTGTCTCTCACAGAAAAAGGGAAAAGCATGAGCCTGTAGACTTCAGGATCTACTCTATTAGTCTTAACAGTATCACAGATCTGCAAGAATTCAGTTAAGAATTGAAAGAGATCTTCATATGGAAGTCCATGAAACTTGCAGTTTTGTTGCATCAGAGAAACTAATTGAGGTTTAAGCTCAAAATTGTTTGCTCCAATGGTAGGGATGGAGATGCTTCTTCCATGTGAATTGGAATTTGGTGCAGTAAAGTCACCAAGCATCTTCCTTGCATTATTATTATTTTCGGCTGCCATCTCCTCTTCCTTTTCGAAAATTTCTGTAAGGTTGTCTCTGGATTATTGTAATTTAGCTTCTCTTAGTTTCCTCTTCAGAGTCCTTTCAGGTTCTGGATCAGCTTCAACAAGAATGCCTTTTTATCCTTGTTCCTGCTCATATGAAAAAGAAGAAAAAGCAGAAAAGAAAATATGGAATCCTCTATGTCATAGTATAGAGATTCCTTTGTGTGAGTAGAAAAAGAAAAGAATGTAATGTAAAGAAGAATGGATAATCCAAACACAAGGGTGAGGATAGGAGCAGAGATATGAGATGAAGAGAAGTGTTAGTAAGTGATGAGCGGATATTTTATACGCTTTTTGGGGATAATTTCATATAGTTTTGAGTATGTTTTAGTTAGTTTTTAGTCTATTTCTAGTAGTTTTTAGGAAAAATTTATATTTCTGGAATTTACTATGAGTTGTGTGTTTTTCTGTAATTTCAGGTATTTTTCTGGCCGAAATTGAAGGAGCTGAGCAAAAATCTGATTCAGGCTGAAAAAGGACTGCTGATGTTGTTAGATTCTGACCTCCCTGCACTCAAATTGGATTTTCTGGAGCTACAGAACTTGAAATGGCTTGCTTCCAATTGCATTGGAAAGTAGACATCCAGGGCTTTCCAGCAATATATAATAGTCCATACTTTGCACAAGGATAGACGACGTAAACTGGTATTCAACGCCAGTCCTCTGCCCAATTCTGGCGTTCAGCGCCAGAAAAGGATAAAAAACTGGAGTTGAACGCCCAAACTGGCACAAAAACTGGCGTTCAACTCCACAATTGGCCTCTGCACGTGAATTGCTTAAAGTCTCAGCCCCAGCACACACCAAGTGGGCCCCAGCACACCAAGTGGGCCCCAGAAGTGGATCTCTGCATCATCCATCATAGTCCACTCATATTTTGTAACCCTAGGCTACTAGTTTAGTATTTAAACAACTTTTAGAGACTTATTCTGTATCTCATGACATTTCAGATCTAAACTATTGTATTCTCTGATGGCATGAGTCTCTAAACCCCATTGTTGGGGGTGAGGAGCTCTGCTGTGTCTCGATGAATTAATGCAAGTATTTCTGTTTTCCATTCAAACACGCTTGTTTCTATCTAAGATGTTCATTCGCGATTAACTGTGATGAAGGTGATGATCTGTGACATTCATCACCTTCCTCAAACCATGAACGTGTGCCTGACAACCACCTCCGTTCTATATCCGATTGAATGAGTATCTCTTAGATTCTTTAATCAGAATCTCCGTGGTATAAGCTAAAACTGATGGCAGCATTCATGAGAATCCGGAAAGTCTAAACCTTGTCTGTGGTATTCCGAGTAGGATTCAAGGATTAAATGACTGTGACGAGCTTCAAACTCCTGAAGGCTGGGCGTTAGTGACAGATGCAAAAGGATAGTAAATCCTATTCCAACCGGATCGAGAACCAACCGGTGATTAGCCGTGCTGTGACAGAGCGCGTGAGCGTAGTTTTCACTGGAAGGATAGAAGGTAGCCATTGACAACGGTGATCCACCAACACACAGCTTGCCATAGGGGGACGTGCGTGCGTGAACAAGAAGACAGAGGAAGGCAGAGATTCAGAACACAAAGCATCTCCAAAACTCCAACATATTCTCCATTACTGCACAACAAGTAACTTTTAATTTATGCTCTACTGGTTACTCACAATTCAATTGATAAACATAATTGACTTCCTGACTAATATTTATAAGATAACCATAGATTGCTTCAAACCAACAATCTCCGTGGGATTCGACCCTTACTCACGTAAGGTATTACTTGGACGACCCAGTGCACTTGCTGGTTAGTGGTACGAGTTGTGAAAAGTGTGATTCACAATTCGTGCACCAAGTTTTTGGCGCCGTTGCCGGGGATTGTTCGTGTTTGAACAACTGACGGATTATTTTGTTGCTTAGATTAGGAAAAATTTTCTCTTTTTTTGGTTTAGAGTCTTTTATTATTTATCCCTTGTTAAAACACTTTAAATTTATAGCTCAGTTATTTAGAACGTGGTGTTTATGTTCATGATAATTGGCTATCATATTTTTTTAAAAACCTTTTTCAAAAATAATTTTTCTATTAAATCCTGTGCCAAACTTTAAGTTTGGTGTTTTCAAAAATAATCTTTCTTAAAATTTTTGAAGGTCCCATAACTCAATTGGCTAGAGCATTAATTTGATTGGGTTAGAATCTTTTATACTCTTTTCAAAACCTTCTTTTTCAAAAATATTTTTTTCTATTAAATCTTGTGCCAAACTTTATGTTTGGTGTTTTCTTGTTGATTCCCCTTTGATTTTCGAAAATTTTGGTTTGGTTTTCTAAAAATTTTAAGTTTGGTGTTCTTCCTTCATGTTCTTGTGTTCTTGTGAGTCTTCAAAGTGTTCTTGAGTTTTCCTTGTGTCTTGATCTTAAAATTTTTAAGTTTGGTGTTCCTTGGTGTTTTCCCTCCAAATTTTTCGAAAACAAGGAGCATTAGATCTAAAAATTTTAAATCTTGTACTATCTTATTGTTTTTCTCTCTCCTCACTAAATTCAAAAATATCTTTTCAAAATATCTCTTCTAACTTCCTAACTTCTTATCTTTTCAAAATTTGTTTCAACTAACCAACTAACTTTTTGTTTGTTTCTTAACTTTTTCAAAACTACCTAACTAACTCTCTCTCTCTAATTTTCGAAAATATCTCCCCTCTTTTTCAAAAATTTCTTTTTTTTAACTAATTATTTTTAATTTTTTTTTACGAAAAAAAAAATTTCAAAATTCAAATTCTTTTTAGTTATTTTATTTTATTTAAGTATTTACTTCTTATAAAATAAAATAAATAAAAAGATAAATCAGTCCAAGTTATATCCATAGATCCATCATGGACATAAGTGGAAATGAACAGTCCAGGAGGACTCTGGGGTCATATTCTAACCCCTCTACTGCTTCATATGGGAGTAGCATATGCATACCCTCCATTGGAGTTAGTAGCTTTGAGTTGAATCCTCAGCTCATTATCATGGTGCAGCAAAGTTGCCAGTATTCCGGTCTTCCACAAGAAGAACCTACAGAGTTTCTGGCACAATTTTTACAAATTGCTGACACAGTACATGATAAGGAAATAGATCAGGATGTCTACAGACTATTACTGTTTCCATTTGCTGTAAAAGATCAAGCCAAGAGGTGGTTAAATAACCAACCTAAGGCCAGCATAAGAACATGGAAACAGCTGACAGAAAAATTCCTGAATCAATATTTCCCTCCAAAAAGGATGACACAGCTAAGGCTGGACATCCAAGGCTTTAAACAAGGAGATAATGAATCTCTTTATGATGCCTGGGAGAGATACAGAGAGATGCTACGAAAATGCCCCTCTGAAATGTTTTCAGAATGGGTTCAGTTAGACATCTTCTACTTTGGGCTTGCAGAAGGAGCTCAGATGTCTTTAGATTACTCAGCTGGTGGATCTATCCATATGAGAAAGACAATTGAAGAAGCTCAAGAGCTCATTGATACAGTTGCCAGGAATCAGCATCTGTATCTAAACAGCAACCCTTCCATGAATGAAGAGGTTAAAACAGTAACTGCTGAATTCAGTACTGTAAAACAAGCTGCTGAATTCAATCAGCAATTAGATTTTCTAACAAAGCAGCTAGCTGAATTCAAAGACAGGTTACAGGAGACAAGGATAGCTAATATACATATGGAAGAACAGTTTAAGCAAACAAAGCAGCAGCTATCAAAGCAAATAGCAGAAGAATGCCAAGCAGTTCAATTAAGAAGTGGGAAAACATTAAATACCCCACCTCAAGGCATCAAAAATTCAAGAAATGAGCAGCCCACCAAAGATTCCCCTGAGGACAGTAAGAGCCCAGGGAAAAATAATTCTGGCACTAAAACGCCAGAAAATGGGTGGAAGGCTAGCGCTGAACGCCCAGACCATGCCCAAAACTGGCGTTCAGCGCCAGAAACAAGGCAGGATTGGCGTTCAACGCCAGAAATGGGCAAGAATCTGGCGTTGAACGCCCAAATGGGGCAGAATCCAGCGTTGAACGCCCAACAGGGGCACATTTCTGGCGTTCAGGCGCCAGGAACAGACAGTGAGCTGGCGTCTAACGTCACTCCAGCTTCTGACTCTGGCATTCAATTGCCAGTGAGGGATCAGACACACACAAGTGCTGACAACAACCCCTCTAAAAAGGCTTCTTTAACCACTAAGGTTGAGGAATATAAAGCCAAGATACCTTATCCTCAAAAACTCCGGAAAGAGGAGCAGGATAAGCAATTTGCTCGCTTTGCAGATTATCTAAGGACTCTTGAAATAAAGATTCCATTTGCAGAGGCACTTGAGCAAATACCTTCTTATGCCAAGTTCATGAAAGAGATCTTGAGTCATAAAAAGGAGTGGAGAGAAACAGAAAGAGTTCTCCTCACTGAAGAATGCAGTGCAGTAATTCTGAAAAGCTTTCCTGAAAAGCTTAAAGACCCTGGGAGTTTTCTGATACCATGCATATTAGAAGGTGATTGCACCAAGACAGCTTTATGCGATCTTGGGGCAAGCATCAACCTAATACCTGCATCCACTATCAGGAAGCTTGGCTTAACTGAAGAAGTTAAACCAACCCGGATATGTCTCCAACTTGCTGATGGTTCCACTAAATACCCATCAGGCGTGATTGAGGACATGATTGTCAGAGTTGGGCCATTCGCCTTTCCCACTGACTTTGTTGTGCTGGAAATGGAGGAGCACAAGAGTGCTACTCTCATTCTAGGAAGACCCTTCCTAGCAACTGGACGATCCCTCATTGACGTCCAGCAGGGGGAAACAACCCTGAGAGTCAACGATGACGAGTTCAAGTTGAACGCTGTCAAAGCCATGCAGCATCCAGACACATCAACAGACTGCATGAAAGTTGACCTTATTGACTCTTTGGTAGAAGAGATCAACATGGCTGAGAGTCTCGAATCAGAGTTGGAAAACATCTTTAAAGATGTTCAGCCTGATTTGGAGGATTCAGGGGACGTGAAAGAGCCTCTGAACTTTCTTCTGAAAGAGGAAAAACCTCCTAAACCAGAGCTCAAGCCACTGCCACCATCCTTGAAATATGCATTTCTAGGAGAAGGTGACACTTTTCCAGTGATCATAAGCTCTGCTTTAAATTCACAGGAAGTGGAAGCACTTATTCAAGTGCTAAGGACACACAAGACAGCTCTTGGGTGGTCCATAGGTGACCTTAAGGGCATAAGCCCAGCTAGATGCATGCGCAAAATCCTATTGGAGGATAATGCCAAACCAGTGGTTCAACCACAGAGGCGGCTAAATCCAGCCATGAAGGAAGTGGTGCAGAAAGAGGTCACCAAATTACTAGAGGCTGGGATTATTTATCCCATTTCTGATAGCCCCTGGGTGAGCCCTGTTCAAGTCGTCCCAAAAAAGGGAGGCATGACAGTGATTCATAATGAAAAAAATGAACTGGTTCCTACAAGAACAGTTACAGGGTGGCGCATGTGTATTGACTACAGAAGGCTCAATACAGCCACCAGAAAGGATCATTTTCCTTTACCATTCATAGACCAGATGCTAGAGAGACTAGCAGGTCATGATTATTACTGCTTTTTGGATGGCTATTCAGGCTATAACCAGATTGCAGTGGATCCCCAGGATCAAGAGAAAACAGCATTCACATGTCCATCGGGAGTGTTTGCTTATAGAAGGATGCCCTTTGGGCTATGCAATGCGCCTGCAACCTTCCAGAGATGCATGCTCTCTATTTTCTCTGACATGGTGGAAAAATTTCTGGAAGTCTTCATGGATGACTTTTCAGTATATGGAGACTCATTCAGCTCCTGTCTTGATCACCTAAAACTTGTTCTGAAAAGATGCCAAGAAACCAACCTAGTTTTAAACTGGGAAAAGTGTCACTTCATGGTGACTGAAGGAATTGTTCTTGGGCATAAAATCTCAAACAAGGGAATAGAGGTGGATCAAGCAAAAATAGAGGTAATTGAAAAATTACCACCACCTGCCAATGTTAAGGCAATCAGAAGCTTTCTGGGGCATGCAGGATTCTATAGGAGGTTTATAAAGGATTTTTCAAAAATCGCAAAACCTCTAAGCAATCTGCTAGCTGCTGACACGCCATTTGTGTTTGACACAGCATGCCTACAGGCGTTTGAAACGCTGAAAGCTAAGCTGGTCACAGCACCAGTCATTTCTGCACCAGACTGGACATTGCCATTTGAGTTAATGTGTGATGCCAGTGATCATGCCATTGGTGCAGTATTGGGACAGAGGCATGACAAGCTTCTGCATGTCATTTATTATGCCAGTCGCGTTCTAAATGATGCCCAGAAAAATTACACAACCACAGAAAAAGAACTACTTGCAGTGGTTTACGCCATTGACAAGTTCAGATCATACTTAGTAGGATCAAAAGTGATTGTGTATATTGACCATGCTGCTCTTAAATATCTACTCACAAAGCAGGATTCAAAACCCAGGCTCATCAGATGGGTATTGCTTCTGCAAGAGTTTGATATAGAAATAAGAGACAGAAAAGGGACAGAGAACCAAGTGGCTGATCATCTGTCCCGGATAGAGCCAGTGGAAGGGACGTCCCTCCCCTTTCTTGAGATCTCTGAGACGTTCCCTGATGAGCATCTATTTGCCGTTCAGGAAGCACCATAGTTTGCCGATATTGCAAACTATAAAGCTGCAAGGTTCATACCCAAGGAGTACAATAGAATACAAAAGAAGAAATTAGTTACTGATGCAAAGTACTACTTGTGGGATGAACCCTATCTCTTTAAGAGATGTGCAGACGGAATTATCCGTAGGTGTGTCCCCAGAGAGGAAGCACAGAGAATCCTATGGCATTGCCACGGATCTCAATATGGAGGCCATTTCGGAGGTGAGCGAACAGCCACCAAGGTCCTCCAATGTGGCTTCTATTGGCCCACACTCTATAAAGATTCCCGAGAGTTTGTACGTAATTGTGACAGTTGCCAAAGAGCTGGTAACCTGCCTCATGGTTACGCCATGCCTCAACAGGGGATCTTGGAAATAGAGTTGTTTGATGTATGGGGAATTGACTTCATGGGACCTTTCCCACCATCATACTCAAACACTTATATTCTGGTGGCAGTTGACTATGTATCAAAATGGGTTGAGGCTATTGCCACACCCACCAATGATACTAAAATAGTGCTAAAGTTCCTCCAGAAACATATCTTTAGCAGGTTTGGTGTCCCTAGAGTGTTAATCAGTGATGGGGGCACTCACTTCTGCAACAAACAGCTTTACTCTTCCATGGTTCGATATGGAATTCGCCACAAAGTGGCCACTCCATATCATCCACAAACCAACGGGCAAGCTGAAGTCTCTAACAGAGAATTAAAGAGAATCCTGGAACGGACAGTAAAAACCCGTAGAAAGGATTGGGCAAGGAGCTTGGATGATGCTCTGTGGGCTTACAGAACAGTATTCAAGACCCCTATAGGGACCTCTCCATACCAACTCGTGTATGGTAAGGCATGCCACTTGCCCGTGGAACTGGAACATAAGGCCTACTGGGCAACCAGATTCCTAAACTTAGATGCCAAATTAGCAGGAGAAAAATGATTGCTCTAGCTAAATGAGCTAGAGGAATTCAGATTCACAGCTTTCAAAAATGCCAAGCTTTATAAAGAAAGATAAAAAAAATGGCATGACAAAAAGCTGTCATCTAGAATCTTTGAACCAGGACAGAAGGTCCTGTTGTTTAACTCTAGACTCAGGCTATTCCCCGGGAAACTGAAATCCCGGTGGAGGGGACCATACGTGATTACAAGTGTGTCACCATATGGTTATGTGGAGCTTCAAGATATTGATTCTGATAAGAAGTTCATTGTCAATGGACAGAGAATCAAGCATTATCTTGAAGGCAACACTGAGCAAGAATGCTCAAGGCTGAAGCTAGATTAAAAGCTCCGCAAGGTCCAGCTAAAGACAATAAAGAAGCGCTTGCTGGGAGGCAACCCAGCCATGGGGCATCAATCCTCTAAGCACTTTTGCCCTATTTTTATTTTTATTTTTATTTGTTTATATAAAGTTCACTGACACTAAGGTACAAAGTCATTTGTATAAGTTTACAGGATTACAGAAGGAATCAGCACACAAAACAGAGTAAAAGAGCTCAATGGCAAGAAAACGCCAGTAATGGCAGCATTTGGGCGTTCAACGCCAGAAATGGCCACCCACTGGGCGTTGAACGCCAGGAATGGCAGCAATTGGGCGCTGAACGCCCAGGAGATCAGCATTTGGGCGCTGAACGCCCAAAACAGGCAGTGTTTGGGCGTTCAAACGCCAGGAGGACAGGGAGGAGCCAAATCCAGTGATCCCATACGTATTTCCATTTTAATTTCAAATTTTATGCTTCAATGCATGATTTTTACATGAACATATCAAGAACCCTGGTTTCTAAAATCCCTAATTTCTAAAAATCCATCCCTCCAAATTCAATCCAACTCTTTTCAAAATCTTTTCAACTAATCCATATCTTTTTCAAAATTCAGAGTTATCTTTCTCAAAAATCTATCATATCTTTTCAAAATTAAACTCTATCTTCTATCTTATCTTTTTCACTCTAAAATCTTTTCAATATCTTTTTCATATTATCTTTTTCAAAAACCCAAATTTATCTTTTTCAAAAATTTATCCTATCTTTTCCAAATTAAACTATATCTTCTATCTTATCTTTTTCAACTCAATCTTTTTATCTTATCTCTTACAATTTTTCGAAAATCCACCCCCCCACCCCTTTAAATTGGGTTCGGCCTCCCCCCTCCTCCATCACCAAGTGCACCTCGATCTCCTTCTATCCCTCTCCTTTCTTTTCTTTTGCTTGGGGACAAGCAAACCTCTAAGTTTGGTGTGTTTTTCCGAAATCACTAAGATCATGGCTCCCAAAGGGAAACAATACACTCCTAGAGGCAAGAAAGAGAGCATTCCAAAACCACTTTGGAATCAAGGGAAGTTCTTATCTAAAGAACATTCAGACCATTATCTTAAAGTAATGGGTCTGAGATCAGTGATCCCGGAAGTTAGATTCGATCTGAAAGAAGATGAATATCCGGAGATCCAGGAGCAAATTCGAATCAGGAACTGGGAAGTCCTAGCTAATCCTGAAACGAAAGTAGGAAGGAACATGGTCCAGGAGTTCTATGCTAATATGTGGCAGACTGACAAGCAAAGACTATCTGGAACAGCCTGCTACGAATTTCGGACCATGGTCAGGGGAAAGATTGTTCATACCACCCCTGACAAGATCAGAGAGATATTAAAGCTACCTCAGCTAAAGGATGATCCAGACTCCTTCAACAGGAGGATGATGAGAGTAGACATTGGCCTGGATAAGATTCTGGAGGACATATGTATCCCTGAAGCCAGGTGGACCACCAACACAAAGGGCGTTCCAAATCAACTCAAGAGGGAGGATCTCAAACCAGTTGCCAGAGGATGGCTGGACTTCATTGGGCGTTCTCTGTTGCCCACCAGCAACCGTTCTGAAGTCACAGTTAAAAGAGCAGTGATGATTCATTGCATCATGATGGGAAAGGAAGTGGAGGTTCATCAGCTGATTTCAACAGAGCTCTATAAGATTGCTAACAAAAATTCAAGAGAGGCCAGGTTGGCTTATCCAAGCGTGATTTCTCTGCTATGCAAGGACGCTAGAGTCAAGATGGGAATAACTGAATATATCCTAATTGAAAAGTCAATCACCAAAGCATCAATGGAGAGACAACAAGCACAGGAGGAACATATCAAGAAGAGAGCACAGGAATTCCTCCCAGAGATTCCTCAAGCGGAATATTGGGAATATCTTGAGACGTCTGTCAACAAGATACAGGAAGCTATGGAGCAAATAATAAAACAACAGAAGGAACACAGTCAAATGCTGACCCATATGCTCAAAGAACAAGAGGAGCAGGGACGTGACTTAAGGGAACTGAATCGCCAAAAATCTTCTGTGATACCAAGTCTCCCAAGGATCAGAGGAACCCCCATACCCTCAGAATAAAGGTTGTTAATTTCCAATTTCTGCCTTAACTCTGTGACAGTGTCCTTATAAAAGTACCTTAGAAGTCATATAGTAGTAGTTAGTATCTATTTTGATTTTATCTCCAATTAAGCTATAGTTTATTTTTCTCATCATCATTAAACATGAATAAAATAGTAGATCTTTTGAATAAGAAGCAATAAAATCTCGAGTTTAAATAAAACAAATTCTAATTGGTTAAATGTGGTGGCAATGCTTTCTGTCTTCTGAATGAATGCTTGAACAGTGCATATGTCTTTTGAATTTGTTGTTTAAGACTGTTAAATATGTTAGCTCTTGAAAGAATAATGAACATGAGACATGTTATTGATAATCTGAAAAATCATAAAAATGATTCTTGAAGCAAGAAAAAGTAGCAAAGAACAAAGCTTGCAGAAAAAAAAAAGCAGAAAAAGCCAATAACCCTTAAACCCAAAAGGCAAGGGCAATTAAAAAGGATCCCAAGGCTTTGAGCATCAGTGGATAGGAGGGCCTAAAGGACTGAAATCCTGGTCTAAGCGGCTAAACCAAGCTGTCCCTAACCATGTGCTTGTGGCGTGCAGGTGTCAAGTGAAAACTTGAGACTGAGCGGTTAAAGTCAAGGATCAAAGCAAAAAGAAGAGTGTGCTTAAGAACTCTGGACACCTCTAATTGGGGACTTTAGCAAAGCTGAGTCACAATCTGAAAAGGTTCACCCAGTTATGTGTCTGTGGCATTTATGTATCCGGTAGTAATACTGGAAAACAAGGTGCTTAGGGCCACAGCCAAGACTCATAAAGAAGCTGTGTTCAAGAATCATCACACTGAACTAAGAGAATCAATAACACTATCTGAATTCTGAGTTCCTATAGATGCCAATCACTCTGAGCTTCAATGGATAAAGTGAGATGCCGAAACTGTCCAGAAGCAAAAAGCTACTAGTCCCGCTCATCTAATTAGGATCTGAGCTTCAATCAAAAACTCTGAGATATTATTGCTTCTCAACCTATTAGTCTTCTATTTTATTTGTCTAGTTGCTTGAGGACAAGCAACAGTTTAAGTTTGGTGTTGTGATGAGCGGATATTTTATACGCTTTTTGGGGATAATTTCATATAGTTTTGAGTATGTTTTAGTTAGTTTTTAGTCTATTTCTAGTAGTTTTTAGGAAAAATTTATATTTCTGGACTTTACTATGAGTTGTGTGTTTTTCTGTAATTTCAGGTATTTTTCTGGCTGAAATTGAAGGAGTTGAGCAAAAATCTGATTCAGGCTGAAAAAGGACTGCTGATGCTGTTAGATTCTGACCTCCCTGCACTCAAATTGGCTTTTCTGGAGCTACAGAACTCGAAATGGCTTGATTCCAATTGCATTGGAAAGTAGACATCCAGGGCTTTCCAGAAATATATAATAGTCCATACTTTGCACAAGGATAGACGACGTAAACTGGCATTCAACGCCAGTCCTCTGCCCAATTCTGGCGTTCAGCGCCAGAAAAGGATCAAAAACTGGAGTTGAACGCCCAAACTGGCACAAAAACTGGCATTCAACTCCACAATTGGCCTCTGCACGTGAATTGCTTAAAGTCTCAGCCCCAGCATACACCAAGTGGGCCCCAGCACACCAAGTGGGCCCCAGAAGTGGATCTCTGCATCATCCATCATAGTCCACTCATATTTTGTAACCCTAGGCTACTAGTTTAGTATTTAAACAACTTTTAGAGACTTATTCTGTATCTCATGACATTTCAGATCTAAACTATTGTATTCTCTGACGGCATGAGTCTCTAAACCCCATTGTTGGGGGTGAGGAGCTCTGCTGTGTCTCGATGAATTAATGCAAGTATTTCTGTTTTCCATTCAAACACGCTTGTTTCTATCTAAGATGTTCATTCGCGATTAACTGTGATGAAGGTGATGATCTGTGACATTCATCACCTTCCTCAAACCATGAACGTGTGCCTGACAACCACCTCCGTTCTATATCCGATTGAATGAGTATCTCTTAGATTCTTTAATCAGAATCTCCGTGGTATAAGCTAGAACTGATGGCAGCATTCATGAGAATCCGGAAAGTCTAAACCTTGTCTGTGGTATTCCGAGTAGGATTCAAGGATTGAATGACTGTGACGAGCTTCAAACTCCTGAAGGCTGGGCGTTAGTGACAGATGCAAAAGGATAGTAAATCCTATTCCAACCGGATCGAGAACCAACCGGTGATTAGCCGTGCTGTGACAGAGCGCGTGAGCGTAGTTTTCACTGGAAGGATGGAAGGTAGCCATTGACAACGGTGATCCACCAACACACAGCTTGCCATAGGGGGACGTGCGTGCGTGAACAAGAAGACAGAGGAAAGCAGAGATTCATAACACAAAGCATCTCCAAAACTCCAACATATTCTCCATTACTGCACAACAAGTAACTTTTAATTTATGCTCTACTGGTTACTCACAATTCAATTGATAAACATAATTGACTTCCTGACTAAGATTTACAAGATAACCATAGATTGCTTCAAACCAACAATCTCCGTGGGATTCGACCCTTACTCACGTAAGGTATTACTTGGACGACCCAGTGCACTTGCTGGTTAGTGGTACGAGTTGTGAAAAGTGTGATTCACAATTCGCGCACCAGTAAGTAATTAAATAAATAGAAGAAGATGAGAGAGAAGTTTTCGAAAATAATTTTTGAAAAGGAGTTGATGATTTTCGAAAATTAAAGGGAAAATAAAATTAAAATTAAAATTTAAAACAATTAATTAATTAAAAAGAATTTTTGAAAAAGAGGGAGGTATTTTCGAAAATTAGAGAGGGAAGAATAGTTAGGTGGTTTTTAAAAAAAAGATAAGAAACAAACAAAAAGTCAATTAGTTAGTTGAAAAAGATTTGAAAATCAATTTTGAAAAGATAAGAAGATAAGAAGTTTAGAAAAGATATTTTAAAATCAAAAATTTTTTTTTTTGAAAAAGATATGATTTAAAAAGATATGATAGAAATATATGATTAAAATTAGTTTTGAAAAAGATTTGAATTTTAAAATCAAAATTAATGACTTGACTCACAAGTAATCAAAAGATATGATTCTAGAACTTAAAGTTTGAATCTTTCTTAACAAGCAAGTAACAAACTTGAAATTTTTGAATCAAAACATTAATTGTTGATAATATTTTCGAAAATTATGATATAAAATTAAGAGAAAGATTTTTGAAAAATATTTTTAAAATTTTCGAAAATAAATAAGAAAAATGAAAAAGATATGATTTTTGAAAAAGATTTTGAAAAAGATAAGATTTTTAAATTGAAAATTTGATTTAACTCATAAGAAACAACTAAAATTTAAAAAAGTTTTGAAAAAGTTAACTCAAATTTTTGAAAATTTATGAGTGAAAAAGGGAAAGATATTTTTTTTTATTTTTGAATTTTTAATGAAGAAAGAGAAAAACATGAAAAAGACTCAATGCATGAGAATTTTTAGATCAAAACAATGAATGCATGCAAGAACACTATGAATGTCAAGATGAACACCAAGAACACTTTGAAGATCAAGATGAACATCAAGACTTATTTTTGAAAATTTTTAATGAAAGAAAAACATGCAAGACACCAAACTTAGAGATTTTCAATAATTAGACACTAACAAGTTAAAAATGCATATGAAAAACAAGAAAAGACACAAAACAAGAAAATATGAAGATCAACCAAGAAGACTTACCAAGAACAACTTGAAGATCATGAAGAACACTATGAATGCATGAATTTTCGAAAAATGCATAAATTTTTTTAGAAAAAATGCAATTGACACCAAACTTAAAAATTGACTCTAGACTCAACCAAGAAACAAAAAATATTTTTGATTTTATGATTTTAGTAATTTTTTGGATTTTTGTATATTTTTATTTTTTTGAAAACCTATAGGGAAAAGGAAGCAATGAATTCAAAGTCCTCAATCAAGATTCCAGAAATCATACCAGGTTAGTCTAAAGCTTGATGGCCAGCCAAACTTCAGCATACCATTTTGAAACTTTAGAATTCATTCTTAAAAATTTTAAAATAATTTTCGAAAACAAAGGGAAAAGAAATTTTTTTTTTGAAAGATTTTCGAAAACAAATAGTTTTTTTTTGAAAAATAAAATGAAAAAGAAAATTACCTAATCTGAGCAACAAGATGAACCGTCAGTTGTCCAAACTCGAACAATCCCCGACAACAGCGCCAAAAACTTGGTGCACGAGATTGTGATCCCTGGTAATGGCTCCAAAAACTTGTTCTCTAATCTTAATTCATAATTTGTCACAACTTCGATACAACTAACCAGCAAGTGCACTGGGTCGTCCAAGTAATAAAACCTTACGTGAGTAAGGGTCGATCCCACGGAGATTGTCGGTATGAAGCAAGCTATGGTCATCTTGTAAATCTCAGTCAGGCGGATATCAAATGGTTATGGAGTTTTCGAATAATAATAATAAATAAACAGAAAATAAAGATAGAAATACTTATGTAATTCATTGGTGAGAATTTCAGATAAGCGTATAGTGATGCTTTTGTTCCTCTGAACCTCTGCTTTCCTGCTGTCTTCATCCAACCAGTCCTACTCCTTTCCATGGCAAGCTTTATGTAGGGCATCACCGTTGTCAATGGCTACATCCCATCCTCTCTGTGAAAAAGGTCCAAATTCTCTGTCACGGCACGGCTAATCATCTGGAGGTTCTCGATCATACTGGAATAGGATTCACCCTTCTTTTGCGTCTGTCACTATGCCCAGCACCCGCGAGTTTGAAGTTTGTCACAGCCATCCCCTCCCAGATCCTACTCAGAATACCACAGACAAGGTTTAGACTTTCTGGATCTCAGGAATGGCCATCCATGGGTTCTAATTTATACCACGAAGATTCTAATATCTCGGACTCGGTCCTCTGTATTAGATATCTAAGAGATACTCATTCTAGCTTGTTTGCATGTAGAACAGAATTGTTTGTCAGGCACACATTCAATAGTGAGAATGATGATGAGCGTCACATAATCATCACATTCATCATGTTCTTGGGTGTGAATGGATATCTTAGAAGCGGAATAAGTTGAATTGAATATAAAACAGTAGTACTTGGCATTAAATCCTAAGGAACAGCAGAGCTCCACACCTTAATCTATGGAGTGCAGAAACTCTACCGTTGAAAAATACATAAGTGAAAGGTTCAGGCATGGTTGAATGGCCAGCCCCCATGATCAAAGAACTAGACGTCCCCAGATTCAAAAGATGATCCAAAGATGTAAACACAATAGTCAAAAGTCCTATTTATACTAAACTAGTTACTTGGGTTTACAGAAGTAAGTAATTGATGCATAAATCCACTTCCGGGGCCCACTTGGTATGTGCTTGGGCTGAGCTTGAAGTTTACACGTGTAGAGGCTTCTTTTGGAGTTGAACGCCAAGTTGTAACATGTTTTTGGCGTTGAACTCTGGTTCGTGACGTGTTTCTGGCGTTTAACTCCAGACTGCAGCGTAGAACTGGCGTTCAACGCCCTTTTGCGTCATCTGAACTCGGACAATGTATGGACTATTATATATTGCTGGAAAGCCCTGGATGTCTACTTTCCAACGCCATTAAGAGCGCGCCATTTGGAGTTCGGTAGCGCGATAAAATCTACTTTGAGTGCAGGGAGGTCAGAATCCAACAGCATCAGCAGTCCTTCTTCAACCTCTGAATCTGATTTTTGCTCAAGTCCCTCAATTTCAGCCAGAAAATACCTGAAATCATAGAAAAACACACAAACTCCTAGTAAAGTCCAGAAATGTGAATTTAACATAAAAACTAACAAAAACATCCCTAAAAGTAACTAGATCCTACTAAAAACATACTAAAAACAATGCCAAAAAGCATATAAATTATCCGCTCATCAGCTACTATAGTTTCCGATCTCTCTATGACCACTCATAGTTTCATTACTAAAACAAGATCCTCCATTAGGAATCTAGAGGTACAGATTGGTCAGCTGAGTAAAAGGATCGCCGAGATCCCTTCTAACACTCTTCCAAGTAACACTAAAGTGAACCTTAGAGAAGAGTGTAAAGCCCCCAGTATGAAAACTGAGGCCGAATCTGAAGAAGAACTTCTAGCGTTGAATGCCAGCCAGGGAGAAGAGGCTGGGCTTTAACCTAAAGAGGGACAAGTTCTGGCATTGAACGCCACAGTGGGAGCAGCTGGGCGTTTAACGCCCCTAATGACCCTCCTATGGAAGAATTAAAAGAAACCAGAACTCATGAGGAGACCATAGAGGTCCCCTTGAATGCCTTATTGCAAATTATAGACTCTGAAGAATACTCCTTCTCTGATGAGGAAGAGGATACTAGGGAAGAGCAAGTTGCTCGGTTCCTAGAAATTCTGATAAAGCTGAATGCCAAATTATTTAAAATAGAGACATTGGAGGATGAACCTCCAGTGCTCACCAAGGAACTCAATGCCTTGGTTCAGAACAAATTACCTCAAAAGCTGCCAGATCCCGGACGCTTCCTAATCCCTTGCACCATAGGGACAATTACCTTTGAGAAGGCTTTATGTGACCTAGGGTCAAGCATAAATCTCATGCCTTTTTCTGTAATGGAGAGGCTGGAAATTTTTGAGGTGCAGGCTGCCAAGATCTCATTGGAGATGGCAGACAAATCACTGAAAAAGGCATATGGTCTGGTAAAGAATGTCTTAGTAAAGATTGAAAACTTTTACATCCTTGCAGATTTTATAATCTTAGATACTGGACAGGATGAGGATGAATCCATCATCTTTCGAAGACCTTTCCTAGCCACTGCCAATGCCATAATTGATGTGGCAAAGGGCGAGCTTATTCTGCAGTTATGGAAAGATCACATCTTTTTCAAGATGCCTAAACCTAACTCCCTCCCTAAATGAGAGACAACTGTTCAACACTTAGTATTCCAACCCTCTCTCTCTGTGCAGAGCTTTACAAAGCCCCCAGACACCGAATCTAAGTTTGGTGTTGAGAAACCATCAACAAGAACTGAGAATGAAGGCACTAAGAAAAGGGTACCTAAAGGCTGGAGGGATAAGAAAATCCCACTGAAGGCCTCTCACCTGGCATGAGAGTTGTCTTCACAAACAGCCCAATCATTCTACATACTGTGAACAAGATCATGTCTCTAAAACATGTAGAGCTCTTCCATGAGAGCACAAAAAGGAAGTTCATTATAAGGAGTGAAATTCTGAGCCCCTATCCATCCCCGTAAAGGGGCCGACCGTCAAGCTAGTGACGTTAAATAAGCGCTTGTTGGGAGGCAACCCAAGCATGACTAGAGTATTTCTGTTTTTCTTTAAGTTTATGTCTATTCGAGTTATATTAACTTATTTTCATAGTTATTTCCTTTTTAAAGTTTGTGATCATGTGCAGTAGTCAGAGACAGAGGCATTTAGAGATGGAAACAGAACACCCTGGAGTGACCCTTTGCTGGCGTTGAACGCTAGACAATGAGGCAGGAGGGGCGTTCAACGACCCATATGGGTAGGAAAGCTGGCATTGAATGCCACACAGGGAGAGGTGTGGGCATTCAACGTCCAAGAAGGAGTAGCTTTGCTAGCGTTGAACACCAGAATGGGACCATTCTGGGCGTTCAACACCCAACAAGGAGTAGAGACCTAGCGTTGAACACTAGGAAGGGAATCCCTGATGGGCGTTCAACGCCCTTCCTAGAGCAGGAAGCTAGCATTAAATGCCAGCCAAGGAGAAGAGGCTGGGCATTCAACGTCCACAAGAGGGCAGCGAATTTGAATTCCCTAGCCTCTCAGGACTAGTGGGTCCCACAGAATCTCCACCTACCCCATCTTCTTCTTTCTCTTACTTTCCCTCTTCCCCACATACACTCTTCTCCATACACCCTCAACCAATTACATCCACATCACCTTTTTCTCTTCCCAATTTCCACAAACCCTACCTACTTCAAATTCAAACCTTTCCCATCTAATTCCTTCCATAACCGAACCCTAGCCTAACCCACCTATAAATACCCCCTCATTTACCCCTTCTTACTCACACAACATTCTTCTTCCCTTTCCCATGCTGAAGCCTTACCCCCTCTCTTCTCCATCTCTTTCTGCCATTTTCTACTATTCGCTTCTTCTCTTATTATTTTGCTCGAGGATGAGCAAAGCTTTTAAGTTTGGTGTTGGAAAAGCTCTACTTTTTGCTTTCCAATCACACTAATGGCACCTAAAGTCGGAGAATCCTCTAGAAAGAGGAAAGGAAAAGCAATTGCTCCTGCTTCCGAATCTTGGAAAATAGAGAGATTCATCACCAAGTCTCATCAAGACCACTTCTATG
Source organism: Arachis hypogaea (assembly GCF_003086295.3). Classification (NCBI taxonomy): domain Eukaryota; kingdom Viridiplantae; phylum Streptophyta; class Magnoliopsida; order Fabales; family Fabaceae; genus Arachis; species Arachis hypogaea. The sequence goes on along the minus strand of NC_092054.1, from coordinate 102,502,809 downwards.
AAGTAGTGGCAAAGAAAAAGATGATCCCCGAGGTCCCTTTTAGGCTCAAAAAGAATGAGTACCCGGAGATCCAACAAGAAATCCGGAGAAGAGGTTGGGTAGTTCTGACCAATCCTATCTCGGAAGTTGGGATTTTAATGGTGCAAGAGTTTTATGCCAATGTTTGGGTCATCAAAAAGCATGACGCTAGTGTGAACCCACATCTTAAAAATTGGCGCACCATGGTCCGAGAGCGGTTCTTGGATTTTAGCCTGGAAAGTGTAAGGTTGGCATTCCAACTACCATTAATGCAAGGAGACCCACACCCTTACACTAGAAGAGTCAATTTCGACCAGAGGCTGGACCAAGTCCTTGTAGACAATTGTCTGGAGGGAGCTCAGTGGAAGAAGGATGCTCAAGGCAAGCCTGTCCAACTAAGAAGGCTTGACCTCAAGTCCGTAGCTAGAGGATGGTTGGAATTCATCCAACGTTCTATCATCCCTACTAGTAACCGGTCCGAAGTGACTATCGATCGAGTGATGAGCGGATAATTTATACCCTTTTTGGCATTATTTTTACATAGTTTTTAGTGTGTTTTAGTTACTTTTTATTATATTTTTATTAGTTTTTATGCAAAAATCACATTTCAGGACTTTACTATGAGTTTGTGGGTTTTTCTGAAATTTCAGGTATTTTCTGGCTGAAATTGAGGGACCTGAGCAAAAATAAGATTCAGAGGCTGAGAAAGGACTACAGATGCTGTTGGATTCTGACCCTCCTGCACTCGCACTCAAAGTGGATTTTCTGGAGTTACAGAAGCCCAATTGGCGTGCTCTTAATTGTGTTGGAAAGTAGACATCTTGGGCTTTCCAGAAATATATAATAGTCCATACTTTGCCTGAGATTTAATGGCCCAAACTGGCATTAAACACGAACCAGAGACCCTTTTCTAGCATAAAACGCCAGAACTGGCACCCTTCTTGGCGTTAAACGCCCATTTTGGCACCCAGGGTCGCGTTTAACTCCAATTTGAGGCATATGCACGTGAAAGCTTGAAATCTCAGCCCAAACACTCACCAAGTGGGCCCCGAAAGTGGAATTCTGCACTATCTACACCTAATTAATCATTTTCAGTAAACCTAAGTTACTAGTTTAGTATAAAAACTACTTTTAGAGATTCATTTAGCAACTCATGACATTTTACATCTAATATTGTATCTCCTACAGCATGAGTCTCTAAACCCCATAGGTGGGGTGAGGAGCTCTGCTGTGTTTCAATGGATTAATGCAATTACTATTGTTTTCTATTCAATTACGCTTGCTTCTGTTCTAAGATACTCACTCGTACTTCAATATGAAGAACGTGATGATCCGTGACACTCATCATCATTCTCAACTTTATGAACGCGTGCCTGACAACCACTCCCGTTCTATCTGAACTCAACGTAGTCATTGAGCGACAGCTTGAGTGTGTATCTCTTGGGTCTCTGATCCACGGATTCAACTTGCCTCTCCTGACAACAGAGCATTTGAATCCATGAGATTAGAACCTTCGTGGTAGAGGCTAGAACCAATTGGTAGCATTCCTGATATTCGAAAAGTCTAAACCATGTATGTGGTATTCCGAGTAGGATCTGGAACGGGATGACTGTGACGAGCTTCAAACTCACGAATATTGGGCGCAGTGATAGTGTGCAAAAGGATAGAGAGATCCTATTCCGACACAGGTGAGAACCGACAGATGATTAGCCGTACAGAAATCGTGCCTGGTATTTTTCATCCGAGAGGACGGATGGTAGCCATTGACAACGGTAATCCACCAACATACAGCTTGCCATTGAAGGAAGCCATGCGTGTTTGGAGAAGAAGACAGTAGGAAAGGAGAGATTCAGACGACAGAGCATCTCCGGAACCTCAACCTCTTCCTCATTATTGAATCACAAGTAACCCTCAATTCATGTTATTTACTTTTCATAAACAAAAAAATCATTTTGATCACTAATCTCCTGACTAAGATTTACAAGATAACCATAGCTTGCTTCAAGCCGACAATCTCCGTGGGATCGACCCTTACTCAAGTAAGGTATTACTTGGACGACCCAGTGCACTTGCTGGTTAGTTGTACAGAGTTGCAAAGGTGTGATTGCAATTCCGCGCACCAAATTTTTGGCGCCGTTGCCGGGGATTGTTCGAGTTTGAACAATTGACAGTTCATCTTGTTACTTAGATTAGGAAAAATTTATCTTTTTGGTTTAGAGTCACTAAAATTGAGTCTTCTATTATTGTTTTTTGTTAAATTTTTAAAATTCTTGTTTTCTTTTTCTAGATTTTTTTTCGAAAATTTTTAATAAATAGATAAAAAACCAATAAATTAATAATTGAGTCTTCTGTTTTAGTTTCATGTTTTAAGTTTGGTGTCAATTGCATGTTTTTACTTTCTTTCAAATTTTTCGAATTGTATGTTCTTTTTATTCTTCATATTTACGAGTTTTATGTTCCTTGTTCTTTCTTGATCTTCAAGTTGTTTTTGTTTATTTTCCTTGTTTGATCTTTAGTTTTTCTTGCTTTGTGTCTTTCCTTGTTTTTCTTGTGCATTTTCGAATTATTAGTGTCCAAAGTATAAAAATTTTCAAGTTTGGTGTCCTTTGTGTTTTTTTTTCCTAAAGATTTCCAAAATTTATTCTTGGTGTTCATCTTAATATTCAAAGTGTTCTTGGTGTTCATCTTGACATTCAAAGTTTTCTTGTTTGTTTTCTTTGTTTTAATCTAAAAATTCTAAGTTTGGTGTCATTTTATTGTTTTTCTCTTTCCTCATTAAATTCAAAAAAAATAAAAAATATCTTTTCTCTTTATTTTAATTGAATTTTTAAAATTTACATAAAAAATTCAGATTTTTATTTTAAAATTTTTCTCTTATCTTATCTTAGTTTTAAATTTCAAAATTCAAATCTTTTTCAAATATCATATCTTTTTCAAAATCTTATCTTATCTTATTTCAATTTCAATTTTCAAATTTCAATTAAAATCCAAAATTCAAAATTCAAATTTCAAAATTTAAAATAAAATTTTAAAAATCAAACCTTTTCAAAATTTAAATCTTTTTCAAATCTTTATCTTATATTGACTTTTTTCAAAATTCAAAATTCAAAATTTTAAATTCAAATTTTAAATTTAAATTTTCAATTTTCAAATTTTAAAATTTCAAATTCAAAATTTAATTTTTAAATTTAAAATTTAAATTTCAAAACTTTTTTTTAAAAACTTATCTTCTCTTAAAATTCATTATCTTCTCTTACCTAACTTATCTTATCTTTTCTAATCTCAAATCTTAAAATCAAATCTTTTTCAAAGCTTTTCTTTTATTTATTTTCTTTCAAGTATCTTTGATTTTAAGACATATCTTTTTCAAAACTTCCTAACCACTTTCTCTCTCTTCATTTTTCGAAAATCCTCACCTACAAATTTTCAAAACTTTTTAATTAGTTAATTATTTTAGTTTTCAATTTTATTTTATTTCTTTTTCTTCTAATTTTTGAACTTATATTTAGTTTTTCATTTATTTTATTTTATTTTATTTTTAATTTTAGTTTCAAAAAAAAAGAGAAAAGAATAAAATTTTTATTTACAATCCACATCACTTCCCTTTCTCCATCATGGACCTAAGTGTAAATGAACAGTCCAGAAGGACTCTGGGGTCATATGCTAACCCCACTACTGCTTCATATGGGAGTAGTATCTGTATACCCCCCATCAGAGCCAGCAATTTTGAGCTAAACCCTCAGCTCATTATCATGGTGCAGCAAAATTGCCAGTATTCCGGTCTTCCACAGGAAGAACCTACTGAGTTTCTGGCACAGTTCTTACAAATTGCTGACACAGTACGTGATAAGGAAGTAGATTAGGATATCTACAGATTATTACTGTTTCCATTTGCTGTAAAAGATCAAGCTAAGAGGTGGTTAAATAACCAACCCACAGCAAGCATAAGAACATGAAAACAGTTATCAGACAAATTCCTGAATCAATATTTCCCTCCAAAAAGGATGACACAGCTAAGGCTGGACATCCAAAGCTTTAAACAAGAGGATAATGAATCTCTTTATAATACATGGGAGAGGTACAGAGAGATGCTAAGGAAATGCCCCTCTGAAATGTTTTCAGAATCGGTGCAGTTAGACATCTTCTACTACGGGCTTACAGAAAAGGCCCAGATATCTCTAGACCACTCAGCTGGTCGATCTATACACATGAGAAAGACAATTGAAGAGGCTCAAGAGCTCATTGATACAGTTGCCAAAAATCAGCACCTGTACTCAAGTGGTGAGACCTCCATGAAAGAAGAGGCTGAGGCAGTATCCACTGAACTTAGTCCTCCAGAACAAATTGCTGAACTTAATCAGCAACTATTTTCTATAATAAAATAGTTAGCAGAATTTAAAGAGATGCTACTAAAAACCAAAGATATTAACCAGAATATGGAAAAACACTTGAATTAGACAAGACAGCAGTTATCTAAATAGATAACAGAAGAATGCCAAGCTGTTCATTTAAGAAGTGGAAAGACATTGAATGTCTCAACTCAAAGCAGAAGGAAGCCAAGAAAAGAACATCTGACAGAGGATGACCAAACCACTGCCCAAAATCCCTTTCAGAACAGTAGGAGCCCAGAGAGAAATGATTCTGGCGTTCAAACGCCAGAAAAGGGCCAGAAGTTGGTGTTAAACACCCAGTGGATGGCCAATTCTGGCGTTCAAATGCCAGAAAAGGGTGGCAATCTGGCGTTGATCGCCCAAAAAGCACCCAGTTCTGGCGTTCAAACGCCAATAAGGGATCAGACACCTGCAAGTGCTGATAACAACCCCCTTAAGCAGGCTTCTCCAACCACTTCTGTAGGAAATAAACCTGCAGCAACTAAGGTTGAAGAATATAAAGCCAAGATGCCTTATCCTCAGAAACTCCGCTGATAAACCCATATTTTATGATATATTTTGTGCCTAATTTAAGTGATTTATTCAATCCTTCACTCACTTATTCATATAAATTGCATGGTTTTACTTTCACTTCCTTATTATGTGATGTATGTGAAAAACATGTTTCCTATGATTAAAAATAATTATTTTAGTTACCCTTTACCTCCATTCGATGCCGTGATTCGTGTGTTGAGTAGTTTCAGAGTTTTTAAGGCAGGAATGACTTAAAGGATGGAAAGGAAACATACAAAATTGGAAGGAAAGCATAAAACGGAGTTTTTGAAGAAACTGGCAGTGACGCGATCGCATGGACGACGCAGCCACATGCCAGCACGAAATGGTAGTGACGCGACTGCATGATTGACGCGATCGTGCACCTTAAGCGAAATGCATATGACGCGGACGCATGACTGAAGCGACCGCGTGGTAAGGAAAACTCCAATTGACGCGACCGCGTGACCCACGCGGATGCGTGACAGAGGCTACGCACCAGAAAGTACAGAAAACGCTCCCAGTGATTTCTGAAGCCTTTTTTGGCCCAAATCCAAGTCCAGAAGGCACAGATCAGAGGTTATGAAGTGAGGGGATGCATCCATTCAAAGGAGAGTCTCCAATTAGTTACTTTTCATGATTTAGATGTAGTTTTGAGGGAGAGGTTCTCTCCTTTCTCTTTTAGGATTTAGAATTAGGATTTCTTTTGCTTTCAGGATTATCTCTTTTTATCAGGTTCAACAGTCCTTTTTATTTATCTTCTCAATTTAATTTATGAATTCTTCTATGTTACAGATTATTCTTTGAATTAATGTTATTTGAGGTATTTCAGTTTATTATCGCTCTCTTTATTTATATTACTGTTGCTTCCAATCTGAAGACATTTTTATTCCAGTAGATTTACTTTTTCCCTTTTGGTCTTGGTTAAGAAATCAGTAACTCAGGAGTTATCAAACTCAACATGATCGATAATTGCTATCTTTGCTAATTGAATTGAACTTCAATAATTCCAATCTTTCCTCAGGGATTAACTAGGAATTGAAGATCAACACAATTAGTCACTTGACCTTTCTTTACTTTAAGTAAAGGCTAACTAAGTGGAATTAAGATTCAGTCTTCATCATCATTGATAAGGATAACTAGGATAGGACTTCCAATTTCTCATACCTTGCCAAAAGTTTATTTTATAGTTATTTATTTATTTTACAGTCTTTTACTTATTTTAATTGCAATTCAAATCACTTGTTCCTCATCTTCAAAATCCCAATTTACAATCTTCATAACCAATAATAAGAACATACTTCCCTGCAGTTCCTTGAGAAGACGACCCGATGTTTAAATACTTCGGTTATCAATTTTTAAGGGGTTCGTTACTTGTGACAATCAAAACGTTTGTATGAAGGGATTTCTGTTGGTTTAGAAACTATATCTATAACGCAACTATTTTTATAAAATTCTTTACTAGCAAAAATTCCTAACGTCAAAATGGCGCCGTTGCTGGGGATTTGCAATCATGTGCCTTATTATTGGTTATTGTAAATATTTTTCTTTTACTTGTTTATTTGTCTTTAATTTCTCCTTTTATTTCCATTAGTTACTATGAATTCTCACCCCTCTCGCTTTGAATTTGGTTCTAATATTGTTGAAAGGAGTGAAAGTTATAACAGGAACTTGCATCAAGGTCAGAGCAATCAAAGATGGATGGAGCCAAGAGGATCTGATCAACCCTTTAGGCAACAACACCCTCCAAGATATCATGGACAAAGACTATTCTACAATGCATACCAAGCCAATAGACATGGTGGACAACCTTGTAGTTACCAACAAGCCCCACCCTGTGCTTATAGGCCATCCTCTCAACATAACTTCGCACCACCACACTCACAAGCTCCTTTTCACCATTCACTATCATATGATCCTCATCTACCCAAATCCCAATCCAATTACTCCCAAATACCACCACTTCCCTATATACCACGTCCAAATCTATCACCCCAAGAATCAGAGGTTCGCCTCAAGGAAACAGTTGATCAACTTCAAACAACCCTTCATCAATTGGAGCAGGCAGTAAGTTTATTATCTTCTAGATGTTTGAACATTCAAGGACCTCTCACAGCCCCATGTGGACAATGTAAAGAAGAACGTAGCATGAAGGAGATACTAGAAACTCCAGTGAACGGAACAGGGCATGACTTCGTACTGGAACAAGTAGAGGAAGCTGTCATTGTAAACGAAGAAGAGTTGGTTGAAGACTTATGAGACGCTAAACTTCCATGGGAATCCAGAGTTATCGAGAATTCTGTCAAAAACGTTACAATTGATGCTAAGGAGGATAGTGAACAACTCCCAAAGCTAGTCTTTTATGAAGAACTAGACGGAATAATCCAAGAAGTAAGTTTCCTTGATGATGATAATCTCAAGTCAAGTTCTCCCAGTAATGAACTTGCATCAGCAAGTGAATTCTCTGAGATCGAAGAATCTTCCCCAAGTGAACACGAAGATGATGCGGAGGTAGATTTCTCTCAACCTCCCGTTTATGACTTAAGTGACGAGGAAGACATAGAAAGCTTTGATCAGGACATGGATGCATTTGAAGAAGTCTGCGAGGAAGTGAAGAAATTCACCACAGAGCACAAGGGAGTAGAACTTACAGAACCACTGGAAACACCTATCCCAAGGCCATTACCACCCAATACAAGCTTCAAGTGGGTACAATCTTTAACCTTTAGCTTTATTTTTCCACTTGAATATGGTTTGCTTGAAACAGATGGCCAGCTTAGAGCTCTCTGCGGCTTTAAGAGTAAGAGGGAAATGGCTCGCATTCAGAGCTGGTGCACAAGGTTCAATAAGGTTCCACGCTTCAATTCGAAGTGCATGGATTGGCATCATGATCAATCAAATGGATCTCGGAAAACGTTTGGTCATTGTGGTGAGAATCTAATTTTTAAACCATCCGGATGGAAAAATATAGATAAAGACGAAGGCGGATTTAAAAGCAAAGTTTGGGATCCTGGAATCTATTCTGACATTCGTCACCCCGGGAGCCTGACAATCTGCTTGAAGATACTCAGAAGCTTTACGTGCCTAGTTTGGGATCCCGGAGGCTGTTGGCATTCCAAACATTGGTGGAGATTTCTGGACGAATTTAAGCGCAAGCCGCCATAACAAGAAGCTCATCCAATGTCCAACTTAAGGACTTTAACTAAAAGTGCTAGGTGGGAGACAACCCACCATGGTATGGTCGTTTCTTTTTCAGTTTTCTTTCGTGTTATTTATTTTTGTTTTCCTTTTCAATTGAACCTGAATATTATTCATTCGCATTGCATACTGCATAATTGCATACCTGCATAAAAAAAAGAGAGAAAGGGCGTGCGTCGCGACCGCATCACTCATGCGATCGCGTCAGTTGCGAAAAATAACCCCCACGCGTCCGCGTCATTCACACGGCCGCGTGACCTGGAAATCGGCGTAAGTATCCAACTTCCAGAAAGTTGGGCTGGAATCGTGCGGCTGTTGTGCGTTTCGCACAAAATGACCCACGCGATCGCATCCCTGACGCGACCGCGTCTCTTGCACAACACCAATCCCACGCGACAGCGTGAGCGACGCGATCGCATCGCGTGGATTGCACAACACCCCAGAGGAGACAGAGAGTTGCGCTGAAACGACGCTGGAATTGTACGTTTCGCACGATTTCTAGCGACGCGATCGCCTGCCTCATGCAATCGCGTCATTCATTATTTACCCATTCTATGCGATCACATCACTCACGCGATTGCGTCGACTCCCATTCCAGCCCAGCCACGCGACCGCGTTCCCCACGCGATCGCGTGAATATAAATTTATTAACCCCCTGTGACGCGAACCCTACCCCATCGCGCCCCCCAACCCCTTTCTTCTTCCTCTCTTCTCTCCAACCAACCACCACCAACTTCCAGCCACCACCACCGACCACCGCCACCCCTGTCGACCACCCAGAACCCACCGCCACGCCACCCCCTTCCCTCTTCCCCATCTTTCTTTTTCTTCTTTCCTCTTCTTCCCTCCACCACCACGCCCCCCCTCCGCGACCACCACACCCACCGCGCCGCCGTCACTACCGCGCCTCCAACCGCCACCAACGCCCCCTTCCCTTCCTTCCCCCTACCTACATTACCCCCCCCAAAACCCCCCCGCCTCCGAACAGCCCTCACCGCCGCACAACCACTATCAACCACCGTGTCAGCTGCCACTACCACCATCCCCCAACCACCTCTCTGCCCCACTTTCATTCATCTGCCTACCAGGTTCTGCCGAATTCCACCCTTCTTTCAATTCCCAGTTCATTACATATTTTTTCTGTTTATGTTCATACTTAGGCTAGTTAGATATGCATATTGTAGTGGATTCTAGGTGGTTAGGTAGCCTAGGATGTGGTTAGTGGATTTAGGCCTGTTTAATTGCACTGGTCGTGCTTCTTGTTTTATAATTTTCGCAATTCTGCTATTGATGTGATGTTAGTATTATTCATATGCTGTTCTTACTGTTCATGCTTCTTTTGCAAATGTTCTTACTTGTTTACGCTAATTATATCCAATTGCAGTTTGTTTTAATTCATATGACCTGTCTTGCTTACTGTTTATTTTCCGGGAACATCCAATTTTAGCCGGAATGCTGCCCAATTTTCTGTAAACTGTTTTGTTTCCATTCATGTCTTGGTTTTGGCACTTTGAACTTTGCTTTACTCTGCTTTTACCAAAACCAATTCATGAATACCAGGGCAAGCTTTCTTATTCTTTTTGATTTCCTGGTTCATAATCTGCATTTTTGATGTTTAGCTTCCAATTTTTGATTCATCATTAACCTGATTCCCTTGTTTGGATATGAGTTAACTGTAGCTTCTAATTGAGAATGCTTGTTACTTAGCAAATGTTCATCATGCCACTTACTCTAACCCACTTTTTACTCATTCACTAATTTTAACTTCTTAAACTCGTGTTTCATTCCTAACCAACCTAACCTTTCAAAACATCTCTTCTGGTTTTTCCCTATTCTCTTTAACCTTCTAACCAAGGCATGATGATAATTTTTCCTAATTAACATGATTTCTAATACATTTTGGATTGTTAATTTTTCTTCTCGGACTTTTTACTCATATTCAATCCTTAATGCACGTTTACTTAACTCATTTTCATTACTCCACTGCTCCTTTGCCACTATGTGCTTATTCTGCTATTTGCCCATTTATTTTCCTGTTTTTATTATATCCTGGTTTTCTGTTTTTCAGGATGTCTGACACCCAAAGAAAGGGAAAAGAAAAGGCAACAACTGGCAAACAGAAAAGAGGAGAATCCTCTATGTCCATCCTAGACATCATGCATGATGACTCCTGACGGGAGAAACACTTTACCCCGCAAGAGAAGGCTGACCAGCTACTCCCTGCTACTGATCCCATTAAGTTTGCAAATCGATACTGTGAGCTGAAGTATCCGGTGTTTGCAACCTCCAGGAACCTGTACCTGGAGAGGACTCTGAAGATCCCAGAAGAACTCCAGCAATACACCTCTGATCAGATCAAACAAAGAGGCTGGTTCTTCCTGGAGAGAAACCTGACTGAGGTAAATACATCTTGAGTACGGGAATTTTACTGCAATTACTTCAAAACTTCCCTAGATGCAGTAAACCTAAGAGGGAAGCAAATACTGGTAACTGAAGAGGCCATAGAGGATGTTCTGAAGCTCCTGCCTAAATCCGATCAGCCAGATGGTTATCAACAGGATGAGGAGGACATGCGCTTCATGAAGTTTAACTGGGATGCCGTCAAGGCACGGATAGCCCTTGACCCCACTATTCCATGGGTCATGGGTCAGAACACCACCATGCCTAAGGGAATCAAGCAGGCATACTTGAACGATGAGGCTCGGCTATGGCATCAGATCCTAAGCAACTTTATTATGCCGAGTACTCACGAGACGGAGCTACCTGATGCTATGATCACTCTCCTATGGTGTGTGATGGAGGGTAAGGACCTATACTTGCCACGCTTCATTCGGTACTACATGGCCAGGGTCCACGTCCGAGGCACTCTCCCCTTTCCATATCTGATTACACAGCTTGGCCGTCGAGCTGACGTGCCTTGGGAGGATATTGATGAGAAGTCACCTGCTGCAGAATGCAAGAAAATTATCCCTCATAGCAGGAACTTTCTGGCTTTGGGCTACAGACCTCCATTCCTCACTCCTACTGATGAGACAGCCACGCCATCTGCCGGCCCCTCTTCCTCTACAGCTACTCCTGCTACCACCACTGCACCTCCACTTGCCTCAGAGCCGGTTTATCACTTAGTGCACCGCCTGTTTCAGCAGCTAGACCAGATGGAGTGCCGCAACCGGCGACGATACGAGAGATCTGAGTGTCGCTGCAAGCGATGCTCTGAGCACCTGAAACTGATGATTCGTTCTGGCAGCGACATCCCCTCCGAGCCTGACCCCCCATCAGAGCCATCTGAGGAGGAGGCGGATGATCACGAGGCGGAGACCCATCCACAGAGAGAGGCTGCGTAGGTAGGCACAGAGCAGGCTGCATCACATCAGGAAGCCCCACCTCAGATTCAGGCTGCAGACCCCGAGGCTCCTATTCAGTCAGCACCTCCTCTGCAGCAGGCAGACCCTCAAACCACCACCACAGAGACTCCAGCTACCCGTCCTTCCAGTGATGACACCCCTTCACACCCTGCTTGAGTGAGCATCAGGGACGATGCTTCATTTTAAGTGTGGGGAGGTCACCATCTCTGGCGTATATTTTTTTGGTGAACCACTACAGACTCTTTTTACTTTATTATTTTTCTGTATTTTTCTCTTTATTTCTATTTTTATTTTCTCAGTACTTATACATTGCTATTTTCATGTATTTTTACTTTATTTCTGCATGTTGCACTTTAGTTCATATTTTAGCCATTTAGTTTAGTTGCAATCCTAACTTATTAATTATAGAAAATATGGATTAATTAGTATAGTTTACCCTTTTTTAGCATAAGATAACTTAGTTCAAATTGAAAATATAAAAAGGAACTAAACTAGAGACTTTAACAGAATAAAAATAACCCACACCTTGTATATATAGCATTACATGTTAGTTAGTTAACAACATTTCATCAAGGAGAAACACTAGAACTTTAAAGCCACCTTAAGATTTACATTGAGAATAATGGGAACTCTTAATTTTTACTTGCTTGACATATACAACTGATATATGATTTTTGAGTTAGAGAACACACAGCCTGTGAGTTTTGAGCTTAATTGCATGGTTACATTTAAACCATAATATTTTATTCTTGTGTGTTTTGCCCTTCTTTTTTATTCTGATGTTCTTTACTTTGTTTAAATCTATATGTCCGATTATAGAATATAGATACATACCAAGAAAGTGATTGAGGCCATTGTTTGATTCTAGCTCACTATTCCCAAATTAGCCTACCTTTTACATCACCCTTGTTAGCCTCCTTGAGCCTTTAAAACCCCTCTTGTTTTATAACCACATTACTAGCCTTAAGCAGAAAAATAAAATAAAAATCCCAAGTTGAATCCTTGGTTAGCTTAAGATAGAAATTGTGTATTGTGTAAGTAGGGGAACCTTGTGGGAACATGGATGATAAAAACAAAGGGTAGAAAGTGTTAAAAAGAATAAAATAATTCAAAATAAATTTTTTTTGGGAAGAATGCTCATGTGAAATCAAAATAATTGAATTACCATGTGCATTAAAAAAAAATTCAATATTTGAATAAAGGGGATACAAAAGAATTCCCCAAATACAAAAAAGCAATGCACATAGGATAAAAATAAATAAAAATTAAATATGATCATGTAACATAAAAAGTGGGAAAAATACGGGAAAATAGGTAAACAAGATTTGCTTTACAAAATATATATGTTAGGTGAGGTCTTAGACTAATCAAGGATTCAATTATTAGCTCACTTAGCCTTATATATATACCCTTACCTTTACCTTGGCCCCATTACAACCTTAATTAAAGACCTCATGATTTTTGTATGCCTATATTCTATAATTGTTGATTGGTTAGATGAAGAACAAAGTTATAGAAAGTAAGGATAAAAAGAAGAATAGAGTGATTAACCCAATAAACACTGAGTGACTAGAGAGTAAACACAAAATCCAGTGAGGGTTCAATAGCTCATCAACATATATCTCTACTTAAATTATTAATTGTCTTGCAAAATTGTAAAATGTTTTTCTCTCCCATCTCAATTGTAAAGGTACTTTATCACTATCTAAGGTTTGGCTATATATATATATAAGATTCCTTGAGAATGTAAATTAATTCAACTACATGTAAGTTTAATATACAAGTGAATAAAAATTAGAATTGCATGATTCATTTAGGTAGTTGCATTTAGAATAGATTGCATTGCATGAGATTCCACCACTTCAACCTTACCTTACTCTTTATCTTGGATTTAGCATGAGGACATGCTATTGTTTAAGTATGGGGAGGTTGATAAACCCATATTTTATGATATATTTTGTGCCTAATTTAAGTGCGGACGTGTGACAGAGGCTACGCACCAAAAAGTACAGAAAATGCTCCCAGCGATTTCTGAAGCCCTTTTTGGCCCAAATCCAAGTCCAGAAGGCACAGATCAGAGGTTATGAAGTGAGGGAATGCATCCATTCAAAAGAGAGTCTCCAATTAGTTACTTTTCATGATTTAGATGTAGTTTTGAGGGAGAGGTTCTCTCCTCTCTCTTTTAGGATTTAGAATTAGGATTTCTTTTGCTTTCAGGATTATCTCTTTTTATCAGGTTCAATAGTCCTTTTTATTTATCTTCTCAATTTAATTTATGAATTCTTCTATGTTACAGATTATTCTTTGAATTAATGTTATTTGAGGTATTTCAGTTTATTATCGCTCTCTTTTATTTATATTACTGTTGCTTCCAATCTGAAGACATTTTTATTCTAGTAGATTTACTTTTTCTTTTTTGGTCTTGGTTAAGAAATCAGTAACTCAGGAGTTATCAAACTCAACATGATCGATAATTGCTATCTTTGCTAATTGAATTGAACTTCAATAATCCCAATCTTTCCTCAGGGATTAACTAGGAATTGAAGATCAACACAATTAGTCACTTGACCTTTCTTTACTTTAAGTAAAGGCTAACTAAGTGGAATTAAGATTCAGTCTTCATCATCATTGATAAGGATAACTAGGATAGGACTTCCGATTTCTCATACCTTGCCAAAAGTTTATTTTACAGTTATTTATTTATTTTACAGTCTTTTACTTATTTTAATTGCAATTCAAATCACTTATTCCTCATCTTCAAAACCCCGATTTACAATCTTCATAAATAATAATAAGAACATACTTCCCTGCAGTTCCTTGAGAAGACGACCCGAGGTTTAAATACTTTGGTTATCAATTTTTAAGGGGTTTGTTACTTTTGACAGCCAAAACGTTTGTACAAAGGGATTTTTGTTGGTTTAGAAACTATATCTACAACGCAACTATTTTTATAAAATTCTTTACTAGCAAAAAATCCTAACGTCATCCGCCTAGCGGAACAGGATAAACAATTTTCCCGCTTTGCAGACTATCTCAGGACTCTTAAAATAAAGATTCCGTTTGCAGAGGCACTTGAGAAAATACCCTCTTATGCTAAGTTCATGAAAGAGATCTTAAGTCATAAGAAGGATTGGAGAGAGACTGAAAAAGTTTTTCTCACTGAAGAATGCAGTGCAGTCATTTTAAAAAGCTTACCAAAGAAGCTTAAAGATCCTGGAAGCTTTATGATACCATGCACATTAGAGGATGCTTGTACCAAGACAGCTTTATGTGATCTTGGGGCAAGTATCGACCTGATAACTGCATCCACTATCAGAAAGCTTGGTTTGACTGAAGAAGTCAAACCGACCCGAATCTGTCTCCAGCTTGCTGATGGCTCAACTAAAATTTCATAAAGCGTAATTGAGGACATGATTGTCAAGGTTGGGCCATTTGTCTTTCCCACTGACTTTGTAGAGCTGGAAATGGAGGAGCAAAAGAGTGCAACTCTCATTCTAGGAAGACCTTTCCTAGCAACTGGACGAACCCTCATTGACGTCCAAAAAGGGGAGATAACCTTGAGAGTCAATGAGGATGAGTTTACGTTGAATGCTGTCATGGCTATGCAGTATCCAGACACATCAAAGGACTGCATGAGCACTGATGTTATTGACTCCCTGGTGGAAGAGGTCAATATGATTGAGAGTCTCGAATCAGAGCTAGAGGACATTTTTAAAGATGTTCAGCCTGATCTGGAAGAACCAGAGAAAACAGAAGAACCTCTGAAAACTCCTCAGGAAAAGGAGAAGCCTCCTAAACCCAAGCTCAAACCACTACCACCATCCCTGAAATATGCATTTCTGGGAGAAGATGACACTTTTTCGGTAATCATAAGCTCTGCTTTAAAGCCACAGGAAGAGAAAGCACTAATTCAGGTGCTAAGGACACACAAGACAGCTCTTGGGTGGTCCATAAGTGATCTCAAGGGCATTAGCCCAACCAAATGCATGCACAAGATTCTATTAGAGGATGATGCTAAGCCAGTGGTTCAACCACAGAAGCGACTGAATCCAGCCATGAAGGAGGTGGTGCAGAAAGAGGTCACTAAGTTACTAGAGGCTGGGATTATTTATCCTATTTCTGATAGCCCCTGGGTGAGCCCTGTCCAAGTTGTCCCCAAGAAGGGAGACATGACAGTGGTTCATAATGAAAAAAATGAACTGGTTCCTACAAGAACAGTTACAGGGTGGCATATGTGTATTGACTACAGAAGGCTCAATACAGCCACCAGAAAGGATCATTTTCCTTTACCATTCATAGACTAGATGCTAGAGAGACTAGCAGGTCATGAATACTACTGCTTTTTGGATGGCTATTCAGGTTACAACCAAATTATAGTAGATCCTCAGGACCAAGAGAAAACAGCATTCACATGTCCATCTGGAGTATTTACCTATAGAAGGATGCTATTTGGTCTGTGCAATGCATCTGCAACCTTTCAGAGGTGCATGTTCTCTATCTTTTCTGATATGGTAGAGAAATTTCTAGAAGTCTTCATGGATGACTTCTCAGTATTTGGAGACTCATTCAGCTCCTGTCTTGACCATCTAGCACTTGTTCTAAAAAGGTGCCAAGAGACTAACTTGGTTTTAAACTGGGAGAAATGTCACTTTATGGTGACTGAAGGAATTGTCCTTGGGCACAAAATTTCAAATAAGGGAATAGAGGTGGATAAATCTAAGGTAGAGGTAATTGAAAAATTACCACCACCTGCCAATGTTAAGGCAATCAGAAGCTTTCTGGGGCATGCAGGATTCTATAGGAGGTTCATAAAGAATTTTTCGAAAATTGCAAAACCTTTGAGTAATCTGCTAGCTACTGATACACCATTTGTCTTTGACATAGAGTGTCTGCAAGCGTTTGAGACTCTGAAAGCTAAGATGGTCACAGCACCAGTCATTTCTGCACCAGACTGGACAGTACCATTTGAACTAATGTGTGATGCCAGTGACCATGCCATTGGTGCAGTATTGAGATAGAGGCATGACAAGCTTCTGCATGTCATTTATTATGCTAGCCATGTTTTAAATGACGCACAGAAGAATTACACAACCACAGAAAAGGAGTTGCTTGCAGTGGTTTATGCCATTGCCAAGTTCAGATCTTATTTAGTAGGATCAAAAGTGATTGTCTACACTGACCATGCTGCTCTAAAATATCTCCTCACAAAGCAGGATTCAAAACCCAGACTCATAAGATGGGTGTTGCTTCTGCAAGAGTTTGATACAGAAATAAGAGACAGAAAAGGGACAGAGAACCAAGTAGTTGATCACCTGTCCCGGATAGAACCAGTAGCAGGAGCGTCCCTCCCTCCTACTGAGATCTCTGAAACCTTTCTGGATGAGCAACTCTTTGCCATTCAGGAAGTAACGTGGTTTGCAGATATTGCAAACTATAAACCTATGAGATTCATACCCAAAGAGTACAATAAGCAGCAAACAAAAAAATTAGTTTCTGATGCAAAGTACCACTTGTGGGATGAACTATATCTCTTTAAGAGATGTGCAGACGGAATAATCGGTAGATGTGTGCCTAGAAAAGAGGCACAGAAGATCCTATGGCATTGCCATGGATCACAATATGAAGGACATTTCGGAGGTGAACGAACAGCCACAAAGATTCTCCAATGTGGCTTCTACTGGCCTACTCTCTATAGAGACTCCCGAGAGTTTGTACGTAACTGTGACAACTGCTAGAGCTCTGGTAATCTACCTCACGGTTATGCCATGCCTCAGCAAGGGATCTTATAGATTGAGTTGTTTGATGTATGAGGTATTGACTTCATGGGGCCTTTCCCACCATTATATTCAAACACTTATATTCTGGTGGCAGTGGACTATGTATCTAAATGGGTAGAGGCAATTGCAACACCCACTAATGATACTAAGACAGTGATGAAGTTCCTCCAGAAGCATATCTTCAGCAGGTTCGGTGTCCCTAGGGTACTGATCAGTGGTAGAGGCACTCATTTCTGCAATAAACAGCTTGACTCTACTCTGATCCGATATAGAATTAACCACAAAGTGGCAACTCCATATCATCCACAGACAAATGGGCAGGCTGAAGTCTCAAATAGAGAACTAAAACGAATCCTGGAACGGACTGTAAGTACCCGTAGAAGGGATTGGGCAAGAAGTCTGGATGATGCTCTGTGGGCATACAGAACCGCATTCAAGACTCCTATAGGGACTTCTCCATACCAGCTTGTGTATGGAAAAGCCTGTCATCTGCCAGTGGAACTGGAGCACAAGGCCAACTGGGCAACCAGGTTCTTAAATCTTGATGCTAAGGTAGCTGGAGAGAAAAGATTACTCCAGTTGAATGAGCTGGAGGAGTTCAGACTCAATGCTTTTGAAAATGCTAAAATTTACAAGGAGAAAGCAAAAAGATGGCATGACAGAAAGCTGTCATCTAGAGTCTTTGAGCCAGGACAGAAGGTTCTGCTGTTTAACTCTAGGTTCAGATTGTTCCTTGGAAAATTGAAATCCCGGCAGAAGGGACCATATGTGATTACAAGTGTGTCACCATATGGATATGTAGAGCTTCAAGATATTGACTCTGACAAGAAGTTCATTGTTAATTGACAGAGAGTCAAACATTATCTTGAAGGCAATGTTGAGCAAGAGTGCTCAAAACTAAGACTAAATTAAAAAGCTCAGTAAAAGTCCAGCTAAAGACAGTAAAGAAGCATTTATTGGGAGGCAACCCAATCTTATTTATCTATGTTAATTACTTTTTCAATTCATTTTCCATTGTTATTTTATGTTTTCTTTAGGTTGATGATTATGTGGAGTCACAAAAACAGCTACAAAATTAAAGCGTAATCAAAAATAGCATAAAAAATAGCACACCCTGGAGGACAGGCTTACTGGCATCTAAACGCCAGCAAGGATAGCAGAATGGGTGTTTAACGCCCATGCAGGCAGCATTCTAGGCGTTAAATGCCAGAATGGGCAGCATTCTGGGCATTTAACGCCAGAAATGGCAACATTCTGGGTGTTCAGAAAAATACCCAGTAAAGAAGGATTCCTGGTATTTAATGCCAGCCAGGGTATCTGGCTGGGTGTTAAATGCCCAAAGAGGCAGTCAAGTGGGCGTTAAACGCCAAAATGGATAGAGTTCTGGGCGTTTAACGCTAGGATGACACAAGGGAGGTAATTTTTTTCCCAATTCAATTTTTTTCAATTTTTCATGTTTTAATTCATAATTTTTTGCATCAAACATATTTTAAATGTTCATCTTTCAATTTCTTTTTTCAAAAATTAATAATCTTTCCAATTCTTTTTAATTCTTTTTCAATTCTTTTCAATTTCTTCCAAAACGTTTTCAAAACTTACATATCTTTTCAAATTCTTTTTCAACTCTTTTTAATTTTTATTGTATACAGTAATAAGTTTTCATAATTAATTGCATCATTCTTCTTCTACTCCCATCTATCTTATTTTACTCGAGGACGAGAAAAGCTTTTAAGTTTGGTGTGGAAAAGCTCAACTTTTTACTTTCCATAACCATTAATGGCACATAAGGCCGGAGAAACCTCTAAGAAGAGGAGCAACAAAGGCAAGGAAGAAGAAGCCACCATCACTAAGGTGGACTCGTTCTTTAATCTCCTTGTTTATTTTCTTTTCTGTTTTCGATTTTTATGCTTTATATTTTGACTATGTTTGTATCTTCATTACATGATCATTAGTGTTTAGTGTCCATGTCTTAAAGCGATGAATGATTCCATAAATCTCTCACCTTTCTTAAATGAAAAATATTTTTATTTGCAAAAGAACATGAAGTGCATAATTTCGAAATTTATCTGGAAATTAGTTTAATTATTTTGATTTGGTGGCAATACTTTTTGTTTTCTGAATAAATGCTTGAACAGTGCTTATTTTTTATAGTGAAGTTTATGAACGTTAAAATTGTTGGCTCTTGAAAGAATAATGAAAAAAGAAAATGTTATTGATAATCTGAAAAATCATAAAATTGATTCTTGAAGCAAGAAAAAGCAGTGAAAAGCAAAAGCTTGGCGAAAAAAAATGTGAAAAATAAAGAAAAAAGAAAAAGAAAGAAAAACAAAAAGCAAGCAGAAAAAGCCAGTAACCCTTTAAACTAAAAGGCAAGGATAAAAAGGATCCAAGGCTTTGAGCATTAATAGATAGGAGGGCCCAAAGGAATAAAATCCTGGCCTAAGCGGCTAAATCAAGCTGTCCTTAACCATGTGCTTGTGGCGTGAAGGTGTCAAGTGGAAAGCTTGAGACTGAGCGGTTAAAGTCGTGGTCCAAAGCAAAAAGAGTGTGCTTAAGAACTTTGGCCACCTCTAACTGGGGACTCTAGTAAAGCTGAGTCACAATCTGAAAAGGTTCACCCAATTATGTGTTTGTGGCATTTATGTATCCGGTGGTAATACTGGAAAATAAAATGCTTAAGGTCACGGCCAAGACTCATAAAGTAGCTGTGTTCAAGAATCAACATGCTAAACTAAGAGAATCAATAACACTATCTGAATTCTGAGTTCCAATAGATGCCAATCATTCTGAACTTCAAAGGATAAAGTGAGATGCCAAAACTGTTCAGAAGCAAAACGCTACTAGTCCCGCTCATCTAATTGGAACTAAGCTTCATTGATATTTTGAAATTTATTGTATTTTCTCTTTTTTTTTATCCTATTTTGTTTTCAGTTGCTTGGGGACAAGCAACAATTTAAGTTTGGTATTGTGATGAGCGGATAATTTATACCCTTTTTAGCATTGTTTTTACATAGTTTTTAGTGTGTTTTAGTTACTTTTTATTATATTTTTATTAGTTTTTATGCAAAAATTACATTTCTGGACTTTACTATGAGTTTGTGGGTTTTTTTGTAATTTCAGGTATTTTCTCACTGAAATTGAGGGACCTGAGCAAAAATCTGATTCAGAGGCTAAGAAAGGACTGCAGATGCGGTTGGATTCTGCCCTCCAGCACTCGAAGTGGATTTTATGGAGCTATAGAAGCCCAATTGGTGCACTCTTAATTTCATTGAAAAGTAAACATCTTGGGCTTTCCAGAAATATATAATGGTCCATAGTTTGCCCGAGATTTGATGGCCCAAACTGGCGTTAAACGCCAGCCAGAGACCTTTTTCTGGCGTAAAACGCCAGAACTAGCACACTTCTTGGCGTTAAACGCCCATTTTGGCACCCAGGGTGGCATTTAACTCCAATTTGAGGCATATGCATGTGGAAGCTTGAAAGCTCAGCCCAAACACTCACCAAGTGGTCCCCGGAAGTGGAATTCTACACTATCTACACCTAATTACTCATTTTCTGTAAACCTAAGTTACTAGTTTAGTATAAAAACTACTTTTAAAGATTCATTTAGCAACTCATGACATTTTACATCTAATATTGTATCTTCTACAGCATGAGTCTCTAAACCCCATAGGTGGGGGTGAGGAGCTCTGCTGTGTTTCAATAGATTAATGCAATTACTATTGTTTTCTATTCAATTACGCTTGCTTCTGTTCTAAGATATTCAATCGTACTTCAATATGAAGAATGTGATGATCCGTGACACTCATCATCATTCTCAACTTTATGAACGCGTTCCTGACAACCACTCTCGTTCTATCTGAACTCAATGTAGTCATTGAGTGACAGCTTGAGTGTGTATCTCTTGGGTCTCTGATCCACGGATTCAACTTGCCTCTCCTGACAACAGAGCATTCGAATCCATGAGATTAGAACCTTCGTAGTAGAGGCTAGAACCAATTGGCAACATTCCTGATATTCGAAAAGTCTAAACCATGTCTGTGGTATTCCGAGTAGGATCTGGAACGGGATGACTGTGACGAGCTTTAAACTCACGAATGTTGGGCGCAGTGATAGTGTGCAAAAGGATAGAGAGATCCTATTCCGACACAAGTGAGAACCGACAAATGATTAGCCGTACAGAAATCATGCCTGGTATTTTTCATCCAAGAGGACGGATGGTAGACATTGACAACGGTAATCCACCAACATACAGCTTGCCATTGAAGGAAGCCATGCGTGTTTGGAGAAGAAAATAGTAGGAAAGGAGAGATTCAGACGACAGAGCATCTCCGGAACCTCAACCTGTTCCTCATTATTGAATCATAAGTAACCCTCAATTCATGTTATTTACTTTTCATAAAAAAAAATCATTTTGATCACTAATCTCCTGACTAAGATTTACAAGATAACCATAGCTTGCTTCAAGCTGACAATCTCCGTGGGATCGACCCTTACTCACGTAAGGTATTACTTGGACGACCCAGTACACTTGCTGGTTAGTTGTACGGAGTTGCAAAGGTGTGATTGCAATTTCATGCACTACTGAGCCATCATGATTCATTGCATCATGCTTGGGAATGAGGTGGAGGTACATGAGGTGATACCTCAAGAGCTGTACAAGGTGGCAGAAAAGCCCTCCACCCAAGTGAGGTTAGCATTCCTACATCTTATCTGTCACTTATGCAATTTAGCTGGATTGTCATAGAAGGAAACATCCCCATTAAGGAGGACAAGCCTATCACTAAAAGAAGGATGGAGCATGTTAGAGAGCCGGCACATGGACCACAGCAAGAGCATGAGGAGCCGCCTCAAGAAGAAATCCCTGAGATGCCTCAAGGGATGTATTTTCCTCCCCAAAATTATTGGGATCAACTGAATACTTCTCTAAGAGAATTGAGCTCCAACATGGATCAGCTGAGGATGGAACACCAAGAGCAGTCCACCATCCTCCATGAAATAAGAGAATATCAAAGAGCTATGAGGGAAGAGCAACAAAGCCAAGGATGAGACATAGAGGAGCATAAACACTCCATTGGATCCACTAGAGGAAGAAGTAGCCGCTGTCACTAAGGTGGTCACGTTCCATTCCCTTGCCTATGTTATTTTTCTGCTTTCCATTGTATTTTATTGTCTGTTTCCTTTTTCTAGTGCATGATCATCATTATTTATGACTTAAGGCTATGAAATATCCTATGTATCTCTCACCATACTTAAAAGAAAAATTTATTTGAAAAAGAAAAGTGAGATACATAACTCAAGTTATATAATAAGAATAGTCCAATTATTTGATGTGGTAACATTACTTTTATTTTCTGAATGCATGAATTAACAATGCATATTTGATGTTGGAATAAAGTGTGTTGGCTCTTGAAAGAATGATAGAAAAGGAGAAGTATTATTAGTGATCTGAAAAATCAAACAAATATTGATTCTTGAAGCAAGAAAAAGTAGCAAAAAGAAAAAGAAAGAAAAAGAGAAAGAAAAAACAAAAAAAGAGAGAAAAAGAAAAAGCCAATAGCTCTTAAAACCAAAAGGCAAGAGCAAGGATCCAAGGCTTTGAGCATCAATGGTTAGGAGGGTTAAAGAAACAAAATCTTGGCCTAAAAAGTTCAAATGAGCTGCTTCCCCTAACTAAATGCTTGTGGTGTGAAGGTGTCAAGTGAAAATCTTGAGACTAAGCAGTTAAAGTCGTGATCCCAAAAGCAAAATAGTGTGCCTAAGAACTCTGGGTAACACTGTCCGGGGATTCTAGCAAAGCTGAATCACAATCCAATCATGTTCACCCAGTTAAGTGCCTGTGGCGTTTATGTATTCGGTGGTAATACTGGAAAATAAAACGTTTAGGGGCACGGCCAGGCTAAAAAAGAAGCTGTGTTCAAGAATCAAGAAAAGCTTAACTAAGAGAGTCAATAATATCATCCGAATTCTGAATCCCTAAAGACGCCAATACTTCTGAGCTTCAAAGGATAGTGAGATGCCAAAACTGGTCAGAAGTAATTGGTTACTAGCCCCGCTCATCAATTGGAACTGAGCTTCATTGAAAACTCTGAGATTTATTGTATCCTTCTCTTCTTTTTGATCCTACTTTGTTTTTGGTTGCTTGGGGACAAGCAACAATTAAAGTTTGATGTTTTGATGAGCGGATATTTTATACGCTTTTTGGCATCATTTTCATATTGTTTTAGTTATGTTTTGTTTAAGTTTCATTATATTTTCATAGGTTTTAGTGCAAAATTCACATTTTTGGATTCTACTTTGAGATGTTGTGTTTTCTGATGATTTCAAGTAATTTTTTCTGAAATTGAGGAGTTTTGGCAAAGTCCGATTCAGAGGCAAGGAAAGCGTAGCAGATGATGTCAGATTCTGACCTCTATGCACTCAAACAAGCATTTCTGGAGCTAAAGAGCTCCAAATGACGCGTTCTCAACGACATTAGAAAGCTAACTTCTAGCCAGCAATATATAATACTTTATACTTTTCTTTGAAGGAGGCTGCCTATATTGGGAGTTGACCGCCCAAGAACTACCCACTTTCTAGCGTTCAACGCCCCAAGGAGACTCAAGCTAGCGTTGAACGCCCAAACACCCTCTATAGGGCGATCAACACCCACCAAGAAGCATAAGGCTGCGTGGATCAACCCCTTAATGGGTGTTTAACACCCACCCCTCAAGTTGGACGCTAAGCTCATCCCAAGTACTCAATCAAAGTGCGCCCAAGAGTGGTCTTTTGCACCTTCAGTCTAGTCTATCATACTTTTTGTACTTCTTAGCAATTAGCTTATTATATATAGAACAAAGATCACCACTGTTAGAGATCTTCGCCCTTTTGCACGTTTCCCTACTACTTTCTGTAAGCTATGGGCAACTAAACCTCCTAAGTTAAGGTTAGGAGCTCTACTAATTCTCATGGATAAATAATATTACTGTTTCTATTTCAATACACGTTTGATTCTATTCTCTTGTGTATTTTTGGTACCGTGACATTCATCCTTGTTCTACATGGGTTCTGTGTGAGTCTTGACCCGGATAGCATTGAACCATAGCTAGAGAGTGCAATGCGGATTCCAAGAGCGTACCTGGGCGACTTTGGATAAGTGACATAAAATCCCATTGACCGTGGGTTACTGAGGTCTCTGTGGCGTAAAGGCTAGAGTCAGAGAAGCAGCATTCCCTGATCCGGAAGATCCGACCTTGTTTGTAGCGTTTTAAGTAGGATCGCAAAGGGGAGTGGATTGCTTAGGTCTTCACCTTCAGCCATAGTGGGAAGCCATGAGTTAACTTGATGAGAGGACATGAGTTTCTCGGATATGGTTGACTGCTATAGTTTAGAAGAGATTAACTTGATGAGAGGACATGAGTTAATCACTTACGGCAGCCATTGAATAATATTCGTTATTGAAGTAGATAGTAAGAAAAGTTAATCTGGACAGAATACGCATCTCCGAAGCCTTAACTGAATCTCTATCATTGCTTTCACATTATCCTGGTATTTCGTTTCCTTTAATTTTTTATTATGCTTTCAAACAAACAACCATCTTTTCCAATCGCCTGACTAAAATCTACAAGATAGCCAATGCTTGCTCAATCCGACAATCTCCGTTGGATTCGACCCTCACTCACCAGAGGTATTACTTGGATGACCCGGTGTACTTGCCGGTTCAGTTGTGCGGAGTTCAATTTTGTGCGCCAATTACTATACTGAGAACCTCGGGTCTCATACCATATGTTGTTGCTGTTTTACGGATGCAGGTTGTAACCTACCTCGGTGTGTTTGCAGGATGGTGACAGATGTGGAGGATCGGTTTTATCCTTATATTTTGTTCATTTTGATGTAGTATCTCTCTCTTTCGTATATTGTTCCTTGTTTTCTTAGAGGCTTACTTTGAGAGTTAGGATGTTGCTTTTTTTATTCTAAAAACTCTGTTGTATTTAGTTGAGCTAGTTGGCCTAAACTTCACAGGCAGTATCTAGTTCTCTTTTGTATACATTATATATATATATATATATATATATATATATATATATATTTGATTATCTTGTACTCTATGATCCTTTTCTTATCTTTATGCTTTATTTATCGTGTGTAACGCTTCACGCTTTTACATCTCTATTTTCTATATCTTTGAGCTTTATCTATTCATCGGGCTTATAGTAATATTACTTCCTTCCATATATATTATTATATGAGCTTTAGAATTGTCATGACGCTTTGTTATCCTTTGCTTTATGACGTGAGGTAAGGCTTAGGGTGATAGCGTGTTACATTTAGTAGTATCAGAGTGGCTCTTCCTCGTAAGCCTGAGGGATGGACTGATTATACTTCATTACATACTCTAGGTCATTTTTCTTTCGTGCTATTTAGGTTATCTGCTTGATATGTATAGCATGATTATTTGTGAGTGCCTTTTTTGGATAATTATAACACTCGGCTTGAGATATTGAACGTGATCACCTTGATATCAATTGTTTAGTGTAAATAGGACCCGAAATGGCAACTCGCGGGCGAGGTCGGACACGTACATGGAGAGACCGGCCGATAACCATGCCGAGTTTACGGCGGCAATGACCAATTTAGCCAATTTTTTGCAAGCAAATGTTGCTGCAACTATGTAAGCTATGGAGAGGTTGGGGCAACCAGCCAAAAATGGAAACGAAAAAGGGACCAGGAACAACTTAGGAGGTGCTCCGATGACTTTAGCTGCTTTCTTAAAGGTTAACTCGCCAACTTCTAGAGGGACAACAAACCCTACTAGAGAAGACAATTGATTTTAAGCCATGGAATGAGCCCTGTAGACTTAGCATGTCCTGGATAACCAATTTGTGGAGTTTGTAGCTTATCAGCTGATGAAAAAGGCTCAACACTAATGGCAGGAAGAATGCCGACTACTACAACTTCAGAACACGGATATTCGTTGGGATTTATTTCAGACAGTTTTCTACTACAATAAATATTTTTTGGAATCAGTAAGGGAGGATAGAGAGTTGGAGCTTATGCAACTAAAGAAAGGTTCAATATTTACCAGTAGGTTTGAGGATCTCTATAGGTTCTCAAGGGTATGTCTGGGTACCTCTGAGTCCTATAAGGGTTGGAAGTGCATCAAGTACCAGGGAGGTCTTCGGGAGAACATTATGACTGCTGTAGCTCCGTTGGAGATTTGAATATTTTTGTGTTAGTGAACAAAGCGAGGGTTGTTGAGGATTGTGCTAAGAAGATGGCATTGGCAAGGGATTCACGTAGAGGCAACAACAACAAAGGCTGTGGAAAGCATTTTCAGCCTAGAGACCAAAACTTCAATAGGGGTAGACATGCTTCTCAACACCCCAAGGTCAAGGAAGCTTCAGGAAAACCAACTATGACCAGTTTCATCTGTAGAAAGAAAGAGGTAAACAAAGTAAAACTTCTCCGAATTTAACTTGTAACCGTTGTGGACATTTTCATCCTTATGATTTGTGCAAACTGGGTATAGGTGAATGCTTTACTTGTGGATTATCTAGATTTGTGTCAAGGGATTGCCCTCATGGGAGAAACCAGAATGCAAGTCAGAACCAACAACAAGGTCGAGTATTTTCTATGAATGCCAATGATGCTGCTAATCAGATCCTTTGATGGGAGGTAAATGTTTATTGTGACAAAATGTATTGTATGATACGGGAGTTTTACATTCATTCATTGCATTTGATAAGGCTGGTGAACTAGGATTGAAAATCTTAGACTTAGCTTTTCGATTTGCACATGCATACTCTGTCTCAAACAGTTGTGACTAGGTTAGGTGTTAGTCAAGTCCCCTTCTAGATTAGGGATAGACATTTTGTTCATGACTTAATTTGTTTGCCGATGGTTAGGTTGGTGATGATTTTGGGGTTTAATTGGTTGTCAAAGAACTGAGTGTTGTTGGATTGCTTTGAGCGATCGATTCACTTTTTATCGGAAGGCAGAGAAGGAGCAATTGTAGCTGAGGGTTATTACCTGAACTCTTTAATAGTGAATTGTAGTGGAAAAGAGTGTCAAGGTTATATACTCTTCGCTACAAATTCATTGGGTGAAAAGCATAATTTAGACCAAATTTCAGTAGTTATGGAGTTTTTTAAAGTATTTCATGAAGATATTCTCGAATTTCCACCTCAAAGGAAGATCAAATTTGCTATAGACTTGGTGCTGGGAGCTGGACCAGTGTCAATTGTGCCATACAAAATGGCTCCAATAGAGTTTCCTGAACCTAAGACTCAACTGGAAGAGCTTCTGAACAAGAGGTTCATTCGACCGAGTGTGTCTCTGTGGGAAGTGCCAGTTTTATTGGTGAAGAAAAAAGATGGAGGATTGCGACTCTTTGTGGATCACAGACAGTTAAACAAGGTGACAGTGAAGAACATGTACCCATTACCGATGATCGATGACTTAATGGATCAATTGCAAGGAGCTGGGGTGTTCTCGAAGATTAATTTAAGGTTAGGTTACTATCAGATAAGGGTGAAAGAGGAGGATATTCCAAAAACTGGGTTTAGAATGCTTTACAGTCACTGGGAATACTTGATGATGTCCTTTGGGTTGACGAATGCGCCTGTTGTGTTCATGGAATACATGAACAGAGCATTTCGTCCCTTCTTGGACAAGTTTGTGGTGGTGTTCATAGATTACATCTTGGTTTATTCAAAGACGGCGAGAGAGCATGAAGAGCATTTGATGATTGTGTTGCAAATTTTAAAGGAGCGAAAGTTGCATGCGAAGTTATGGAAGTGTGAATTCTGGAAAGAGGAAGTAAAGTTCTTAGGACATGTGGTGAGCAAAGGATGAATAACGGTGGATCTTTCGAAGGTTGAGGCAGTGATGGAATAGAGAAAACCAACGTCAGTGACTAACTGGTGCACGAAATTGTGATCTCAGGCAACGGCGCCAAAAACTATGTACGCACGTCTTAATAAATTGTTTTTCATTCACAACTTCGATACAACTAACCAGCAAGTGCACTGGGTCGTCCAAGTAATAAAACCTTACGTGAGTAAGGGTCGATCCCACGGAGATTGTTGGTATGAAGCAAGCTATGGTCACCTTGTAAATCTCAGTCAAGCGGATAATGATTGATTATGGAGTTTTCGAAAATAATACTAATTAAACAGAAAATAAAGATAGAAATACTTATGTATATCACTGGTGAGAATTTCAGATAAGCGTATAGAGATGCTTTCGTTCCTCTGAACCTCTGCTTTTCTGCTGTCTTCATCCAATCAATCCTACTCCTTTCCATGGCTGGCTTTATGTAAGGACATCACCATTGTCAATGGCTACTTTTGATCCTCTCTGGAAAATGGTCCGATGCGCTGTCACTGCATGGCTAATCGTCTGGAGGCATCACCGTTGTCAATGGCTGCGTCCCATCCTCTTGTGAAAATGGTCCAAATGCTCTGTCACAGCACGGCTAATCATCTGAGGTTCTCGATCATGCTAGAATAGGATTCACCCTCCTTTTGCGTCTGTCACTACGCCCAGGACTCGCGAGTTTGAAGTTCGTCACAGTCATTCAATCCCAGAGTCCTACTCGAAATACCACAGACAAGGTTTAGACTTTCCGGACTCTCATGAATGCCGCCATCAATCTAGCTTATACCACGAAGATTCTGATTAAGAGATCCAAGAGATACTCATTCAATCTAAGGTGAAACGGAAGTGGTTGTCAGGCACGCGTTCATGGGGGAATGATGATGATTGTCATGTTCATCACATTCAGGTTGAAGTGCAAATGAATATCTTAGAAGCGGAATAAGTTGAATTGAATAGAAAAACAGTAGTACTTTGCATTAATCTTTGAGGAACAGCAGAGCTCCACACCTTAATCTATGGAGTGCAGAAACTCTACCGTTGAAAAATACATAAGTGAATACAGGGTAAGCATGGCCGAGTAGCCAGCCTCCCATGGAGGTCTAGAGATCTCAAAAATGATCAAAAGATAATCCAAAGATGTCTAATACTATAGTAAAAAGTCCTATTTATACTAAACTAGTTACCAGGGTTTACAGAAGTAAGTAATTGATGCATAAATCCACTTCCGGGGCCCACTTGGTGTGTGCTTGGGCTGAGCTTGAATGTTACACGTGTAGAGGTCAATCTTGGAGTTGAACGCCAGTTTGTAACGTATTTCTGGCGTTCAACTCTGGCTTGTGACGTGTTTCTGGCGTTTAACTCCAGACAGCAGCGTAGAACTGGCGTTCAACGCCCTTTTACATCGTCTAAACTCGGCCAAAGTATGGACTATTATATATTGCTGGAAAGCCCTGGATGTCTACTTTCCAACGCAATTAGAAGCACGCCATTTTGAGTTCTTTAGCTCCAGAAAATCCACTTTGAGTGCAGGGAGGTTAGAATCCAACAGCATCAGCAGTCCTTCTTCAACCTCTGAATCTAATTTTTGCTCAAGTCCCTCAATTTCAGCCAGAAAATACCTGAAATCACAGAAAAACACACAAACTCATAGTAAAGTCTAGAAATGTGAATTTAACATAAAAACTAATAAAAACATCCCTAAAATTAACTAGATCCTACTAAAAACATACTAAAAACAATGCCAAAAAGCGTATAAATTGTCCGCTCATCACTGACGTTAGAAGCTTTTTGGGGTTAGTCAGGTATTATCGAAGATTCATCCATGGGTTTTCACAAATCGTGTTTCCGATGACAAAGCTGACTTGGAAAGAGTCACCATTTGTGTGGATGTCAGAATGTTAGGAAAGCTTCCAAAATTTGAAAGAGAAGTTAACTTCAGCGCTAGACTTGATTTTTCTGAACCACATGAACCATTTGAGGTTTATTGCGATGCCTCGTTGAAAGGCTTGGGTTGTGTATTAATGCAACACCGGAATGTGGTAGCTTATGCTTTGCTCAGTTAAGACCACATGAGCTGAATTACCTAACTCATGACTTGGAATTGGTGGCAGTTATGTTTGCGTTGAAGATATGGAGGCACTATTTGTATAGAGTAAAGTTTCAAGTCTTTTCTGATCACAAGAGTCTCAAGTACATCTTTGATCAGAAAGAGCTCAATATGCGACAAAGGAGGTAGATGGAGCTACTGAAGTGTTACAATTTTGAATTAAGTTATCACCCGGAAAGGCTAACGTTGTAGCGGATGCCTTGAACATGAAGTCATTAGCTATCGTTTGGATGCAGATTAAAGAGAAGAAGTTAGTGAATAAGTTTGCGGAACTTAAGTTGGATATTAGGGAAGCTGACGCAAAAGCCTGTTTGAATCAGTTGCATATTTTAAGTATCTTTAAGACAGAAATTCAGAAGGCCTAGCAAGACGAGCAGGAGCTTCAGAAGATGTTTCAACTGATTGGGAAAGAAAAGCAAGGATAATTCACTAAGGACAGTGAAGGTATATAGAGATATAAGGGGAGGATTTTTGTGCCAGATGTTGGAAGTTTAAGGCAAGAATTGTTGTCGGAAGCTCATAATAGCATATTCTCTATTCATTCAGGAAGTACGAAGATGTACCATGACTTAAAGAGAATGTTTTAGTGGCCTGGAATGAAGGGTGATGTAGCTTCACTGGTGTCCAAGTGTCTGACGTTTTAGAAGGTGAAGATAGAGCACCAGAGACTGTCGGGAATGCTACAGCCTCTTAAAATTCCTCAGTGGAAGTGGGAAGGAGTTGCTATGGACTTTGTAACAGGATTCTCGAGGACTAGGTCAGGATTTGATATGGTTTGGGTGATCGTGGATCGCCTAACCAAGTCTGCTCAGTTTCTTCCTATCCGAGTGAACTATTCATTGGAAGAATTGGCGAGATTGTACATTAAGAAGATTTTAAGGTTGCATGGTGTGCCAAAGACGATAGTATCAGATTGAGATCCCTGTTTCATGTCAAGGTTTTGGGGAGTTTTTCAAAGAGCTTTCGATTCGAGACTATGTGTCACCACGGCGTATCATCCACAAACTGATGAACAGTCAAAAAGGACTATTCAGACATTGGAGGATATGCTAAGGGCGTGTGTGTTGGATCAACCGGGAAGTTGGGACCGTTACTTTCCATTGGTGGAGTTTGTGCACAACAATAGCTTTCATGCGAGCATTGGGATGGCTCCGTATGAGGCTTTGTATGGACGGAAGTGCCAGTCTCCATTGTGTTGGTATGAAGCCGGTGAGACAAGTGTGTTGGGGCTAGATTTAATAGCAGATACCACTAAAAAGATCAAGCAAATTCAACCTAGAATTCTAACTGCAAAGAGCCGACAAAAGAGTTATGCGGATCAGACAAAGAAGTTGAACCTGGGATACATAGGGCCGTTTGGAGTGTTGAGGTGAGTCAGGCCGGTGGCTTATCAAATAGCCTTGCCACCGTGTTTGTCTAACTTGCATGACGTATTCCATGTGTCATAACTCCGTAAGTACACACCAGATGCGACTCGTGTTAGAGCCTGAGTCAGTTGAGTTGAAGGAGAACCTAACGTTTTGAGTCATGCCAATGAGGAATGACGACTCTAGTGTAAAGAAGCTGCGAAAAAGAAGATTTATTGGTTAAGCTAACTTGGAAGAGAGCTAGAATGGAAGAGCGCACTTGGAAATTGGAGTCAAAGATGCAGAAGGATTATCCCGAGTTATTCTTAGGTAATTTCTAAATTTTGGGGACAAAATTTCTAATTTGGTTGGGAGAATGTAAGAACCGAAAACTATTAATCAATTAATGGATATAAAATAATAATTTAATTACCTAGAATAGGTTCGAAAATTTAGACATCTTAATTAGAAAGTTTAAAGGTGAGATTTGAGTTCAATAGATTTTTCCAACTGGGAAAATATAATTTTCTGTTAGTACCGGCTAAAGTCTGTCCGATATTGTGTAAGAGTGATAAAGACTATAGAAAAACTTAGAAAAATATTTAGAATTGAAAACTGGGTGTTAATCTTAAAGGTTTTGGCCTAAAGTTGGGCCAAACAAGCCAAAAACGCTAAGTAGTTGGACCGGAACCAAATTGCGCCCAAGCCCAACATATTAATACACTAAAAATGAACCCAATTAGCTCATAACACACACAAAGAGTGAGGGTTGCAGCTGAGTGAGATTGAAAGGGGGGAAGAAGAGATCACTATTCATTCTTCTCATCTTTTGCTTGTAACTTGAGCTATGGTGCTCTGATTCCCGTGCCGTTTGCGGCCACACGGAGCTCTTGCCGAGTCCGTCATTTCTAGCTAAGCATTGTTGGTAAGAAATCAAATTTCATACTTCTTTCTTCATACTCCTTTGTGGAAGCTTGTTTGGAAGTCAATTTTGGTGTTTTGTGCGTGTTGGGAATCGGCGAAGGTATAGTTTCGATTTTCTTTAGGTAATATGTATTGTTTCATGAAACATAGGCTAGTGGACCGTAGTATAAGATTGAATTGATGATGATTGTTGATAATTATTGAATTGATGATGAATATTGATGATTATTAATGTTGATGATGAAGTTGGATGGAAATGGATGTCAATGAGGATTGGTGATGATATATGTGATGAATGATACTTATGAAGAGTTGAATTTGTGCAAATTTGTTGAGATTGAAATCTTGGTTTGAAAATTGTTGAATTTGTTGAACTGTGGGTGGAAGAGAGGAAAAATTGAGTGAAATAGGTGTGAAAATGCTTGAAGTGTATTTGACTAGTAAATTGTAGTGTGTAGTAGTGTTATGATGATGATTTTGAATATGTTTGAATTTAGTTTGGGTTGAAGTTTTAGAAAACTAGAGAACCTTGTCAATTTTGGTAAAACCTTATTTTTGATGAACTTTGATGGGGCATAACTTGGCTCCTGAACCCTCAATTTTGATGAAATTTGATTTAAAACGAAAGTTGGGTCCGATAGCTTTAAGACGTTCGAAGAACGAATGGAGAATGTTTTAAAACGAAAAAGTTATGCATGTTTGAAGTTCGGTACAAAAATCTGAATTTTGCAGCTTTTAAAATATTCTAAGGTTTTCAATGCATGCGTACGCGGACAATGCACGCAACGCGGGGATTGGCTACTACCATGCACTCTTGCGTACACAACACTGGCATGCATACGCAAGAATGTCATTTTTATAGGCTTGCGTACGTGACTGGTAACACGCGACACGGCAACTCTTTCCTATTTTGGACACTTGCGTACGCAAACATAGCTCGCGCATGCAACTTGGGCAATTTTACACCCATGCGTATGCGAGAAGGGATATGTGTACGCAAGACCCTTGTTTTGCTGAAAACTTGATTTTTTTTTTTTTTACTTTTTAAAGGTTCTTCTAGCTTTCTAAACTTCTTTAACTTCTATTTAAGACTCTTAGCTAGTGGTAGGACTTTGAGGCTAGTGAGGATAGATTGGTAACTTAAACTAGACAATTTCTGTTTGATTTTAGAACACGCAGACTTAGGTTTGGGAAGTTCTGTGGATGGAATGACTTGAGTAGATTGGTGAAGAGTTGAGATGATAATACATTGAGAACTGAGGATGAGTTTGGAACTTGGAAATGAATGAGTATGGTTAATGAGATTGATTATATGAGTATTAATAGACTTGGGCTATATGAGCAGTGATCTTTGAGATTTATTATATGCTATTTATATACTGATATTGATGAGTCGCTATGCACCTGGCAAGGACGGTGGTTAATCCCGCTTGTCGAGGTTGCGGCGCCGGTGTAAGGACGGTGGTTAATCCCGCTTATGTTGAGATGTGAGGTCTAAGGCTGAGTATCCCACTCGCATCCTTTCGAGTCGTAAGAGTGTGCCTTGCACTATATCCCTGGGATACCAATTATTTGTGACCGAAAGGCGACATCCCAAGGGGATGTGTCGGGTTGGCAGTTGAACCAACAAGTAATATCACGGCCAATAGGACAGGCATTCATCATGTGCATTTTCTATGCGTTTTCTTGCTTTGCTTAATTGCATCTAATGCCTAAATGTATAACATGCTTACTTACTTCCTAAATTACTTGCGGTAAATGTATATCACCTGTGCTTTACTTGCTTGCATTTATCTGTGTTTTCTGCTGGGATTGTGGAGGCTCGGTAGGCAGTGCCAATGGGATCGCATGAAGGATAGGTTGGTGGAGGCTGTGGGACAGCGGTGGCTCTGTTAGTTAGAAAATCCTTAAGTTTAGATAACCCTTTAGGGTTTTTATTTAAATGTTTCTAAGTTTGAATCTTATGCTTAATGTGAAGTTCTAGGATTGCCTTTGGCATCTCGAAACCTTATATCTTATCTATTAGGAACTGTTACCATACTGAGAACCTCTGATTCTCATACCATATGTTGTTGTTGTTTCTCATATGCAGGTCGCAACCCACCTTGGTGAGTTTGCGGGATGGTAACAGATGCGGTGGATCATTTTTATCCTTGTATTTTGTTCATTTTGATGTAGTATCTCTCACTTTCATATATTGTACCTTGTTGCCTTAGAGGCTTACTTTGAGAGTTAGGATATTGCTATTTTATTCCAAAAACTCTGTTGTATTTAGTTGAGTTAGCCAGCCTAAACTCCGCAGGCTGTATCTAGTTCTCTTTTGTATACATTACATATATATATATATATATATATATATATATATATATATATATATATATATATATATATATATGCTTTGATTATCTTGTATTCTATGATCCTTTTCTTATCTTTACGCTTTAGTTATTGGTGCACGAAATTGGAAATCACAATTCTTCACAAATTCGCACAACTAACCAACAAGTGCACTGGGTCATCCAAGTAATACCTTACGTGAGTAAGGGTCGATCCCATGGAGATTATTGGCTTAAAGCAATCTATGGTTATCTTGTAACTCTTAGTCAGGAAGACAATAAAATAATTCACTTATCAAATTTGATTGCAAGGAATAAAAGGGCAGAACACAAATTATACTTGTATGCAATGATGGAGAATATGTTGGAGTTTTGGAGATGCTTTGTACTCTGAAATTCTGCTTTCCTCTGTTTTTGATTTACGTACGCACATCCTCCTATGGCAAGATGTGTGTTGGTGGATCACCGTTGTCAATGGCTACCATCCATCCTTCCAGTGAAAAGGGTCATGGTGCGCTGTCACTGCACGGCTAATCATCTGCAGGTTCTCAATCGTACCGGAATAGGATTTACTATCCTTTTGCGTCTGTCACTACGCCCAGCACTCACGAGTTTGAAGCTCGTCACAGTCATTCAATCCCCGAATCCTACTCGGAATACCACAGACAAGGTTTAGACTTTCCGGATTCTCTTGAATGCTGCCATCAATCTAGCTTATGCCACGAAGATTCCGATTAAGAGATCTAAGAGATATTCATTCATTCTACGGTGGAACGTAAGTGGTTTTCAGGCACGCATTCGTGGAGGAATGATGATGATTGTCACGTTCATCACATTCATATTGAAGTGCGAATGGATATCTTAGATAGGAACACGCATGTTTGAATGGAAAACAGAAATACTTGCATTAATTCATCGAGACACAGCAGAGCTCCTCACCCCCAACAATGGAGTTTAGAGACTCATGCCGTCAAAAGGTACAAAGTTCAGATCTAAAATGTCATGAGATACCAAATAAATCTCTAAAAGTTATTTAAATACTAAACTAGTAACCTAGGTTTACAGAAAATGAGTAAACTATGATAGATGGTGCAAAAATCTACTTCTGGGGCCCACTTGGTGTGTGCTGGGGCTGAGACTTAAGCTTCTCATGTGCATGGGCTGTTTTGGGCGTTCAACGCCAGGTTGTAACCTGTTTCTGGCGTTGAACTCTAACTTGTAACTTGTTTCTGGCGCTGGACGCCAGACTGCAACATGGAACTGGCGTTGAACGCCAGTTTACGTCGTCTATCCTTGAGCAAAGTATAGACTATTATATATTGCTGGAAAGCCCTGGATGTCTACTTTCCAACGCGATTGGAAGCGCGCCATTTGGACTCCTGTAGCTCCAGAAATTTTATTCCGAGTGCAGAGAGGTCAGAATCCAACAGCATCAGCAATCCTTTTTCAGCCTGAATCAGATTTTTGCTCAGCTCCCTCAATTTTAGCCAGAAAATATCTGAAATTACAGAAAAACACACAAACTCATAGTAAAGTCCAGAAACATGAATTTTGCCTAGAAACTAATGAAAATAAACTAAAAACTAACTAAAACATACTAAAAACTATATGAAATTAACCCCAAAAAGCATATAAAATATCCGCTCATCAGTTATCGTGTGTAACGCTTTGTGCTTTTATCTGTTTTCTACGTCTTTGAGCTTTATCTATTCATTGGGCTTCTAGTAATATTACTTCCTTCTCTCTCTCTCTCTCTCTCTCTATATATATATATATATATATTGTATGAGCTTTAGAACTGTTGTGATGCTTTGTTATCTTTTGCTTTACAACATGAGGTAAGGCTTAGGGTGATAGGGTGTTACATGTTGGAAGATAAGGGTCGTTTGTAGCTCAACTGAATGTCCACTATAAACTATTATATATCGTTGGAAAGTTCTGGATGTTAGATTTCTAATGCTGCTAAAAATGCTTTATTTGGACCTCTGTAGCTCAAGTTATGTTCGTTGGAGTATGAAGAGGTCAAGGTTGAAAATTCTCTTTGAACTTTCCTGGGCTTGTTTTTGCTTGGCTTGTTGCACGCCAATGGTGAGGTGTGTTGCACGCACAGTTGTTCTTCCTTAGGACTTGCTTGCTTCTTTTTCCTTCCTCCTTGTTCTTCTCTTCATGCGAATCTTAATAAAAATAAGGAGATCACTAACTTTATTCAAAGAAATAATAACTAAAAACAACTAAAGATGCTCATGCACCAACTATTACTTATTTTGTTATACCTGTATATCTGACACGCGATCTCAACTAGCCCTACAGGCTCATATGTATATATTTAATATAGGGTCTAGAGTCTCTAAAGAAATCGTGAAGTAGGGCCTGGTTGCTAGCCTTGGTCAAGAAGTACTAGAAGTTGGGTCGTTACATATATTTTTTCCCTGAACGTCCGATCATGACGTTAATCACAATGGTGGGATCCCTATCGGTTTCTTCCCTTGGGAGTGCTCTGGCAGCCCTGGGGTTGTGCGCTTCTTCTGCCACTGGTGACCTTTCTCGGGTAAGCTTTCTTAGTTCGCGAATAATTTTCATGAATTCAGGAAGTTTTCCCTCTCGGATGGCCTATTCCAGGGCATCTTTTAGATTGAAACAATCTTAAGTTATGTGCCCGTAACCTCGGTGATAACCACAGTATAGGGAGTTATTCCCCCCAATATGTTCTTTTAGCTGCCTAGCTTTTGGGATGATGTCCTGATCAACTATATGCTGATAGACTTCTTTTATTGGGGCTGTGATGACAAGTCATCTTATGCTAGCTTTTCAAGCATTTCTCACTTGTTTCATTAGGTTTTATGCACTTTCTTGCATTATAAGTAAGTAATTTGGAGTGGATTTGTATGATTTCGTTGAATCAATCAACCATCCTTTATTTGACACAAAATCATGAGGTTTAAGCTAGAATTAGTTAGTTTTTGAATGATTTATAAACCGTGTGAATTCGGTGATGCTTTGATTGGTTCTTTTGATTACTTGTACGTGAAGAAAAGAAAGAAACAAGGGAAATGTGCTCAATCAAGCGCGGTCCAAGGAAACAAAAGCGTTGCGCATCAAGAGGCCAAGGCATAGCGCTCAAAAAGTGAGCATAGCGCTTAAAAAGTGAGCGCTAGAGAAAGAGGGGTACACCAAATCAAGAAGCCAAGGCACAAGGCCAAGGATGCTACGTTGTGTAATTTAACTGAGCACCCAATGGAACAAGGCAAAAGCATAGCGCTCAGTTAAGTATTTTCCCTTTATCGTGCCTCACTCAAAAGAAAATACAAGGACAGCACACTAAAGGGAGCCACCAAGAATCGAACCTTGCACATGGAAAATACATTACAAAGGAAACTCCCAAAATGAAGCCACCAGGATTTGAAATGGGGACCTTGTGCTAGCAAGGAAGGAGCGCTACAAGGCTCACTAAGAAAATGGGCCAAAGTGAACTCACCAAGGATCGAACCAAGCACAAAAGGGAGCAAGGAGGAAGCGCTTCATAAGGAAGGCAAGGGCGCTGCGTTAATTCCCTTAACTGAGCGTTACAATGTTTCACAAAATAAAGTGGCCAAAATGAGGGAACCAAGGCTCGAAGAGGGAGCCTCTCTTCAAAGCATGAAGCGCTACGTGAATTTAACTAACTGAGCGCCACTTTGCTTCACAAGGGAATTGGCACAAATGCATTCACCATGGTTCGAAGGGGGAGTCCCACCCAAGGCTTGTAGCGCTAAGTTATTTCATTTCACTTAGCGCTATGAGCAAGGCTTGGACACAACAAAACAAGCCCAAACACAAAGCAAAGGGAGCGCTACGTTAAGTTACATCACTGAGCGCTCCCCTGGAGGTACCTTGGTCCATTTCCAACTTCAATTACCATTTTGGATCCAATCCTTCACCAATTTGAAAAGCCCACTCCAAAGTCTAAAATCAAAATTAGAAAGTGTATAAATAGGAGTTAGTTTGATTTGTAGAGGACCTTCTTTCATTTTTTTGTTTTACCTTTAGCTGAATTTTAGTTTTCATCTTTAGATTTCATTTTGAATTTGGGAATTGGGATTGAGATCTGAGTTCTCTTTCTCTTTGTTTTACTTCTGCAATTCTTACTTTCTGTTTATGAATTTTGGATTGAGATTGAAGAAGTTCTGTTTCAACTCATGATCTGAAATTCATCTTTGTTCTTCTTCTGCATAATTCAAATTTCATTTGCTGTTTTAAATTTTCTTCTTCTGCAACTTTAGCTTTCCTATTTTGGATCTTGAATTGAGGATGAAGAGCTCGATTGATTCAAATTCTAAGAATCATCTTCCACTCTCCCCCTCAATTGATCTAAGGATTGGGTTTCAATCTTCTCTGCTGTTTTTAAATTTCATTTCATTTTACAAGTTGTTTTCTGTTTGATCAAGGAAGGAATTGAGATCTAGATCTACTTTCTAGTCTCATTGATCTCCTGAGATCTTCAATTTTTCTTTTAGATTTTCACAATTGAGTTAAGTTTACTTTCTGTTTTGTTCTTCAAGCAAATTTTACCTTTCTGTTTAGATTTTCTGCAACTTATTTCATCTTCTACTTCTCAGATTAATTTCTCTTTACATTCTTCTGTTAAATTCTGAATCCCAGCTCCCACATCCCTTTACTATTCAAGCAATTTACATTTCTTGCACTTTAAGCTTCAGTTATTTACATTTCTTGAAATCTAAGTTTTAGTCATTTATATTACTTGTACTTTAAGTTTCTGTTCTTTTACTTTCTTGCACTTTAAGTTTCATACTATTTACTCTTCTGCACTTTACTTTTCTGTCAATTTCCCCTCTCCCTTTTATTTTCATGCAATTTAGCTTCTACTATTCAAGTTTCACTCAAATCATCAACTGTTTGCTTAACTAAATTCATCACCTAACTAAAATTGCTCAATCCATCAATCCCTGTGGGATTGACCTCACTCATGTGAGTAATTACTACTTGATGCGACTCGGAATACTTGCTGGTTAGTTTTGGTGTGGAATCTGATTTCCACCCATCAAGTTTTTGGCACCGTTGTCGGGGATTGATCTAGATTGACAATGATTAAGTAAGGTGGTGGTCTAGATTAAGCAATTTTTCTTCATTTTTCTTTGTTTTTAATAATCACACTAACTGTTTGAGACTTTGTCTCTACTAGTCCTGACTGCACTCAAGCTATAGAGTGCTCTGTTTGTGTTTCTAAATTTGTGCCAGGAGGAAGAAGCAATGACTTCACACCCTTTGATCTTGAGATACTTTGAAGGTTGAGAAGAGAAACAAGAGATAGAAGGGAATACCTCTAATTCACCAGAGGGAGTGGCCAACAATAAACCACCCCAGAAAATCAGTAAACTGGAAGCAGAAGTGCAACCATTCACACAAAAGAAGGAAGTGATGGAACTTGAAGGAGTAAATACAATCATAACCCAAAACAAGTAGATGCACCAACAACTTCAGCAACAAATGGAGCTTATGGTCAGGAAAATCAATGAGCTGGAAATTGCTGTAGTGAATGCACAAAGCCAATCTCAAACCTCACATGGATGGAATCATTCTGAAAAAGGTTTTGGGGCATTCAACTATGAGCAACGAAGCCCTGAGCAAGTGCAATCTCTAAATAACACCTCAAGTTCGTTCCAACACAATTCTCATGGTGATGCGCACAACCTATCCTGGAGGACTCATTCTAACTTGAGGTGGGGTGAGCACCAAAATCCAGGACCAAGGAACCTCAATTATAATAGTCTCAGCATCACAAACAAGCACAACCACACCCCTACCAACAACAACCATTACACACTACCACAACACACACACGGCCAACCACATCACACTTCACAATTTTCCCAAAACAACTTCCATCAACCATCTCATTTCACACAACCACGACCAATTCCATGCTCTTAAAGAATCTCTAACCTAGAGATAATAATGGAGAAACTCATGGACAATTGGTGCGTGGCAGAGGTTAACCAATTAAAAGATTTCAATTAAGTGAACAGCGTTGCACGTATAGCTCTTAACCAGCTAAGATCTGCCTCACCAATTTAAAAAGGTTGTCACAAATTTTAGAAATAAAATACTGGGAGTATGAGTCCCAGGTCGTCTCCCAACGAGTTGCAGGAAAGAGTGCTAATTTATTAATCAGAAAATTCCCAGAAAGTTGAGTTTGATAATGAGTAATTAAAATAATTGTAAATTAAGGCAATAAAAATAAACTAAAAATAATTATTGATATTCTGAATAAAAGGCCTTGACTGGGGGAATAATTAAGTGGAACTTCTATCCTTGTTGGGATCTTCTCAAGTGTGGTGTAAAAAGGTTGTTGTTCTCACTCGATTTTTCCTTACTAAATAAGGAAAGATATGGTGATTGAACTAACTCTTACCCTCAGATCCTAGCCCTCTCCCTTGGGGAGGTCTAGTGTTAGTAAGTATGAAGTTAGCTAACAACTTCCAGATTAACCAAGCACTTGAGCATTCCAACTCAAGTATCACCTCTTAATCAACCCCCATGTCAAGTAGAAATTCTACTTCATTGACATGAAATTAATAATCATAAAAATATGAGAAGACATAATTGATTGAAATAAAACAGAGAATTAAAATTAATTAAAATAAAAATAACTTCATATATTAATAAATTTAAAATGTAACATACTTAATTGAATAGTGTCAATGAGTAACTAATTAAAAATAAAGGAATAAGGAAACAAACTAAAGTAATGTCTTCAACGGAGGTAATGACTTTCAGCATCCAAAAATCCAAACAAAAGCATAAAACTATCAATGTAATGCAACTCTCAAAACTCAGATCTAAAACTAAAAGCAATCCTAATGTGATAAATCTCAATGTGTGTGGATGCTTGTTGAGTCTCTACATGTTCCCTAGGTTTAATCTTTGTTTCTGGGTCAAAAACTGGGTTAAAAAGCGGCCCAAAATCCCCACCAGCGTATTCTGTTAATTTTGCAGATCGCGCAGGTCACGCGTACGCGTCGTCCACGCGTTCGCGTCAGTTAGCGATTTTCCTTGTCACGCGTTCGCGTCATTCACGAGTTCGCGTCATGCGTGCAGACTCCAATCCACACGTTTGCGTCAGGCACGCGTCCGCATCGCTACGAATTCTTCACTTTGCGCGTTCGCGTGGGGCATGCGCTCGTGTCATTGCTCGTTGGTCATCTCCTTAGTTTCTTGTGTTCCTTCCATTTTTGCAAGCCTCCTCTCCAATTTCCAAGTCATTCATGCCCTATGAAGCCTAAAACACTTAACATACAAATCACGGCATCGAATGGGATAAAGGAGAATTAAAAATACATAATTAAGAGTCTCTAGGAAGCAAGTTTTTAACCATAAACAATTTTGGGAAGGAATTGTAAATACATGCTAAACATATGAATAAGTGGGTAAAGATTTGATAAAACCACACAATTAAACACAATATAAATCATAAAATAATGGTTTATCAACCTCCCCACACTTAAACATTAGCATGTCCTCATGCTTAGTTGAAGGAGATAAAGTAAATGAGTAGGAAAATGTAAAACTCATGCAATGCAATGTAACATATATATATATATATACATATATATATATATATGTATATATATATATATATATATATATATATATATATATATATATATATATATATATGTGTGTGTGTGTGTGTGTGTGTATGTGTGTGTGTGTGTGTGTGTGTGTGTGTGTGTGTAAATGCAACTATATGATTCTTGTCTACTTGGTTAAAGGTGAGTAAGCTCTTCAAGACAAATATAAATTAGATTTCACTAACTCAATTCATATAGTAAATACAGGTAAAATTGTAAGAAGACAGCTCATGAAAGCAGGGAACATAGAATTAAGCACTGAACCCTCACTGATGGTGTATGTGCACTCTATTCTCTCAAGTGTATAGGGTAATCACTCTACTCTTTTCTAGTCATGCTTTCTAAAATTTGTTCTTCACCTAACCAATCAACAATATTTAACATACCAATGCAAACATCATGAGGTCTTTTCAAGGTTGTAATGGGGATAAGGTAAGGGTAAGGGTATATGTATATGGCTAAGTGAGCTTTATAAATTGAATCTTTAATTAACCTAAGCTTTCACCTAACATACATACACTCTATATAACTCTAGAATCATGCCTAGCTACCCAAAATTCTCACTTTTGCATTACATACTCATGTATCAACTTTTCTTTAATTTTTGTCACATATGCATTGATTTTTCATTAACTTAACATTGGGGTAATTTTGTCCCCTTATTTATTTACTTATTTATTGAATATTTTTGGATTTTTTTTAATTGGAATAAAAATAAACATAACATTACAAATGCACATGGATTTTTGAATTTTCATAGTTTCACATGAGTAGGTACCCAAATTCCCATTATTTTATCATGAAGCATCCCCTTATTAACCTTTGTTCCCACAATTTTCCCATACTTGATTAACACACCATTCCTATCTTAAGCTAACCAAAAATTCAATTGGGATATTTAATTGTTTTTCCGCTTAAGGCTAGTAATGTGGTAAAATATAGAACAAATGGGGATTAAAAGGCTCAAAGTGGCTGGGAAAGGTAATTTAAAGGGTAGGCTTTTTTGGGATAAGTGAGCTAAACAAATAATGGCCTCAATCATACGCATGCATATAACATATTAAATATTGGACATATAGGATGAAACAAAATAAAGATAACAATCATGGAGAAGCAAACACACAAGAATAAAATATTTATGGTTAAATAATATAACCATGTAATTAAGCTCAAATCTCTCAGGTTGTGTGTTCTTAGCTTTTTAAACTATGTTCCAAATACAACTTCAAACAAGTTTACACAAAGGTTTTGATTTAAATTAGTGAAATTTTTTAGAAAATAGGGTCTTAGAAGAAACTTATTATTTTCAATCAAGTAGAACATGCATGTGAATAATCTATTTCTATGCAATCTATTCTATCCTAAACAAAAGAAAAATTAACTAAATATCCTATTTTATTGGTGATTAGGGAAGAGAATTTACCTCTGAAAGTTAGGTACTGACCGACGTCCCCACACTTAAGGCTTTGCACCGTCCTCGGTGCCATCTGTCAGGAACAGAGGGGGGCTGGTAGCAGGGTCTCCACCATCGGGATCGTCATGGCTCCCTGTGCTGGTAAATGAGGTGGATTTCGAGGTGTCTGGGTCTTTGTATTTTCCCATAAATAGCTCCTTAAGGTATGTGAATCGGCGCTTGTTATCCCGTTAGAGACGTATTGATCATCCCAGGGAAGGAAGGCTTTGATGTCCCCAGCTTTGTAGGAGACTTCGGCTGCTGAGACGAGATCTGAAACCAAGGCAGGAAAAGGTAAGTTGCCCGCTATCTGTACGTGTCCCATTGCATTCCGGATGTGTCTTGGTAAATTGAGGTACTGGTCTGTGAGGATACACCAGAGTAAAACAGCCATATCTGCAGTGAAGGAGGACTCGTGAGTGTTCGAAAAAACATAATGAGAGATAATCTGTGCCCATACTTGAGC
Source organism: Arachis hypogaea (assembly GCF_003086295.3). NCBI lineage: Eukaryota > Viridiplantae > Streptophyta > Magnoliopsida > Fabales > Fabaceae > Arachis > Arachis hypogaea. Next base: position 102,458,412 of record NC_092054.1, on the reverse strand, counting down.
CTCCAAGGTAAATGCTGAAGCCGATATCCCTTTTGGTCGGGATCGATGGTATCCGTGGATCCATAGGCTGCCAGGTTGTGCTATAACGCTGAGAACGGCACCCCAGTCAAATTGGTATGTCTAGCGCTTGAGTGAGGCTTCTTGGAATGCGTCTAATCCTTCTGGAGCAGGGGGAAGATCTAAAGCTTGTTGAATGGCCTCTTTAGTTATGGGGACATGCTTCTGACGGACATAGACAGACTGCATGGTTGGCACGTAAAAGTTGGAGTAGAATTCTACTACCCATGAGAGATTAACCTGCCGTAGTTGTCTCCATAGGAATCCCCATTGTCTTCGTTCAATTTTCGGCTCAACAAAGTCAGCATTGTGGTTTGGGAGGATGAGAAGGTATTCATTGTTGTAATTCCTCTTTGCCAGGATGGGGAACATCTGCTCACAGTAGCGGTTAGGAAACCGCGCAGTGTCCTTTGCTGGGAAAGCTTTTTCTTTTTCGTCGACCTTGATGATCCTCTTAATTCTTTTTGTTGAGGGCTGTACTGCTGTTGAAGATGGCTCTGCCACTAATGCTCTTTTTGTACCTCTCCTTGCTGGTGGTTTGGAAATAGCTTTCTCTTTTTCTTTCTTGGTGGCCATCCTGAAAAAGGAAAGAGGTAAGTGCATGTAAAGTTAAGGGTTCGAGCAAGGGAGCGAATATTATGAGTGGTAATCAATGCAGGGTAAAGAGGGATGTCGTTAACACATGGTCTAGACTACATGTGAAAAGTTCATCGTAGGTAAAATAGTACGTGCATGTGATGGCAAATAAATGCAAGATATTTATTGGCATGCCGGCAAAGGCATGAGTAGCATAGATCAAGCATTCAATGTCCAAGTTAGATTACCAATTCTTTCAAACTAATAACCTGTTTGTATTGACAATTAAATTAAATTAATAAAATATAAAAGGAGTTTTGTGAAAACCAGGCATTAAGGTAGTATGATAACATGAAGGTAGTGCATGATGCCATACGGGCTTTTTCACAAACACATAGCATGCATGGTAAATATATTTTTGAAAATATAAAATAGACATGCAAGTAACCCTTTAAAGAGTGATAATAATTGTCAAACAAATCCATGATAATCCACAAGCAAAATAGAGAAAAATAAAGACTGAAATAAATTTCAACACCAATAAGAAGGGATAAGAAGAAAGAAAAATAAGAGAAAATATAGATAATGAATGTGAAAAGAAAAATTTAAAATATAAATAAAATTGATAAGGGAAGGTAAAGAGTAAGGAAAGAAAGAAGAGAACCTTGATGATGGGTGTGAAGAATAAGGAAGGAGAATGTAAAAAGTGAGAATGAGTAGAGGAAGAAGAAGGGGGAAGAAAGAAATAACAAAGGAAAAGAAAAATTAGGATTTGGGGGAAGAAAATATAAGATATTTTGGCTGATTTGAATATTATGTGCGCTGCATGCGACGCGGACGCGTGGATCACGCGGTCGCGTGGCATGTGAATGTGTCAAGTGACGCGGACGCGTGGGTCACGCGGTCGCGTGACTTGAATTGTGCAAATGGCACGAGATAAGCCACGCGTTCGCGCGACTCTCTGTTTCAAACACTTTTTGCCAAAATTTTTAAGGTGACGCGATCGTGTGGTTGACGCGATCGCGTGAATGGTGATGTTTTGAAAATGACGTAACCGCATGGGGCACGCGGTAGCGTGATGTAGCTGGGGCTTCTAGCATCAGTCCAGCCCAGCTCCATCGCAACATGCTGCCATACACCTATTTACGTCAAATTTTTAGGGTCACGCGTTCGCATGGGCGTCGCGAATGCGTGGGGAGGCTATTTCGCAAATGACGCGGACGCATCAGCGACGCGGTCGCGTGATCATATTTGTGCCTAAGGCACGCCTCCAGCCACGCTTTCGCGTGACTCTCTGTCCAATTCTCTTTTCTTCATAACGCACTGGTGACGCGGACGCATCAGCGACGCTGCCACATCGCGTGCTCTCCTTTTTTTTCTTCTTTTAGATGAAAAACTATTATGCAAAATGCACATGCAAACTGTATGCAGCTAAATGCAGGGATGATGAGAAGAGTCATTAACATCATAAAAATAAAGTAAATTTTAAAACTAAGACTGAAACGGAATGATCATACCATGGTGGGTTGTCTCCCACCTAGCACTTTGCTTTTACGTCCTTAAGTTGGACACTCATTAGGCTCATTCAGTGTCTCTTGGTGGATCTTCCAAGAGGAAAATCTCTAGTTCCTTTTGATTCTTCATCTTCTCACCATGGTAAGGCTTTAGGCGATGTCCATTGACCTTTAGAAATTTGGAGTTAATAGGATGACACAGGTGGAAAACTCCGTATGGCTCTACCTTCTCTACTCTGTATGGACCTTCCCATCTTGATCTCAGTTTACCTGGCATGAGCCTCAGTTTGGAGTTATAAAGAAGAACTAACTCCCCTGGTCTGAATTCTTTCCTTTTAATGTGCTTGTCATGGACAGCCTTCATTTTCTCCTTGTAACGCCTGGAGTTATCATATGCTTCTAGGCAAAGAGTCTCTAGTTCTGCTAATTGCAACTTTCTTTCAGCACCAGCTTTTGTAGGATTTATGTTGCACTCCTTCACAGCCCAGAAAGCCTTGTGTTCTACCTCTGCGGGGAGGTGGCAAGCCTTTCCGTATACCAAGCGGAAGGGGCTCATCCCAATGGGTGTCTTGTATGCTGTTCTATATGCCCAGAGTGCATCTTGTAGCCTGGCACTCCAGTCCTTCCTGTGAGGTTTTACTATCTTCTCTAGAATACATTTAATCTCTATGTTAGAGACTTCTACTTGCCCATTGGTCTGGGGATGATAAGCTGTTGCTACTTTGTGAATTATCCCATGCTTTTTCAGTAATCCTGTTAGTCTCCTGTTACAAAAATGGGTGCCTTGATCGCTCATGATTGCTCGTGGTGATCCAAAGCGATAGATAATATGGTTTCTAACAAAGGAAACAACAGTGTTAGCATCATCAGTGCGGGCGGAAATTGCTTCCACCCACTTAGAAACATAATCAACGGCTAATAGTATATAAGAGTAACCGCTAGAATTTGGGAATGGACCCATGAAGTCAATGCCCCAAACATCAAAAATTTCACAGAAAAGCATAAATTATTGAGGCATCTCATCCCTCTTAGATATATTACCAAACCTTTGGCACGAGGAACAAGATTTACAAAATTCAGCAGCATCTTTAAAAAGAGTAGGCCACCAGAATCCACAATCTAGAATTTTTCTAGCTGTTCTTTGAGGGCCAAAATGTCCTCCACTCTCAGATGAGTGGCAAGCCTCTAAAATAGACTGGAATTCTGATTGAGGAACACACCGTCTAATTACTTGGTTAGTACCACACCTCCATAAATATGGATCGTCCCATATATAATATTTGGACTCGCTTTTCAGCTTATCTCTCTGGTGCTTAGTAAAATTTGGAGGAAAAGTGTGGCTAACTAGATAATTAGCTACAGGTTCATACCAAGGAACTACTGCAGATACTGCTTGTAAGTTATCAAATGGAAAATGATCATTTATAGGAGTGGAGTCACCCTTAATGTGCTCAAGGCGACTCAAGTGGTCTGCCACTAAATTCTGGTTACCACTCATATCCTTAATTTTTAAATCAAATTCTTGCAACAGCAGTATCCAACGTATTAGCCTTGGTTTGGACTCCTTTTTAGCTAATAAGTATTTTAGAGTTGCATGGTCTGAGTACACTACTACCTTAGTACCAAGTAAATAGGCTCGGAATTTATCCAAAGCAAAAACAATAGCAAGAAGCTCTTTTTCAGTAGTAGTATAATTAGACTGAGCAGCATCTAAAGTCTTAGATGCATAAGCAATTACAAAAGGATCCTTACCTTCGCGCTGAGCCAGCACTGCTCCTACTGCATGGTTGGAAGCATCACACATGATTTCAAATGGCTGGCTCCAGTCTGGACCTCTCACAATTGGAGCTTGAGTTAGGGCGGTCTTTAGCTTATCAAACACTTGCATACATCTCTCACTAAACTCGAACTCAATTTCCTTCTGCAGTAATCTGGATAAAGGTAATGCTACCTTACTGAAGTCCTTAATGAATCTCCTGTAAAAACCTGCGTGGCCAAGGAACGAACGGACTTCCCTCACGGAGGAGGGGTAAGGTAAACTAGAAATAACATCCACCTTTGCTGGATCTACAGAGATGCCAGTATTAGATACAACATGTCCTAGTACAATCCCTTGTTTGACCATAAAGTGACATTTTTCAAAATTTAATACAAGGTTTGTACTAACACATCTGTCTAACACTCTAGATAAACTATCCAAGCAAAGGTTAAATGAATCACCATATATGCTAAAATCATCCATTAAAATCTCCATACAGTTCTCAGTAAGATCAGAAAAAAGACTCAGCATGCATCTTTGGAAGGTAGCTTGTGCATTGCACAAGCCAAAAGGCATTCTCTTATAAGCATAAGTTCCAAAGGGACATGTAAAAGTAGTCTTTTCTTGGTCTTCAGGAGCTATAAGAATTTGAAAGTATCCTGTAAACCATCTAAAAAATAATAATGATATTTACCTGACAGGCGATCAAGCATTTGATCAATGAATGGCAAGGGGTAATGGTCCTTGCGAGTGGCTTGATTGAGACGCCTATAGTCAATGCAAACTCTCCATGAATTCTGTACTCTAGTTGTCAGAAGCTCTCCATGCTCATTCTTTATTGTTGTGACTCTAGACTTCTTGGGCACCACTTGTACTGGACTGACCCATTCACTGTCTGAAATTGGGTAAATGATATCTGCTTCAAGTAGTCTGGTTACTTCCTTATTGAAAACTTCTAAGATGGTGGGATTCAATCTTCTTTGAGGCTGACGGACAGGCTTTGCTCCCTCTTCTAAGAATATTCTGTGTTCGCAAACTTGAGAACTGATGCCTACTATATCCGCCAAGCTCCATCCAATTGCTTTCTTATGTTTTCTCAGCACCCTGAGTAGTTGTTCTTCTTGTTGAGAAGTGAGTTCCCTTGCAATGATGACCGGGAACTTCTGCTTGTCCTCAAGGTAAGCATACTTGAGGTGTGGAGGAAGGGGCTTTAACTCTAATTTCTGCTCATAGCTAGGCTCTGGATCATCCGGGGCTGGTGATAATGGTAAAGTCTTCTCATGGTTTTCAGAAAGTGTCCCTACACTTGGACCTTGCTCCATGTACTTTTCTTCTAATTCTTCCTGGTGAACTTCAGCTACAGTTTCATCAATAATGTCACATTGAAAGATAGAATAATCTTCCGGAGGATGCTTCATAGCTTCATTTAAACTGAAACTCACTGTTCTGCCATCTATCTCAAAAGAGTAAGTTCCTAAGAATGCATCCAGCTTGAACTTTGAAGTCTTCAGGAATAGTCTTCCAAGCAGGATTGACGATGGTCTTCCTGAGTCATTAGGGGGCATTTCCAGGATGTAGAAATCAATGGGAAACGTGAGCCCCTTAATGCTCACTAGTACATCTTCAGCAATTCCAACTACTGTAATAATGCTTTTATCTGCTAACACAAAACGAGCTGCCGACCTTTTTAAGGGAGGGAGCCTCAAAGTATCATATATAGATAAATGCATTATACTAACACATGCTCCTAAATCACATATACAGTCAGAAAATATCACACCTCCAATGGTACAGCTAATCATACATGGACCTGGATCACTACATTTTTCAAGTATATTTCCCATTAAAGCAGATATAGAACTACCTAAAGGAATAGTCTCTAATTCATTAATTTTATCTTTATGTATGCACAAATCTTTTAGAAACTTTGCGTATTTAGGTACCTGTTGAATAACATCAAAAAGGGGAACAGTTACCTCGACCTTTTTGAATATTTCTACCATTTTGGGGTCAAGTTCCATCTGTTTTCTGGGCTTTCTTGCAAGTTGTGGAAATGGAATAGGAGGGGCGCGATTTGTAGCTTCAGCATCCCTTGCTGCTTCATTCTGTGGTTGAGCTTCTTCTTCTTCAACTATGTCTTGTACGTCCTCTTCTTCTTCAGCTTCTTCTACTTCCACCACATCCTCTGTTGGCATGTTTTCTAGTGGGCTTGGCTCCTCATGGTTCCTTTCCTGGAGTGTGGTTCCGGACCTTAGAGTTATGGCATTGATGCCACCCTTAGGATTAGGCAGTGGTTGAGAAGGAATTCCATTAGAGCTTGAAGGTTGATGTGTGGAATTAAGTGAGGAATCCATCCAGGAGACGAGAGCTGGTAACGTGGCAGTTAAGCCATTCAGACTAGAATTTAGCTGAGCATGCATGTCTTGTTTTCCTTGTGCAAGAGAACGGAGCATCTCGTTATTTGATGAGGAACTAGAATAAGCAGTCTGTGAAACTTGTTGTTGGGTTTGCTGGGGTCCTTGTGATTGTCTTAGGTGAGGTGCTCTATAAGGTTGGTTCTAATTCTGCTGTGTGTTGTTGTTATTATTGTTCTATCTCTGTTTTCCATTATTGTCTCTGCCTCCTCTGTTAAAGTTATCCCTCCAGCCATGGTTAGAATTATCTCTCCAGCCTTGGTTGGAGTTGTCTTGCCATCCATGGTTATTGTTGCCACCTTGGTTGTAGTTGACACCTTGTTGATTACCTTGATTCGGGCGGTCATAGAAGTTGTGAGTGGCTGCCACAGTGTTGTCTTCCTGGAGCTGTGGACATTCATCAGTATAATGACTATAATCAGCACAGATCCCACATACTCTTTGTAGAACTAACTGTTGGCTTTGTTGTGGTGAAGGCTGAGCTTGTTGTGCTTGTTGTTGATTCAACTGCATCTGCTTCAGTAGGTTGGTCATTTCACATATACTCTGAGTGAGAGCAGTAGTCTCTTTGCTAGTGGAAATCTCTGCAACAGCTTTGGGGTTGCGCCTCTGTCTATGGTTCCTAGTGGACTCCGCTAAGTCGCTGATCAATTGCCATGCTTCATCTACGGTTTTGTACTTTTTCAGAGAACCATTACAGGCACCTTCCAGTGTAGTCTTATCCTGGGGGTTCATGCCTTGGGTGAAGTAGCTGATCAATACTAGTTTACCAATCATGTGATGTGGACATGCGTCCAGGAGATTGTTGAAGCGCTTCCAATATTCAAAGAGAGTCTCTAATTCACCTTGAATAATGCAGGAGATCTCTTTTCTCAGTCTATCTGTGACTTCATCTGGGAAGTATTTTTCCAAAAATTCTCTTCTAAGCGTATCCCAGTTGGTAACAGTTGCTTCAGGTTGGGAGCAGTACCACTCCCTCGCCTTTCCCCCAAGAGAGAACGGGAAAGCGGTTAACAGAATAGAAGTTTCATCTGCACCATGACGTCTAACAGTAGAACAGGCTGTCTGGAAATCCCTAAGGTGCTTGATAGGCTCTTAAGCAGGTAAGCCATGAAACTTGGGCATCAAGTTGATCAGTGCGGTTTTTAGTTCAAAATCTGCAGCTGCAGTTGGGTGATGTACTTGATATGGATGCAGTGTAAAATATGGGACTCCTGCCTCCTGGAGAGTGATTCTCCAAGGTTCTGTCATGTTTCCTGCACGTAAATCAACTAGATCAGTAGTAAATGAGCTTATCTCGCTCTCAGATGGCGGTTTATATTCGCCCTCAGATGAGACTGGTGAATTGATAATAATCACTTCACCACCCTCGGAGGCTAACCAACATCGAGTTCGTCTAATATGTGAAAGAGTTCTTTCAATTTTAGGATCAAATGGGACTAAACTCGGATCAGGCAATGAACGTGTCATTCAATGAGAAAGACATGTAACTCATGGTAACAGAAATAAAAATAAAATATGCAAATAAAATAAAATATATACACTAATTAATAATTTAGCACACTATTGCAACTCCCCAGAAACGGCGCCAAAAATTGGTGCGTGGCAGAGGTTAACCAATTAAGAGATTTCAATTAAGAGAATAGCGTTGCACGTATAGCTCTAAACCAGCTAAGATCTGCCTCACCAATTTAAAAAAGGGTTGTCACAAATTTTAGATATAAAATACTGGGAGTATGAGTCCCAAGTCGTCTCCCAACGAGTTGCAGGAAAGAGTGCTAATTTATTAATCAGAAAATTCCCAGAAAGTTGAGTTTGATAATAATGAGTAATTAAAATAGTTGTAAATTAAGGCAATAAAAATAAACTAAAAATAATTATTGATATTCTGAATAAAAGGCCTTGACTAGGGGAATAATTAAGTGGAACTTCTATCCTTGTTGGGATCTTCTCAAGTGTGGTGTAAAAAGGTTGTTGTTCTCCCTCGATTTTCCCTTACTAAATAAGGAAAGATATGGTGATTGAACTAACTCTTACCCTCAGATCCTAGCCCTCTCCCTTGGGGAGGTCTAGTGTTAGTAAGTATGAAGTTAGCTAACAACGTCTAGATTAACCAAGCACTTGAGTATTCCAACTCATGTATCACCTCTTAATCAACCCCATGTCAAGTATAAATTCTACTCCATTGACATGAAATTAATAATCATAAAAATATGAGAAGACATAATTGATTGAAATAAAACAGAAAATTAAAATTAATTAAAATAAAAATAACTTCATATATTAATAAATTCAAAATGTAACATACTTAATTGAATAGGGTCAATGAGTAACTAATTAAAAATAAAGGAATAAGGAAACAAACTAAAGTAATGTCTTCAATGGAGGTAATGACTTTCAGCATCCAAAAATCCAAACAAAAGCATAAAACTATCAATGTAATGCAACTCTTAAAACTCATATCTAAAACTAAAAGCAATCCTAATGTGATGAATCTCAATGTGTGTGGATGCTTGTTGAGTCTCTGCATCTTCCCTAGGTTTAATCTGTGTTTCTGGGCCAAAAACTGGGTCAAAAAGCGGCCCAAAATCACCCCCAGCGTATTCTGTTAATTTTGCAGATCGCGCAGGTCACGCGTACGCATTGTCCATGCGTTCGCGTCAGTTAGCGATTTTCCTTGTCACGCGTTCACGTCATTCACGCATTCGCGTCATGCGTGCAGACTCCAATCCACACGTTTGCATCAGGCACGCGTCCGCATCGCTGCGAATTCTTCACTTTGCGCGTTCTTGTGGGCCATGCGCTCGCGTCATTGCTCGCTGGTCATCTCCTTAGTTTCTTGTGTTCCTTCCATTTTTGCAAGCCTCCTCTCCAATTTCCAAGTCATTCATGCCCTATGAATCCTAAAACACTTAACATACAAATCACGGCATCGAATGGAATAAAGGAAAATTAAAAATACATAATTAAGAGTCTCTAGGAAACAAGTTTTTAACCATAAACAATTTTGGGAAGGAATTGTAAATACATGCTAAACATATGAATAAGTGGTTAAAGATTTGATAAAACCACACAATTAAACACAATATAAATCATAAAATAATGGTTTATCAACCATCAAGCCCTGGTAGTCAAAAACCAAGAAGCAGCATTCAGAAACTTTGAAAGACAAATGGGGCAAATTGCTAAATACATTTCAGAACTAAGTGAGAAGACTATGGAAAAAGAAGTCATTATCCAGGAAAAACACCACAGAGAAGTTCCACAAGAAGAGATAGAGGAAAGGAAGCTCACAGTGAGAGGAGAAAATCTAAGGCAACATGATTTCCAGCTTCCATGATCAAAGAATGAAGGATGTCAATCTAGTGACATTAAAAGAGCGCTTGTTGGGAGGCAACCCAACCAGAGGTAGTTTTCTTTTCCCACTTATATCAATAAAAAGGTTGAGTAGTCTTATCTGTATTGCAAGGAGCTAAGTTTGGTGTTGCACACCAAAATAATTCAAGGGAGAATGAAGATTGCTAAGTTTGGTGTTCCACCAAAATCTCATTTGAAAACACATTTTCACCTTCTGCATAATCAGTTGCAAGCTCCAAGCAATCAGAGAAACTATTTAGCCATTGTTTGTTTTCTAGTTTTAGTTTTGTGACCTTCAGCAAAGGCACAAGGTGTCATATATATATATATATATATATATATATATATATATATATATATATATCTGTGTGTGTGTGTGTGTGTGTGTGTGTGTGTGGTTAACTGGTTGAATAAGAAACATTGGTAAGGAACTAAGTTTGGTATTCACACACCAAAAATAAGTTCAAGAGCTTACAAGCAAAATCTTGCATACTAACCAGTTGCCTAAGGGCTTGAGGAACAAGCAACTTTTAAGGATTATGCAGGAAAACATTCAACCTGTGGAGGGAGTCTGCATCATTGTCCAAAGGAAGTACAATAGGGAGAAATACTGTTGACAGAAGAAAAAGCTGAGAGACAGTCCCAACAGGTTGTATTGACACTTAATCCTTGTTGCTGTGGAGTGTTTTAAATTGAGAATTCCTATATGTCTTGCTAAAGTGTTCAATTAGGTGTAAGTGGAGATGTTTACTAAAAATGCTAGCCTGCATTATGCTTGTCCTAACTCATTTGCTTAAATTTTGTTTTGTTTCCCTTCTGCATAAATAAAAGAAAAATATTTGAAATAAGAAAAGTGATTGTCCAATGTTGTAGAAATTAGAATGAAATTCAGTGGTGATACTTATTTGATTTAATGGTTAGCTCAAATAACAAAAGTTGCATAATAACATATTTTTTGAAGTGTGAATTAGTCTGCTGCTATAAAGTCTGTTAACAATGAATATCCTTTGAGAATGAAGCCAAATAAGAAAGAAAAAGAAAGAGAAAAGCCAAAAATGGGCAAAGAAACAAACAATAAGGCTAGACACCAATAGTTTGGACCCTAGGACATATGCATGTGGTGTTTTTGTACTAGGATATGCTTGGACAAGTAGGTTCTGAGGAGTATTTTAAAACTTGGCCACTTAGATCAACTGATCTGGGATTGCCAACCAAAAGTCCACTATCAAGAGCAACCTAGTTACAAAGTATTTAGTAATCCAAAGAGATGCTGGGCATCAATGTTCCTAGGAAGAAATTGTGAGCCATATGTCTGTGGTGAAGAAATATTGATCAAAATTGAGCCAAAAGACTGCTGCAACATTTGCCACCAAGCCTTCATTAAAGAATAAACTTTCTAAGCAAAGGAAAGAAAGAAAAAGCTCACAGGGATCAATCAAAAAGCAAGACAATATAGCAGCAACTCTAGTAAACCTTTAAGGAAACATTTCTTATCTATCAGCAAAGAATAAATGAGCTACATTTGTCTGCATAAAACCCCATGAACCAAGTTCAATTCTCTGCTAAATAAGGACATGCATGCTTCTCTGTTTCACTTCATTTCTTCTTATGTTTAGTGCTTGCTTGGGGACAAGCAAGATTTAAGTTTGGTGTTGTGATGACAAGTCATCTTATGCTAACTTTTCAAGCATTTCTCACTTGTTTCATTAGGTTTTATGCACTTTCTTGCATTATAAGTAAGTAATTTGGAGTGGATTTGCATGGTTTTGTTGAATCAATCAACCATCCTTTATTTGACACAAAATCATGAGGTTTAAGCTAGAATTAGTTGGTTTTTGAATGATTTATAAACCGTGTGAATTTGGTGATGCTTTGATTGGTTGTTTTGATTACTTGTAGGTGAAGAAAAGAAAGAAACATGGAAAGTGTGCTCAACCAAGCGTGGTCCAAGGAAACAAAAGCATTGCACATCAAGAGGCCAAGGCATAGCGCTCAAAAAGTGAGCGTAGCGCTCAAAAAGTGAGCGCTAGAGAAAGAGGGGTACACCAAATCAAGAAGCCAAGGCACAAGGCCAAGGATGATACATTGTGTAATTTAATTGAGCGCCCAAGGGAACAAGGCAAAAGCATAGTGCTTAGTTAAGTATTTTACCTTTATCGTGCCTCACTCAAAAGAAAATACAAGGCGCAGCACACTAAAGGGAGCCACCACGAATCGAACCTTGCACATGGGAACCAAGAGAAGTGCTATACATTACAAAGGAAGCTCCCAAAATGAAGCCACCAGGATTCGAAATGGGGACCTTGTGCTAGCAAGGAAGGAGCGCTACAAGGCTCACTAAGAAAATGGGCCAAAATGAACTCACCAAGGCTCGAACCAAGCACATAAGGGAGCAAGGAGGAAGCGCTTCATAAGGAAGGCAAGGGCGCTGCATTAATTCCCTTAACTGAGCGCTACAATGTTTCACAAAAGAAAGTTGCCAAAATGAGGGAACCAAGACTCGAAGAGGGAGCCTCCCTTCAAAGCATGAAGCGCTACGTGAATTCAACTAACTGAGCACCACTTTGCTTCACAAGGGAATTGGGACAAATGCATTCACCATGGTTCGAAGGGGGAGTCCCACCCAAGGCTTGTAGTGCTAAGTTATTTCATTTCACTTAGCGCTATGAGCAAGGCTCGGACGCAACAAAACAAGCCCAAACACAAAGCAAAGGGAGCGCTACGTTAAGTTACATCACTGAGCGCTCCCCTGGAGGTACCTTGGTCCATTTCTAACTTCAATTACCATTTTGGATCCAATCCTTCACCAATTTGAAAAGCCCACTCCAAAGTTTAAAATCAAAATTAGAAAGTGTATAAATAGGAGTTAGTTTGATTTGTAGAGGACCTTCTTTCATTTTTTTGTTTTACCTTTAGCTGAATTTTAGTTTTCATCTTTAGCTTTCATTTTGAATTTGGGAATTAGGATTGAGATCTGAGTTCTCTTTCTCTTTGTTTCACTTCTGCAATTCTTACTTTCTATTTATGAATTTTGGATTGAGATTGAAGAAGTTCTGTTTCAATTCTTGATCTGAAATTCATCTTTGTTCTTCTTCTGCATAATTCAAATTTCATTTGCTGTTTTAAATTTTATTCTTCTGCAATTTTAGCTTTTCTGTTTTGGATCTTGAATTGAGGTTGAAGAGCTCGATTGATTCAAATTCTAAGAATCATCTTCCACTCTCCCCCTCAATTGATCTAAGGATTGGGTTTCAATCTTCTCTGCTGTTTTTAAATTTTATTTCCTTTTGCAAGTTGTTTTCTGTTTGATCAAGGAAGGAATTGAGATCTAGATCTACTTTCTAGTCTCATTGATCCCCTGAGATCTTCAATTTTTCTTTTAGATTTTCACAATTGAGTTAAGTTTACTTTCTGTTTTGTTCTTCAAGCAAATTTTACCTTTCTGTTTAGATTTTCTGCAACTTATTTCATCTTCTACTTCTCAGATTAATTTCTCTTTACATTCTTCTGTTAAATTCTGAATCCCAGCTCCCACATCCCTTTACTATTCAAGCAATTTACATTTCTTGCACTTTAAGCTTCAGTTATTTACATTTCTTGAAATCTAAGTTTCAGTCATTTATATTACTTGTACTTTAAGTTTCTGTTCTTTTACTTTCTTGCACTTTAAGTTTCATACTATTTACTCCTCTGCACTTTACTTTTCTGTCAATTTCCCCTCTCCCTTTTATTTTCATGCAATTTAGCTTCTGCTATTCAAGTTTCACTCAAATCATCAACTGTTTGCTTAACTAAATTCATCACCTAACTAAAATTGCTCAATCCATCAATCCCTGTGGGATTGACCTCACTCATGTGAGTAATTACTACTTGATGCGACTCGGAATACTTGCTGGTTAGTTTTGGTGTGGAATCTGATTTCCACCCATCAGGCTGTCAAGGGCTATAGTTAGTAAACTTTCTAATTCTCAGGGGTCGGGGAGGTTTGCTTCCCTGGTCTTTGGGCCCTTCCCTGGTGGGGTGGGAAGGCCCGCCTTGTCACTAAGGGGCAATAGTGGCATTTGGTTTGTTTACCGCCATGACCTAGCTTCCTTCCTCGTTATTTATGATTCCCTTGCTACGTTTTGGATCTCGTGCATGGTCCATATGGGCCTGGTGGTTAGGTGCTTTCAAAAATCATGATTTGTTAGCTCGTTGGTTAGGCAGAGGCTCGCAATTGAGTCTATGAGGCCGTCGATCTCTAGGCATTCGTTGTTGAACAAATCCAGTTACTTCCTCATAAACTCATTTTCTCACTGGGTCACTGGGCTAAGAATCTTCGGGCTATGTTCAAGAAGCAGGAGATAGATCCTTGTGGTAAGGAATTAAACCATTTGATCATGGTACTTGCGAGTGTTATAGGAAAGGCTCGGCAATGAACCATATTAGAGATCCATTCCAAGTTTATCTAGTCTTCGAATACGATCAGATGCTCTTAGGGATCCTTAGTCCCGTCATATCGCATGTTTGTTGGCTTATCGAAGTGCTTTGGCAAGCAAACTCGGAGGACCCCGATAACAAAGGGAGTAGCTACCATGACTACAAGCTCGACGTGCCGCGTCCTCTTTCCTATCAGAGACCTTTCAGTTCCATGTCATTGGTGCTCATGCTGTTCGTTACTCGGGGAACGCTAATTATTATTGTGGGAGTTATTCAGGTTGGTTCTACCACATTGTCTTCCGATTTGCCATTCTGGCGAGTTGACGTGGCGCCCTTCCCGAGGTTGCATCCCTAAATGCCCTTCGAAACTTGGCTGATAGTGATCCCTGGTAGTGACTTCTCTTTCGAGGCTTTGTAACCTGTGACATAATTCCTGGATGATTCGAGAATTGTCAAACCACATCCCACCGAAAGGTCTTGAGATAGTTTTTGCGTTCTTGTTCTGGCTGTTTTGTGGCTGGTGATTGGGTGTTGCCACTGTGTGAACAATGTTCAAAACTCATACCCTGATAGGCATATGATTTTACAGAGGGTTGTATTCATCGTAATCTTCCAATGGGTTCTGGTTGTTTATTGGCCCAGAAGCCATTCGTCCTTCTTCGCTAGCAGATCCCTATAGACGGTGCCAATATTCGGTACTGACCTAGAACAATGGGATCTACAACCTAGCAAGATTGTCGAGCTTCATGGCTTCCGGGTCTTTGCGTGAATAAAGGGGATGAACCTGCAAAGACACTCCGATGCCCAAGTCGGAGTTGATCTTAGAAGGATAAGGTTTAGGGTTTTGTGTGTGTCATACCTAGGGAGGGAGAGTCCAAGGCTCCCCTTATATGGGTGCTCTTCTGATTCAGAAATCTTCTAAATCTGAAAGGATACAATTCGTATCTAAATGATTGTCGGGGTGAATCGAGGTGGACCAAAAGGCCTCGGATGTTTGGGCCGGAGGGGTCGAATTGGGCCTAAAGGCCATATCTTCATCGGGCCGCTAAGTCTGGAGAGCCGAGTCTGCAACAAATGTGTTTTAGAGAATAGGGTATAGAGAAAACTAATTTTTTTATCTTTAGTTGAGGTACTCGACCACAAAAAGGGAGCAAAGTTTAATGGCTAAATGAAAATGGATTTGATAAGCCAACAGACGACAACATCCAAACAAAATAAAACACAAAGCAAAACACCCCAACATGTGAACAGAATAACATCCCTCTTAACCAACAACATAAAACTAAAAAGAACAAACCACACCCAAAAATACAAAACAAAACTCCATATCAAAAATAAAAATGAGGTATGTTATTGATCTCCTCAAATGTTGAACTTCACGCGTTCCACCATATGAAAAGGTTATGGGTTCTAATTTTGTGCCGCTATCTGCCTTCTTCTCGACGTTTTGTGGATTATATTGTCCTAATTTTATATTTTCTCCCAACTCTTCTCTATGTAAATATTCTACCACTTTTTCTTCATCACAACATTGTAAACCAAGTTAAGACCTAAATTTTCAGGTTCTTCTTACGTTCTCTTCTAATTTTTCAATATCACTTTCAGCATATGTATATGAATCATTCATTTCCTTCTTTTTTTGGTTTTTGATGCTTTTCTTCTTTTTTTTTTGTTTTGTGATTTTTTCTTGTTTCTTGGTTATGTTTTTTCTTCTCATTGGATTTGTGCCCGCTACCCTTTTGTTTATGAACCTTCTATATTTTTAGCCTTTGTTTTACTTACCTCCTTTTTTGAAACTATTTTTTCCACCTTTATCACCCTTACGTTACTGGATTTTTCCTTATCTTCCTTGGTTCTCCCTGCCTAACTTGTGCCAAACTTTCCTCAATCATATTTTCAAAACTAGGTGGATATAACGGTCCTAAAAAGGATTCATTTTCTTTGTCAGCATTTGGTTTAAATAACTCAGGTATGTTTTTATCTCCTTACAAGGCTAGTTGTATCTCTTGTATTACTTCTTCTGACCTATCATCATGTATGCACCTAGTTAAGAAAGAGTCTTCATTAGAAACTAGGTTTGTATCATTTGTAAATCGAGATGATCTTCTTTTCCCCCCCTACATTTACTACTTCTTTATGCACCCACAACAAATCTTGATGTATATCGCCTACCCTTTTGCTTTGATTATTCTTTATACTATTCACTGGTGTTGCTATATCCAAGTCTTTCAAGGTTCCAAATCTTTCAATTCTACTACATTTGTCATCAGAAAAGTGCTCCTTAGCATTATTTTTTTGTTCAAATATTTTGTCCTCCATGCATATTTTCTTCATAAAGATGTCATATTTTTTCTACTCAGATCCAATCGTAGCACATTATTGATTTAAGGGATCCAGTTAGTATTAACCAAAATTTTGATAAAATTAAAGTTTTTCAAGTTCATCCACTTTTCCTCTATTTCTAAAACTATCTCCCATACCTTAGCAATCTTAGTGAAATTATCTTCACACCATGCACGTAGAGCAACTCCAAAAATATCAATCCATGCTTTTTTCGTCATATTGATTTTCCATTGTGACCATATGCTTAACTCTCCAAAGCGGTTTAGGATAAATGATGAATTTAGAGCTTCATTGTGAGGAGTATTTTAAATGAGCCCAAACATTTAACATCAACGAGCGTGTGACAGCCTTTGAAGAGCTTGGGGATAATTTCTTCTGCTCTCATAGGCCTTATTGACTCTCCAATGATACTCATTCTAAGCTTCTCTAACATTGTCTAATCGACCTTACCATATACTTCTCCATATGTTACTACTTTTCTATCTTTCCTTCTTCTTGTTATGGTTCTTTCTCACTTTTATGATTCATTAACACCCACTAAAAGTTCTTTTATCATCAGAGCATATTTTTGATATTTTGATTGGATGAATCAACCCTGTTTCATATTTCCCTCTATAACACCTAATATTTTGGTAAAATCTCCTTCCCCTTCTATATTTAGGTTCCGAATGACATGTATAAAGTCAGAATGACATGTCTTTTGATAAAAGTAAAATATTAAAATAATATTTAAAAATTTATATTACTGATTATTTTTTTCAATTTTTGTTTCATTTTAACAACAAATCAATCAATAATTTTTTTGTTTTATTTCACAATCTTAATTCAAGGAGCAAAAACGACTCCTCTTGTGGGTGTTTCAAGGTTTCAATTATAGTTTCGAAAGTAAAATTAAAGATAAAAAAACATGCAAGGTGTTAGAGGCAAAGTAAAATGCAAAAATTAAAAGAGAAATGAAGAAGAAGATGAAGAAGAACAAATAAAAATAAGAACTTTGATTAAAAATAGAAAATAGAGTACAAATTTAAGTTCAGATTTAAGAGGAATTAGTTAAAATTTATAGTTTTACTCTGTGATGCCAAGAAGGTTGAAAGTATTTTTGGGTTTCTACGTGTTTTCCAAGAAAAACTGAAGTGATTACAATGTTTATCCAAAACTCTATTTATATACTAATTTAATGTCAACTGATAGTTACTTTTATATTATCTTCGTTAGTTTTCAAATTTGAATTAGTAATTTCCTGCGCTTGTTTTCTTGATGCTTTGCAATGCTACCTCTATTAGTTACATCTTTGACCAAGTATGCCCAATAATATCGTGTCAGTTACAACCTCCTTTACATCATTCAAAGTTTTTTCTTAGATAATATTCTCATTTGAAGGCATGTAATGAATAAAAGTATGAAAACTTAGTTGTTTATTGACAACTCTTATTGACATTTATCTTCCCATCGACAAGTTGAGGGTATCAATTAATATTTATCTTATCTTTTGACCGACTGACAATGGGAGTATCAAGTGCCTTTAAGTTGATACTTTGAGCACATATTTGTTTGAAAAATTGAATGCTAACCATTAATAGACTTAATAGAATTCCTAAGTCTATAAAAGCTTCTACATTGATAGCTAAATACATGTCTGTTAATGAAATTTATTCTTTTGTATAAAGCTGTAAGCATGCCAAATAGTATCTGTTCTAGTTTTTGGCACATTAAATATTTGTCAATTGACTTTTGTCTTCACCTTTTGACATTTTACTTGAGATCTTTTGACACATACTCTTTTGTTGTTCCAATTAACACTATTACTTGACACAATTTTTCTAACTTCAGAAGTAACAGAATCTTAACTTTGTGAAGTCGTTTATTTCATATGTAAAGCTCTAAGTATCAATTAGATTTGATAAAATTCTTAATCCTATGAAATATTGATACTAACATTCTAATAGTTTTGACTCCAAGTGCCAATAGACTTAACATCATTTCTAAGACAATTAGGCTTTTGTACTTATGCATTACATATTCAAATGTCAATGAGTGATTGTTTTTGCCCATGATTTTAAACTTGATGCATTTTTTTTAAAAATAATAAAACTATAACAATGTAAATTAAATAATTAGAACCAAAAGACAAGAAAGAAAAAGAATTTTAAAAATCAAAAAAATGAGAAAGAAAAAGAAAAAAAATTAGGATGAATAAGAAAGAGAAATGAGATAGAAAAACAGAGAAAGAAGAGAAAAAATGAAGAAAGAAGACTATGGTGAATAAGAAAGAGAAAATAGATAGAGAATTAGAGAAAGAAGAGAGAAAAGAAAAAATAGAATAAGATTGAGGAAAATATGAAGGACGATAAAAAAATAAAGAACATAATATCATTTTTTGTTATATTTTTATATTATAAAGGGATAAGTATTGTTTTGGTCCCTAATGTTAAGGGTCAGAATCAAAACCGTCCCTGATATAATTTTTGACTTAAAATCGTACTTAATGTTACATTTTATTTTAAAATTGTCCTTTCTAATAAAATTTTTTAATTTATTCCTAAATTATCCCTACTTTAATAAAAAAATTATAAAATTTAAAAAAAATAAAAAAACGCATTGGGAGGGGGAGAAAAAGGGTATACGAAGGGGGAGGGGAAAGGGGGGAAGGGGGAGGGGAAAGGGGAAGGGGAAAGGGGAAGGGGAGGAGGGGGGACGGCGCCGGCGGCGAACCTTGGAGCCGCTTTCCCCGTCAGGAAACCCAGCGCCAACCCGTCGCCGTTGGGGATCACGAAGGAGAGAGGAGACGCGAGCCACTGCCGCCGCCTCGCCGCCTCTGCCTCCTCCTCTTCCTCTCATCTTCGCCGCTTCGTCAACTCAGGTCGTCACGAGCTTTCCCTTCGCGGAGGCGCCGCTTGCTGCCACCAGGTCGTTCGTCGCGATCTTTCTCGCAGCTGCTTCGCCTACGACCGCCGCGTCCGTGAACCAGCAAGGTGGCTTTGGTGTTGGTTCCAGATCCAATAGATCTGCCGCCGCTGTTCCGAGTGGTTCTGCCGCCGTGGACGTCGTCGTCTTCCTCAGCTGGTTCTGTTCCCACCACGTACTATCGTTGGCGTTCAGAGGTCACGTTTCGGCATTCAGGTAGGTCAATTCCTGAATCAGAATCTCCCATTGAAGATATGGAATTGTTGCTTTGATGCTAAAAGCTAATGTTGAGGTGTTGAATTAGATTGTTGAATTCTTGAGGTTGTAATTTCTGTATTTGCAGTTTGTAATTTCACTTGATCTTGAATTTTGATTGATGATTCAGCTTCTAATTTTTTGATTTCATGTTCTGTTGATGGCTTTTCTGTTGTGTCTACTATGGAACACTGGATTTGAATTTTTGCTTGAAATTCTGAATCTGAAATTTGAGATTGTGATTGATATGTAATTTCTGTTGATGAATTTTTTTTGAATCTGGAGGAGAAGGTAATTGTGCTGGTAGTAGTAAGGGTATTCTTGTCCAAAAAAATTAAAAGGACGATTTTAATATGAAAAAAAATGTTAAGGATGATTCTAAATCAAAAATTACGTTGGGGACGATTTCGATTCTGACCCTCAACGTTAGAGATCAAAACAATTCTTATCCCTATTATAAATATTACTCATTATTTGTAGAAAAGTCATTTATCTTATACTTCAGAAATTTCTTTCCGATCATTCTCTACATTGCTTATTCAATGATATGTAGACATTTGATGATTATTCATCAACTTTTCTTTTATCATCTCCTTATACTTTGCTTCTTTCTCAACTTTCAACTGTTCAATTTGTCTAACATTTCAACAAGTTGAGTCATGTCATGATATTGTTGATTTACAAGCTTCTTCCTAATTCCAAATTCTAATCCATTTTTGGCCATTTTGACCACTTTAGATTCTGAAACTGGATTAAAGCTTCTATTTCTTATGTTTGTGATTCTAGCCAAATACTTATCAATTGATTCTCCTACATTGAGTTTAGTAGAGAACAAATTACTGAAACTAGTTTTTAATTCACTATAAAAAAATTGTTTAGAAAAATCTCTTTCTAACTACATCCAAGAGTGAATTGAATTTGGCTTTAGGTTAAAAAAATCATGTAAGGACATTTCTTGCCAATGAGGAAAGGGCTGGAAGTGAGTCAAGTTGAGTCGAGCTAGACACAGATCAAGCCCGGCTCATAAAAATTGAGCTTGGCTCAAGGCTAATACTTAGTGTTGGTCAACTCAATAAAAGAATCAAACGTTTTTGTCATATGATAAGTCAATATATTAGCCAAATTATAACGATTTTCATTTATCTGCTAATGAAACTTTTTCAATGTATCTGTAGTAACCATAAAGTTTTCTGACGACAATGTTTTTGACATACTAGAAAAACTGGACTTATATTTTGGGTAGTAGAACAATTATCTCTTATTGTGCTCACATTTGAAGTAAGTAATATACCAAATGAAGTTTGTGAGCCAAAAGTTGAAAATTTTTCCATGGTAGCATTGACATATGGGTTCTAGTAGACATGGTTTTGAATTAGTGAGTAAACAGAATTAATAAAACCTTGTGTCATTATAGAGGGGACAAACTCTAATGGCAAGGCATTAGACGGCCACCTCATACAAGCCAAGATAGGTACGACTAACATCATCATGTCTCACTAACAATAAGGTAGCCTCTGTGGTTTGAGGTATGAAAATATTTTCAATTTTCTTTCTTCTTTCATCACTGGAAGTAGAAGATGTAGTGGATACACTTAACATGTCAATTGATACTAATTTTCTAGTATCAAAAAATATTTTGCCATTCCGTAACCTCTTGCATTTGGAATTTTTTTTAACAAAATTATAATCTATTGACAATGTCCAACCAAGTGACCAATTTATTTTACTCAATCTTTTGTTCTATTGTTAACAACAAATAAATTAACAATTTTTGAGTTTTGTTTCACAATCTTAATTCAAAAAGCAGAACGACTCCTCTTGTGGGTGTTTCAAGATCTTAATGGTAGTTTTTTAAAAATAAAATTAAAGATAAAACAAAAAATATGCAAGGTGCGGGAGGCAAGGTAAAATGCAAAAATTAAAAGAGAAAAGAAGAAAAAGATGAAGAAGAATAAATAAAAATAAAGATATCTGATTAAAAATAGAAAATAGAGTACAAGTTTGAGTTCAAATTTCAGAGGAATTACTTAAGATTTTTAGTTTTACTCTGTGATGCCAAAGAAGATGAGAGTATTTTTGGATTTCCGAGTATTTTTCAAGAAAAGCTAAACTGATTACAATGTTTACCCAAAATTTTGTTTATAGACTAACCTAATGTCTATTAACAATTACTTCCATAATATCTTCGTCAGTTTTCAAATTTAAATTAGTAACAGTCCCCCACTTGTTTCCTTGACGCTTTGCATTGCTACCTATGTAAAGTTGTCTTTGACCAAACATGCCCAATAACATTGTGTCAGTTACAACTTCGTTTGCATCATTAAAAGTTTCTTCTTTGATAATTTTTTTTCCTAACACATTGCCCTCATGATTTCTCACTTGAAGACATGTAACAATTGAAAATGTGAAAACTTAGTTGTTTATTGACAGCTCCTATTGACATTTATCTTACCTTTGATAAGTTGAGGGTATCAATTAATATTTATCTTATCTTTTAACCTATTGACAATGGGAGTATCAAGTGCCTTTAAGTTGATGCTTGAGTACATATTTGCTTGAAAAATTGAATGTTAACTATTAATCATAGACTGAACAAAATTTCTAAGTCAATAAAATCTTCTACATTAATAGTTGAATACATGTCTGTTAATGGAATCTATTCTTCTGTATGAAGCTTGTAAGCATGTCAAATGGTATCTATTCTAAATTTTGGTATATTAAATATGTGTTAATTGACCTTTGTATTAACCTTTTAAAATTTTAATTGAGATCTTTTGACACATACCCCTTTATTGTTTCAATTGACATTGTTAATTGACACAATTTTTCTAACTTTAGAAGTAACCGAATCTTAACCTTGTGAAGTCATTTCTTTCATATGTTAAGCTCTAAGTGTTAATTAGATTTGATAAAATTCTTAATTCTATGAAATCTCTATGCTTCTAATAGTTTTGACTCCAAATGCCAATATACTTGATAAACCATTATTTTATGGTTTATCTTGTGTTTATTTGAATGGTTTTATCAAATCTTCACCCACTTATTCATACTAATCACATGATTTTATAATTCCTTCCTAGTATTATTCTATGGTTGAAAACTTGCTTTCTAGAGACCTTTAATTAGTATATTTTAATTCTCTTTTATACCATTCGATGCCGTGATCTGTGTGTTAAGTGTTTCAGGCTTCATAGGGCAGGAATGGCTTAGAAAATGGAGAGGAAGCTTGCAAAAATGGAAGGAACATAAGAAACTAAGGAGATGACCAGCAAACACCGACGCGCGCATGGCTCACACGAACGCGTGGAATGGAGAAAATTGCAGCGACGCGATCGTGTGCCTGACGTGACCGCGTGCCTGACGCGAATGCGTGGATTGGAGTCTGCACGAATGACGCAAACGCATGGACGACGTGTACACGTGACAAGGAAAATCGCTGAGTGACGCAAACGCATGGACGACGCGTACGCGTGACCTGCATGATCTGTAGAATTAACAGAAAATGCTGGGGGCGATTTTGGGCCGCATTTTGACGCAGTTTTTGGCCCAGAAACACAGAATAAAGCCAGGAAACATGCAGAGACTCAAGAGACACACCTTAGATGCATAGATAGAGATACACACACATTCACATTAGGATAGTTTTAGGTTTTTAGATCTGAATCTAGAGAGAGGATTACTTTCCCTCTAGGTTCACTTTACATTCCTAGTTATTGCTTTTACTTTTGGAAACTGAAGAATCATTACCTCTGTTGAAGATATTATTCTAGTTTGTTTACTTTGTCCCTTACTCTTCCATATCCTTATTAATTTTATTTAGAATTCTAATTGGGTTATTTTCATGAATTGTTAGTGAAGAAGATTACTTTTACTTTTAATTAATTTTTAGTCTCTATTTTATTTTAATTAATTTATTATGTCTTTTTATATTTTTCTGAGTATTATATTAATGTCAATGGAGTAGATTCCCAAACTTGACATGGGGGTTGATTAAGAGGAGACACTTGAGTTGGAAGGCTTAAGTGTTGGTTAAAATTGGAAGTTGTTGGCTAGTTCTGTATTTACTATCGCTAGACCTTCCCAAGGGAGAGGACTAGGATTTGCGAATAAGGATTAGCTCAGTCACTTGACTTTCCTTTTTTTAGTAAGGGTTAACTAAGTGAAAACAACAACCTTTTTAATACAACACTTAAGAGATCCCAACAAGGATAGAACATCCAATTAATCATTCTCCCAGTCAAGGCCTTTTTATATTAATAATAATTCTTAGTTTTATTGCTTTCATTTATAATTATTGCTTATTACCCAAACTTAAACTCTTTCGAAAATTCCTAATTAATAAGTTAGCACCCTTTCCTGCAACTCATTGGGAGACGACCTGGGACTCATACTCCCAGTATTTTTATTTCTAAATTTCGTGACAACTTTTCTAAATTGACAAGGTGGATCTTAGCTGGTTAAGAACTATACTTTCAATGCATTATCTATATTGATTTCTTAATTAGCCGACTTCTGCTTGCACATCAGTTTTTGGCACCGTTGCCGGGGAGTTGCAATTGTGTGCTGAATTATTAATTAGTGTACTGACGTTGGGATTTTTGCTAGTAAAGAATTTATAAAAATAGTCGCGTTGTAGATATAGTTTCTAAACCAACAGAAATCCCTTCGTATAAACGTTTTGGTTGTCACAAGTAACAAACCCCTAAATAAATTGATAACCGAAGTATTCAAACTTCGGGTCGTCTTCTCAAGGAACTGTAGGGAAGTATGTTCTTATTATTGGTTATGGAGATTGTAAATTGGGGTTTTGAGAATGAGGAGCGAATAGTCTAATTAGCAAATAAAGTTAATGAAGAACAAGCAATTTAAATGGCAAGTAAAATAAATAAATGACTGTAAATAAACTTTTGGCAAGGTATGAGAAATTGGAGGTCCTATCCTAGTTATCCTTATCAATGATGATAAGAATTGAATCTTAATTCCACTTTGTTAACCTTTACTAAGATAAAGGAAGGTCAAGGGATTAATTGGTTTGATCTTCGGATGCTATTTATTTCCTAGGAAAAGATTGGGATTATTGAAGTTCAATTTAATTAACAAAGATGACAATTATCAATCATGTTTAAGTTTGATAACTCCTGAGTTACAGATTTCTTAACCAAGACCAAAAGGAGAAAAGTAAATCTACTGGAATAAAAATGTCTTCAGATAGGAATAACAATAATGTAAATAAAAGAAAGCAATAATAAACTGAAATACCTCAAATAACATTAATTCAAAGAGTAATCTCTAGCACGGAAGAATTCATAAATTAAATTGCAAAAGTAAATAAAAGGGAATGTTGAACTAGATAAAGAGATAATCCTGAAAGTGAATAAAATTCTAATTCTAAATCCTAATCCTAAAGAGAGAGGAGAGAATCTCCCTCTCAAAACTAAATCTAAATCATGGAAAACTAACTAAAGTGGAGACTCCCCTTGGATGGATGCATTCTCCCACTTCATAACCTCTGGTCTATGCCTTCTGGACTTGGATTTAGGCCAAAAAGGGCTTCAGAATTTACTATGAGCATTTTCTGCAATTTCTGGTGCGTGGCCTCTGTCACGCGTCCACGTGGGTCACGCGGTCGTGTCATTTGGAGTTTTCCTTGTCACGCGGTCGCGTCAGTCATGCGACCGCGTCATATGTGTTTCGCTCGAGGCGCGCGGTCCCGTCAGTCATGCGGCCGCGTCAATGCCTTTTTGCGCTGGCAAGCGGCCGAGTCGCCCATGCGATCGCGTGGCTGCCAGTTTCTTCAAAAACTCTGCTTTGTGCTTTCCTTCCATTTTTGTATGTTTCCTTTCCATCCTTTAAGTTATTCCTGCCTTAGAAGATCTGAAACTACTCAACACACGAATCACGGCATCGAATGGAAATAAAGGTAATTAAAATAATTAATTTTAAAGCATAGGAAACATGTTTTTCACATACATCACATAATAAGGAAGGGAAAGTAAAACCATGCAATTAATATAAATAAGTGGGTGAAGGATTGAATAAATCACTCAAACTAAGCATAAAATATATCATAAAATATGGGTTTATCAACCTCCCCACACTTAAACAATAGCATGTCCTCATGTTAAGTCCAAGAGTAATGTTAGGTTAAAGTGGTGGAATGCCATGCAATGCAATCTAATCTAAATGCAACTACCTAGATGCATCATGCAATTCTAATTTTTATGCACTTGTATATAAAGCTTGCATGTAGTTGAATTAATTCACATTCTCAAGGAGTCATATATATATATATATATAGCCAAACCTTAGATAGTTGATAAAGTACCTTTACAATTGAAATGGGAGAGAAAAATATTTTATAAACTTGCAAGACAATTAATAATTTCAGCAGAGATATATGTTAATGAGCTATTGAACCCTCACTGGATTTTGTGTTTACTCTCTAGTCACTCAGTGTTTATTGGGTTAATCACTCTATTCTTCTTTTTATTCTTTCTTTCTATAACTTTGTTCTTCATCTAACCAATCAACAATTATAGAATATAGACATACCAAAAATTATGAGGTCTTTAGTTAAGGTTGTAATGGGGTCAAGGTAAAGGTAAGGGTATATGTATAAGGCTAAGTGAGCTAATAAGTGAATCCTTAATTAGTCTAAGATCTCACCTAACATACATACTTTGTAAAGCAAAGCTTCTTTACCTATTTTCCCATATTTTCCCACTTTTGATGTTACATGCTCATGTTTCAATGTTTATTATTTTTTTTATCCCATGTGCATTGCTTTATTTCACATTTGGGGAATTCTTTTGTGTCCCCTTTATTCAACTACTGAAAAATAACACTTTTTTTTAATGCACATGGTAATTCAATTATTTTGATTTCACATGAGCATGCTTCCCAAAACTTTTATTTTGAATTATTTTATTCTTTTCAACTTTTCTACCTTTTGTTTTTATCATCCAAGTTCCCAATAGGCTTCCCACACTTAAACAATTATACAATTTCTATCTTAAGCTAACCAAGGATTCAACTTGGGATTTTTATTTTGTTTTTCTACTTAAGGCTAGTATTGTGCCTTATAGAATAAGAGGGGATTTAAAGGCTCAAGGGGGCTAACAAGGGTGATGTAAAAGGTAGGCTATTTTGGGATAAGTGAGCTAAAATCAAATAATGGCCTCAATCACTCTCTTGGTATGTATTTCTATTCTATAATTGGACATATAGATTAAAACAAAGTAAAGAACACCAGAATAAATAAGAAGGGCGGAACACACAGGAATAAAAATTATGGTTTGAATGTAACCATACAATTAAGCTCAAAACTCACAGGCTATGTGTTCTCTAGCTCAAAAATCATTTATCAATTATGTATGTCATGCAAGTAAAATTAAAAGTTCCCATTATTCTCAATGTAAAATTTATTTTGAATGGCTTTAAAGTTCTAGTGTTTCTCCTTGATGAAATGTTGTTAACTAACTAACATGTAATGCTATATATACAAGTCGTGTGGATTGTTTCTTATTATGTTCAAGTTCCTAGTTTACTCCCTTTTTATATTTTTCAATTTGAACTGAGCTATCTTATGCTAAAAAGGGGTGAGCTATACTAATTAATCCACAATTTCTATAACTAATAAGTTAGAATTGCAACTAAACTAAATGGCTAAAATATGAACTAAAATGCAAAATGCAGAAATAGAGTAAAAATACATAAAAATAGCAATATATAAGTACTGAGAAAAGAAAAATACAGAAAAGTAGCAAAATAAAATGAAAAGAGTCTGTAGTGGTTCACCAAAAAAATACGCCAGAGATGGCGACCTCCCCACACTTAAAATGGAGCATCGTCCCTGATGCTCACTCAAGCAGGGTGTGAAGGAGTGTCATCACTGGAAGGGTGGGTAGCTGGAGTCTCTGTGGTGGTGGTCTAAGGATCTGCCTACTGCAGAGGAGGTGCTGACTGGATAGGGATCTCGGGGTCTACAGCCTGAATCTGAGGCGGAGCCTCCTGATGTGATGCGGCCTGCTCTGTGCCTGCCTGTGCAGCCTCGCTCTGTGGATGGGTCGCTGCCTCGTGATCATCCGCCTCCTCCTCAGATGCCTCGGATGGTGTGTCAGGCTCAGAGGGGATGTCGCCAGATCGTATCATCAGCTTCAAGTGCTCATAGCGTCGCTTGTTGCGACGCTCCATCTGGTCAAGCCGTCAAAACAGGCGGTGCACTAGATGATAGAAGGGCTCTGGGGTAGGTGGAGGTGCAGTGGTGGTGGCAGGGGTAGCTGTAGAGGAAGAGGGGCCGGTAGATGGTGTGCCTGTCTCAGCAGTAGCAGTGAGGAAAGGAGGTCTGTAGCCCAAAGCCAGAAAGTTCCTGCTGTGAGGGATAATCTTCTTGCATTCTGCAGCAGGTGGCTTTTCATTAGCATCCTCCCAAGGTACGTCAGCTCGACGGCCTAGCTATGTAATCAGATAAGGAAAGGAAAGAGTGCCTCGGACATGGACCCTGGCCATATAGTACTGGATAAAGCGTGGCAGGTACATGTCCTTACCCTCCATCACACACCATATGAGGGTGATCATAGCGGCTGGTATCTCAGTCTCGTGAGTACTCGGTATAATGAAGTTGCTAAGTATCTGATGCCATAGCCGAGCTTCATCATTCAAGTAAATCCGCTTGATTCCCTTTGGCATGGTAGTGTTCTGACCCATAACCCAAGGAACGGTCGGGTCAAGGGCTATCCTGGCCTTGACTGCATCCCAATCAAACTTCATGAAGCGCATATCCTCCTCAGCTTTTTGATAACCATCCAGCTGATCAGATTTAGGCAGAAGTTTCAGAACATCCTCTATGGCCTCTTCAGTGACCAGAATCTGCTTCCCTCTTAGGTTTACTGCTTCTAGGGAAGTCTTGAAGTAATTGCAGTAGAATTCCCTTACCCAAGATGCATTGACCTCATCCAGGTTTCTTTCCAGGAAGAACCAGCCTCTTTGTTTGATCTGATCAGAGGTGTATTGCTGGAGTTCTTCTGGGATCTTCAGGGTCCTCTCCAGGTACAGGTTCCTGGAGGTTGCAAACACCGGATACTTCAGCTCACAGTATCGGTTTGCAAACTTTACTGGATCATTAGCATGGAGTAACTGGTTGGCCATCTCCTGCGGGGTAAAGTTCTTCTCCCGCCAGGAGTCATCGTGCATGATATCCATGATGGATATAGCGGATTTTCCTCTTTTACATTTGCCAGTAGTAGCCTTTGCTTTTCCTTTTCGTTGGCTGGCAGACATCCTGAAAGACAAAAAACCAGGATATAAAAAAAAACAGTAAAACAAAAGGCAAATAATCAAAAGAAACACAAAGTGGCAAAGGAGCAATAGAAGAGGAGATTGAGTTAAGCAAATTTACATTAAGGATTGAATAAGAGTTAGAATACTGAGAAGAAAAATGTCACAATCCAAAATGTACTTCAGTTCAAGTTAATTAGAAAAAGTATCATCATGCCTTGGTTAGAATGTTAGAAGAAAGTGAAAAACTAGAGGAATTTTTTTTTGAAAGGTTAGGTTTGGTTAGAAACGAAAAAAGTTTAGGAAGTTAAAATTAGTGAGTTAGTAAAAAGTGAGTAAAGTAAGTGGCATAATGATCATATTCCAAGTAACAGGAATTCACAAATAGAAGCTATAGGTAACTCATATCCAAACAAGGAAATTAAGTTGATGATGATTCAGATAGATATAGAAATAGCAAAAATTGGAATCTAAACATCAAAAATGCATATTAAGAACCAGGAAATCAAAAAGAATGAGAAAGCTTTCCCTGGCATTCATGAATTGGTTTGGTAAAAGCAGAGTAAAGCAGAGTTGAAATAGCCAAAACCAAAACATGAATGAAAGTCAAAAACAGTTTATAGAAATTTGGGCAGCATTTCAGCTGAAATTGGATTGTCTCGGAAAATAAACAGCAACAGAATAATTCATATGAATCAAAAGTAAAGCTGCAATTAAATAGTATGAATAAAAAAGAGCATAGCAGCATGAACTTGAAGAGCAACATATGAACATTACTAACTTCACAGCAATAGCAGAATTGCAAATTGATAAAATAAAAAACACGAACAGTGCAATTAAACAGGCCTAAATCCACTAACCACATCCTAGGCTACCTAACAACCTAGAATCCACTACAACATGCATATCTAACTAGCCTAAAGATGAACATAAACAGAAAAATATGAATTAACTACGAATGGATAGAAGGGTGGCGTTCGTCGGAACCTGGTAGGCGAATTAAGGAGAGTGGGGCAGAGAGGTGGCTGGGGATGGTGGCGGTGGTGTCTGGCGCGGCAGAGGAAAGTGGCGCGGCGGCGGTGGCTGCTGTTCGGGGGCAGGGAGGGAAAGGTAGGGGTAATGGGGGTAGGGGAAATAGGGGAAGGAAGGGGGCGTGGGTGGCGCTGGGCGGTGCCGGCGGCGCGGTGGTGGTGATCGCGGAGGAGGGCAAGGGTGGTGGAGGGAGGAAGAAGAAGGAAGAAGAAGAAAGAGGGGGGGAAGGAAGGGGGTGGGTGGCGGCGGTGTCTGGGTGGTTGGCGGTCGTTTGGTGATGGTGGCTGGGTGGTGGTGGTGTGATCGGAGAAAAAGAGAGGAAGGAGAAGGGTTTGGGGGGGCACGAATGGTAGGGTTCGTGTGACTAGGTTGGGTTATAAATTTGATTCCACGCGATCGCGTAGGGCACGCGGTCGCGTGGTTGGGGTGAAATGGAGGTCGACGCGATCGCGTGATTGGCGCGATCGCATGGGATAGCAAAAAGAGTGAATGACGCGGTTGCCTGGGGCATGCGATCGCGTGGCTAGAAATTGTCCGAAACGCACGAATCCAGCGTCGTTTCAGCGCAACTCTCTGTCTCCTTTAGGGGTGTTCTATAATCCATGCAACGCGATCGCGTCGTTCACGCGATCGCGTGGGATTGATGTTGTGCAAGTGACGCGATCGCGTCAGGGACGCGATCGCGTGGGCCGTTTGTGCGAAACGCACAATGGCCACACGATTCCAGCCTAACTTTCTGGACGTTGGATCTTTACGCTGATCTCCAGATCATGCGGCCGCGTGAATGACGCGGTCACGTGGGAAGTGTTTTTTGCAATTTGACGCGATCGCATGAATGATGCGGTCGCGTCGCACACCCTTTTTTTTGTGCAAAATGCAGAATGCAATGCTAATATGAATGTTATGCATGATTCCAGGTTCAATGAAGTAAAATAAAATAAAACTCAAAAATAAACAAAACGGAATAAAATTAAAATTGAAAAAAAAAAAAGAACGATGATACCATGGTGGGTTGTCTACCACCTAGCACTTTTAGTTAAAGTCCTTAAGTTGGACATTGGATGAGCTTCCTGTTATGGTGGCTTGTGCTTAAATTCATCCAGAAATCTCCACCAATGCTTGAATTGCCAATAGCCTCCGAGGTCCCAAACTAGGCATGTGAAGCTTCTGAGCAGCTTCAAATAGATTGTCAGGCTCCTGGGGTGATGATTGTCAGCATAGATTCTAGGATCCCAAACTTTACTTTTAAATCCGCCTTCGTCTTGATCTATACTTTTCCATCTGGGTGGTTTAGAAATTAGATTCTCACCAGGATAACCAAACGTTTTTCGAGATCCATCCGATTGATCATGATGCCAATCCGTGCACTTCGAGTTGAAGCGTGGAACCTTATTAAACCTTGTGCACCAGCTCTGAGTACGAGCCATTTCCTGCTTACTCTTAAAGTCGCAGAGAGCTCTAAGCTGGCCATCTATTTCAAGCAAACCATATTCAGGTGGAAAAACACAGTTAAAGGTTAAGGATTGTACCCACTTGAAACTTGTATTGGGTGGTAATGGCCTTGGGATAGGTGGTTCCAGTGGTTCTGTGAGTTCTACTCCCTTGTGCTCTTCTGTGAATTTCTCCACTTCTTTGCAAGATTCTTCAAATGTATCCATGTCCTTATCAAATACATCTATGTCTTCCTCATCACTTAAGTCATAGACTGGAGGTTGAGAGAAATCTACCTCCGTATCATCTTCGTATTCACTTGGGGAAGAGTCTTCGATCTCAGAGAATTCACTCGCGGATGCAAGTTCATTACGTGGGGGTTGGGCATTGTCCTCCTTAGCATCAATTGTAACGTCCTTGATAGAATTTTCCACAACTCTGGATTTCCATGAAAGTTCAGCGTCTCCTAAGTCTTCAACCAACTCTTCTTCTTGTATAATGACAGCTTCCTCTGCTTGTTCTAGTACGAAGTCATGCTCTGTCTTGTCCACTGGAGATTCTAATATCTCCTTCATGCTACGCTTTTCATTAAATTATCCACATGGGGCTGTGGGAGGTCCTTGAGTGTTCGAACGTCTAGAAGATAATAGACTTACTGCTTGCTCCAGTTGATGAAGGGTTGTTTGAAGTTGATCTACTATTTTCTTGAGGCGAACCTCTGATCCTCGGGGTGATAGATTTGGATATGGTATATGGGGAAGTGGTGATGTTTGGGAGTAATTGGACTGGAATCGGGGTAGATGAGGATCATACGGTGGTGAATGGTGAAAAGGAGCTTGTGAGTATGGTGGTTCGAAGTTATGTTGAGAGGATGGTCTATAAGCACGTGGTGAGGCTTGTGGGTAATTACAAGGTTGTCCACCATGTCTATTGGCTTGGTATGCATTGTATAATGGTCTTTGTCAATGATATCTTGGAGGGTGTTGTTGCCTAAAGGTTGATTAGATCCTCTTGGCTCCATCCATCTTTGATTGTTCTGACCTTGACGCATGTTCTTGTTATAACTTCCATTCCTTTCAATAACATTAGAACCAAACTCAAAGTGAAAGGAGTGAGAATTCATAGTAGCTAATGAAGATAAAAGAAGAAAATAAAAACAAATAAACATGTAAAAGAAAAATATTTACAATAACCAATAATAAGGCACACGATTGCAGTTCCCCGGCAACGGCACCATTTTTGACGTTGGGAATTTTGCTAGTAAAGAATTTATAAAAATAGTCGCGTTGTAGATATAGTTTCTAAACCAATAGAAATCCCTTCGTACAAACGTTTTGGTTGTCACAAGTAACAAACCCCTAAATAAATTGATAACCGAAGTATTCAAACTTCGGGTCGTCTTCTCAAGGAACTGTAGGGAAGTATGTTCTTATTATTGGTTACGGAGATTGTAAATTGGGGTTTTGAGAATGAGGAGCGAATAGCCTAATTAGCAAATAAAGTAAATGAAGAACAAGCAATTTAAATGGCAAGTAAAATAAATAAATGACTGTAAATAAACTTTTGGCAAGGTATGAGAAATTGGAGGTCCTATCCTAGTTATCCTTATCAATGATGATGAGAATTGAATCTTAATTCCACTTTGTTAACCTTTACTAAGATAAAGGAAGGTCAAGGAATTAATTGGTTTGATCTTCGGATCCTATTTATTTCCTAGGAGAAGATTAGGATTACTGAAGTTCAATTTAATTAACAAAGATGACAATTATCAATCATGTTTGAGTTTGATAACTCCTGAGTTACTGATTTCTTAACCAAGACCAAAAGGAGAAAAGTAAATCTACTGGAATAAAAATATCTTCAGATGGGAATAACAATAATGTAAATAAAAGAAAGCAATAATAAACTGAAATACCTCAAATAACATTAATTCAAAGAGTAATCTGTAGCACGGAAGAATTCATAAATTAAATTGCAAAAGTAAATAAAAGGGAATGTTGAACCTGATAAAGAGATAATCCTGAAAGCGAATAAAATCCTAATTCTAAATCCTAATCCTAAAGAGAGAGGAGAGAATCTCCCTCTCAAAAATAAATCTAAATCATGGAAAACTAACTAAAGTGGAGACTCCCCTTGGATGGATGCATTCCCCCACTTCATAACCTCTGGTCTATGCCTTCTGGACTTGGATTTGGGCCAAAAAGGGCTTCAGAATTTGCTATGAGCGTTTTCTGCAATTTCTGGTGCGTGGCCTCTGTCACGCGTCTGCGTGGGTCACGCAGTCGCGTCATTCGGAGTTTTCCTTGTCATGCGATCGCGTTAGTCATGCGACCGCGTCATATGTGTTTCGCTCGAGGCACGCGATCGCGTCAGTCATGCGGCCGCGTCAATGCCTTTTCGCGCTGGCATGGGCCGCGTCGCCCATGCGATCGCGTGGCTGCCAATTTCTTCAAAAACTCTGTTTTGTGCTTTCCTTCCATTTTTGTATGTTTTCTTTCCATTCTTTAAGTCATTCCTGCCTTAGAAGATCTGAAACTACTCAACACACGAATCACGGCATCGAATGGAAATAAAGGTAATTAAAATAATTAATTTTAAAGCATAGGAAACATGTTTTTCACATACATCACATAATAAGGAAAGAAAAGTAAAACCATGCAATTAATATGAATAAGTGGGTGAAGGATTGAATAAATCACTCAAACTAAGCATAAAATATATCATAAAATATGGGTTTATCATGAACATATTTTATTTTATTTGCATATTTTATTTTTAGTTTTTTTACCATGAGCTATATGTTTCTTTCATTGAATGACGCATTCACTGCCTGATTCGAGCTTAGCCGCGTTTGATCCTAAAATTGAAAGAACTCTTTCACGTATTAGGCGAGCTCGACGAAGGATAGCCTCTGAGGGTGGTGAAGTGATTGTTATCGATTCACCAATCTCATCTGAAGTCAAATCTGAACAGCCATCTGAGAGCGAAACAAGCTCCTTTACTACTGATTCAGTTGATTCTCGTGCAGATAGAATGGCAGCACCTAGGAGGATTACTCTCCAAGGGGCTAGAGCACCAAATTTTACATCGCAGCCGTATCAAGTACATCATCCAACTCTGGTTGCAGATTTTGAACTGAAAACTGCGTTAATCAACTTGATGCCCAAGTTTCATGGCTTACCTACTCAAGAGCCTATCAAGCACCTAAGGGATTTCCAAACAGCCTGTTCTACTATTAGGCGTAAGTGGTGCAGATGAAACTTCTATTCTGTTAATCGCCTTCCCGTTTTCTCTTGAGGGAAAGGCGAGGGAGTGGTACTACTCCCAACCTAAAGCGACTGTTACCAACTGGGACACGCTCAGGAGAGAATTTTTGGAAAAATACTTTCCAGCTGAAGTCACAGATAGACTGAGAAAAGAGATCTCCTGCATTGTTCAAGGAGAAATAGAGACTCTTTATGAGTACTGGGAGCACTTTAAGAACCTTCTAGACGCATGCCCCCATCACATCATTGACAGACTGGTGTTGATTTGTGATGACATGTCACCATGTCATGTTTTTCTATGCTTTTTCATGCAAGAAATTGATAATTAGTGCTTAAATATTGCATTCTTTGGTGCTTAAATGGTATATTTCTTTGATCTTTTGATTTGATAAACTTTGTAGGAAATAAGAAGAAAAAGAAGCAAAGAAGCACAAAATAAGCTAAAAAGGAGAAAAAAAGAGCTTTGGGGCACACTTTGAAGTTGGAGCACATTTTGGAGCCTTAGGCCACGCTTTTAAAAGCGTGGCCCATGACCAAATCAAGGAAGCTTCATCAGCACAGCCACCCAGGAGCTCAACGTTTGCGCCAACGTTTGCCTCAAACGTGAGGTCAAACGTTGGCTAAGGAATACCTTGGGAAATGTTGCTCCCCACAGCCTGAGGGGGTATACTTCCAACAAGAATAACTTGAGCTACAGAGCTTCAAATGAGGTGATTCAAAAAGCAATGGAACGTAGGAATCAAGAGCTTTCCAAGCATATATGGCACTGCATGGTGGACACTAAAATTGAGGGAGAAAACTGCCCCGAAATGTGCATAAACGAACATGGTGGCAACCTGCAGTGAGGCCAACTGACCTCTGCACCTTCGACGGAGTATAACTCGAGCTGTAGAGCTCCAATTGATGCGCTTCCAACAGCATTGGAAAGTAGACATTCAGGGCTTTCCAACAATATATAATAGTATGGGGTGGAAAATGCATTTGAGCCTCCAGAACCTGGCATTTTCGTCCACGTTTGAGGCAAACGTCGCCTCAAATGTTGCACACCAAAGCCAGCGACCCTGTTCTCTTCAAAGGGGCATAACTTGAGTTGTAGATGTCTAATTGAGGTGATTCCAGTTGGGTTGGAAAGTTGACATTCAGAGCTTTCCAACCATATATAATAATTTATAGTGGACATGAAATTGACAACGTTGACAAGAGGACAAAGAAGCGTCACAAGACTTGAACTTCAAAAACACACCCAGGAGGACTTAACGTTTGAGCTCACGTTTGACCTCAAACGTGAACTCAAACGTGAGTGACAGCAAACCCCCATTCTGCATCATGCCATTACAAGACGTTTGAGTCAACGTTTGCCTCAAACGTTGACTCAAACGTGAATGATCCCCATTTCTATCAAGGCCATCCAGATCCATTCTTCCTCAAATTAAAAGTAAGCTAAGCCCATTACCATCACTCAAAGGCACACAGAGAAGCTAGATTAGGAATTTCATTCAATTATAATTTGTTTTTAATTTCAATTTCATTTTCATTTTCATTTGGAAAAGCCTATATAAGGCATCCTTATCATCTTTGTAAGGAGGCTGGCTCCACGAGGGAGCATTAGGAATAGAGAACTCTCTCTCTTTAGTTTTTCTCTTTGTTTTGAATCTTGGGTTGAGAATTGAAGGATCTGTTTCATTCTTACTTTGAGATTTCTCTTGTTCTTCTTCGACAAAATTTCAGTGAATTAAGAATTTGAATCAACACTCTGTTTACTGCTTTCATCTTCATTTCTTTTGCAAATTGTTCTTTATTGGATCAAGGAAGGACTTGAGATCTAGACTTGTTTTCTAGTCTCATTGAGCCCCTGAGATCTTCACTTGTCTTTCTAGATTTCACAATTAATTTGAGTTTTCTTGCTGATTTACTTTTCTGCTACAATTTCCTTCTCTACAATTTTTACTTTCTACTGCATTGCTTCCAATTTACATTTCCTGCACATTTACATTCTACACTTTAACTTTGAGCTTGCTGCAAATCTGAATTTACTTTTCTTGCCTTGGATCCATTGCTTTCTTTAATTTCCAGCACCCAACCCCCCTTTACTTTTCATGCAATTTACATTTCTTGTCATTTAAGTTTCTGCAATTTACATTGCTTGTTCTTTAAGTTTTTGCCCATTTACATTCTGCAACTTTAATTTCCTGTCATTTAAAATTCTGTTGGTTACAATTTCACACAATTCACTTCAATGTTAGCTTGACTAAACTAATCACCCACTAAAGTTGCTTGATCCATCAATCCCTGTGGGATCGACCTCACTCTAAGTGAGTTTTACTACTTGATGCGACCCGGTATACTTGCCGGTTAGATTTGGATGTTGGAATTCGTTTTCCAAAAATTATCCATCAAGTTTTTGGCGCCGTTGTCGGGGATTGATTTAGATCAACAATGATTAAGTGGGTGAGAAGTCTAGATTAAGCATTTTCTTTATTTTTGTTCTCTATTCTAAGTTGAAACCAAGGTGTTTGAGTTATTACCTCACTAAGATATGAATTTCAATTTTCCTTGGTGTTGTGTTTTACAAAATTCAAATGGAGTTCAACTCATCTTATGATCAAACAAATTTTATGGGATATTACCCACCATCACCAATCTCTAATGGTGGCTGGGAATATCACCAAGAGAATACACATTCTGAGCACTCCAATTCATGGAGATTTGCTTCAGAGACACAAGATGAGCAAGAAAATCATATGGGATACCAACCACCACCACAAAATGATTCATATCATTATCCTCATGGTGGATGGAAGCATCACCAAAGAATGGAAGAGCATCCACCCTCACGTCCCAGTTTCTCATTTGAAAGCTCTTCATCACTTGATTATGCCTCAACACAAAGTTTCCTCCAAAATCCATACAAGTCACCCCATCAATCACACAACTCATTCCACACCCCTCAACACAACTTCACCACAACACATCCATGTCACCAAAATTTCTCTCAACCTTCATCTCTGGAACCAACAGATGAGGATTACCTTCAAGCCATTGAAATACATAGAAAACTAGTGGAAAGATACACAAAATCCCCATCCTGGAAAGAAACCATCCTCAAGAAGATGAATGGGCCCTTAGAGCAAACAAGGGGAAACTTAGAACCATCAAACAGTGAGGATGAAGACCAATTTGTGAGTGAGGAAGTAGAAAAACAAGAACACAAGGTCCCTGTGTCAAGTGAAATTGTACTGAAGAATGAGGAACATGAGCCAAGGATTTTACATTCACAAGAACTAATTGAAGTGACAATAGAACACGAAGACTCTCTCCCAAAGGACTTTATGGAAAGTTGTGAAGAAGGAATGGAGGAGGACAATCAAGAGAAGTCACACTCAATTGAAGCAGAGAAGTGCATAGAGGAAGGGCTCATGGAACCACTAATTCAAGAGGCTCTGGATGAATACAAAACTCCAATAATCACACAGCAACCAAGTCTTGAATCCAAAGAGGTGAAGGCAACTAGCAAGAACACCAATTCTGTCCCTAATCTAGCAAGCAAGATCAATCAATCCATTTGCAAAAGGAAGCTTGCTGAGGAAAGGCCAAGACAAGGGACACTAGCTGAACCTTTCCCTCCTTTGAGGTCATTCCTCTTAACAAACTGGAAGAAGAGGAAGAATGTGAAGAACAACATGTCAAGCTAATGACACTAAAAGAGCACTTGTTGGGAGGTAACCCAACCATAGGTAACATTTCTTCTCTGCTTTGTTTTCTTTTTCTTTGCTTTGTTTAAATTCAATAAATTGGCATATGGTTAAATTCTAAGTTTGGTGTTGCCATGCAACACATTATTTTCAATCCTTTTGGATGATTGCATCAATTCAAAAAATGAAAGTGACACACCAAGATTCTAAGTTTGGTGTGCCACCTATTTTTCTATGCAAATCATTTAGCAACACCACTTGTCTGCATAACCATAATGTCTTTGCAGTGTTAATTTTCTTTTGGTTTGATATTTTGTTACTCTGTTTACTTCAGTTAATTCTTTGTTTTTAATGCTTTCATTTTAGTTTGCTTATTTACTGTGTTTGTTAATACATTACCAAGAGAGCTTTATACATGACAGATTCTTGGCTTGGTGATTGTATTCAACATATAACAGTTTCTTTTGTTTAGTTTTATTTCAAATAAATTGACATGTGGTTGCATTCTAAGTTTGGTGTTGCTATGCAACAAAATTTGGTTCTAATCCTTACAAGATATTTGCATCAATTCCAAGTGAAAGTGTCACACTAAGTTTGGTGTGCCACTTATTCTTTATGCAAAGTATTATGCTCACCTTCTTAAGTTTGCAATCACAATGTCTCTGTCTCTTGTGCCTTGATTATTATCTTTAATTTTGCTTGCTTAGAACACATGTACTACTAACTTTTCATTGTGTAAGACATTCATGATCTATCTTAGCCCCATAGCCACGGTTCTAATTGTTGCTTGAGGATGAGCAAGCATTCTGAGTTTGGTATGGGAAGGAGGAGAATGGGAGGAAAATGACAACAATAGAGAAGATGAATTACAAGGTTGTAAAGTTCTTTTTCCTCTCATTTGTTTCCAGCACTTTAAATTGCATGACTGTCTTATTACCTTCTCTGTATACATGTGTGGTATGAAAAGGCATAGTTTGATTTTTAAATTGCAACATGGTGCTGTGCCATTATGATTACCAACTTGAGTTTTGTGAATTCAAAAGCAATAAAGTATCATGATCATAAACAAACAAGGAATTAAAGAAGAATTTAGCATGTGCATAAAAGTATTGGAAAGCTAGTATGTTTGATTGTTGCTTAATTGCATTAGATTTTATTTAATTGAAGTTTTCATCTAGCACGTTTTGTGAAATCTTTTAAAATCATGAAAACCTCGAAGAAGCAAATGCAAAATAAAGCAAGAAAGAAAAAGGGGAAGAATGAGAAAGCTGAAGGCTCTGAGTACCAATGGCAATTTATTTGCTAAGTACTTGTGGTGTTTATGTATCAAGCCAAATGCTTGAAAACAAAACACTTAGAAGTCAAGGCTAGGCTCAAAGTGCAAAAGCACTCCCTCAAAGCTCAAGGTTCTGAGCATCAATGATTAGAGAGTAAAGAAAAGAAACAAATGAGCTTAATGAAGTCCTCTAATTCAAATGCTTGTGGTGCTTATGTATCAAGTGGTAATACTTGAAAACAAAGCATTTAGAATCGTAGCTTTATTATTAACTCATGGGGCAAAGCACCCAAAAGGAGAAGCTAATAAGAAAAGCAAAAGCTTGTTTCAAGGAAGAAATATAAGGAAAAGATTTCATAAAATGAGCTAGATAGAAGCATCAATCATTTACATTTCTTTTGTGATTGTAGCATGCTTAGAAAACTAGCTTACCATGAACATTGAGTTGCTATTCTTCTTACCTTGAATTGTCAATTTTTAGTGCATGATTATTTTCTTGCTTGGGGACAAGCAAGGTTTAAGTTTGGTGTTGTGATGACATGTCACCATGTCATGTTTTTCTATGCTTTTTCATGCAAGAAATTGATAATTAGTGCTTAAATATTGCATTCTTTGGTGCTTAAATGGTA
This sequence comes from Arachis hypogaea, assembly GCF_003086295.3. Taxonomy (NCBI): domain Eukaryota; kingdom Viridiplantae; phylum Streptophyta; class Magnoliopsida; order Fabales; family Fabaceae; genus Arachis; species Arachis hypogaea. The sequence continues at coordinate 102,418,212 of NC_092054.1, read as the reverse complement.
TATTTTTTTGATCTTTTGATTTGATAAACTTTGTAGGAAATAAGAAGAAAAAGAAGCAAAGAAACACAAAATAAGCTAAAAAGGAGAAAAAAAGAGCTTTGGGGCACACTTTGAAGTTGGAGCACACTTTGGAGCCTTAGGCCACGCTTTTAAAAGCGTGGCCCATGACCAAATCAAGGAAGCTTCATCAGCACAGCCACCCAGGAGCTCAACGTTTGCGCCAACGTTTGCCTCAAACGTGAGGTCAAACGTTGGCTAAGGAATACCTTGGGAAATGTTGCTCCCCACAGCCTGAGGGGGTATACTTCCAACAAGAATAACTTGAGCTACAGAGCTTCAAATGAGGTGATTCAAAAAGCAATGGAAAGTAGAAATCAAGAGCTTTCCAAGCATATATGGCACTGCATGATGGACACTAAAATTGAGGGAGAAAATTGCCCCGAAATATGCATAAACGAACATGGTGGCAACCTGCAGTGAGGCCAACTGACCTCTGCACCTTCGACGGAGTATAACTCGAGCTGTGGAGCTCCAATTGATGCGCTTCCAACGGCATTGGAAAGTAGACATTCAGGGCTTTCTAACAATATATAATAGTATGGGGTGGACAATGCATTTGAGCCTCCAGAACCTGGCGTTTTCGTCCACGTTTGAGGCAAACGTCGCCTCAAACGTTGCACACCAAAGCCAACAACCCTGTCCTCTTCAAAGAGGCATAACTTGAGTTGTAGATGTCCAATTGAGGTGGTTCCAGTTGCGTTAAAAAGCTGACATTCAGAGCTTTCCAACCATATATAATAGTCTATAGTGGGTATGAAATTGGCAACATTGACAAGAGGACAAAGAAGCGTCTCAAGACTTGAACTTCAAAAACACACCCAAGAGGACTTAACGTTTGAGCTCACGTTTGACCTCAAACGTGAACTCAAACGTGAGTGACAGCAAACCCCCATTCTGCATCATGCCATTACAAGACATTTGAGTCAACGTTTGCCTCAAACGTGACTCAAACGTGAATGATCCCCATTTCCATCAAGGCCATCCAGATCCATTCTTCCTCAAATTAAAAGCAAGCTAAGCCCATTACCATCACTCAAAGGCATACAGAGAAGCTAGATTAGGAATTTCATTCAATTGTAATTTGTTTTTAATTTTAATTTCATTTTCATTTTCATTTGAAAAAGCCTATATAAGGCATCCTTATCATCTTTGTAAGGAGGTTGGCTCCACGAGAGAGCATTAGGAATAGAGAACTCTCTCTCTTTAGTTTTTCTCTTTGTTTTGAATCTTGTGTTGAGAATTGAAGGAATTCTGTTTCATTCTCACTTTGAGATTTCTCTTGTTCTTCTTCTACAAAATTTCAGTGAATTGTGGATTTGAATCAACACTCTGTTTACTGCTTTCATCTTCATTTCTTTTGCAAATTGTTCTTTATTGGATCAAGGAAGGACTTGAGATCTAGACTTGTTTCTAGTCTCATTGAGCCCCTGAGATCTTCATTTGTCTTTCTAGATTTCACAATTGATTTGAGTTTTCTTGCTGATTTACTTTTCTGCTACAATTTCCTTCTCTGCAATTTTTACTTTCTACTGCATTGCTTCCAATTTACATTTCCTGCACATTTACATTCTACACTTTAACTTTGAGCTTGCTGCAAATCTGAATTTACTTTTCTTGCCTTGGATCCATTGCTTTCTTTAATTTCCAGCACCCAGCCCCCCTTTACTTTTCATGCAATTTACATTTCTTGTCATTTAAGTTTCTGCAATTTACATTGCTTGTTCTTTAAGTTTTTGCCCATTTACATTCTGCAACTTTAATTTCCTGTCATTTAAAATTCTGTTGGTTACAATTTCACACAATTCACTTTAATGTTAGCTTGACTAAACTAATCACCCACTAAAGTTGCTTGATCCATCAATCCCTGTGGGATCGACCTCACTCTAAGTGAGTTTTACTACTTGATGCGACCCGGTATACTTGCCGGTTAGATTTGGATGTTGGAATTCGTTTTCCAACAAGCTCAGCCTCACCCACCACAACAGAGCCAACAGTTAGTTCCACAAAGAGTATGCGGAATATGTGTTGATTATAGTCATTATACTGATGAATGTCCGCAGCTCCAACAAGAAGACAACACTGTGGCAGCTACTCATAACTTCTATGATCGCCCGAATCAAGGATACAATCAACAAGGTGGCAATTACAACCAAGGTGAAAACTATGACCAAGGATGGCAGGACAACTCCAACCAGAGGTGGAGAGATAATTCCAACCATGGCTGGAGGGACAACTATAACAGAGGAGGCAGAGATAATAATGGAAACTAGAGGTAGAATAATAACAACAGGCAGCAGAATCAGAACCAGCCTTACAGAGCACCTCACCTAAGATAATCTCAAGGATCCCAGCATAACCAACAACAAGTTCCTCAGATCACCTATCCTAATTCCTCATCAAATGATGAGATGCTTCGTTCTCTTACACAAGGAAAACAAGACATGCAGACACAGCTAAACTGTACTTTAAATGGTCTGAATGCCACTTTACAAGCTCTCGCCTCCAAGATAGATTCATTACCTAATTCCACTAACCAACCTTTAAGCTCCAGTGGAATTTCTTCTCAACCCCTACCTAATCCTAAAGGTGGCATCAATGCCATCATCACCTTGAGGTACAGAATCACACTGCCAGAGAGGAACCATGAAGAGCCATGCCCAATAGTACACGCCCTAGCTGAGGATGTGATAGAAGTAGATGATGCTGAAATGAAAGATGCTGAAGAAGAAGATAAGGTACAAGACATAGTTGAAGAAGAAGCAGTTCAACCAAGGAACGGAGAACCAAAGGACGCTAAAGTTGTACAGGACACCATTCATATCCCTTTTCCACACCTTGCAAAGAGATCCAGAAAGCAGATGGAACTTGATCCCAAAATGGTAGAAATATTCAAAAAGGTTAAGGTAACTGTTCCCCTTTTTGATGTCATTTAGCAGGTACCTAAATACGCAAAGTTTCTGAAGGATTTATGCATTCATAAAGATAAAATTAATGAGTTAGAAACTATTCCTTTAGGTAGTTCTATATCTGCTTTAATGGGAGGTATACCTAAAAAATGTAGTGATCCAGGTCCATGCATGGTTAACTGTACCATTGGAGGTGTAATATTTTCTAATTGCACGTGTGACTTAGGAGCGTGTGTTAATATAATGCCATTGTCTATATATGATACTTTGAGGCTCCCTCCCTTAAAAAGGTCGGCAGCTCGTTTTGTGTTAGCAGATAAAAGCATTATTACAGTAGTTGGAATTGCTGAAGATGTATTAGTGAGCATTACGGGGCTCACATTTCCCATTGACTTTTATATCCTGGAAATGCCCCCTAATGACTCAGGCAGACCATCATCAATCCTTCTTGGAAGACCATTCCTGAAGACTTCAAAGTTCAAGCTGGATGCATTCTCAGGAACTTACTCCTTTGAGATAGATGGAAGAATAGTGAGTTTCAGTTTAAATGAAGCTATGAAGCACCCTCCAGAAGATCATTCTATCTTCCAATGCAACATCATTGATGAAAATGTAGCTGAAGTTCACCAAGAAGAAATAGAAGAGGAGCACATGGAGCAAGGTCCAAGTGTGGGGGCACCCTCTGAACATAATGAAGACATTTTGCCATTATCACTAGCCCCAGACGATCCAGAGCCTAGCCAAGAGCAGAAATCATAATTAAAGTCCCTCCCTCCACACCTCAAGTATGCTTACCTTGAGGATAATCAGAAGTTCCCAGTTATCATTGCAAGGGAACTCACTTCTCAACAAGAAGAGCAACTACTCAGTGTGCTGAGAAAACATAAGAAAGTAATTGGATGGAGCTTGGCGGATATAGTAGGCATCAGCCCTCAAGTTTATGAGCACAGAATATTCTTAGAAGAGGAAGCAAGGCCTGTCCGTCAGCCTCAAAGAAGATTAAATCCAACCATCTTAGAAGTTGTCAAGAAAGAAGTAACCAGACTACTTCAAGCAGATATTATTTACCCCATCTCAGACAGTGAATGGGTTAGTCCAGTACAAGTGGTACCCAAGAAGTCTGGAGTCACAACAATAAATAATGAGCATGGAGAACTCCTGACAATTAGAGTGCAGAATTCATGGAGAGTTTGCATTGACTATAGGCGTCTCAATCAAGCCACTCGCAAGGATCATTACCCCTTGCCATTCATTGATCAGATGCTTGATCACCTGTCAGGTAAATCCCATTATTGTTTTTTAGATGGTTATACAGGCTACTTTCAAATTCATATAGCTCCTGAAGATCAGGAGAAGACCACTTTTACATGTCCCTTTGGAACGTATGCTTATAAAAGAATGCCTTTTGACTTATGTAATGCACTTGCTACTTTCCAAAGATGCATGATGATTATCTTTTCAGATCTTATTGAGAACTGTATGGAAGTTTTTATGGATGATTTTAGCATATATGGTTATTCATTTAGCCTTTGCTTGGATAGTTTGTCTAGAGTAGACAGGTGTGTAAGTACAAACCTTGTATTAAATTTTGAAAAATGTCACTTTATGGTAAAACAAAGAATTGTACTAGGACATGTTGTGTCTAATACTGGTATTTCTGTAGATCCAGCAAAGGTAGATGTCATTTCTAGTTTACCTTACCCCTCCTCTGTGAGGGAAGTCTGTTCGTTCCTTGGCCATGCAGGTTTTTACAGGAGATTCATTAAGGACTTCAGTAAGGTAGCATTGCCTTTATCCAGATTGCTGCAGAAAGATATTGAGTTCGAATTCAGTGAGGATTGCATGCAAGCATTTGATAAGCTAAAGATCGCCCTGACTCAAACTCCAATTGTGAGAGGACCAGACTAAAGCTAGCCATTTGAAATTATGTGTGACTCCTCCAACCATGCAGTAGGAGCGGCGCTGGCTCAACGCGAAGGTAAAGATCCTTTTGTAATTGCTTATGCATCTAAGACTTTAGATGCTGCTCAGTCTAATTACACTACTACTGAAAAAGAGCTTCTTGCTATTGTTTTTGCTCTGGATAAATTCCGATCCTATTTACTTGGTACTAAGGTGGTAGTGTACTCAGACCATGCAGCTCTAAAATATTTATTAGCTAAAAAAGAGTCCAAACCAAGGCTAATACGTTGGATACTATTGCTGCAAGAATTTGATTTAGAAATTAAGGATAGGAGTGGTAACCAGAATTTAGTGGCAGACCACTTGAGTCGCCTTGAACACATTAAGCATGACTCCACCCCTATCAATGATACTTTCCCATTTGATAGTTTGCAAGCAGTATCTGAAGTAGTTACTTGGTATGCACCTGTAGCTAATTATCTAGTTAGCCATACTTTTCCTCCCTATTTTACTAAGCATCAAAGGGACAAGCTGAAAAGCGAGTCTAAATATTTTATATGGGATGATCCATATTTGTGGAGGTGTGGTGCTGATCAGGTAATTAGAAGATGTGTACCACAATCAGAATTCCAATCCATTTTAGAGGCATGCCACTCTTCTGAGAGTGGAGGACATTTTGGCCCTCAAAGAACAGCTAGAAAAATCTTAGACTGTGGATTCTGGTGGCCTACTCTCTTTAAAGATGCTGCTGAATTTTGTAAATCTTGTTTCCCATGCCAAAGGTTTGGTAATATATTCAAGAGGGATGAGATGCCTCAACAGATTATACTTTTCTGTGAAATTTTTGATGTTTGGGGCATTGACTTCATGGGTCCATTTCCAAACTCTAATGGTTACCTTTATATATTGTTAGCTGTAGATTATGTTTCTAAATGGGTAGAAGCAATTCCTACCCGTAATGATGATACTAACACTGTTGTTTCCTTTGTTAGAAACCATATTATTTGTCGCTTTGGATCACCACGAGCAATCGTGAGTGATCAAGGCACTCACTTTTGTAACAGGAGACTGACAGGATTACTGAAAAAGCATGGGATTGTTCATAAAGTAGCAACAGCTTATCATCCCCAAACCAATGGACAAGCAGAAGTGTCTAATAGGGAGATTAAACGCATTCTGGAGAAGATAGTAAAACCTCATAGGAAAGACTAGAGTGCCAGGCTACAAGAAGCACTCTGGGCATATAGAACAGTGTACAAGACACCCATTGGGATGAGCCCTTTCCGCTTGGTATATGGAAAGGCTTGCCACCTTCTAGTGGAGGTGGAACACAAGGCTTTCTGGGCTGTGAGGGAGTGCAATATGAATTTTGAAGAATATGGTACTGAAAGGAAGCTGCAACTAGCAGAATTGGAGAATCTTCGCCTAGAAGCATATGACAATTCCAGGCGATACAAAGAGAAGATAAAGGATGTCCATGACAAGCACATAAAAAGGAGAGAATTCAGACCAGGAGAGTTAGTTCTTCTATATAACTCTAGGCTGAGGCTTATGCCAAGTAAAATAAGATCAAGATGGGAAGGTCCCTACAGAGTAGAAAAGTCAGAGCCATACGGAGTTTTTCACCTGCGTCATCCTTCTAGCTCCAAATTTCTAAAGGTCAATGGACATCGCCTAAACCCCTACCATGGAGAAAGATTAAGGATCACAAAGAACTAGAGATTTTCCTCTTGGAAGACCCACCAACAAAAGCAGAATGAGTCTGAAGAGCATCCAACTTAAGGACGTAAAAGCAAAGTGCTAGGTGGGAGACAACCCACCATGGTATGATCGTTCCGTTTCAGTCTTAGTTTTATTTTAATTTATTCTATTTTATTTTTGTTAATGACTTTTCTCATGATCTCTGCATATAGCTGCATATAGCCTGCATTTGCATTTGCATACTGCATATAAAAATTAAAAAAATAAAAAAACGCACGCGTCATAGGTGCATTCTGAAGAAAAGAGAATTGAACAGAAAGTCACGCAAAAGCGTGGCTGGAGGCATGCCTTGGCACAAATATGCCCGCACAACCGCGTCAATGACGCGTCCGTGTCATTTTGAGAAATAGCCTCCCCATGCGCCCGCGTCACCCACGCGAACGCGTGGCCCTGTAAAATCGACGTAAAGAGGTGTATGGCAGAGAGTTATGATGGAGCTGGGCTGGAATGATGCTAGAAGCACAAGCCCTATCACGCGAACGCGTGCCCCACGCGTCCGCGTCATTTTCAAAATATGGCCATTCACGCGATCGCGTCACCCACGCGAATGCGTCACCGAGATTTTTGGCAAAATGCATTTGAAACAGAGTTGTGCGTACGCAAGGCTGCACTCGCACCAATAGCACAAATCAGGCCACGCGATCGCGTGACCCATGCATCCGCGTCACCTGGAAAATATCACACACCACGCGATCGCGTGACCCACGCGTCCGCGTCACATGCGACGCACAGCTTATCCAGATCAGTCAAATATCTTAACTTTTCTTCCCCAAATCCTAATTTTTCTTTTCCCTTCTTATTTCTTTCTTCTCTCTTCTTCCTTCTTTATTCTTTCTCACTTTTTACTTTCTCCTCCCTTATTTTTCACATCCATTATCAAGGTTCTTTTCTTTCTTTCTTTACTTTTTACTTTTCCTTTATTACTTTTATTTATGTTTATGTTTTCTTTTCCTTTTTCTTTTCACTTTCATTATTTATATTTTCTTTTTCTTTATTTTTCTTTTCTTTTTATTCCTTTAATTGGTGTTAGACATTTACTGGTTGATTATTTTTTTTTTCATTTTTTTTGTGAATTATTGTGGAATTGTTTGACAATTAATATTACTTCTTTAAGGGTTGCTTGCATGTTCAATTTAATACTTTCAATAACATCTTTATCATGCATGCTATGTGTTTATGAAAAAGCCCGTATGGCATTGTGCATTACTTTTATGTTACTACTACTCTAATGCTTATTTTTCACAAAACCCCTTTTATATTTCATTGATTAAATATAATTGTCAATACAAAGGTTGTTAGTTTGAAAGGGTTGATAATCTAACTTGGACATTTAATGCTTGATCTATGCTATTCATGCCTTTGCCAGCATACCAATAAATATCTTGCATTTAATTGTCATCACATGCACTTGCTATATTTCCATTGATGAACTTTTCACATGTAGTCATGATCATGTGTTAACAACATCCTTCTTTACCGTGCATTGATTATCACCTATACTATTCACTCCCTTGCTCGAACCCTTAGCTTTACATATTACTTTCTTTTTCCCTTTTCAGGATGGCCACCAAGAAGGGTAAAGAGAAAGCTACTCCGAAACCACCAGCAAGAAAAGGAACAAAAAGAGCACTAATGGCAGAACCATCTTCAACAGCGCTAAAACCCTCAACAAAACGAATCAAAAGGATCATCAAGGTCGATGAAAAAGAGAAAGCTTTTCCAGCAAAGGACACTGCGCGGTTCCTTAACCGCTACTGTGAGCAGATGTTCCCCATCCTAGCTGAGAGGAATTATAACAATGAGCACCTTCTTATCCTTCCAACCAACATTGCTGAATTTGTTGAGCCCCGCATTGAGCGAAGACAATGGAGATTCCTACAGAGACAGTCACGGCAGGTTAATTTATCATGGGTAGTAGAATTCTACTCCAATTTTCACATACCAACCATGCAGTCTGTCTATGTCCGTCAGAAGCAAGTCCCTATAACTGAAGAGGCCATTCAACGAGCTCTAGATCTCCCCCCTACTCCAGAAGGATTGGACGCATTCCAAGAAGCCTCATTTAAACGCCAGACATACCAATTTGACTGGGACGCCGTTCTTAGAGTTATAGCACAACCTGGCAGCAGATGGACCTATGGATACCATCGATCTCGACCTAAGAGCATATTGGCTTCAGCACTCACCTTGGAGGCTCGAGTATGGGCACAGATCATGTCCCATTACGTCTTTCTGAGCACTCACGAGTCCTCCTTTACTGCAGACATGGCTATTTTACTCTGGTGTATCCTTACAGACCAGCACCTCAATTTACCAAGACACATTCGGCATGCTATGGGACACGTACAAATTGCGGGCAACTTACCTTTCTCCGCCTTGGTTTCAGATCTAGTCTCAGCAGCCGGAGTCTCCTATAGAGCTGGGGACACCAAGGCCATGATTTCACAAGATGATCAATGTGTCCCTAGCGGGAAGTATATCAGACCTCCAGCAGCCATTATCAACCGGAGCACAGAACCAACAGAAGATATCCCTTCTTCTTCCACATCACAAGCACCTTCAACAAACCAATTACTCCATCAGATACTTGAGAGGCTAGACCGGCTTGACCGGAAAGGAAAGCAAAGAGAGCGCCGTAACAAGAGCAGATTTACATACCTCAAGGAGCTACTTGTTGGTAACCACCCACCTGAAAAAGAACCAGACACCCCGGACTCCACTTCATTTACCAGCACAGGGAGCCATGACGGTCCCGATGATGGAGATGCTGCTACCAGCCCCCCTTTGTTCCTGACAAATGGCACCGAGGACAGTGCAAAGCTTTAAGTGTGGGGAGGTCGGTCAGTACCTGACTTCCGGAGGTAATTTTTCTTCCTCAAACACCAATAAAATAGGATATTTAGTTAATTTTTCTTTGGTTAGAATATGATAAATTGCATAGTAATAGATTAATTGCATGCATGTTCTATTTGGTTGAAAAAATTAATAAGTTTCTTTTTAAGACCCTATTTTTGAAGAATTTTACTAATTTAAATTAAAATTTTTGTATTAAAATTGTTAGAAGTTGTATTTGGAACATAGTTTAAAAAGCTAAGAACACACAACCTGTGAGACTTGAGCCTAATAACATGGTTACATTATTTAACCATAAATTTTATTCTTGTGTGTTTACTTCTCTATGATTGTGATCTTTATTTTGTTCCATCCTATATGTTCAATGTTTAATGTGTTATATGCATGCATATGATTGAGGCCATTAATTGTTTTAGCTCACTTATCCCAAAATAGCCTATCCTTCCATTTACCTTTGTTAGCCACCTTGAGCCTTTTAAATCCCGTTTGTTCTATATTTTACGACATTACTAGCCTTAAGCGAAAAAACAATTAAATATCCCAATTGAATCTTTGGTTAGCTTAAGATAGAAATTGTGTGCCAAATGAGTATGGGAAGATTGTGGGAACATAGGTTAATAAGGGAATGTGTCATGATAAAATATTGGGAAATTGGATACCTACTCATGTGAAACTAGAAAAAATTGAAAATCCATGTGCATTGATAATGTTATGTTTATTGTTATCTTAAAAAAATCCAAAAATATTCAATTAAATAGGTAATTAGACAAATGAATAAGGGGACAAAATTACCCCAATGCTAAAGTGAAGTTCAAATAAAAAAAAAACCAATGCACATGTGATACAAGTTAAGAGAAAAGTTGATGCATGAGTATGTAATACAAAAGTGAAAAAATTTTGGGTAGCTAGGCATGATTTTAGAAGTACATAGAGTGTGTGTATAGGTGAAGAGGTTAGGTTAATTAAAGATTCAATTTATAGCTCACTTAGCCATATATATATCCTCACCTTTACCTTGGCCCCATTACAACCTTGAAAAGACCTCATGATGTTTGCATTGGTACATTAAATATTTGTTGATTGATTAGGTGAAGAATAAGGTTTAGAAAGCATGATTAGAGAAGATTAGAGTGATTACCCTATACACTAGAGAGACTAGAGTGCATATACACCACCAGTGAGGGTTCAATGCTTAATTCTATGTCCACTGCTTTCATGAGCTGTCTTCTTACAAGTTTACTTGTCTTTACTGTATAGTTTGAATTAGTGAAGTTTGAGTTATTTTTGTCTTAAAGAACTTATTCATTTTAACCAAGTAGACAGAATCATATAGTTGCATTCATATACATAGGTTACATTGCATTGCATGAGTCTTACTTTTCCCTACTCATTTATTTTATCTCCTTAATCTAAGCATGAGGACATGCTAATGTTTAAGTGTGGGAACGTTGATAAACCACTATTTTATGGTTTATCTTGTGTTTATTTGAATGGTTTCATCAAATCTTCACCCAATTATTCATACTAATCGCATGATTTTATAATTCCTTCCTTGTATTATTCTATGGTTGAAAACTTGCTTCCTAGAGACCTTTAATTAGTATATTTTAATTCTCTTTTATACCATTCGATGCCGTGATCCGTGTGTTAAGTGTTTCAGGCTTTATAGGGCAGGAATGACTTAGTAAATGAAGAGGAAGCTTGCAAAAATAGAAGGAACACAAGAAACTAAGGAGATCACTAGTGAACACCGACGCACGCGCATGGCTCACGCGAACGCGAGGAATGGAGAAAATCGCAGCGACGCGAGCGCGTGTCTGACGCGAACACGTGAATTGGAGTCGGCACGAATGACGCGAATGCATGGACGACGCGTACGCGTGACAAGGAAAATCACTGAATGACGCGAACGCATGGACGACGCGTACGCGTGACCTGCGCGATCTGCAGAATTAACAGAAAACGCTGGGGTGATTTTGGGCCGCATTTTGACCCAGTTTTCGGCCCAGAAACACAGAATAAAGCCAGAGAACATGTAGAGACTCAAGAGACACACCTTAGACGCATAGACAGAGATACACACACATTCACATTAGAATAGTTTTAGGTTTTTAGATCTGAATCTAGAGAGAGGATTACTTTCCCTCTAGGTTCACTTTACATTCCTAGTTATTGCTTTTGCTTTTGGAAACTGAAGAATCATTACCTCTGTTGAAGATATTATTCTAGTTTGTTTACTTTGTCCCTTACTCTTTCATATCCTTATTTATTTTATTTAGAATTCTAATTGGATTATTTTCATGAATTGTTAGTGAAGAGGATTACTTTTACGACTTTTAATTAATTTTTAGTCTCTATTTTATTTTAATTAATTTATTATGTCTTCTTATATTTTTCTGAGTATTATATTAATGTCAATGGAGTAGATTCCCAAACTTGACATGGGGGTTGATTAAGAGGAGACACTTGAGTTGGAAGGCTTAAATGTTGGTTAAAATTAGAAGTTGTTAGCTAGTTCTGTATTTACTAACGCTAGACATTCCCAAGGGAGAGGACTAGGATTTGCGAATAAGGATTAGCTCAATCACTTGACTTTCCTTTATTTAGTAAGGGTTAACTAAGTGAAAACAACAACCTTTTTAATACTACACTTAAGAGATCCCAACAATGATAGAACTTCCAATTAATCATTCTCCCAATCAAGGCCTTTTTATATTAATAATAATTCTCAGTTTTATTGCTTTCATTTATAATTATTGCTCATTACCCAAACTTAAATTCTTTCAAAAATTCCTAATTAATAAGTTAGCACCCTTTCCTGCAACTTGTTGGGAGACGACATGAGACTCATACTCCCAGTATTTTTATTTCTAAATTTCGTGAAAACTTTTCTAAATTGACAAGGTGGATCTTAGCTGGTTAAGAACTATACTTTCAATGCATTATCTATATTGATTTCTTAATTAGCCGACTTCTGCCTCCACGTTAATACTCAATAGAATTTCTAAGATAATTAGCCTTTTATAAGAAGAGAAAGTATAGGTGAAGAATATGAATAATGGTTCAAAATAAAAATTATTTAATTCAGATTAATGATTAAAAAATTGAATTTTTTAAAAATAAATAAGCCCATTGTATACCCAAAAAAAATCCACTCTCACTATCAGCACCTAATCTCTCTCCCTCAAACCCTAATTCCTCTCACCCAAACCCCCAATGCCATGCCGCCGTCGCTCCCAACGCGCCATTTTTTTGTGCCGCCACGACATCGACCAGACTTCCGAATGACCGTGCCCCTTTCGCATCATGTATTCTATTCGTTCGTATTTCTCATCAAATAAACCAAATCTTATATCCTAACCCTGCATCACATTTTCTTAGGTATGCCTTTGTGGCACTCTTCAATGTCACCATGTGGGGATGCTTTGTCAACAGCCTCAAATCCCTCTCTTCGCTTCAAGCAACCGTCACCAATTTTGCCACTAATTTCATCTCTTCCGGTTTGGCTGGTTTCTTCTTCTTCTTCCATGAATCACTATCTCCTCAGGTATACAACACCACACAAATTGTTTGTTAATATGCCACAAAGAAACCAAAAAAAAGAAAGGACTTACTTTTGTCAATCATATTCAACATTATGGCTTGTTATTTCATTTGCCTATCATTGTTCAACATGCTCTTATGCAAAATAACTCTTCCATAGTGGCTTGCCCTTACTTATCATAATTGGTGTAGTGATTCTTAGCAAGGCAAGTGTTGAGGATAAGCTCAAAACTGATTAGATGGTTTGGTTTAGCATAATGCCTTGCAATATAGTTTCTTGTTTCCTGTTGCTTTATGCCTTTTCTGAATGGAGATCTCTAGTTATATGCCATTTACCTGTTTGCACCCATCTTGTGTATCTTTTGATTCCCTTGCTGTGATTTCTATTTGTGTATCATCTGGTTTAGAAATCATTTCTAATTGTTAACATCACAAGGTTATTAAGGGTGTTTTTTTGGCAGGAATTCAGTTTGATTGACAAGAAGGAGCTAGCTCCCCTTCAAGAGCTCATAGAATCCATTGTTTTTAAACGCTGTAGCATTTTACATTTCATTTATTTTATTTCAGTTCTTAAAAATTAGCACGGTCATGGAATTCATCTTATTAGAACGAAGTGTTTCTCCTCATATGTGTGTGTGCATGCGTTTTGTTTTATCGTGCTAATTACTTGTTGTATTTTCAGGTTCCGACAGAAAAGTCTAAGGATAATGACAAACGTTATACAGGTTCAGCAAAACTTTCATACGATGAGTTTATGGCTATGGTCATTGCATTTCTTGTAGCATATGATGATTGAGAAGCTTATGATATGCACTTTTTCGGATGTTTGTTTTTGCTCTGGGATGTTTTTATGTTGATATAGATTAATTAGATTCAGATGTTATTTTTTGGCTATAGATTCATGAAGTTAGAATCAAAGCTTCTTGTTATTTGGATGTTTTGATGTATGAAAATAGGTTTATGAGATGGTTCGGTTTTAACTATACATTCACGAAGTCTGGATTAGAGCTTCTTCATATTGTAACAAAACAATTGTGTATATGTACACTACATGAAACATATAAAGAATTAGAATATAGAAGATAATGTTATTCTTTTTTTCTTTAATATAAATTCATCTACGTAAATGGAAATAAGATTCCTTCTTTATCTTTAGATGGAGTATAATTCTTTTTTCCCTTAATGTACATTCCTTTTCCCATTAAAATATAAGCATAGACAGTATGTGAAACAAAATTTCTACTATACGCTGCCATCAAAAGAGCAACTAGATATAATATTTCTACATCAATTAATATATTTGCCATTACAAATTCTCATAGACTAAGAAAACACATTTTATACAAGAACATCTTCTTGGTCACCAAGATTTGTCTCTACCATAATTCACCAAGGCATAAAATTATCCATAAGTAAACACACAGTTTCCTCAGATATAGTTGAATTGTCCATTTGAACACAAATCTTCTCCTTGTGTTTTTACACAAAAACAAAGAAACATCCATCAAACTGTGCTTAATTAGCTTAACTCAAACCCAACTTCAATTTAAGCTTGCTTAAATTAAATCTAATTGAATTTATTTTCCTAACTCCCAAACCACATAGCAAAAAAACCTATAGAGTATGTGCAAGAAGAATGTAGCAAATCAAGCAAAAGACCAATGGTATAACTCATAAATATCCACTTTTTCATATGAAAGAATCATCTGCATATATAGTAAAATGAACACCCATTTTAGTTGATAAGAAATAACTAGCAAATTGACCAAAACACCACTCGTGCATCATGTTTAAATGACTTAACTCAAATCTAACTTTAATTCAAGCAAAATTAAACTAAATCTAATTCAAACCACATAGCAAAAGAAACCTATAAAACATGTGTACGCAGAATCTAGCAAATCAAACAAAAAATCAATGGTATAACCCAAATAAACATCAACTTTTCCTATGAAAGCACTATCTCCATACACAATAAAATAAACATCTGCTTTAGTTAATGATAAATAACTAATAAATTGACCAAAATATCACTCGTGTACCATATTTAATGGCTTAACTCAAATCCAACGTTAATTCATAATAATATCATGTCATGGGACCTTAGTCCTTAGGAAAATATCTAGAGACAAGTCATTTTTATAATAAGCAATTAATATGACAAACTAAATAAGAAGCCTATAACTTCTTTAACTGAAACCACTCATAAGGTGAAACATACACACTTTACACATAACAAGTAGTAACGTGTTATAATAATATTAATAAAACAAAATCCAAGGCCACTTGTGGTGTTATACTTAGTTATGTAAATTACAATATAACTATATTTAACTACCTTAATAGACAATTCTCAAGTTACAAACACAAAAAGTTTTCATTTTTCAATTTTCACACAGTAATGATTTTTTGCTATCAATTTCAAAACCTGGGTAGCAGTAACCAACCATGCCTTATTTATTAGTATTATGCACAATTTCTTCAAGACTAGAGTTGGAAATTACACTACATACATATATCAGTGTAAGTAATAAAAGATTGAAAGAATTAGTTTATTTATATATATCATGTTCATGATGACAATTTATAACCCTTTCTCATAATCATCTTAAGCTCATGCTTCTGATATGTGGAAAGCCTTGAAGGGAACATAACATCAAACTTGATTTTCAAGAATCTTTTTTTCCCTGGTTCTTTAGAAATTTGCATCCCTTCATTTGGGACCACCATAACATGCTTCGGTTTCACAACATCAGTCACTTCGATGGCGATTTCTATATGAAGGAAACCAACCATCCATATACAAACATTCTTTTATTGAAGGAAACCAACCATCCGTATATATAGTAAATTAAACATCCGTCTTATTGAAACTAACATCCATTTATTAAGGAAACCAATCATCCGTATACATAGTAAATTAAATATCTGTCTTATTTTCAGCAAGTAAATTAACTTTGCATCCGTGCATATTACCGAAATCCTAGTTTAACTACTCCAAATTAAGAAACATATAATAGTGAAAAAAATAGAAACTAAGCAAATAAGCAACAGCCATATATATTTTTTTTCCAATTGAGTTCAGTAATTCAAAAATAAAATATACTCTGCAAGACGAGAGCTGGATAGCGGTTCCTCAATGCAAGCCAGTGACTACTGGTGGTATCTGGATCGGCTGTAGTGGCGAGTTCCTTCCTCCTCTTCTCCATCTCTAGGAATGAAAGAAGGGAAGGAAAGGGATCCCCCCCGGTTAGGCTTCCAATATGTGGGCTCAGCCCAAATTCAGATCTTGTAGAATGGGCCAAATATTGGGTCAACTTCTAAAAAGTAACCTCCAAATGAAGGATAGACTAAGTTGACTACGGATGGGGCTGTTAATGGCATGGCAGGCAGTGGATTGTGGAGGGCTCATTCGGATGAACAAGGGCGTTAGATTGGTGGCTTTATGATTAACATTGGAAGCTATGTAACTTTTCAAGCAGAGATTTGGGGCATTCTCCACGTTATGCAAATGGCCTGGAAGCTAGGATTTAGGAAGGTAATGGTGGAATCATATTCATAGGCAGCAGTAATAGCTCTCGCGAAATTGGAACACATGCACAAACACCTGAAAAGTCTAGTTAGAAAGATAGCTTCCATCATGAAGCAAAGCTAGAAAATACAGATAAGAGTCATAAGACATGTCTACAGGGAGAGTAACAGGAGTGCAGATTGGCTTACAAAGGAAGCCTTGAAAATACAGTAGGGATACCATTTTCTTGATCAACCACCTCATAGCCTTAGATTATTACTTAATGATGACTGTAGAGGGGTCTCTTTACCTTGGAGAATAGTGGATCTGTAATTTTTCTTTTGTTTTCTTAGACCCTGGTCCCATAGTATACTAAAAAAAAATCTAGTTTTTTTTTTAAACAATGAGATCCTGGTGGTTAATTTTTATTTTAAGCAGTAGTATAAAAAATATTTTTTTAGAATTAATTTCTTGTAATTTATTTTTACAAATTTAATTATGATTTATAATTTTTTCTTACAACTTTTGAAGATAAAGTTGTTTTGAAGGAGAGAATAATGTTAAGATTAGTATTGGGTCTAGTCTAATTAAAAAATTATACTATAAATATAAATAAAATATACTAATGTAAATATGTATGATGTAATTGAAAATTCTATTTTCTCTTTTTGACCTTAATTTTAAGAATTTTTATTCTATTTTCTCTTAATTTTTATCTAATTTTTTATTTTTTTATACAAATTTGTATCAGTAGAGTTGTGGTGGCTATAACCTACAAGTAGATGGGATGGTAGTAAAAAGTTAGAGATTTATGGTGAAATAAAATAAGAATTTTGTTAGATGTTTTGGGTTATATTAAGTTAGAAGGAATATTTTAAAAATATGGCTAGTTTTTTTTTTTGGATAGTTGGGTAATATTGTCTTTTAAATTTTTTTTTTTAGTACAATATCAATTTTATTTATTATTTTTTAATAAATTGTCAGTATCTTAAATATCGTGAATAAAAATAATAGTTTATTTGTAGTTGCTATTGTTATTATTAGATAAGTTGCATATAATTCAAGCGCATGTAGATTAACAAAAGTAGTGTTAATGAGAATTTTTTTTGGCAAATATTAGGCGACTTTTTTAAAATGATTTTATTTATCTTAAATTTTAAATTCTAAATTATAAATCTTTAATAGTAAATTTTAAATTATAAATTTAAAAAAATTTCTTTTTCAGAATTAAAAGAAAAACTCATGTTAACTAACTAAAAGATAGTTTTTATATTTTTCTTTTAATAAACTATGCGTAAAAATTTGATGTTTTTTATTAGGGTAAAGTATACTTTTTGCTCTTAAAGTTTGGCAAAAGTTTTAAGAATATCTCTAAGTTTTATTTTGTTTAAATTTTGTCCCAAAAATTTTCGATTTGCATCATATATATCGTTGATGGCTAAATTTTCAAAAAATTTAAGACTAATCAAATAATAATGTATGAAAATTATACTTGATTTGCTTGTGTTGAGGATTATTCTTATAAAATTGTTGTTGAATTGGTTTTAAATTTTTTTAAAAATTAGTCATAAAAAATATATTTGATGCAAATAAAAAATTTATGTAATAAAATTGAAATAAAATAAAATTTAAAAATATTTTTAAAATTTTTATCAAATTTTAAGATATTTTATTTTTTTTATTAAGACTTTGTACATATGACTTTCACATAACAACTAAAAATGAACTTACAAATAGTTAAAAATAAACCTAAATGTATTATATTATCTGTTTTTGACTTTTTGTGATAAATTCAAAGTTGAAACACAGATGTTAAAATTTTAAGTCAATATTAATTTATGAGGAATTAAAATTCTATGTAGTAATAATAATAATAATAATAATAGTTGAGCTTAGGAATTTTGGCTACTGATGTATAGCAAGACAAGTCAATCAATTACTGGATATAAGTTATAAGATAGCCCATTGGCTCTCAGTGAGTGATCATGAACTTGAAGGGTCGGTGGCCCGGTGCATGGTTCAAGTTTCTCTTACAGATATTTTTGAAGGTATACCCTTCTTTTCTTGTGATTCTGAATTCTTATGACTCCAGGCCACTTATTTTATTATTTCAAAGCTTTATTTTCTGAATTACACCAAATATTATATTATTCTTTTGTACAACCTTTTTGATAGAATTTGATGCTTGTGATTTTTGAAGAGGTATCTTCGTTGATACGTTGGTGTTATTTGAGTATTTAAGCATTTAGGCGTGACCTGTGAGTTAACCTCATCAGTACTTTACCCGAATTCAATGTGGAGGGCTATTATACTAACAAAAAAAAGTTATGTTACATGTATATTAAAATTAGTCACTAAAATTAGTTATTAGTATAAAATATATACTAAAACATAAATATATATTAAAAATAAATTAAATCATACATATATTTATATATAAATATATTGATAATTAATTTTAGTTGTTAATTTTAATGTACAAATAGTATTTAAAAAAAAAAAGCAAAGAAGTTCAATTATTTGCCTGTACAAAATAATAACATTCGTCTCTATTTTTTTTGAAATTGCAGTCAAATTAATTTTTTCTGTTTGGGTAAATAAATAGCATGCCAATGAGTAATAGCTCAAATAGCATAGTCTCCCCATATTCAATTAAGAGGTTGTGGATTCGAGTCTCCTATCTTTAGTAAAAAAAAAAATAAATAAATAGCACTGGAATATGATCTTTTTTTAGAAAAAAATAAACATTAATCAAACAAGAACTAAACCAATTCAAAAACATCTATTTTTTTTGAGAAAAAATTTATCGTGTTGGAAGTATTTTTATTTATAATTTTTTTACAAATATATTTTATAAAAAATTATAATTTTTATATTTGAAATTTAAAGTTATAAACAAATTTATTTGTGAACAAAAAAAATAGTTTTATATAGAAGATAAATTATTATTTTTATCTAGAATAGTAATAAAAACTTTTTTCGTAAACAAAATTAATATTTAAATATTTTGTCTCATAAAAATTAATTTTCGTAAATATAAAATTAATATTATTTATTAATAAATAAATTTGATAAGTGTTTTGATATTTAGGGGTCAAATAGACAATTTACTAGTTATTTAAAAATAGATTATTGGAAATGACTCGGTGCGACTGTGTCTCTTGCCGTTACTGTTACTGTTACTGTTACTGTTATTGTTACTGTTACGTGTTTCTTTCTTCCCACAACGCGCTTCGTTCCTTCCTTCCTTTGTGTTTCCCACAACAACGAAACAAAGCAACTCTTCTTCTTCTTCATTCCATTTTCCATCTCACTTGAATTCAACTTCTCAGAGTCTCTTATTCAACCCAAGCTCTGGTGTCAGCGTCAGTCAGAATCGAGAATGGTGTGGGTATCTGCTCTGATTCTTGTTGGCTTCATTCTCGGGGTTGCGGCGGTTCTTGCGGCCCAAGCTCTCGCACTCTTCTTCATCCTCAAACGACTGCGTTTTAAGGCCGACAGAGACCAATCCCGAATCGCTGCTTCCCAACCACCACCCGCTGAGCTCGATCCTCTCCAGTCTCTCGATTTCGTCTCCAAGAAGCAGGTTCTTCGATTCTTCAACTCAACTCAACTCAAATCTTTCTTTTTCTCCCTCTTTTTTTTTTTTTTTCAAAATTTAAATTTAAATTAATCGTATTTTTAATTATATAACTACGTTACGCGCTTTAGCAAACTGAATGATATTAATTAATTAATTAAATTAATTCGTTAATAATAATGCTGGTACAATAATAATAATTTGAGCTGATTTTTTATGCTTTCGAGTAAAATTCATTGCATGTTCTTCAGTTTCTTTTGCCTTTTTTTTTTCTGTTGACGTGAGCTTCATTTTTTTAGTTAGTCCTTCGCATTTTTGGCTCTTAGTGGTTGGAATTGGGAAATGGAAATAGAAAGAAAGAAGGAAAGTAGAGCTTCTGATTTATGGAAAATAGTTATTTTAATGTTAACCAAGCCTTGTGCCACTAATCACAATGATTTCAAAGAAAATATTGATGTTTAAAGAATTTGGAAAAATCCAGGAAGGAACTCCGAACGGTACTCTGTTAGGTTTTAGGTTTTGATTATGCAATACTCAATTACAGATTTGAAACCTTCATTTGGGAATCATTAATTTTCACAATTTTTAATTCATCTTATTACTCCTCATCTAATCAGCAGCTTCTTGCAGGGTGTTCTATGGGTTCTAGAATCAGAAGAAGTTTCGAGATCATGGCTGGATAGACCATCAAAAGAACAAAAAAGAAAAAGGGAGCTCTTAGAGGTTTCCCCTATCAAAATGTATGGGCAGATCAAGGGTCAATCACTTCTTCTAAGAGAGCCTGATGGTTTGCAGAGAACAATTGAACTCAAGGGCTGCACAGTTCAGGCTGTGTCAGCTTCAAGCTTTTCTTCAAGAAAATGGTAATGTGATTTTGTAGTCACTTTCATTTGGTGGTATCTAATTTCTCACAGTAAATAGGAAGAGTGTCGATGTTTATTTGGTGATATTCATGCATATCCTTTTTTCCAATTTTATCTCATGCTGCCTCTCTTTTGTTTGTGATTCCTATCATTGCTGGTTTTCTCTTAACTGCACACGCATACATGGGTTTAACTATTTAGTATCAGTGTAAAGAAAAGAAATGAATAGGTTATAATGAATTACCATAGTAAGTATTATATTCTTGACTAAATTGGTTATGCTAGAGTTGCAGTCGTCTTCTGTAACTTATTTTATTCCTTTCAAAGGCAAACATTTTCAAGTGCATTGTGCATGATTTTTTATTTCAACATTTGATTCAAAACTTAAAAGCTGTAAAAATGGACTTCTTTTTCTGAATTCTCCTCATATGTGTATTAATACAGAAAATGTCATTTCTTTGTCTTTTTCTGCTTCTTAAAAATGGGTGTCATGTGATAGCATGGATTTTGGGGGTATACGTTTCATAATATTGGAGAGATGAATTTTATTTTATTTATTGATCATTCATTCAAGAAATTAAATGTTTCAAGTTCTTATTTGATTAATGGTTTACTTAATAGGGCAAAAAGGTTCCCCATCAAATTGGAAAGTAAGGGCTCTGCAATATATGATGGAAGCAAAACCCTCTACATATATCTCGAAACTTCATGGGAGAAAGAAGCCTGGTGTAAAGCTCTCCATCTGGTTTCATGTGATCAAAAGGATAAAATCAAATGGTTCTCCCAGTTGCATGAAGAGTTTCATAATTATTTAACATCCTTAAATTCTGTGTTTCATTCTTTTATGAAACCATCAGCAGGAATAAGTGTTGATATGGTAGAAAGATCTAGTAAGCCTGATAGTGCTTCCTCAAAGGTTCGTCAACTTTTGAAGAAGTTTTCGAAAAGAACTTCCCGGGTTGGTTTGGAACATAAATCAAGTTCAGCTTTATTGTTAGGCCATGACGAAAAAAAGTATAGTGAGAAGCTTCGTGCTGGTCAAGATGCAGTTTTGGCCACTGGATTGATGAAAAATGCTCCAACAGGAAAGCATAAGAGTTCCTTGGTAGTAGATGATGCTGATGCTGAGGAGAAGTTTGGCATTGATGAGGGAACATTATGTTGGAATCTGTTGATTTCTCGACTATTTTTTGATGTCAAAGGAAACACAGAGTTGAAGAAATCGATTCAATCACGGATTCAGGTTTGTACTTGTCCCATTGGATTCGTGTGAGTTTGTTTAGTTATCTTTGTTTTGCATCAATGTATAAGTGGAGATCATTGTGCTTAATTATGAATTTCTTGCATTTATCTGTACTTGTTATTCAAATTGAGAATATTTGCTTATTGTTGCTGGAAACATGATAACAGATATTCTATCTTTTTGAGTATTGAGTAACCTTTTCATTCTTAGTTCTTCGATAAAGCTCAAGGTTATACTCATAGAATTTAAATTGTGCTAAATATAAAACATTAAGAAGACAGCCACTGTTCTTTCCAAATGTGTTCTTTTTGTAGAGAAAATTTGTTAGTTTAACTAATCAAAAGGCATCTCTTCCGTTTCAGAGTTTTTCAATCTGGTGAATGGAAAATGTAATTAATTGATTTAAATTTTTTTTTTCGAATAGAATTGTAGAGAATGTAATCATGCATTTTGTTTTTCCCACCCATGTTTATGCAGCAATTCCGTCATGGACTTGTGGTCATAATGCACTACTTGTTAATTTCATTATGGTTGCTGCTAGAGTGGTGGTTGTTGTTTGTTAAGTTTCCTTTAATTTCTTATTCTTATTATTTCTTTATTAAAATCTAACAGAGATCATTGTCCAATATGAGGACTCCCAGCTATATTGGTGAAGTCATCTGTACTGACATCAATACTGGGAATGTTCCACCTTGTATAGCTAGAATGAGGGTTCTTCCTATGGAACTGAGTGAGGTATGGGCCTTTGAAGTTGACATTGAATATTCTGGAGGTGTGGTGGTAGAGATTGAAACAAGGCTTGAAGTTGGTGAACTTGAAACAGAGGACTCAAATCCAGAGGTAAGTGATGGAGGAGCTGTCCCATCAGATCTTCTTGAAGGTTTTGAAGATTTAGGAAAACAATTGAATCTCGAGGAAAGAAAGAATGATTTACAAGAGGAAAAAGAAGATGATGATGATTGGAACACTGGTTAGTGATGAGATCCTATCAAGTCCAGTTATTTATGCATTTTCTACGTGCATCCTATACTGAACTTTCCTTTTGAGTTGTGTCAAACACAATTATTTATGTTGTTTGTCTTTCTTCCGGGAAATCTACTTGAACTTGGTTGTCTCGGAGGTTGTTCAATCTGTTTCACAATTATGGGCCTGTTTGGCTTCTTTTTTTTTTTTTCCCTATTTTTTGTGTATCCCATTTTAAGGATTCTGTCAAGGTGACAATAGTTAAAACAATTTATATTTCCTATTTTAACTATCTCCCTCACACCATTTTTAAAACAAAAACAAAAAAGTAAATGAAAAATGGAAATAAAAACAGGACATGAGGTCTCCACTTTCATTATTGTTGGAACATCTAATACTTTTTGTTATTTTTCAATCTTCAATTTACTTCCAATATCATTTCTTGCTTTCTCTTAGCAGATGTGTCTAAGAGCTTTAAGAAGATTTTGTCTTCCTCAACTGGATCAAGATGGAAATCTATATTAAAGTCTCTTGCCAAACAGGTCTCACAGGTACCATTTTCTTATATTTTCCTCCTTTATTCCATGATTGCTTCTTTCATTTACACTTTACCAGTCCCTTTCACTGTTATTGGATTTCTGCTATTTCACTAATGTGGTGTGGTCATAATAAATTGGCATCTTCTCTCCTTTATTCCTTTTTTCTCAGTTAAATAGTCTGTGTATTGCACAGATCCTCCTATATTTTGGCACACAAGCTTGTTATTTCACCCTAAATTTTTTGAAAAAAAACTTCTTTTTGAGTAACTTGAATTAACTTCTCCGTAAGATTTACCAAACCAGTGAAGAGGCTGTCCATTTGTTGGAAAATATAGAGACTTTGCTGCTGTAGTCTCGTACACAAAGACCAATGAAAATTAACCACAAGGGAGGTCTTTGTGTGTGTATTGATAAAAGAACTTTATAAGGTAAAACTGGATAAAGAAACAATCAAGATTGTAGGATAAGAAATCCCCAACAAATAAAATCAGTAAAAGAAACCGTAATGAAAGAACTCATACAAAATTAGTAACCGTATAAGTGTCAATCCCTTTGCATGTCTGAAAAGATAGGTGCTTGAAAATTATGTGATGCATAACAAATTTAAGAGGTAATGAAATATCATTGAGTATACGGGTGTTTCTTTCCAACCATTGCCATACTACTCACATTACCCATAAACTGCAATGTCACAAAATTGCTTTCTTTCTTCTTCTGAATCCTTGAAACTGAATGTGTAGACACTGACTAGCAAACTTGCACAAATCCATATCAAACATGCCAAACAGGAAGCCTCCAATGAGACTATTATTATTTAGTTTTCTTTTGATTTCAATATATATGACCGGTATTTTGAAATGGTGTATCTACTACAACATACTACTTGAAAGTTACATTAAATGAATTCTAACCAAATAGGTTCTCATTACATCATAAAGATTTTTTTTTTTTTAATCTCTGTTTCACATGCATAGAAAGTTTATCATATCATGTAATTTTCTGGTGGCTGATTGTCATTTGTTTTCCAGCAAGTTTATGACCATGGGCATGAGTGTTCCCAATTGGAAGACAATGAGTTAATTTTAATGAATAATCTATACAGAAGTAGCATGCAATTCAAGATTATCTCAAGAAGGTTCTTGAGAGTCACAGGCTTTTGTTAAAATTGCATATTTGTGCTAAACTTCTCTTTTCTTTGTACCAGAACATTGAATTTGAAAATCCTCAAACTGTTCTTACTTAGTAAGATTCAGCAACAAGCTGGCATCTTCTCCCATATACAAATATATTGGTTCGAGTAACACTGACTTCTGCTTTCAATAAGTGTTGGTTCATATATTTATCTGAATTTTTTAATAACTAAATTAACTGAAGTGCGTGAATTGAATCCTTTTTTGTTACGATTCTTAATATTATCTTCATTTTTCTTGTCACTACACACATATCCACTTTGCAGGTTTTTGATAATATACAACATCATTGACAAGGTGCTTAATATTGCAATTCTAGACCATTTTGATGCATGCACCTAGAGACACTTATATTTGATGATATGTGTGTTTATTATTATTATTATTATTGAAACAGCCAAAGGTGTTTTATTCTCAGAGTAACTGATTATTTCTTATCAAAAGGTTCCGCTCTCTTTGGCAATAAAGGTAGAATCCCTCAGAGGGACATTGCGTTTGCATGTAAAGCCACCTCCCTCTGATCAACTCTGGTATGGTTTCACATCAATGCCAGATATTGATTTTAGCTTGGAGTCATCTGTTGGAGAACGTAAGATAGCTAGTGGGCACATTGCTTCGTACCTCATCAATAGAATAAAGGTATGTAATTTCATTAAAGAATTCAAGCCAATGATCATTCTTTTCCTACAGTTTTTATTCAGTGTGTACTCTTAACTCTTAAGAAAGCCTTTTCCTACTAGGAGGAGTCGGTTACATGGATCTAAGACGTCATTGCGTTGTGTCCATTCATTGGGATGCGACAGTTTTACGTTGGTTGTTGCAGACCTAACAACAACCCTACATGGATCCAAAGACGTCATTGCGTCATGGCCATGCATAGACAAATTTTATGTTGGTTGTCATAAGCCTAACTCGACCATAGGCTATTTAAACTTAGACTGAGTTTATATATATCGCAGGTGTCAGTAATTGTATTAAATGAGGATAAATCTTCTATAAGCAATTTTTTTTTCTCTCCGTCTATCTGTTTATATGGACCCCCGTTTAAGTGCCTAAGTTTCTCTGATTTTATTACTTTCTGGTTGAGCTTGTCTCAAATATGGTCAGTTATACACAAATTGGAATTTGGATTTTCGGAACAAGAGATTTGAGCTGGTATTTTTCTTTTCCCTGCCGAAAGGGAATCTATAAAATTTCACTATTTGTTTTCCTCCTGCAGGCAGGAATTTGGGAAACTTTAGTACTCCCCAATTGTGAATCCATTTGTATCCCATGGATGTTAGCAGAAAAGAATGATTGGGTTCCTCGCACTGTTGCTCCATTCATATGGATTAACCAAGAATTTGCGGTTGACAGTTCAAATGATAGCAATAATCAACCTTCTGGTGGAGTGAAAGCTAATGCATGTACTTCGAGTACTGGTTCGGACCTCAAACAACAAAGGCCTAAAATTCCTAAACCTAGTAAAGAGCCAACCAGCAAATCATCATACTCTGCTCTTCCACAAAGTTCATCTAGCCAACCATCCCTGGAAAGCAGCAGAAAGTTGGAAGAATTGACAACGCCTTTGTTAGAGAATGATAAAGCACAAGAAACTAGAGACTTGGAGCCATTTGGGACACCTTCACAAAAGGACGAAGACCAAACTAGTGAACATAGGATGGAGGATAACTCTCAGATCATATCAGTGGATAGAAGTTTGGTAGCTGAGAAACGCAATCATTCTATTGAGCAAGATGAGGGAACGCCAAGGAAAATGGGGAGAAGGGAAAGGATGTTTGATTTGCGGAAGAAGATGGGTGAGAAGTTCGAAGAGAAAAGGCGTCATCTTGAAGAGAAAAGCAGGCACATTGTTGAGAAGATGCGAGGACCATGAGAACCAAAGCGTAAATGGGAAATGCAGATATGTTGTTCATTCATGATCAGTTGTTGATTATGAATGTGATAGACAAGGACCTTCTATACGGCAGAACAAACTGGAGGTATCAGATATTGTTTCATTTTTTAGTTGTACATTTTAAGTTGCTTAGAAGATCAAAATGGGGCTTATAGGTATGTTAATGATCCTAGCTAAGAAAATATTGTCAGTTCATGAGGAGGTCAAAGATACATTGTCTCTTGTAAATTTGTCACAGCCACAGGTAAACAACACATTGAGAACTTGTCTAGTTGCTGAGTTTTGCATTCATATCCTCAAATTTGAGGAATAGTTCAGTTATAGCATTTTATATTCTTGAACTTCTATTGATGAGTTCTTTGTTAATTAGCCAACCCGATCTAACTTCAACAACTATCAAGCAGATTGTAGAAATAGTTAATTCGAACAATTGAATGACCATTCCTTTTATGTTTGTGTTAATTATGAGAACGTTTTGTGTCAGCTTTATCACTTGTAAGGATAAACACCCCTCTTGGCAGGTCTAGTAAACAAAGGATGTAATTGGGTGGTTCAAATTGGATTTGGAAGCAAAATTACAAGTAAAATACTCACAATTTATCAGTCCTAGAATCACTCACTCATAAACGATACTATCATCTTTTTGGCTTTCAAGGTCACCAACAACACACTCATAAATTAAAAGAGAATTTCTAATAACTCAATACATTTTCATTCATATGGAGAGATGATTAACAACATACATATAAAGTTTTTATATAGACAAATTTTTATAATAAAATAATAATTCTTATAAGAACTAAGTACTAATTGTAATATTTTATGAAACTAGTAAAAACTGACTAGTTAACTTTCTTATTCAAATTTGCTTCAAAATTTTCAAGCTTAGTCATCAACTTGAAACTTCCAATTCATGATTCTTTTATTTTTTATGAATGTTGTGTTGTCTTGCACTAGAAAAAATAACTTGCATTCTTGTAGTTTCTACCACTTAATTTAGGGTGCAACTTGGTTTCCAATTCAATTTGATTTCGAATTTCTTCAATATTCTAGCATATTGTATTTGTACTATCATTGAATGTTCTTGATTTAATTATCTAACATTGCCTCCCTTAAATCAAACTTGCAGAATTAAATATTCTAAGCATCTTCTTCAACTTGTAACATAACTAAGTCTTCAATAGTTTTGTAAATATATCTGCAACTTGTTCTTTAGTAAGACAATACTCAATTACAACTTCTTTCTTATTCACGAACTCTCTGATTTTATGAAATTGAATATCAATATGCTTTGATTTCTCATGGAATACTGGATTTTTACAAAATGTAATAGCTGACTTGTTATCACAAAATATCTTTGTTGGAGTACTTTGTTTCTTGTTCAATTCCTCAGGAATTCTTCTTAGCCAAATTGCTTGCATTGCACAACTTGCTACTGCTATATATTCTACTTCTGCTGCAGAGAATGCTACTACTAGTTGTTTCTTTGAAGACCATGAAATTGCACCAAAACCAAGATGAAATACAAATCCCGAACTACTTTTTCTTGTTTCTATATCTCCGGCCCAATCACTCAGACTTCCAATCAAGCTTTTGTAACATGTGGGATTTACTGATCTTCCTTTATCTTCTCTCAGTAATTTGAACTTTTCTTCGACCATAATAGGAACTAGTTTTGAGTGCTCCATCTGAAATTTCTTCAAAATGTCATTTGCATATTTCTTCTCTAAAATGAAGATTCCATCATCTTTTTGAACGACTTCAATGCCAAGAAAGTAAGGCATCAACCCCATATCCGTAATTTCAAAGTGCTTTTTCACAGCCTCCTTGAATTCTGTAATTATCTTCAAATTGTTGCTGGTAAAAATCAAATCATCAACATTAAAAAGCACGATCAAGATTTCTCCAGGCTCAACGAACTTAATATAAAGGGTATGTTCAAATGGATATCTTCTGAAACCATTCTCAATAAAATAAGAATTAATCTTCTTCTATAACGCTCTTGGTGCTTGTTGCAACCCGTACGAAGCTTTCTTCAACCTGTAAACTTTATCTTCTTCTCTAGGAATTTCATATACTACAGGTTGCTCAACATAGACTTCTTTTTTTAAAGTACCATTTAGAAATGTTGACTTAACATCTATTTGATGTATCTTCCATTTATTTTGAGCCGAGAGTGAAATAACCATACGAATAGTGTCTAATCTAGCAACAGGGGCAAATACTTCAAAATAATTGATACCTGGCTTTTTTTTGTTTCTCTTAGCAACTAATCTTGCCAAGAAACGCTCAACTTCACCATTGGATTTGTACTTATTTTTGTAAACCCACTTTACTCCAATTGGCTTCTTATCTGTTGATAAATCTGTTAGGTCCCATGTGTCATTCTTTTCAATGGCATGAATCTCCTCATCCATTGATTTTCTTTAATTGTTGTCTCTAAAGACTTCTTCAAAGTTCAATGGCTCACAATCTGAAAATAGAGCAAAATTTATGATTTCTTCATCAGACAGATCGTTGTTGTAAACCTTCGGTAATTAATAAATAGTTAACTAATAAAATAATTATTATTTAAAAAAATTAGAAAATTAATTTCTATAGTTCCCAAACATCCGTTGGTAAGGTGAGGATTCTCTAACCCTTATAAAATTATTGGTATAGAAAATTGTATGTTGATTTAGTAATATTTGTATGGTATTAGATTAAATTATATGTTGTGGAGACAAATTAATGAAATTGGAGGCTTAGGAGTGAACATTAGAAGCTTGAGTTTGATTTTTTGTGACTGAATTTTCTATTTGGTGTACATTTGGAGCTTTTGACATTTGTGAAACGGTGTATTTGTGGTGTTCTGAGCTAAGGGAGGAATCGGGCAAGGTATGGTTTTGGTTTCTTGTAGATAATATATAATGTTGCGTGAAAACTTAGGCTAGACAATCTAGGATAAGACAAATTATGTGTTTGGTGCATATTTAATGGATTTAGTTGATACTATATGTATTGAATTGATGCGGTGTAGTTGGATTGATGAAATTATTATGTATATGTATGAGTGTGGCGAACATGGTGTTGAGTTTGTGATAACAATGTGTTGATTATTGCCAACTGTCAATGATTGATGATGACAGAATGATGAGATACATTACAAAAAAATCTGGTAAAATGGTGGTTTTTTTTTGTATTTACGGTGGTTTGAATCGCCATTATTACCAAGAACGGTGGTTTTAGAAAGTGACATAATTCTGGGTGCCATTCTGGTTATTACGGCGGTTTTTGAATAGGTTAAAATGGCGGTTCAAACCGCCGTTATTTCCAAGGAAAAAATGGCGTTTTTGGTTGATTAAAACGGTGTTTATGAACCTACATTACTACCCTAATAGAGTGACGTTTTGGTTGGTTAAAACGGCGGTTTTGAACTACCGTTTTTACCCTGGCGAGGCATTTTTTTGGTTAAAAGGGCGTTTTATGCTTTTTAAAATGGCAATTACAAACCGCCATTTTTACTGAGTAAAAGTGACAATTTTTATTGTTTAAAAAGGTCGTTTTATCGCGTTAAACAAATAATATTTTATTAAAATTTCACAATAATAAAAAGCCATAATCCGTAAACAAAATATTATATAACTCGTAAACAAAATATTAAACATAATATATGAATTTTTAGTATTGAAAATAAAAAATAATAACTCATATACAAAGTATCAAACATAACATGTTTTTTTTACTATAAATATACAACGATAACAATTTCTTATATATACACAAGACAACATTCACTAAAGCCAAGTTTTTATTACGTAAATCCTTGTAAAATCTTTGTTCAAAGTTATAAGTAATCTTCCAAGGAAAAATACAACAAAAAATTAGTAATGACAATTCAATAAAAAGACTAAACCGGAACATTATAACTAAAATTAGATTAGGACAATCTAGTGATTATGATTTTAATTTAATTTATTTAGGTGAAAAACACCCCCACAAAGTTTGTATATCAAAGAATAGTATGTCCAACAAATTGAATTCAACCATAGTCGACAAGACAGTCCCTGTGATAAACCATCATTTTAGAGTTAAAAAAGTAACACAAAATAGAAAATCAAGACTTGAATAGAAGCTAACTTGTAAGCACATTTAAGTCAATGCATGAAAGCTACTTGTCCTCATCATGTTCAGTATTAATAATCAGCAATGAAAACACACAAGTAACAAGCAATTTGAAATATAGAAAGAAACCTTAGATTGATCAGGTATTGGAGAGATAGCTTAAATTAAAATGTGCATCAAGGATTGACAAAATCACTTTAGTCTCTTCAGATTTTATTTACAGAAAGGGAATCCATGGACTAGTTAGTGCATTCAAAATGTTGACCCAATATTTTGTCTTCTGATCGGATAATAAGAACATGTGCTGATTGAAGTAGATCTGAACAGAATATGAAAGATATATTTTAAGCTCTTTTCTTCTCAATTGCATTTCTCAATTGGAATGAATTCGTTATGATTTAGATTTTGACCTGTTTAGCATAAGGATTTATCATTTTCTATTTATACTAAATCTAAACTTTGAATGCCAAAAACTTATCATGATAAACTCAGAATTTAAGGGAAAGAGGCTTCACATGAATTCTATTTACTTGCAATATTGATGTTTTTGGAAATAAGATACCTATATATTTATCACATAAAATTTTCAACAATAATCACTAGGTTAATGATGTAAGCGTTACCGTCGGCTTAAAATTTTTTCTTGGCAAAAGAAATAACTTTGTTGCAAGTATAGTTCCAAACCGACGAATAATACTCAATCAAAGTTTAATTTTGGTTGTCACAAGGTCAACCCAATAAAAATAACCGAGAGTATTAGTCCCGGGTCGTTCTCCCTAGGAATTACAATCGAGTGTTCAATTATTGGTTATGAGTTTCAAGGGGTTGGGTTGATAAAAGTGCAAGAAATTAAAATGGCAAGAATTTAAATGACAATAAAAGTAAATCAAGCAATTAAAGATAACAACTAATAAAAAGAGGCATTTATAGCAAGGATTGAGAATCAAGGCTTTCTATCCTAGTCAATAATCATAATACAATAATTAACAAGAGCTAATCCTATTTCGCTATCTCCAACATCGGAAAAAGGTATAATGTTATCTTCACATTGAGAGAAAGTCAAATAGGACTAGTTAATCCCAATCCATAAGTAATGTTAATGGATACAAGACTAAGTAATCACTCTAGATCACCAATCTAAATTGGGTATTAATGACTCAAGATTGCCTAGTTTCTCCTTCCAAGCCAAGAATGCTCAAAATCTACTCTAAAATCTAACCAAGCATTTTGTCAAACACTTGGAAGGCATAAAAGGAAAACATGGTAAATTTCAAGAAATAGTAAATTCTACAACTACCCAATGCAAGAAAATAACAATAACAACTCAATTAAACATCAATAACATGAAAACATAAAATTGCATTAAAGAAAATCCAAATCCAACAATAGTGCATGAACATAAAAATGACATAAAAGGGAAATTAACAATGTAAACTAAGAGAACAAGGATGTAAGAACAAGAAATTGCAAAGAAAACTAGATGAAAACAAGAATTAAAACCTAAATCTAAGAGAGTTTGACCTAATTCTATCCTAAGTCTAGAGATAAGAGGGAGCTTCTCTCTCTAGAAAACTACCTAAAGCATGATCCTAAGCTAATCTAATTGTTCCCCTTGTTCCCTCTTGAATTTTGCATCAAATAGCCTCAGAAATGAGTTGGATTTGGGCCTGGAAGGCTCAGAAATCACCCCCAGCGTATTTACTTTAATGAGGTCACGTGACCAACGTCACGCGTGCGCATGGATGACGCATGTGCGTCGCTTTGCGAATTCTTTCCTTATGCGTACGCGTGGGTGACGCGTGCGCGTGGCCTTGGATCCTCCAAATGCTCATTTCTTCATGAGTTCTCCACTTTGCATGCTTTTCTCTTCACTTCTTTCATCCAATTCTTACCTTATGAACCTGAAATCACTCAACAAACATATCAAGGCATCAAGTGGAATCAAAGTGAATTAAATTTAGTAAATTAAAGGCCCAAAAAGCATATTTTTGACCATTAAGCACAATTAGCAGAAATTCATGAAACCATGCTATTTCATTGAATAAATGTGAGATAAGATGATAAAATCCCCTAAATTCAACACAAGATAAACCACAAAATTAGGGTTTATCAAAACTTCCCACACTTAAACTAAGCATGTCCTCATGCTAAACTCAAGAAAGACAAGAAAGGGTATGAACATTTATTCAATGCAAACTATCTATGCACTCTATCTAAATGCAATCTATCTAAATACATGTAACTACTTGGTCAAAATCAACCAATTCCCAAGAAAACAAATATGAACACAAGGACTAGAGCAATAGCAATCAAATCAAATCCACAATTGAATTGAGTTATTGAAAAGAATTTAACAAACTTTCAAGGAAAGAGATGATCATAGGTGAAAACATGTAATTGAGCAATTGAACCCTCATCGGATGTGTATCCGCTCTAATCGCTCAAGTGTATAGGGTTGATTCACTCAATTCTCCTCTAATCATGCTTTTAAAGATTTGTTTTTCATCTAACAATCAACAATTATTCAATGTATGCATACAAATATCATGAGGACTTTTCAAAGGTTGTAATGGGGCTAGGGTCAAGGTAAGGATATATATATGGCCAAGTGAGCTTAAAATTTGAATCTTTGATTGAGTTAAGCTCTCACCTAACAGATATAACAACCTGTAAAATTCAAATGCAAACCTAATTACCCATTCTTCACTTTTTCACACACTCATGTATTCTTTTCAATTCACATCCCATATATGTATTGTTATTATTATTCTACTTTGGGGTATTTTGCCCCACTTCTTCCAATTCTTTAATCACATTATGACTTGGAGGTTGTGCACTATCCTCCTTAACATCACTTTTAAACTCCATGGAAGAAGGCTCTACAACTTTAGATTCCTCTTTGCATTCAACATCTCCTAAATCTTCAACCACTTCTTCCAGTTCAATTATCTCTACTTCCTCATCTTCTTGCAATTCTTGCTTCAACTCCTCCTTTTCACCTTAAAGCTCTAAATTCACTCCTTCACTTTGCTCTTTGGTCGATCCTCCACATTCATTAATGGAAGTGCCTAGATTTCATGAGCTTAGGTAGGAGGCTATATGGTTATCCGCTTCAGTCATGGTAGCCAATATGGTTTCTAACTCCTTTTGCTCCTCTTCTTGCTTTTGGAGGCGAGAGTAAAGATCTCTTTGTTCTTGCATGAAGGGTTGGAAAACTTCATTCAATAAAGGCGGTGGCGGAAGAGAAGGTTCATTGTTTGGAGGAAAGGTGTCATAGTTGGAAGGTATTTTATATTGGTGAAAGTCTTGAGATGGTGTATATGGAATTGGTGGTTCTTGATATGGTTCATATGGTTGTTGGTATGGTGGGTATGGGTTAGGATCAAATAGAGGTGAATGGTGGAATGGGGCTTGTGAATAGGGTTATTGAGGGCTATGTTAAGGACAATGAGGGTCACTACATCCATTAGGTTGGTAAGCATTAGGAGTTGGATTATACCTATAAGAAACTGGAGGAGGTTGTTGCTAAAAAGAGTATCCATATGCTTGAGGCTCCTCCTACCTTTGATTTGTAAATCTTTGATGAAAACCTCCATTGAAGCTTTTATTTCCATTTCCTGCAACATAGTTTGAAGCAAACTTATAGCCCAAGTGATAAGAATTCATAGTAGAAAAGGGAAAACAACAGTAAAAGCTAACAAGAAATAAAGAAAGTAAAGTCCTACAACTAGCAAAACTAGCAAACAAACCAAAAATCAAGCTATTCATAATATCAACATATGTACAATAACCAATAACAAGCACACATTGCAATTCTCCGGCAACGGTGCCAAAAACTTGAGGTAAGAATTACCGTCAGCTTAAAATTTCTTCTCAGCAAAAGAAATAACTTCGTTGCAAGTATAGTTCCAAACCGACAAAAAACACTCAATGAAAGTTTAATTTTGGTTGTCACAAGGTCAACCCAATAAAAATAACCGAGAGTATTAGTCCCGGGTCATTCTCCCCAGTAATTACAATTGAGTGCTCAATTATTGGTTATGAGTTTCAAGGGGTTGGGTTGATAAAAGTACAAGAAATTAAAAAGGCAAGAATTTAAATGACAATAAAAGTAAATCAAGCAATTAAAGATAACAACTAATAAAAAGAGGCATTCATGGCAAGGATTGAGAATCAAGGCTTTCTATCCTAGTCATTAATTATAATACAATAATTAACAGGAGCTAATCCTATTTCATCATCTCCAACATCGGAAGAAGGTATAATGTTATCTTCACATTGAGAGAAAGTCAAATAGGACTAGTTAATCCCAATACACAAGTAATGTTAATGGATACAAGACTAACTAATCACTCTAGATCACCAATCTAAATTGGATATTAATGACTCAAGATTGCCTAGTTTCTCCTTCCAAGCCAAGAATGCTCAAAATCTATTCTAAAATCTAACCAAGGATTTTGTCAAATACTTGGAAAGCATAAAAGGAAAGCATGGTAAATTGCAAGAAATAGTAAATTCTACAACTACCCAATGCAAGAAAATAACAATAACAACTCAATTAAACATCAATAACATGAAAACATAAAATTACATTAAAAAAAATCCAAATCCAACAATAGTGCATGAACATAAAAATGACATAAAAGGGAAATTAACAATGTAAACTAAGAGAACAAGGATGTAAGAATAAGAAATTGCAAGGAAAACTAGATAAAAACAAGAATTAAAACCTAATTCTAAGAGAGTTTGACCTAATTCTACCCTAAGTCTAGAGAGAAGCTCCCTCTTCTCTCTCCAGAAAACTACCTAAAGCATGATCCTAAGCTAATCTAATTGACCCCCCCTTGTTCGCTCTTGAATTCTGCATCAAATAGCCTCAGAAATGAGTTAGATTTGGGCTTGGAAGGCTCAGAAATCGCCCCAGTGTATTCACTTTAATGAGGTCACGTGACCAACGTCACGCGTGCAGGTGGATGACGTGTGTGATGAGCGGATATTTTATACGCTTTTTGCCATCATTTTCATATAGTTTTTAGTATGTTTTGTTTAAGTTTTAATGAGTTTTCATAGGTTTTAGTGCGAAATTCACATTTTTGGATTCTACTTTGAGTTTGTGTATTTTTATGCAATTTCAGGTATTTTCTAGCTGAAATTAAGGAGTTGGAGCAAAAGTCTGATTCAGAGACAGAGAAAGCACTGCAGATGCTGTCCGGATCTGACCTCCTTGCACTCGAAAGAGCTTTTCGGGAGCTACAGACATCCAAATGGAGCATTCTCAATGGATATGGAAAGCTAACATCCAGAGCGTTCTAGAAATGTTTAATAGTTCATAGTTTGCTTCAGCATTGAAGGCCCAAAACTGGCATCCAACGCCAGCCTCCTGCCCTATTCTGGTATTCAACGCCCAAAGGAGAAGAGACCAGCGTCCAATGCCCATAAAGGACCCTCTAACCAGCGTTCAATGCCCTAGAGGCCTACTAGCACGTGTATCTCATCAAAGCTCAGCCCAAACACTCAGCAAGTGGGCCCCGGAAGTGGATGTTAGCACTAAAAGACTGTTTTACCTTTTCTTATGTACACCTTAGTCATTAGCTTAGTATTTAAAGAACTTTTACACGATCTTCAAGGGAGATATTCATATTTCATTTTTTCACATTGTATTTTCTATCAATATGAGTTTTTAAACCTCCTAGGTTGAGGGGAGGAGCCCTGCTGAGTTTTATGGATTAATAAAAGTATTAGTGTTTCTTTTCAATCCGTGTTTGATTCAATTCTAAGATGTATCTTCATTCTTCAACTTGATGAATGGGATGAACCGTGACAATCATCTTCGTTCTTCATTCTAAGACCACGTGCCTGACAACCACCCGTGTTCTTCTTGGGTTCGTGTGAATACGTAACTGGAAAGCATCGAACCACTAGCTTGATTATACATCTCTTAGACGGCAAATCCACAACTTCGTTGGGGACTTCTTGAGACACTAGTTCAGCCAAGGTATGGGGAGATTAGGGTCTCTGTGGTAGAGGCTAGAACCTAAAGGCATAGCATTCTCTAATTCGGAAGATCCGACCTTGTCTGTGGCGTTTTGAGTAGGATCATTAAGGAGAATGGACTGCAGGAGCTACACCCTCAATCAGAATGGATCCACACTAACCCTGGGGTATAGATCTGGAGGAGCATTGGTGGCCTCTTAACCGGTGACAATCACATACAGCCTTCCATAGAAGAAATCATTCACAATTGAAGAAGAGAGTAATACCAGAGTTAATCCATAAGGACAAAGCATCTCCAAGCCTTAACCATCTTCTTATCATTATAAACAGGTCAACCTAGTTCAGATCTCATTATTCCTTTTATGCAATTAAGCAATATAGCAACATCTCCTACTCACCTGACTAAGATCTACAAGATAACCATAGCTTGCTTCAAACCACAATCCTCGTGGGATCGACCCTGTCTCGCTCAGATATTACTTGGACGACCCAGTGCACTTGCTGGTTCAGTTGTACGAAGTGTGGGAATTCGTGCACCAAGTTTTTGGCATCGTTGGCGGGGATTGTTCGAGTTTGGACAACTGACGGATTATCTTGTTGCTTAGATTAGGTATTGTCTTTAATTTTGTTAGAGTCTTTTAGTTTTTTTTTCGAAAAAAAAATTTTCAAAAACCTTTTCTTTTCTTTGTTTAATCTTTGTTTTTGGTTTGAGTCTTTTGTTTTTGTTCTTGTTTAAATTTTCGAATTCTTTAAGTCTTTCTTTCTAAAAATTTTCAAAAATAGTTTCTTTTGTTTGAGTCTTGTGTCAATCTTTAAGTTTGGAGTCTTCTTGTGTATTTTCTTTAATTTTTTGAAAATTTTGTCTCTGGTTTGCAAAAATTTTAAGTTTGGTGTCCTTTGCATGTTCTTGTTTTCTTTGAATTCTTTGAGTTTTGTTCTTGGTGTTCTTTTTGAAAATCAAAGTGTTCTTGTTTTTCTCTTTGTTTTGATCTTAAAATTTTTTAAGTTTGGTGTCCCTTTGTGTTTTTCCTTCCAATTTTCGCATAGTAGGTGTTTTAGATCTAAAAATTTTAAGTTTGGTGTCTTTTTGTTGTTTTTCTCTTTCTTCATTAAATTCAAAAATAAAAAATATCTTTTCTATCTTTATTTTAATTAATTTTCAAAAATTTCAAATAAAATTGCAGATTTTAATTTCAAATTATTATCCTATCTTATCTTAGTTTTAAACTTCAAAATTCAAATCTTTTCAAAATAAAATCTTTTAAAAAATCATATCTTTTTCAAAATCTTATCTTATCTTTTTATCTTTCTTTAAAATTCAAAATTTTATCTTATCTTATTTCAAATTCAAATTTTAAAATTCAATTTCAAAATCAAACCTTTTCAAAAATGAAATCTTTTTCAAATTTTTATCTTATCTTGTTTCAAATTCAAAATTTAAAATTTAAAATTTTAAAATTTAAAATTTAAAATTTCGAATTTTAAATTTCAAAATTCAAAATTCAAAAATTTAAATTTCAAATTTTAAATTCAAATCTTTTTAATTTTAAAACTTATCTTTTCTTAACTTCCTTAGCTTATCTTTCTTACTTAACTTATCTTATCTTTTCTATCTTATCTTCTTTTAAATTTAAAAATTAAATCCTTTTCAAAGCTTTTCAATTCTTATCTTATCTTGTTGACTTATTCAAATATTTTTAAAATCAAATCTTTTCTAATCTTCTATCTTATCTTGTTTTCAAATCTTTTCTTAATTAGTTACTTATTTTCTCTCTCTTCTTTTTCAAAACTTCCTAACTAATTTGTCTCTCTTCTAATTTTTGAAATTTTTTCTTCTATTTCTCTCTCTTCTTTTTCGAAATTAATTAATTAATTTTTAAATCTTTTTAATTAATTAGCTTCTGTTTTCGAATTGCAATAATAAATAAAATAAAAACAAAAATATTTTAATTCTTGTTTATCTTGTTTTTTACTTCTAATTTTTGAATTCTTCTTCTCTCTTATTCAAATTCTTTTTGTCTCTTCTCTATTTTCATTCTTCTTTCCTTTCTTCATCACATCTCACAGCGAGTCCTCTGTTCTTGAACATAGAGTTCCCATTCTCATTCTTTCTTGGTTTCTTTTTCTTGTTTATGACCAGGAATAGCGATAAAGAGCCTCTCTTTAATCTTGATCCTGAACCTGAGAGGACTTTAACAAGGAGCTTACAACAAATTAAAGCACAACACTTCGGAAGAAACCTTTCAGAAAATTTCGAACAAGAGGCAGAGAACATGGCATCCAAACCTAATCATGAAGGAGAGGCAAGAAAGGTTCTTGGTGACTTCACCATGCCTACCTCTGATTTTTATGGAAGAAGCATTTTTGTACCTGCCATTGGAGCTAACAACTTTGAGCTTAAGCCTCAGTTAGTCTCTCTTCTGCAACAAAATTGCAAGTTTCATGGACTTCCATTGGAAGATGCATATCAGTTTCTAGCTGAATTTTTGCAAATTTGTGACACTGTTAAGACCAATTGAGTGGATCCTGAGGTCTACAAACTTATGCTCTTTCCCTTTGCTATTAGAGACAGAGCTAAAATATGGTTAGATTCTCAACCAAAAGAGAGCCTAGACTCTTAGGAAAAGCTAGTCAATGCTTTCTTGGCTAAATTCTTTCCTCCTTAAAGGATGAGCAAAATCAGAGTGAAAGTTCAAACCTTTAGACAAAAAGAAAGTAAATCCCTCTATGAAGCTTGGAAAAGATACAAGCAACTGATCAGAAGGTGTCCTCCTGACATGCTTTCAGAATGGTCTATCTTAGGAATTTTCTATGATGGTCTGTCTAAGATGTCCAAAATATCGTTGGACAGCTCTATAGGTTGATCACTCCACTTGAAAAAAACGCCTACAGAAGCAAGAGAACTCATTGAGATGGTTGCAAATAACCAATTCATGTACACCTCTGAGAGGAATCCTGTAAACTATGGGATCCCTCAGAAGGAAGGAGTTCTTGAAGTTGATACTCTGAATGCCATATTGGCTCAGAATAAGATCTTGACCCAGCAGGTCAATATGATCTCTTAGCATTTGATTGGAATGCAAGCTGCAGTTGGTAGCACTCAAGAAGCTTCTTCTGAAGTAGAAGCTTATGATCCTGATCAACCCACCATGGAGGAGGTGAATTACATGGGAAAATCCTATGGAAACACCTACAATTCCTCATGGAAGAATAATCCTAACCTTTCATGGAAGGATCAACAGAAGCCTCAGCAAGCCTTCAATAATAATCAAGGTGGAAGGAACCTGAATAGGTTCAATAACAGGTCACCATTTCCATCTTCTCAAGGGAATATGGAGACTCCTAAGCAGAGCCTTTCTGACTTAGACATTCTAGTCTCCAGCCTCTCTAAGACCACTCATAGTTTCATAACTAAGATAAGGTCTTCAATTAGAAATTTGGAGGTACAAGTTGGTCAACTGAGCAAGAGGATCCCTAAGATCCTTCTTGACACTCTTCCTAGTAACACTGAAGTGAACCCAAGAGAAGAATTCAAGGCCATCACCACTGAGGCTAAGGCCGAATCTGGAGAGACTGGGAAGGCATTGAACGCCAGTGAGGAAGACCTCACTGGGCGTTCAACGCCCAAACTGGCCAAGAGCCTGACACTGAATGTCAGTGAGGAAGCCCTTGTTGGGTGTTCAACACCCAAAGAGACAGGGAAGGTAGCGTTTAACGCCAGCAAGGTCATCCCTGCTGGGTGTTCAATGCCC
The DNA here is from genome assembly GCF_003086295.3 of Arachis hypogaea. NCBI lineage: Eukaryota > Viridiplantae > Streptophyta > Magnoliopsida > Fabales > Fabaceae > Arachis > Arachis hypogaea. The sequence continues at coordinate 102,377,551 of NC_092054.1, read as the reverse complement.
AAAAAGGTAAGGGAACTAGCATTTAATGCTAGTAAGGGTATACAGCATGGGTGTTCAACGCCCAAAGAGCCACCAGAGCTGGCGTTAAATGATGCACAAAAATTTGCCTCTCATCAAATTTCCTTCTGGCAAGTGCACCGAATTGTCGTCAAGTAAAAACTCACTGTATAGTGAGGTCGAATCCCACAGGGATCGGTAGATTTAGCAATGTTAATTGGAGAATTATACTAGTTGGGCGAAATCGAAATTGAAATTGGGAATTGCAAAAATTAAATTTGCAGGAAGATTAAATTGCAAGAAAGTAAATGAACAGAAATTAAATTACTGAAATTAAATGACCAAAGCTTAAATTGCAAGAAATTAAATGAGAATGAGAATTAAGCATGAAATTAAAGAAGCAGAATGTAAAAGAATGGGTAGATCAGAGATGGGGATTCATTGGGTTTTAGGAGATATTGAATTCTCTGGATCAAATCATTTTCATCTGTTCTTCAATCAATGCATTCATTGACATTGCTTGGCAATATTAGATGATTGGATCCTAATGTCTTGGCTCACCAATCTCTCTAAGCATGAACAATTGACCAATGTCTTGATTTAATTGCTCATGGGAAGAGTTGAAGTTCGGTCACTGACTATACCACACAAATTCATAGATCAAAGTATTGGTAGGATTACATGTCACTATATCCATCCAACCCCCAATCTAATCCAATGTGAGAAAGCAACTCTAGCATGAACTCTTCATTCCTCTCTCGAGGCTCTGAAGAATTCCAATTATGGATAGCTTCTCTCTCAAGACAACTATCCAATTGAATTAAGACCGAAAGCTTTCTACGAAAATCAAGAGAAAAGAGAGAAGAATAAGATGTAAACTACTATTGATCCATTGAATTACAATAGAGCTCCCTAACCCAATGAAAGGGGTTAGTTGTTCATAGCTCAATTCAATTTACAGAAAAAGAAAAGTGTAGAAAGAAATAAAGAAATTACAAAAGAAATTAAAAGAAAAGTGCAAGAATGGAAATCAGGGAATTGAACTCCCAGAGCCCCCTCAGGGCCGCCCAAAATCTCCTTTCAAGCTTCAACAATTCTTCTATTTATAACCTCTTCTCATCTTCAATTGGATTAAGTATTTGGATGTGGGTGACTTGGGGGTGGAAGTCGGCCAATTAAGAAATTATAATATAAGAACAGCGTTGCAAGTATAGCTCTTAACCAGCTGAAATCCGCTCCATCAATTTAGAAAGGTTGTCACAACAGTTTAAAATAAAAATACTGGGAGTATGAGTCTCAGGTCCCAACGAGTTGCTAAAAAGGGTGCTAAGTTATTAATCAGGAGTTTTCTGGATAATTTTGAGTTTGGGCAATGGGCAAATAAATAATTGTAAATTAAAACAGTGAAAATTAAAAGAGAATTATAATATTCTAAATAAAGGGCCTTGACTGGGGGAATGATTTATCGGAAGTTCTATCCTTGTTGGAATTCTCTCAAGTGTAGTGTAAAGAGGTTGTTATTTTCACTTAGTTAACCCTTACTAAATAAAGGAAAGTCAAGTGATTGAGCTAACTCTTATCCGCAAATCCTAGTCCTCTCCCTTGGGAAGGTCTAGCGTTAGTAAATACAGAATTAGCCAACAACTTCCAATTTAACTAATCACTTGAGCATTCTAACTCAAGTGTCTCCTCTTAATCAACCCCCATGTCAGGTTGGGAATTTACTCTATTGACATGAGAATTACTTGCATAGAATTGAAAAGGGAATAAAAGAAAGACATGATAGACAATAACTGTAATTTAATTAAAAATAAAAGTAATGCTTTGCATTAACAATCCATGAAAATAATCCAATTGTAACTCTAAACAAGAATTAAGAATATGGAATAAATAAAAGAGTAAAGAAACAAACTAGAATAGTATCTTCAACGGAGGTGATAACTCTTCAATATCCAAAGCAAAAATAATAAACTATGAATGTAGACAAAAAACCTAGAGGAAGAGTAGTTTTCTCTCTAGATTCAGATCTAAAAACTAAAAACAATGCTAATGAGAATGTCTCTTGAGTCTCTGCACGTTCCCTGGCTCTAGTCTGTGTTTCTGGGCCGAAAACTGGGTCAAAACTCGGCCCAAAATCGCCTCCAGCATTTTCTGTTCTTTCTGCAGATCGCGCTTGTCACGCGTACGCGTCAGTCACGTTGCTGGTCGTTTTGGCGTGTCACGCATACGCGTTAGTCTCGCGTGCGCGTCTTTGTGTAAACTCCAATCCACGCGTACGCGTCAGGCATGCGCACGCGTCGCGGCAAATTCCTCCATATCGCGCGCTCGGGTGAGCCAGGCGTGCGCGTCGATGCTCGCTGGTTATCTCCTTGGTTTCTTGTGTTCCTTCCATTTTTGCAAGCTTCCTCTCCATTCTCTAAGCCATCCCTGCCCTATAAAGCCTGAAACACTTAACACACGGATCACAGCATCGAATGGTATAAAAGAGAATTAAATTATACAAATTAAAGATCTCTAGGAAGCAAGTTTTCAACCATAGAACAAAACTAGGAAGGGATTGTAAAATCATGCAAATCATATGAATAAGTGGGCAAAGACTTGATGAAACCACTCAATTGAACACAAGATAAATCATAAAATAGTGGTTTATCAACCTCCCCACACTTAAACATTAGCATGTTCTCATGCTTAGCTCAAGGAGATAAAATGAATGAGTAGGGAAAAATAAGACTCATGTAATGCAATGCAACCTATGTATGAATGCAACTATATACTAAGATGATTATGTCTACTTGGTTTAAAAATAAATAAGTTCTTCAAGACAAATATAAATCAAATTCCACTAATTCAAATTATATCGTAAAAATAAGTAAACTTGTAAGAAGACAGCTCATGAAAGCATGGAACATAGAATCAAGCATTGAACCCTCACTGATAGTATATGTGCACTCTAATCACTCAAGTTTATAGGGTAATCACTCTACTCTTCTCTAGTCATACTTTCTAAACCTTGTTCTTCACCTAACTAATCAACACATATTTAATGTACCAATGCAAACATCATGAGGTCTGTTCAAGGTTGTAATGGGGCTAAGGTAAGGGTGAGGATATATATATATATGGCTAAGTGAGTTATAAATTGAATCCTTGATCAACCTAAGCTTTCACCTATACATACTCTATATACTTTTAAATTCATGCCTAGCTACCCAAAATTTCCACTTTTGCATTACATACTCATGCATCAACCCTTCTTTTAATTTGAATCACATATGCATTGATCTTTTCATTAACTCAACATTGGGGTAATTTTGTCCCCTTATTTATTTACTTATTTATTTAATTGAATATTTTTGGTTTTTTTTTAAAGTAAAAGTAAACATAACTTATCAGGTCTTACATGAGTAGGTACCCAAATTCTCAATATTTTATCAAAGTAAAAACATAACATATTCCCTTATTAACCCATGTTCTCACAGTTTTCCCACACTTGATTGACACACAATCTCTATCTTAAGCTAACCAAAGATTCAATTTGGGGTATTTAATTGTTTTTTTGCTTAAGGCTAGTGATGTGGTAAAATATAGAAGAAATGGGATTTATAAGGCTCAAAGTGGCTAACAAAGGTGAATGAAAGTGTAGGCTATTTGGGATAAGTGAGTTAATAATCAAATAATGGCCTCAATCACATGTATGCATATAACACATTAAATATTGGACATATAGGATTGAAAAAAATATAGATTACAATCATAGAGAAGAAAAACACATAAGAATAAAATATTATGGTTAAATAGTGTAACCATGTAGTTAAGCTCAAATCTCACAGGTTGTGTGTTCTTAACTTAAAAATTCCAAATTACAGTCTTGAAACAAGTTTAACATAAATTTTTTTGATTTAAATTAGTGAAATTTTTCAAAAATAGGGACTTAAAAAGAACTTATTATTTTTCAACCAATTAAAACATGCATGCAAATACTTATTACTATGCACTCTATCCTATCCTAAACAAAAGAAAAATAAATAATTTATTGGTGCTAAGAAAGAGAAATTACCTCCAAAAGTCAAGTACTGACCGACCTCCCCACACTTAAAGCTTGGCACCGTCCTCGGTGTCATCAGTCAGGAACAAAGGGGGACTGGTAGTAGCATCTCCACAATCGGGACTGTCATTACTCCCTGTGCTGGTAAATGAAGTGGAGTCCGGGGTGTCTGGGTCTTCTTCAGGTGGGTGGTTACCAACAAGCAGCTCCTTGAGGTATGTAAATCGGCGCTTGTTACGGCGCTCTCTTCGCTTTCCTTGCCGGTTTAGTCGGTCTAACCTCTGAATTATCTGTAGGAGTAGCTGATTTGTTGAAGGTTCTTGTGATATGGAAGGAGAAGGGATATCTTCCGGTGGTTCTGTGCTCCGGTTGATAGTGGCTGCTGGAGGTCTGATGTACTTCCCGTTAGGGACGTACTGATCATCCCGTGGAATCATGGTCTTGGTGTCCCCAGCTTTGTAGGAGACTCTGACTGCTGAGACTAGATCTGAAATCAAGGCGGGAAAGAGTAGGTTGCCCGCAATCTGTACATGTCCTATAGCATGCAGATGGTGTCTTGGTAAATTGAGAGGCTGGTCTGTAAAGATACACCAGAGTAGAACAACCATGTCCGCAGTGAAGGAGGACTCGTGAGTGCTCGGAAAGACGTAATGGGACATAATCTGTGCCCATACTCGAGCCTCCAAGGTGAGTGCTGAAGCCAATATGCCCTTAGGTCGGGATCGATGGTATCCATAGATCCATCTACTGCCAGTTTGTGCTATAACTCTGAGAACGGCATCCTAGTCAAATTGGTATGTCTGGCACTTGAAAGAGGCTTCTTGGAATGCGTCCAATCCTTATGGAGTAGGGGGAAGATCAAAAGCTCACTGAATGGCTTCTTCAGTTATGGGGACTTGCTTCTGATGGACATAGACAGACTGCAAGGTTGGCATGTAAAAATTGGAGTAGAATTCGACTACCCATGAAAGATTGACCTGTCGTGGCTGTCTCCGTAAAAATCCCCATTGTCTATGTTCAATGCGGGGCTCAACATACTCAACAATATGGATAGGGAGGATGAGTAGGTGCTCATTGTTGTAGTTCTTTTTGGCCAAGATGGGGAACATCTGCTCACAGTAGCGGTTAGTGAACCGCGCAGTGTCCTTTGCTGGAAAGGCTTTTTCTTTTTCATCAACCTTGATGATCCTCTTGACTCGCTTTGTTGAGGGCTTTACTGCTGTTGAAGATGGCTCCGCAGCTAGTGCTCTTTTTGTTCATTTCCTTGCCGGTGGTTTGGGAGTGGCTTTCTCTTTACCCTTCTTGGTGGCCATCTTGAAAAGGGAAAAAGGAAAGTATCTTTTAAAGCTAAGGGTTAGAGCAAGGAAGGGACGGTACAAGTGATAATCAATGCCAAGGTAAAGAAGGATGTCGTTAACACATGGTCACGACTACATGTGATAAGTTCATCAATGGAAATATAGCAAGTGCATGTTATGGCAATTAGATGCAAGATGTTTATTGGCATGCCGGCAAAGGCATGAGTAGCATAGATCAAGCATTAATTTCACAATTTAATTATCAAGTGTTTCAAACTAACAATCTGTTTGTGTTGACAATTATATTCAATCAATAATATATGAAAATGGGTTTTGTGAAAAACAGGCATTAGAGTAGAAGAATAGAATCATTTAAAAATGCATAATGCCATACGGGCTTTTTCACAAACACTTAGTATGCATGGTAAATATGTTATTGAAAGTATTGAATTGAACATGCAAGTAACCCTTAATAAGTAATATTAATTGTCAAACAATTTCTTAATAATCCAGAAGAAAAATATAGAAGAAAACAATCACCCATTTAAAATTTCTAACACCAAGTAATATAATGCAGAAAAAAAAAGAAAGAAAAAGGAAACATAGATAATTAAAGTAAATAGAAAAAGAAGAAGGTAATATAAATTAAAGTAATAATGGAAAAGTAAAAGGGGAAGAAGAAAAGAAAAGAACCTTGATGATGAATGTGAAAAAGGAGGGAGAAAGTAATGGAAAGTAAGAAGGAATAAAGAAGAAAGAAGGAAGAAGAAAGAACTAAGAAGGGAGAAGAAAAAATTAGGATTAGGGAAGAAAAGATAGGAATTCTGGCGCTGATCTGGATAAACTGTGCGGCGAAGGTGACGCGGACGCGTGTATCACGCGTTTGCATGGGTTGGGCTATTTTCAAGTGACGCGGACGCGTCAGGGACGCGTACGCGTGACCTGAATTGTGCTATTGGCGCGAGAGCAGCCTCGCGCACGCACAACTCTCTGTTTTAATACGCATATTGCCAAAATTTAGGGTGACGCGTGTGCGTCAGGGACGCGCACGCGTGAATGTCCTTAGTTGGAAAAATGATGCGGACGCGTGGGGGACGCGTATGCGTGATAGGGCTTGTGCTTCCAGCACAATTCCAGTCCCACACCATCATAACTCTCTGCCATACACCCATTTACGTCGATTTTTTTAGGGTCACGCGTGCGCGTTGGTGACGCGCACGCGTGGATGGCGTTTGTATGGGCGTGTTTGTGCCTAAGGCACGCCTCAAGCCATGCTCCCGTGCAACTCTCTGTTTCTTTTCTTCCTTGCTTCGTAGGCACACAGGACGCGGACGCGTCAGCAATGCTCGCGCGTCGCGTGCCTTTTTTTTTTTGAATATGTATATGCAGAATGCATGTGCAAATGCAGACTATATTCAAATATTATGAGAAGAGTCATTAAGAAAAAAAATAAAATAGAATAAAATAAAACAAAACTAGGACTGAAACAGAACGATTATACCATGGTGGGTTGTCTCCCACCTAGCACTTTGGTTTTACGTCCTTAAGTTGGACGGTCTTCAGGCTCACTCTGCTTCTGTTGGTGGGCCTTCCAAGAGGAAAACCTCTAGCTCTTTGTGATCCTTCATCTTCTCACCATGATAAAGCTTTAGGCGATGTCCATTGACCTTAATGAATTTGGAGCTAGAAGGATGACACAGGTGAAAAACTCCGTATGGCTCTGCCTTTTCTACTTTGTAGGGACCTTCCCATCTTGATCTCAGCTTGCCTGGCATGAGCCTCAGTTTGGAGTTATAAAGAAGAACCAATTCCCCTGGTCTGAACTCTCTCCTTTTTATGTGCTTGTCATGGACAACCTTTATCTTCTCTTTATATCGCCTGGAGTTGTCATATGCTTCGAGGCGAAGGTTCTCTAATTCTGCTAGTTGCAGCTTCCTTTCACCACCAGCTTCCTCACAATTTATGTTGCACTCCCTCACAGCCCAGAAAGCCTTGTGTTCCACCTCTACTGGAAGGTGGCAAGCCTTTCCGTACACTAAGCGGAAGGGGCTCATCCCAATGGGTGTCTTGTACGCTGTTCTATATGCTCAGAGTGCATCAACAAGTCTGGTGCTCCAGTCCTTTCTATGAGGCTTGAGTATCTTCTCCAGAATACGTTTAATCTCCCTGTTAGATACCTCTGCTTGCCCATTGGTCTGGGGATGGTAAGCTGTTGCTAATTTGTGAACTATCCCATGCTTTTTCAGTAATCCTGCTAGTCTCCTGTTACAAAAGTGAGTGCCTTGATCACTCACGATTGCTCGTGGTGATCCAAAGTGACAGATAATATGGTTTCTAACAAAAGAAACAACAGTGTTAGCATCATCAGTACGGGTAGGAATTGCTTCCACCCATTTAGAGACATAATCTATAGCTAACAGTATATAAAGGTAACCAATAGAGTTTGGAAATGGACCCATGAAGTCAATGTCCCAAACATAAAAAATTTCACAGAAAATCATAATCTGTTGAGGCATCTCATCCCTCTTGGATATATTACAAAACCTTTGGCATGGGGAATAGGATTTACAAAAGGCAGCAGCATCTTTAAAAAGAGTGGGCCACTAGAATCCACAATCTAAGATTTTTCTAGCTGTTCTTTGAGGGCCAAAATGTCCACCACTCTCAGAAGAGTGGCAGGCCTCTAGAATGGACTAGAATTCTGATTGAGGCACACACCTTCTAATTATCTGGTCAGCACCACACCTCCATAAATATGGATCATCCCATATATAATATTTAGACTCGCTTTTCAGCTTGTCTCTCTGATGCTTAGTAAAATTAGGAAAAGGGACTAGATAATGTAGCTCAGATATGAGTGGAGTCATCCTTAATGGAAAAGCATCATGATAGGAGTGGAGTCATCCTTAATGTGCTCAAGGCGACTCAAGTGGTCTGCCACTAAATTCTGGTTACCACTCCTATCCTTAATTTCTAAATTAAATTCTTGCAGCAGCAGTATCGAATGTATTAGCCTTGGTTTAGACTCTTTTTTAGCTAATAAATACTTTAGAGCTACATGGTCTGAGTACATTACCACCTTAGTACCAAGTAAATAGGCTCGGAATTTATCCAGAGCAAAAATAATAGCCAGAAGCTCTTTTTCAGTGGTGGTGTAATTAGACTGAGCAGCGTCTATGGTCTTAGACGCATAAGCAATTACGAAAGGATCTTTACCTTTGTGCTGAGCCAGCGCCGCTCCTACTGCATGGTTGGAGGCATCACATATAATCTCAAAAGGCTGGCTCCAGTCTGGTCCTCTCACAATTGGAGCTTGAGTTAAGGCGATCTTCAGCTTATCAAATGCTCGTATGCAATCCTCACTAAACTCAAACTCAATATCTTTCTGCAGTAGTCTGGATAAAGGTAATGCTACCTTACTAAAGTCCTTGATGAATCTCCTGTAGAAACTTGCATGGCCAAGGAACGAGCAAATTTCCCTTACGGAGGAGGGGTAAGGTAAACTAGAAATGACATCTACCTTTGCTGGATCTACAGAAATACCAGTATTAGAGACAACATGTCGTAGAACAATCCCTTGTTTTACCATAAAGTACATTTTTTAAAATTCAATACAAGGTTTGAACTAACACACCTGTCTAATACTCTAGCTAAACCATCCAATCAAAGGTTAAAGGAATCACCATATACGCTAAAAGCATCCATAAAAACCTCCATACAGCTTTCAATAAGATCTGAGAAGATACTCATTATGCATCTTTGGAAAGTAGCCGGTGCATTACATAAGCCAAAAGGCATCCTCTTATATGTATACGTTCCAAAGGGACATGTAAAAGTAGTCTTTTCCTGATCCTCAAGAGCTATATGAATTTGAAAATAGCATGTATAACCATCTAAAAAGCAGTAATGGGATTTACCTAACAGGTGATCAAGCATCTGATCAATAAATGGCAAGGGGTAATTATCCTTGCGGATAGCTTGGTTGAGACGCCTATAGTAAATGCAAACCCTCCATGAATTCTGCACTCTAGTTGTCAGGAGTTCTTTATGCTCATTCTTTACTGTTGTGACTCCAGACTTCTTGGGTACCACTTGTACTGGACTGACCCATTCACTATCTGAGATGGGGTAGATAATATCTACTTCAAGTAGCCTGGTCACTTCTTTCTTGACAACTTCTAGGATGGTGGGATTTAATCTTCTCTGAGGTTGACGGATAGGCTTTGATCCCTCTTCTAAGAATATCCTATGCTCACAAACTTGAGGGCTGATGCTTACTATATCTGCAAGCTCCACCCAATTGCTTTCTTGTGTTTTCTCATCACACTAAGTAGCTGCTCCTCTTGTTGGGAAGTGAGTTCCCTTGCAATGATAACTGTGAGCTTCTGATTATCCTCAAGGTAAGCATACTTGAGGTGGGGTGGAAGGGGCTTTAATTCCACTATCTGCTCATGGCTGGGCTCTGGATCATCTGGAGCCAGTGGTAATGGCAAAGTGTCTTCATTGTGTTCAGAGGGTGTCCCCACACTTGGACCTTGCTCCATGTACTTCTCTTCTACTTCTTCTTGGTGAACTTCAGCTACAATTTCATCAATGATGTCGCACTGAAAGATAGAATGATCTTCCAGAGGGTGCTTCATAGTTTCATTTAAACTGAAACTCACTGCTCTGCCATCTATCTCAAAGGAGTAAGTTCTTGAGAATGCATCCAGCTTGAACTTCGAAGTCTTCAGGAATGGTCTTCCAAGGAGGATTGATGATGGTCTTCCTAAGTCATTAGAGGGCATTTCCAAGATATAGAAGTCAATGGGAAATGTGAGCCCCTTAATGCTCACTAATACATCTTCAGCAATTCCAACTACTGTAATAATGCTTTTAACTGCTAACACAAAATGAGCTGCCGACCTTTTTAAGGGAGGGAGCCTCAAAGCATCATATATAGACAATGGCATTATGCTAACACACTCTCCTAAATCACACATGCAGTCAGAAAATATTACACCTCCAATGGTACAGTTAACGATGCATGGACCTGGGTCACTACATTTTTTAGGTATACTTCCCATTAAAGCAGATATAGAACTACCTAAAGGAATAGTTTCTAATTCATTAATTTTGTCTTTATGTATGCATAAATCTTTCAGAAACTTTGCATATTTAGGTACTTTCTGAATAACATCAAAAAGGGGAACAATTACCTCAACCTTTTTGAAAATTTCTACCATTTTGGGATCAAGTTCCATCTGCTTCCTCGGCTTCCGTGCAAGGTGTGGAAATGGGATAGGAACGATGCCATTTGCAGCTTCTGTGTCCCTTGGTGCTTCATTCCTTGGCTGAACTACTTCTTCTTCAATCATGTCTTGTACTTCCTCTTCCTCTTTAGCATCTTCCATTTCAACCAAGTCTTCAACTGGGGTGTGTTCTTGTGGGTTTGGCTCCTCCTAGTTCCTCTCTTGCAGTGTGGTTCAGGACCTCAAAGTGATTGCATTGATGCCACCTTTTGGGTTAGGTAAGGGTTGAGAAGGAATTCCACTGGAGCTTGAAGGCTGGTTGGTGGAAGCAGGTAATGAATCTATCCGGGAGACGAGAGCTTGTAAAGTGGCATTCAGTCCATTTAGAGTAGAGTTTAGTGTAGTCTGCATGTCTTGTTGTCCTTGTGTAAGAGAATGAAGCATCTCGTCATTTGATGAGGAAGGAGGATAAATGATATGAGGGGTTTGTTGTTGGTTGTGCTGGGGTCCTTGAGACTGCCTTAAGTGAGGTACTCTGTATGGCTGGTTCTGGTTCTGCTGTCTGTTATTGTTATTCAATCTCTGACTTCCATTGTTGTTTCTGCCTTCTCTGTTATAGTTGTTCCTCTAGCCATGGTTGGGATTATCTCTCCAGCCCTGGTTGGAGTTGTCCTGCCACCCTTGGTTATAGTTTCCACCTTGGTTGTAGTTGCCGCATTGCTGATTGTATCCTTAATTCTGGCGGTCATAGAAGTTATGAGTAGCTGCTACGGTGTTGTCCTCTTGTTGGAGTTGCGGACACTCATCAGTATAATGACTATAATCAGCACAGATTCCACATACTCTTTGGGGGACCAGCTGTTGGCTTTGTTGTGGTGGGGGAGACTGCTGTTGTTGTTGTTGTTGATTCAACTGCATCTGCTTCAGTAGGTTGGTCATTTCACATATAGCTTGTGTAACGGTAGTCTCACTGCTAGAGAAAATCTCTACAACAGTCTTTGAATGGCTGTTCCTGTGCCTGTGATTCCGAGTAGACTCAGCTAGATCGCTGATCAGTTGCCAGGCTTTATCTGCGATCTTGTCCTTTTTCAGAGAACCATTACTAGCACCATCTAGTGTAGTTTAATCACGAGGCTTCATGCCTTGAGTGAAGTAGCTGATCAATACCAACTTATCAATCATGTGATGGGGGCATGCATCCAGAAGATTCTTGAAGTGCTCTCAGTACTCATAAAGAGTTTCTGATTCACCTTGAACAATGCACAATATCTCTTTCCTCAATTTATCTGTAACTTTAGTTGGAAAGTATTTTTCCAGGAATTCTCTCCTGAGCATATCCCAGTTGGTGACAGTTGCTTCAAGTTGGGAGTAGTACCACTCCCTCGCCTTTTCCTCAAGAGAAAATGGGAAAGCGGTTAACAGAATAGAAGTTTCATTTGCACCATGATGCCTAACAGTAGAACAGGCTGTCTGAAAATCCCTTAGGTGCTTGATGGGCTCCTGAGCAGGTAAACCATGAAACTTGGGCATCAAGTTGATTAGTGCAGTCTTCAGTTCAAAATCTTCAGCCAGATTTGGATGACGCACTTGATACGGTTGCAGTGTAAAATCTGGGGCTCCAGCTTCCTGAAGAGTAATCCTCCTAGGTGCTGCCATTCTATCTGAACGTGAATCAACTGAATCAGTAGTAAAGGAGCTTGTTTCTTCCTTAGATGGCGGTTCAGATTTGCCCTCAGATAAGACTGGTGAATCGATAACAATCACTTCACCACCCTCAGAGGCTAACCGATGCCGAGCTCACCTAATACGTGAAATAGTTCTTTCAATTTCAGGATCAAATGCGGCTAAGCTCGGATCAGGCAACGAACACGTCATTCAGTGAAAGAAACATACAGCTCATGGTAATAAAATAAAATAAAATACGCAAATAAAATAGAAATATGTACACTAATTAATAATCAAGCACACAATTGTAACTCCCCGGCAACGGCGCCAAAAATTGACATGGGGGCGGAAGTCGGCCAATTAAGAAATTATAATATAAGAACAGCATTGCGAGTATAGCTCTTAACCAGCTGAAATCCGCTCCATCAATTTAGAAAGGTTGTCACAAAAGTTTAAAATAAAAATATTGGGAGTATGAGTCCCAGGTCGTCTCCCAATGAGTTGCTAAAAAGGGTGCTAAGTTATTAATCAGGAGTTTTCTAGGTAATTTTGAGTTTAGGCAATGGGAAAATAAATAATTGTAAATTAAATCGGTGAAAATTAAAAGAGAATTATAATATTCTAAATAAGGGGCCTTGACTGGGGGAATGATTAATTGGAAGTTCTATCCTTGTTGGAATTCTCTCTAGTGTAGTGTAAAGAGGTTGTTAGTTTCACTTAGTTAACCCTTACTAAATAAAGGAAAGTCAAGTGATTGAGCTAACTCTTATTCGCAAATCCTAGTCCTCTTCCTTGGGAAGGTCTAGCGTTAACAAATACAGAATTAGCCAACAACTTCCAATTTAACAAATCACTTGAGCATTCCAACTCAAGTGTTTCCTCTTAATCAACCCCCATGTCAAGTTGGGAATATACTCCATTTACATGAGAATTACTTGCATAGAATTGAGAAGGGAATAAAAGAAAGACATGATAGACAATAACTGCAATTTAATTAAAAATAAAAGTAATCCTTTGCATTAACAATTGATGCACGGAAACTTGTATCGCTACAAATTTCCCTTCGGAAGTATACCGAATTGTCGTCAAGTAAAAACTCACAATAGAGTGAGGTCGAATCCCACAGGGATTGATTGGTCAAGAAACTTTAATTAGAGGAATGTTCTAGTTGAGCTAAGTAGAAATTGAGTTGAGGAGTGCAGAAAATTAAATGGCGAGAAAGTAAATAACAGAAAATGTAAATGCTGGAAGTAAATGGCAGAATGTAAATGGCAGAAAGTAAATTGCAGAATCTTAAATGGGGATTTGGGGAGATGAGCATAAAAGTAAATGGCAGAAGATAAAGAGAATGGGTAAGATCAGAATGGGGAATTCATTGGGCTTAGGAGATGTTGCATTCTCCGGATCAAGTTCATTCTCATCTCTTCCTCAATCAATGCATTCATTGATCTCCTTGGCAATCTTAAGTGATTGGATCCCAATTCCTTAGCAACCCAATCTCTCTAAGCTTGAACAATTGCCCAATTCCTTGATTTAATTGCTCATGAGAAGAGATGAAGTGTGGTCACTGATTATACCACATGTATTTCCAAATCAAAGTGTTGGTAGGATTATATGTCACTATATCCATCCAAACCCCAATTTGGTCCAACATGAGAAAGCAATTCTAGCATGATCTCCTCATCCTTTTTCCAAGGCTCAGAGGAGATCCAATTATGGAGAGTTTCTTTTCCAAGACAACTAACCAATTGGATTAAGATCGAAAGCTTTCTAGTAAAATCAAGAGAAAAGAAAGAAGAAGAATAATGAAAACTATTATTGATCCATCAAATTACAACAGAGCTCCCAAACCCAATGAAAAAGGGGTTTAGTTGTTCATAGCTCTGGAAATGGAAATTAAAAATGAAAAGTGCATTCTGAATATCAAACTAGAAGTTGCAGAGAAAGTAAAATATACAGAGTGTAGTTCTCAAGTTCCCGGTCTCCTTTTTCAATTCAAAACTATCCCTATATATACTACTCTTCAGATCTTCTAGTTAGCTCTTCAAGTCTTGGATATGGGCCTTTGATCTTTAGTTGAAGCAGTTACAGTCTTTAGTGGGCTCAACTTTGCTTGCAAAGAAAGTGTGAGTTAGGCATGATGGGAAGTTAGTTAGGACGTTAGTGGTGTTAACGTTAAGTGTAAACTTGGGTTTGAGAGTGTTAGTGACGATAACTTTGTCACTAACGTTCCAAATTAGTTGATCCACGTTAACTTCAACGTTAGTGGTACTAACGTAACCACTAACGTAGCCTCTTAGCCCTTCGCAAACATTATTGGCACTCACCTTTACCAATAACGTTGCTCTTTGTCCCTTTCTTCCACGTTAATGGTCCACGTTAGTGTAACTAACGTGGCCCTTAACATGGGCATGCCAAGGCTCGAGAGCGTTAGTGACACTTACCTTTGTCACTAATGCTCCAAAATGTCCCTTCCTTCCACGTTAGTGCTTCACGTTAATAGCATTAACGTGACCACTAACGTGGGTGTATTTGCCATCTCCAACGTTAGTTACAAAGGTGAGTGTCACTAACGTTGGCCTATCATTCATTGCTCCACGTTATCCTTCATGTTAGTGGTCATAACGTGACCACTAACGTAGGCAATTTAGGCTTGGTCTAGCGTTAGTGACAAAGGTGAGTGTCACTAACGCTTGCAACTTCCTCTTTACTCCACGTTAGAGTCCACGTTAATTGGATTAACGTGGCTCTTAACATGGCTTAGTGTGGCATTTTGGAACGTTAGTGGTGTTCACTTTCACCACTAACGTTGGAGCTCTTCTTTTCTTCTACGTTAGTATAACTAACGTGGCAACTAACGTGGGTTATGATGGCATTCGAAGGCGTTATTGGTGGTAACTTTACCACTAACATTGCAAGCTCGCTCCCATTCCACGTTAGTGAAGCTAACGTGGCTGCTAACGTGGTTCTTCTTTGCTTTCTTTGTCCTAAAATCAAACAAACAAGGTGCATCAAAGCTTTGTTTTAAGTCATGAGATCATGCATCATCCATATTATCTTTCAATTCATGCATAATTCTCATGAAATCCTGTAAAGTTCACAATGTTTGCTTGAATCAAGATGTAAGTGTATATTCACCCAAAACTTGCTTATTTACTAAGAAAATGCATGAAACTATCCTAAAATAGTAAAGAAAAAAGTCAGTGAAACTGGCCAAATTGCCCTGGCATTACAACACCAAACTTAAAGCTTGCTTGTCCCTAAGCAAGTACTGAAACATAAGAATGATGAATGAAAGAATAAGAGAAACAAGTTCTTATTATAGAAGTAAAGTTCTTGGTTTATGGGGTTTCATGCATAGTGATGAGCGGATAATTTATACGCTTTTTGGCATTGTTTTTAGTATGTTTTTAGTAGAATCTAGTTACTTTTAGGGATGTTTTCATTAGTTTTTATGTTAAATTCAAATTTCTGGACTTTACTATGAGTTTGTGTGTTTTTCTGTAATTTCAGGTATTTTCTGGCTGAAATTGAGGGACTTGAGCAAAAATCAGATTCAGAGGTTAAAGAAGGACTGCTGATGCTGTTGGATTCTGACCTCCCTACACTCAAAATGAATTTTCTGGAGCTACAGAACTCAAAATGGCGCGCTTCTAATTGCGTTGGAAAGTAGACATCCAGAGCTTTCCAGAAATATATAATAGTCCATACTTTGGCCAAGTTTAGATGACGTAAAAGGGCGTTGAATGCCAGTTCTACGCTGCTGTCTGGAGTTAAACGCCAGAAACACGTTACAAGCCAGAGTTGAACGCCAGAAATACGTTACAAACTGGCGTTCAACTCCAAGAATGACCTCTCCACGTGGAAACTTCAAGCTCAGCCCAAGCACACACCAAGTGGGCTCCGGAAGTGGATTTATGCATCAATTACTTACTTTTGTAAACCCTAGTAGCTAGTTTATTATAAATAGAACTTTTTACTATTGTATTTGACATCTTTGGATTATCTTTTGATCATTTTGAGATCTCTAGACCTCCATGGGAGGCTGGCCACTCGGCCATGCTTACCCTGTATTCACTTATGTATTTTTCAACGGTAGAGTTTCTGCACTCCATAGATTAACGTGTGGAGCTCTGCTGTTCCTCAAAGATTAATGCAAAGTACTACTATTTTTCTATTCAATTCAACTTATTCCACTTCTAAGATATTCATTCGCACTTCAACCTGAATGTGATGAACGTGACAATCATCATCATTCCCCCACGAACGCGTGCCTGACAACCACTTCCGTTCCACCTTAGATTGAATGAGTATCTCTTGGATCTCTTAATCAGAATCTTCGTGGTATAAGCTAGATTGATGGCGGCATTCATGAGAGTCCGGAAAGTCTAAACCTTGTCTGTGGTATTCTGAGTAGGACTATGGGATTGAATGACAGTGACGAACTTCAAACTCGCGAGTGCTGGGCGTAGTGACAGACGCAAAATGAGGGTGAATCCTATTCCAGCATGATCGAGAACCTCAGATGATTAGCCGTACTGTGACAGAGCATTTGGACTATTTTCACAAGAGGATGGGACGCAGCCATTGACAACGGTGATGCCTCCAGACGATTAGCCATGCAGTGACAGTGCATCGGACCATTTTCCAGAGAGGATCAAAAGTAGCCATTGACAATGGTGATGTCCTTACATAAAGCCAGCCATGGAAAGGAGTAGGATTGATTGGATGAAGACAGCAGGAAAGCAGAGGTTCAGAGGAATGAAAGCATCTCTATACGCTTATCTGAAATTCTCACCAGTGATATACATAAGTATTTCTATCTTTATTTTCTGTTTAATTAGTATTATTTTCGAAAACTCCATAATCAATCATTATCTGCCTGACTGAGATTTACAAGGTGACCATAGCTTGCTTCATACCAACAATCTCCGTGGGATCGACCCTTACTCACGTAAGGTTTTATTACTTGGACGACCCAGTGCACTTGCTGGTTAGTTGTATCGAAGTTGTGAATGAAAAACAATTTATTAAGACGTGTGTACATAGTTTTTGGCGCCGTTGCCTGAGATCACAATTTCGTGCACCATGTTTTTGGCGCCGTTGCCGGGGATTGTTCGAGTTTGGACAACTGACGGTTCATCTTGTTGCTCAGATTAGGTAACTTTCTTTTTGTTTTCTTTTCATTAAAATCTTTCAAAAAAAATTTTTTTTCCTTTATTTTCGAAAAAAAAATATAAAAATGTTTTCAAAAATATATTTTTCTTCAGAATTTTTAAGAATGAATTCTAGAGTTTCATGAAAAATGTTGGAGCCTGGCTAGCTGTAAAGCCATGCCTAATTCTTTTAGGATATGGGCTTCCAACCATCAGCATAGAGGCACGTTAATTGGAATGTCAACCGTGGCATGTCTGAGTTACATACTAAAGCTTGGCTGGCTATTAAGCCATGCCTAACCCTCAGATTGGAGCTTTAGACTAAAGAGCACAAGATTCCTGGAATTCATATTAAAAATTTTGGAATCCTTATTTTTCTTTTTCAAATAATTTTCGAAAAATACAAAAAAATTAGAAAATCATAAAATTAAAATATATATATATATATATATATATATATATATATATATATATATATATATATATATATTGTGTTTCTTGTTTGAGTCTTGAGTCAGATTTTAAGTTTGGTATCAATTGCATGCTCATCTTGCATTTTTCGAAAAAAATTCATGCATTCATAGTGTTCTTCATGATCTTCAAGTTGTTGTTGGTAAATCTTCTTGTTTGATCTTTGCATTTTCATGTTTTGTGTCTTTTCTTGTTTTTCATGTGCATTTTTGCATTCATAGTGTCTGAACATGAAAGATTTCTAAGTTTGGTGTCTTGCATGTTTTCTTTGCATATAAAATTTTCAAAAATAAGTTCTTGATGTTCATCATGATCTGCAAAGTGTTCTTGGTGTTCATCTTGACATTCATAGTGTTCTTGCATGCATTCATTGTTTTGATCCATAACTTTCATGCATTGAGTCATTTTTCATGTTTCTCTCTCTCTCTCATCATTAAAAATTCAAAAATCAAAAAAATTATCTTCTCTTTTTTCTTCTCATAAATTCGAAAATTTGAATTGACTTTTTCAAAACTTTTTAAAATTTAGTTGTATCTTATGAGTCAAATCAAATTTTCAATTTAAAAATCTTATCTTTTTCAAAATCTTTTTCAAAAATAAAATCTTTCTCATTTTTCTTAGTTATTTTCGAAAATTTTAAAAATATTTTTCAAAAATCTTTTTCTTATCTTTATTACATAATTTTCGAAAATAACATCATCAATTAATGTTTTGATTCAAAAATTTCAAGTTTGTTACTTACTTGTTAAGAAAGATTCAAACTTTAAGTTCTAGAATCATATTTTATGATTTCTTGTGAATCAAGTCATTAATTGTGATTTTAAAAATCAAATCTTTTTCAAAACTAATTTCAATCATATCTTTTCAAAAATATCTTTTAATCTTATCTTTTTTTTTAAAACATATCTTTTTCAAAAAATTTTATTTTTAAAATATCTTTTCTAACTTCCTATCTTCTTATCTTCTCAAAATTGATTTTCAAATTTGTTTCAACTAACTAACTAACTTTTTTTTTGTTTCTTATCTTTTTCAAAACTACCTAACTAACTCTCTCTCTCTAATTTTCGAAAATATCTCTCTCTTTTTCAAAAATTCTTTTTAATTAACTAATTATTTTAATTTTTTATTTTAATTTTCGAAAATTACTAACCTTTTTCAAAAACAATTTTCGAAAATCACTAACTCTTTTTCAAAAATAATTTTCGAAAATTCTCTCTCTCTCATCTCCTTCTATTTATTTTATTTATTTATTAACATCTCTTCCTCACTCACCAAAAATCCGAACTCTCTCTCTCTCTCTCTCTCTCTGAGTTCAGATTTTCTCTTCTTCTTTTCTTCTACTCACATAAGGGAACCTCTATACTTGGGTAAAAAAGGATCCCTATTATTATTATTTTTCTGTTCCCTCTTTTTCATATGAGCAGGAGCAAGGACAAGAATATTCTTGTTAAAGCAGATCCAGAACCTGAAAGGACTCTGAAGAGAAAACTAAGAGAAGCTAAATTACAACAATCCAGCAAGCACCTTTTAGAAATTTTCGAACAAGAAGAGGACATGGCAACCGAAAATAATAATAATGCAAGGAGGATGCTGGGCGACTTTACTGCACCTAATTCCAATTTACATGGAAGAAGCATCTCCATCCCTACCATTGGAGCAAACAATTTTGAGCTGAAACCTCAGCTAGTTTCTCTGATGCAGCAAAACTGCAAGTTTCATGGACTTCCATCTGAAGATCCCTTTCAGTTCTTAACTGAATTCTTGCAGATTTGTGATACTGTTAAGACTAATGGAGTAGTTCCTGAAGTCTACAGGCTCATGCTTTTCCCCTTTGCTGTAAGAGACAGAGCTAGAGTGTGGTTGGACTCTCAACCTAAAGATAGCCTGAACTCTTGGGATAAGCTGGTCAAGGCTTTCTTAGCCAAATTTTTTCCTCCTCAAAAGCTGAGTAAGCTTAGAGTGGATGTTCAAACCTTCAGACAGAAAGAAGGTGAATCCCTCTATGAAGCTTGGGAGAGATACAAGGAACTGACCAAAAAGTGTCCTTCTGACATGCTTTCAGAATGGACCATCTTGGATATATTCTATGATGGTCTGTCTGAATTAATTAAAATGTCATTGGATACTTCTGCAGGTGGATCCATTCACCTAAAGAAAACGCCTGCAGAAGCTCAAGAACTCATTGGCATGGTTGCTAATAACCAGTTTATGTACACTTCTGAGAGGAAACCTGTGAGTAATGGGACGCCTCAGAAGAAGGGAGTTCTTGAAATTGATACTCTGAATGCCATATTGGCTCAGAATAAAATATTGACTCAGCAAGTCAATATGATTTCTCAGAGTCTGAATGGAATGCAAGCTGCATCCAACAGTACTCAGGAGGCATCTTCTGAAGAAGAAGCTTATGATCCTGAAAACCCTGCAATAGCAGAGGTGAATTACATGGGTGAACCTTATGGAAACACCTATAACCCCTCATGGGGAAACCACCCAAATCTCTCATGGAAGGATCAACAAAGGCCTCAACAAGGCTTTAACAATGGTGGAAGATATAGGTTTAACAATAGTAAACCTTTTCCATCATCCACTCAGCAACAGACAGAGAACTCTGAACAAAATACATCTAATTTAGCAAACTTAGTCTCTGATCTATCTAAGGCCACTGTAAGTTTCATGAATGAAACAAGGTCCTCCATTAGAAATTTGGAGGCACAAGTGGGCCAGCTGAGTAAAAGAGTCACTGAAATCTCTCCTAGTACTCTCCCAAGCAATACAGAAGAAAATCCAAAAGGAGAGTGCAAGGCCATTAAAATGACCATCATGGCCAAAACCACAAAAGAGGAGGAGGACATGAATCCCAAGGAGGAAGACCTCCTGGGACGTCCAGTGATTAATAAGGAGCTTCCCTCCGAGGAACCAAGGGAATCTGAGACTCATCTAGAGACCATAGAGATTCCATTGAACCTCTTTATGCCATTCATGAGCTCTGATGAGTATTCCTCTTCTGAAGAGAACGAGGATGTCACTAAGGAGCAAGTTACCAAGTACCTTGGTGCAATCATGAAGCTGAATGCCAAATTATTTGGTATTGAGACTTGGGAAGATGAACCTCCCTTGTTCACTAATGAACTAAGTGATCTGGATCAACTGACATTGCCTCAGAAGAAACAGGATCCTGGAAAGTCCCTAATACCTTGTACCATAGGCACCATGATCTTTGAAAAGGCTCTGTGTGACCTTGGTTCAGGGATAAACCTCATGCCCCTCTCTGTAATAGAGAAACTGGGAATCTTTGGGGTGCAAGCTGCTAAAATCTCATTAGAGATGGCAGACAATTCAAGAAAACAGGCTTATGGACAAGTAGAGGACGTGTTAGTAAAGGTTGAAGGCCTTTACATCCCTGCTGATTTCATAGTCTTAGATACTAGGAAGGATGAGGATGAATCCATCATCCTTGGAAGACCCTTCCTAGCCACAGCAAGAGCTGTGATTGATGTTGACAGAGGTGAACTAGTCCTTCAATTGAATGAGGACTCCCTTGTGTTTAAAACTCGAGGTCATCCTTCTGTAAACATGGAGAGGAAGCATAAAAAGCTTCTCTCAAAACAGAGTCAACCAGAGCCCCCACAGTCAAACTCTAAGTTTGGTGTTGGGAGGCCACAACCAAACTCTAAGTTTGGTATTGAACTCCCATATCCAAACTCTAAGTTTGGTGTTGGGAAGTCTCAACAATGCTCTGAACATCTGTGAGGCTCCATGAGAGCCCGCTGTCAAGCTATTGACATTAAAGAAGCGCTTGTTGGGAGGCAACCCAATTTTTATTTATCTAATTTTATTTTTCTTGTTCTTTCATGTTTTATCAGGTTCATGATCATGTGGAGTCACAAAATGAATATAAAAATTGAAAACGGAATCAAAAACAGCAGAAGAAAAATCACACCGTGGAGGAGGATCTCACTGGCGTTTAAACGCCAGTAAGAAGCATCTGGCTGGCGTTCAACGCCAGAACAGAGCATGGTTCTGGCGCTGAACGCCCAAAATGGGCAGCATCTGGCCGTTTGAACGACATAATTGCACCCTGGAGAAGAGCTGGCGCTGAATGCCTAGAATAAGCATGGTTCTGGCATTCAACGCCAGAAATGGGCAACAAATGGGCGTTCAACGCCCAGAACAAGCACCAATCTGGCGCTGAACGCCCAGAGTTGTGTGCAAGGGTATTTTTCATGCCTAATTTGGTGCAAGGTTATAAATCCTTGAACACCTCAGGATCTGTGGACCCCACAGGATCCCCACCTACCTCCACTTACTTCTTCTCACCCCTCTTTCACACAATCCCATAAACACTCTTCCCCAAAACTCTTCACCAATCACCTCAATCTCTCTTCCCTATCACCACTTCACCACTCACATCCATCCACTCTTCCCCATAAACCTACCTCATAAACTCCACCTACCTTCAAAATTCAAAATCAATTTCCCACCCAAACCCACCCTATATGGCCGAACCTTACCCCCCTCCCTTCCCTATATATAGCCCTCCATTCTTCCTCATTTTCACACAACACAATCCTCTCTTCTCTTCTTGGCCGAATACACCTTTCCCCCCTCTCCTCCATATTTTCTCCTTCTTTTTCATCTATTCTTTCTTCTCTTGCTCGAGGGCGAGCAATATTCTAAGTTTGGTGTGGTAAAAGCATAAGCTTTTTGTTTTTCCATTACCATTGATGGCACCCAAGACCGGAGAATCCTCTAGAAAAGGGAAAGGGAAGACAAAAGCTTCCACCTCCGAGTCATGGGAGATGGAAAGATTCATCTCCGAAGCTCATCAAGACCACTTCTATGATGTTGTGGCCAAGAAGAAGGTGATCCCCGAGGTCCCTTTCAAGCTCAAGAGAAATGAGTATCTGGAGATCCGACATGAAATCCAAAGAAGAGGTTGGAAAGTTCTAACAAACCCCATCCAACAAGTCAGCATCCTAATGGTTCAAGAGTTCTATGCCAATGCATGGATCACTAGGAACCATGATCAAAGTAAGAACCCAAACCCAAAGAATTATATTACAATGGTTCGGGGGAAATACTTAGATTTTAGTCCGGAGAATGTGAGATTGGCGTTTAACTTGCCTATGATGCAAGGAGATGCACGCCCCTACACTAGAAGGGTCAACTTTAATCAAAGGTTGGACCAAGTCCTCATGGACATATGTGTGGAAGGATCTCAATGAAAGATTGACTCCAAAGGCAAGCCGGTTCAACTAAGAAGATTGGACCTCAAGCCTGTTGCTAGAGGATGGTTAGAGTTCATCCAACGCTCCATCATCCCCACTAGCAACCGATTTGAAGTTACTGTGGATCGGGCCATCATGATTCATAGCATCATGACTGGTGAGGAAGAGAAGCCCATCACTAAGAAAAGGATGGAGCAAGCAAGAGAGCCCATTCATGGATCTCAAGAGACGCATGAAGCTCATCACCATGAGATCCCGGAGATGCCTCAAATGCATTTTTCTCCACAAAACTATTGGGAGCAAATCAACACCTCCCTAGGAGAATTAAGTTCCAACATAGGACAATTAAGGGTGGAACATCAAGCGCACTCCATCATCCTTCATGAAATAAGAGAAGATCAAAAAGCAATGAGGGAGGAGCAACAAAGACAAGGAAGAGACATAGAAGAGCTCAAGGACATCATTGGTTCCTCAAGAAGGAAATGCCACCATCACTAAGGTGGACTCATTCCTTGTTCTTATTTTCTGTTTTTCATTTTCTTAATGTTAAGTGCTTATCTATGTTTGTGTCTTATTACATGATCATTAGTAGTTAGTAACTATGTTTTAAAGTTATGAATGTCCTGTGAATCCATCACCTCTCTTAAATGAAAAATGTTTTAATTCAAAAGAACAAGAAGTACATGAGTTTCGAATTTATCCTTGAAATTAGTTTAATTATATTGATGTGGTGACAATGCTTCTTGTTTTCTGAATGAATGCTTGAACAGTGCATATGTCTTTTGAAGTTGTTGTTTAAGAATGTTAAATATGTTGGCTCTTGAAAGAATGATGACAAGGAGACATGTTATTTGATAATCTGAAAAATCATAAAAATGATTCTTGAAGCAAGAAAAAGCAGCAAAGAACAAAGCTTGCAGAAAAAAAAATAGCGAAAAAAAAAGAAGAGAAAAAGTAAGCAGAAAAAGCCAAAAGCTCTTAAAACCAAGAGGGAAGAGCAAAAAGCCAGTAACCCTTAAAACCAAAAGGCAAGGGTAATAAAAAGGATCCCAAGGCTTTGAGCATCAGTGGATAGGAGGTCCTAAAGGAATAAAATCCTGGCCTAAGTGGCTAAACCAAGCTGTCCCTAACCATGTGCTTGTGGCGTGAAGGTGTCAAATGAAAACTTGAGACTGAGCGGTTAAAGTCAAGGTCCAAAGCAAAAGAAGAGTGTGCTTAAGAACCCTGGACACCTCTAATTGGGGACTTTAGCAAAGCTGAGTCACAATCTGAAAAGGTTCACCCAGTTATGTGTCTGTGGCATTTATGTATCCGGTGGTAATACTGGAAAACAAAGTGCTTAGGGCCACGGCCAAGACTCATAAAATAGCTGTGTTCAAGAATCATCATACTGAACTAGGAGAATCAATAACACTATCTGAACTCTGAGTTCCTATAGATGCCAATCATTCTGAACTTCAATGGATAAAGTGAGATGCCAAAACTATTCAAGAGGCAAAAAGCTACAAGTCTCGCTCATTTAATTGGAGCTATGTTTCATTGATAGTTTGGAATTTATAGTATATTCTCTTCTTTTAATCCTATTTTGTTTTTAGTTGCTTGGGGACAAGCAACAATTTAAGTTTGGTGTTGTGATGAGCGGATAATTTATACGCTTTTTGGCATTGTTATTAGTATGTTTTTAGTAGAATCTAGTTACTTTTAGGGATGTTTTCATTATTTTTTATGTTAAATTCACATTTCTGGACTTTACTATGAGTTTTTGTGTTTTTCTGTGATTTCAGGTATTTTCTGGCTGAAATTGAGGGACTTGAGCAAAAATCAGATTCAGAGGTTGAAGAAGGACTGCTGATGCTATTGGATTCTGACCTTCCTGCACTCAAAATGGATTTTCTGGAGCTACAGAACTCAAAATGGCACGCTTCCACTTGCGTTGGAAAGTAGACATCCGGAGCTTTCTAGCAATGTATAATAGTTCATACTTTGGCCAAGTTTAGACGACGTAAAAGGGCGTTGAACGCCAGTTCTACGCTGTTGTGTGGAGTTAAACGCCAGAAACACGTTACAAGCCAGAGTTGAACGCCAGAAATACGTTACAAACTGGCGTTCAACTCCAAGAATGACCTCTCCACGTGGAAACTTCAAGCTCAGCCCAAGCACACACCAAGTGGGCCCCGGAAGTGGATTTATGCATCAATTACTTACTTCTGTAAACCCTAGTAGCTAGTTTATTATAAATAGAACTTTTTACTATTGTATTTGACATCTTTGGATTATCTTTTGATCATTTTGAGATCTCTAGACCTCCATGGGAGGCTGGCCACTCGGCCATGCTTACCCTGTATTCACTTATGTATTTTTCAACGGTAGAGTTTCTGCACTCCATAGATTAAGGTGTGGAGCTCTGCTGTTCCTTAAAGATTAAACCAAAGTACTATTGTTTTTCTATTCAATTCAACTTATTCCACTTCTAAGATATTCATTTGCACTTCAACCTGAATGTGATGAACGTGACAATCATCATCATTCCCCCATGAATGCGTGCCTGACAACCACTTCCGTTCCACCTTAGATTGAATGAGTATCTCTTGGATCTCTTAATCAGAATCTTCGTGGTATAAGCTAGATTGATGGCGGCATTCATGAGAGTCCGAAAAGTCTAAACCTTGTCTGTGGTATTCCGAGTAGGACTCTGGGATTGAATGACTGTGACGAACTTCAAACTCGTGAGTGCTGGGCGTAGTGACAGACGCAAAAGGAGGGTGAATCCTATTCCAGCATGATCGAGAACCTCAGATGATTAGCCGTGCTGTGACAGAGCATTTGGACCATTTTCACAAGAGGATGGGACGCAGCCATTGACAACGGTGATGCCTCCTGACGATTAGCCATGCAGTGACAGCGCATCGGACCATTTTCCAGAGAGGATCAAAAGTAGCCATTGACAATGGTGATGTCCTTACATAAAGCCAGCCATGGAAAGGAGTAGGATTGATTGGATGAAGACAGCAGGAAAGCAGAGGTTCAGAGGAACGAAAGCATCTCTATACGCTTATCTGAAATTCTCACCAGTGATATACATAAGTATTTCTATCTTTATTTTCTATTTAATTAGTATTATTTTCGAAAACTCCATAATCAATCATTATTCGCCTGACTGAGATTTACAAGGTGACCATAGCTTGCTTCATACCAACAATCTCCGTGGGATCGACCCTTACTCACGTAAGGTTTTATTACTTGGACGACCCAGTGCACTTGCTGGTTAGTTGTATCGAAGTTGTGAATGAAAAATAATTTATTAAGACGTGCGTACATAGTTTTTGGCGCCGTTACCTGAGATCACAATTTCGTGCACCACATAGCAACTTAGGTTCATTCCTTTACTGCTTTTCAGGTCCTTATCATGCTCTTGAATACTTGCTTGATTGCATCCTATGAGATCCTTATTCCTTGATCTCCCCTTTCTTTTCGGGGTTTATTGCATTCTTAGGCTAAGTGCTCTGTGAGGGGGCAACTCTTTAAAATAAGCTTTCAGCCAACACTCCCGAACCAGTTGGTTCAAGGTGCTAGGTATTGAAACACCCCTAAGGACTTACTCCCTCAAGTCTCTCTCCCCCATACATGCACACCACAGGCATATGGTTTGTTATTTTCTTTTTACTTGAGGCCTTGGTGTCCTGCACCTCTTTGGGTTACTAAGTGTTCTATAGCAAGGTTGCTCTTGATAGTGGATTTTCAGTTGATAATCCCGGGTTAGTTAACCCAAGTTACCAAGTGATGAGGCACTCCAGAAAACTTATTCATCCAAGCAGATCCTTTGCACAAGAACACCACAGACACATGCCTCAAGATTCAAACCCTTGGTGCCTAGCCTTATTTCTTTTTCTTTCTTTTTCAACTCTCACTGTTCTTTTCTTTTTTTTTTCTTATTAGGATCTTGTTGTTTAGCTAGTCTCATAGAATGTGCTTCAAGCATATGATTCAGAACATCTAGTTGCCTGTATACCTTGTTGGTGAACCAACTTAGCTAACTAATTACCACACCACAAACATTAGGAACTTACTTCACAAGATGAACTCCACTCTGGTTTTTCATAACCTTTTCTTTTATTTAGCTTAAAGGGAAAGCATACATTTAAGCAGGATGAAAATGAAAACAGGGAACTTAGACCAGCACACATATGACAAACTCAGAGAAAACAAACACTAAATTCTAGTGACTTAAACTAAAGGATAACTATCAATAGGGGCACATTCAGACTTCCAATTTAAACATTCCAAAGCAGATGGAATTAAGTAACATCACAACCTCTTGGTGATGGCTTCTAGCTCTTCTTTTGTTGTCATCATCCATAGCTTTTGCATCCTTCTTCGTCTCTTTGGATGATGGTGCATCGTTTTTCCAAGAGATTGATTGGGTTCCTGCAAAGTTATTGAAAGTTACTTGTTTCCAAAGCACTTGAGAAATAGTTAGCATGCATGTATGCTTGTGAATTTCTGAACTTAATTTGGTGTGTGAACACCAAACTTAGTTCCTTGCCTAATGCAACAGATCGAATACATGCAGAGAACCTCATGTGATTTTATTAAGAAAACAACTATGAACTAGAAACTAACTATTGTTAAGTAGTTTCCCTGATTGGTTGGAGCTAGTAACTTGTCATTGAAGGGGTGTAGTGTGATTCTAAATCAAATCTTTGGTGGAACACCAAACTTAGAATTACACATTCACCCTTGGATTGTTTTGGTGTGCAACACCAAACTGAGCTCCTCACAACACAGGGAAAACTACTTGTAACCTTTATTGAAATAATTGTGAAAAGAAAACTACCTTAGGTTCGGTTGCCTCCCAACGAAGTGCTCTTTTAGCATCATTAGCTTGACGTTTTGCCTTTGTCAGGGTGGTTGGTAGTGCCTCAAATCTTCCTCTCTCGCAGTGAATCTATCTCCGTTGGCTTCATTAAGAATCTCCACATGTTCCAAGGATAGAATTCTGCTGATGGTGTAGACTTTAGGCAGCTGAGATGGAATGGTGGGGAGATGAGGTGGAATAGCTGGAAAATGAGCAGAGATTACTTTATCCCCTGGAGAGAAATCCTCTGTAGGGATCTTCTTGTTCCTCCATCCCCTTGGTGCCTTCTTCCTTGTTTCTTTTAATGCTATCTTGCTCCTTGTGACCTCTTTTCCCAGGCAGATTTTGTTGCTGGTCTCATATGACTTTGGTGGGTTTAGCTCCTCTTGGGTTTCCTTCAGCTGTTGTGCCTTCTGACTGTATTATTTGTCAACCAAATGGATTCCTAGGGGTATTGTTTGTGCTTCAGTGCTTGTTTCTTCCACCATTGCCTTATTGTGATCCTCCCTTGATTCCTTATTTTCTTGATCTGCTTCTTGTGAAAGTCTGAAGACATTAAAGGTAAGTTGTTCATTATGTATCCTCAGTATTAGCTCTCCTCGCTCCACATCTATAAGTGCTCTGGTTGTGGCTAGGAATGGTCTTCCCAATATGATTGGATGGAGGTGACTTTCTTCCATCTCCAAAATAACAAAGTCTGTGGGAAGGAAGTTGTTCCCAACCTTTACCAGCACGTTCTCAACCACTCATATGGCTTGTTTTTGAGTTTTGTCAGCCAACTTGATGATTACGTCTGTGGGTATTAGCTCATTGATCTGAAGCTTCTTCATGAGGGATAAAGGCATTAAGTTGATGCTTACTCCCAGGTCACAGAGTCCTTTATCAATTACTGTTTCTCCTATAGCACAAGGGATGTAAAAACTCCCTGGATCCTTCCTTTTTGTAGGCAACTCTATTTGAATGAGAGCACTGCACTCTTTATTCATCAATATTGTTTGTCCTCCCTTTAGTGAATTTTTCTTGGTCAGCAGCTCCTTCATACATTTAATGTATGAGGGCATTTGTTGGAGATCCTTGATGAATAGTATGTTTACATGGAGAGATGCAAACATGTCGAGGAATTTTGAGTACACTCTCCTTTCTACATCGCCCTTGAGTCTTTGGGGAAAAGGTGCATATGGGTTCAGAATCTCCTTCTCCCTTAACCCCTTCTTCTGTGTGGAGTTGGTTTCTTGGTCACCCTCTTCCTGCTTCTCTACTGGAATATCTCAAGAGTGTTCTAAGGGTTTGTTCAGTTCTTCCACACTCCCCTCATCACTTATAGTGACCATCTTGCATTCTTCCCATCTTACTTTCTTTGCTTTACCTCTCGGGTTTTTCTCCGTGTCACTTGGGAAGCTATCAGTAGGTTTAGAAATCTTCTCAGAGAGGTATCCCACTTGAAATTCCAGCCTCTTGATGGTGTCTCCCTCATTTTTGATATTAGCTTGCACCTTATCCTTGAACACTCTGTTGTCCTGGATTTCCTTGCATATACCTTCAAGTAGAGTCTCAATTCTGGAGAGTCTATCTTCGGATGGTGATGGTAAGTTAAGGTTGGAGGGGTGAGAAGGGCCATTTTAGTTTTGATATGGATGTTGAGAGGTATTGTTGGGTGGGTGTTGATATGATCTCTATATGGAATGTCGGTGAGTTGCATTGTTGTTGGGGTTGTGACGTCTCTGATCTTGGCCTTGATCTTGCTGATTTTCCCACCCAAATTTTGGGTGGTTCTTCCAACCAAGATTATAAGTTTTAGAGTATGGATCATGGATTTGCCTAGTTGAGTTCCCAATATAGTTGGCTTGTTCCTGGTCACCCTCTTCCTCTGCATTCACTCCTTCTTGAACTGCTGATGAGGTGGTGACCGCTGCAACTTAGTTTCTTTCCATCTTCTTGGTAAGGTCAGCCAGCTGCTTGGTGATCATCTTGTTTTGAGCCAGCAGCGTGTCCATGTTGTTCAACTCTATTACTCCTCGAGTGTTGCCCCTTTCAGAAGCATAGAAGTAGTCATTCTTAGCTACAGTCTCGATGACATCTATGGCTTCTTCAATGGTCTTCTTCTTATTCAGAGATCCCCCGGATGAGTGGTCTACTGCCTTCTTTGATTCATAAGAAAGACCCTCATAGAAAATGTGTAACTGCACCCATTCATTGAACATGTCTGGCAGGTACCTTCTTGTTAAGTCTTTAAACCTCTCCCATGCTTCATAAAGAGTTTCACCATCTTGTTGTGTGAAGGTTTGTACCTCAGCTCTCAACCTGTTGATTCTTTGAGGAGGGTAGAATCTTGCCAAGAATTTGTTCACCACCTCTTCCCAGGTTGTTAAACTCTCCTTCGGAAAGGATTCCAGCCATTTAGATGCTTTATCCTTGAGTGAAAAGGGAAACAGAAGCAGTCTATAGGTGTCAGGATGAACACCATTAGACTTCATAGTATCACATATCCTTATGAAGGTGGTTATATGTTGATTGGGGTCTTCTTGGGAACTTCCTCCGAATGCACAGTTGTTCTGGACTAGGGTGATGAGCTGGGGTTTTAGTTCTAAGTTATTGGCATGTATGGTTGGCTTTTGGATGCTATTTCCACAATTTCCTGGGTTTGGATTGATGTAAGAGCCTAGAACTCTTCTCTCTTGCCCAGTATGATTTGCCGGGCCTTCTCTGGCATGGTTGTGAGCCTCTTCTTCATGATAGTTCTCCATATTCTCCTCCTTGTCTGGTTCAAAATACTCTTCCTCTTCCTCAGCACTAACTACTGTCTTCCCTCTTGCTTCCCTCCTTAATCTAAGGAAGGTCCTCTCAGGTGTAGAACCAAAGGAAGTTGAAGCCCCGCTTCTTCTACATTTCATACAACCAACGAGGCAAAAAGCAAGAAAGAAAAAAAAATGAATGAAGAAATTACTCTTGTTAGAATGACTGTTAGTGTGAGTGACGCAATGTATCAAACAGTTAGTGGGTTAGTGAACTAAATTGTAAACAATGAAGAAAATATAACAAACGGGTAAGCAAAAAAGGGAAGAAAATAGCTAAAACTGAAAGTAAATCACTCAGATGGAATTAAACAAAAAAAATTGATCAATCTAGTTATCCTCCAACTTAATCATTGTCGATACAAAATCAATCCCCGGCAACGGCGCCATAAACTTGATGCACGAAAACTTGTATTGCTACAAATTTCCCTTCGGCAAGTATACCGAATTGTCGTCAAGTAAAAACTCACAATAGAGTGAGGTCGAATCCCACAGGGATTGATTGGTCAAGCAACTTTAATTAGAGAAATGTTCTAGTTGAGCTAAGTAGAAATTGAGTTGAGGAATTGTAGAAAATTAAATGGCGGAAAAGTAAATAACAGAAAATGTAAATGCTGGAAGTAAATGGCAGAATGTAAATGGTGGAAAGTAAATTGCAGAATCTTAAATGGGGATTTGGGGAGATGAGAATAAAAGTAAATGGCAGAAGATAAAGAGAATGGGTAAGATCAGAATGGGGAATTCATTGGGCTTAGGAGATGTTGCATTCTCTGGATCAAGTTCATTCTCATCTCTTCCTCAATCAATGCATTCATTGATCTCCTTGGCAATCTTAAGTGATTGGATCCCAATTCCTTGGAAATCTAGTCTCTCTAAGCTTGAACAATTGCCCAATTCCTTGATTTAATTGCTCATGGGAAGAGATGAAGTGTGGTCACTGATTATACCACATGTATTTCCAAATCAAAGTGTTGGTAGGATTATATGTCACTATATCCATCCAAACCCCAATTTGGTCCAACATTAGAAAGCAATTCTAGCATGATCTCCTCATCCCTTTTCCAAGGCTCAGAGGAGATCCAATTATGGAGAGTTTCTTTTCCAAGACAACTAACCAATTGGATTAAGATCAAAAGCTTTCTAGTAAAATCAAGAGAAAAGAAAGAAGAAGAATAATGAAAACTATTATTGATCCATCAAATTACAACAGAGCTCCCTAACCCAATGAAAAGGGATTTAGTTGTTCAAAGCTCTGGAAATGGAAATCAAAAATGAAAAGTGCATTCTGAATATCAAACTAGAAGTTGCAGAGAAAGTAAAATATACAGAGTGTAGTTCTCAAGTTCCCGATCTCTTTTTTCAATTTAAAACTATCCCTATATATACTACTCTTCAGATCTTCTAGTTAGCTCTTCAAGTCTTGGATATGAGCCTTTGATCATTAGTTGAAGCAGTTACTGTCTTTAGTGGGCTCAGCTTTGCTTGCAAAGAAAGTGTGAGTTAGGAATGATAGGAAATTAGTTAGGACGTTAGTGGCGTTAACGTTAAGTGTAAACTTGGGTTCGAGAGCGTTAGTGACGATAAGTTTGTCACTAACATTCCAAATTAGTTGATCCACGTTAACTTCAACGTTAGTGGTACTAACGTAACCACTAACGTAGCCTCTTAGCCCTTCGCAAACGTTATTGGCAGTCACCTATACCAATAACGTTGCTCTTTGTCCCTTTCTTCCACGTTAGTGGTCCACGTTAGTGTAACTAACGTGGCCCTTAACATGGGCATGCCAAGGCTCGAGAGCGTTAGTGACACTTACCTTTGTCACTAATGCTTCAAAACGCCCCTTCCTTCCACGTTAGTGCTTCACGTTAATGGCATTAACGTGACCACTAACGTGTGTGTATTTGCCATCTCCAATGTTAGTTACAAAGGTGAGTGTCACTAACGTTGGCCTATCATTCATTGCTCCACGTTATCCTTCATGTTAGTGGTCTTAACGTGACCACTAACGTAGGTGATGCACGGAAAACTTGTCTCATAACAAATTTCCTTCGGCAAGTGTACCGAATTTGTCATCAAGTAAAAACTCACAATAGAGTGAGGTCGAATCCCACAAGGATTGATTGATATAGCAACTTTAATTAGAGGAATGTTCTAGTTGAGCGAATCAGAATTTGATTTGAGAATTGCAAAAAATTAAATGGCGGGAAAGTAAATAACAGAAAAGTAAATGCTAGAAATAAAAAGCTGAATGTAAATGACGGAAAGTAAATTGCAGAATCTTAAATGGGAATGGGGAAATTGCTCATAAAAGTAAATGATTGAAATTAAAGAGAATGGGTAAGATCAGGAATGGGGAGTTCATTGGGCTCAAGAGATGTTGCATTCTCCGGATCAATTTCATTTTCATCTCTTCCTCAATCAATGCACTCATTGATCTCCTTGGCAATCTTAATTGATCGAATTACAATTTCTTGTAATTCAATCTCTCAAATCTTGATCAATAGCCAATTCCTTGGTCAATTGCTCATGAGAAGAGATGAAGTATGGTCACTGATTATACCACATGCATTTCCCAAATCAAGTGTTGAGAGGATTATAGTCACATATCCATCCAAACCCAATTTGGTCCAGTATGAGAAAGCATTTCTAGCATGATCTCTTCATTCCTCTTTCAAGGTTCAAAAGAGATCCAAGTATGAATAGCTTCTTTTCCAAGATAACTACCCAATTGGATGAAGATCGAAAGCTTTCAAGTAAAATCAAGAGAAAAGATAGAAGAAGAATAATGAAAACTAGTATTGATCCATCAAATTACAACAGAGCTCCCTAACCCAATGAAAGGGGTTTAGTTGTTCATAGCTCTGGAAAATGAAAACAAAGATGGAGAATACATAATGAAAACTAAAAGTGCAGAGGAAGTAAATACAGAGAGTAGTTCTATGCCCAGAGGCTCCCTATAATTTCCAACTCCCTAAATAATTCAAAGCTACTGCTATATATACTACTCTTCTACTCTTCTAGTTGGCTCTTCAAGTTTTGGGTATGGGCCTTTGGATCTTGAGTTTGAAGCAGTTCTCTTCTTCATTGGGCTTAGTTTTACTTGCAGAGAGAAAGTGTGAAGTGGGCAGAGACTTTAGCTCAGGACGTTAGTGGTGTTAACATTCAGTGAAAATATGGGTTTGAGAACGTTAGTGACATTCAACTTTTTCACTAACGTTCCTTACCCAAGTAAGAGCCACGTTAACCTCAACGTTAGTGGCACAAACATTGCCACTAACGTTGCCTCTTTGTCCTTCGCGCACGTTATTGGGACTCAACTTTCCCAATAACGTTGAGAATCCTCCCCCTTCCCTTCGTTAGAGTCCACGTTAACTTAGTTAACGTGGCTCTTTTAACGTAGGCTTGCCAACCTTCGAGAACGTTAGTGACACTTAACATTGTCACTAACGTTCCAATGTGCCCCTTAGCTCCCACGTTAGAGTCCACGTTAACTAGGTTAATGTGGCTTCTAACGTGGCTGTGCTAGCCATCTCCAACGTTAGTGACAAAGTTGAATGTCACTAACGTTGGCTCATCATCCCTCTCCTCACGTTAGCTTCCACGTTAACTAAGTTAACGTGGGAGTTAACGTGGCTCATTATGGCTTGTGTTGGCTCCTTCCAACGTTAGTGACAATGTTTGGTATCACTAACGTTGTCGACAACCTTTCTTCTTCACGTTAACTTCCACATTAACTAGGTTAACGTGGGAGTTAACGTGGCTTCTTGGGGATAGTGTGTGTTCATCCCAACGTTAGTGACAATGTTTGGTGTCACTAACGTTGTCGACCACCTAGTTTCTTCACGTTAGCTTCCACGTTAACTAGGTTAACGTGGGAGTTAACGTGGCTTCTTGTGACTTGGCCAACGTTAGTGAGAAAGTTGAATGACACTAACGTTGGCGTCCCCCTTTTCTTCTTAACGTTAGAGGCCACGATAACTAAGTTAACGAGGCAACTAACGTGGCCACTTATGAGCTTGGTCCAACGTTAGTGATAATGTTAAGTGTCACTAACGTTGGCTCCATTTCCTTTCTTTCACGTTAGAGTTCACGTTAGCTTAATTAACGTGACTCTTAACGTGGCCAATGATGGCTTCGAGAGCATTATTGGCAATGACTTTTCTCATTAACTTTGTAAGTTACTCCCATTCCACGTTAGTGTTAACGTTAGTGTAACTAACGTAGCCACTAATGTGGTTCTTCTTTGCTTCCTTTGTCCTGAAATCAAGCAATAAAGTGCATCAAAGTTCTAGTCCAAGTCATGGGAAATGCAAAATCCAATTTGTCCTTAAATTCATGCAAAATCCTCATGAAATCATGTAAAGTGCACAATGTATGCTTGAATCAAGATGTAAGTGAATATCTATCCAAAACTAGCTTATTTCCTAAGGAAATGCATGAAACTACCCTAAAAATAGTAAAGAAAAGGTCAGTGAAACTGGCCAAAATGCCCTGGCATCAGTAGGCAATTTAGGCTTGGTCTAGCGTTAGTGACAAAGGTGAGTGTCACTAACGCTTGCGACTTCCTCTTTACTCCACGTTAGAGTCCACGTTAATTGGATTAACGTGACTCTTAATGTGGCTTAGTGTGGCATTTTGGAACGTTAGTGGTGTTCACTTTCACCACTAACGTTGGAGCTCTTCTTTTCTTCCACGTTAGTTCCCACGTTAGTATAACCAACGTGGCAACTAACGTGGGTTATGATGGTATTCGAAGGCGTTATTGGTGGTAACTCTACCACTAACGTTGCAAGCTCGCTCCCATTCTACGTTAGTGGTCACGTTAGTGAAGCTAACGTGGCTGCTAACATGGTTCTTCTTTGCTTCCTTTGTCCTGAAATCAAACAAACAAGGTGCATCAAAGCTTTGTTTCAAGTCATGAGATCATGCATCATCCATATTATCATTCAATTCATGCATAATTCTCATAAAATCCTGTAAAGTTCACAATATTTGCTTGAATCAAGATATAAGTGTATATTCACCCAAAACTTGCTTATTTACTAAGAAAATGCATGAAACTATCCTAAAATAGTAAAGAAAAAGGTTAGTGAAACTGGCCAAAATGCCCTAGCATCAACAATCCATGAAAATAATCCAATTGTAACTCTAAACAAGAATTAAGAATATGGAATAAATAAAAGAGTAAGGAAACAAACTAGAATAGTATCTTTAACGGAGGTGATGACTCTTCAATATCCAAAGCAAAAACAATAAACTATGAATGTAGACAAAAAACCAAGAGGAAGAGATAAAAAACCAAGAGGAAGAGTAGTTTTCTCTCTAGATTCAGATCTAAAAACTAAAAACTATGCTAATAAGAATGTCTCTTGAGTCTCTGCACGTTCCCTGGCTCTAGTCTGTGTTTCTGGGCCGAAAACTGGGTCAAAACTTGGCCCGAAATCGCCCCCAGCATTTTCTGTTATTTTTGCAGATCGCACATGTCACGTGTACGCGTCAGTCACGCGTGCGCGTCTTTGTGGAAACTCCAATCCATGCATACGCGTCAGGCACGCGCTCGCGTCGTGTCAAATTTCTCCATATCGCGCGCTCGCGTGAGCCAGGCTTGCGCCTCGATGCTCACTAGTTATCTCCTTAGTTTCTTGTGTTCCTTCCATTTTTGCAAGCTTTCTCTCCATTCTCTAAGCCATTCCTACCTTATAAAGCCTGAAACACTTAACACATGGATCACGACATCGAATGGAATAAAAGAGGATTAAATTATACAAATTAAAGATCTCTAGGAAGCAAGTTTTCAACCATAGAACAAAACTAGGAAGGGATTGTAAAATTATGCAAATCATATGAATAAGTGGGCAAAAACTTGATGAAACCACTCAATTGAACACAAGATAAATCATAAAATAGTGGTTTATCAGTTGGCTTTGGTTGAAGCAGTTAGGAGCAAGTCTCCAGTGATGGGCATTGGCAACTCACTTTCATATTGGGCATAGGTGCAATTTGGAATTGAATTGGCCTTAACGTTGGTGATCACGTTCGAGGGCAAACGTTGAATCAAACGCCACTTTGAAAATTTAGTTCTGCTTCCTGTCATTAGAATTTGACTCAACGTTGGAGGGCCAACGTTCTGCTATTCACGCGTGCGCGTGTCGTACGCGTGCGCGTGGTTGGGCTGAAAAAGTATGTTCACGCGTTCGCGTCATTGACGCGTACGCGTCAATGCAAAATTCCCAACTCCCATTTCTAAAATCTTATTGCAGACGTTGGAGGCTAGCGTTTGAGGCAACGTTGGCCTCCAGCATTCGCACATCCACGCGTACACGTCACCTACGCATGCGCGAGGATGCTAAATTCTCAAATTCCAAATTTGAATGTTGCACATCAAGCCTTGAGATATCACTTTGTCCTCTTGTCAACATTGCCAATTTAATGCCCACTATAGATTATTATATATGATTAGAAGGCTCTGAATGTCAGCTTTCTAACCCAACTAGAATGACCTCAATTGGACATCTGCAACTCAAGTTATGCTCCTTTGAAGGGGACAGGGTCGCTGGCATCGGTGTGCAACATTGGAGTCAACGTTGGCACACCAACGTGGTCGAAAACGCTGGGAACATTGCCAGATTCGGAAGCTCAAACATGCTGTCCATGATAAACCCCGATTTTGTGGTTTATCTTGTGCTTAATTTGGGGGATTTTATCAACTTTTCTCATATTTATTCAATGAAATAGCATGGTTTTGTAATTCTCCCTTGAATTGTGCTTAAGTGTAAAAACATGCTTTTTAGGCCCTTAAATTAGTGATTTTAATCCACTTTAATTCCATTCGATGCCTTGATGTGTTTGTTGAGTGATTTCAGGTTCATAAGGCAAGTATTGGATGGAAGAAGTGAGGAGAAAAGCATGCAAAGTGGGAGAACTCATGAAGAAATGAAGAAACTGTAAAGCTGTCAAGCCTGACCTCTTGGCACTCAATCGACCATAACTTGAGCTACAGAGGTCCAAATGAGGCAGTTCTAGTTGCGTTGGAAAGGTAACATCCGGGACTTTGAAATGATATAAAATTTGCTATATGTTACTTCGCGCTCAGGGGCGCGCACGCACCATGTACTCGTGCACGCCGATTCTGCCCGTGGGTCCAGTTTAGTGAAATTGCCCCCAGGGATTTCTAGCTCATTTTGGGCCCAATCCAACTCATTTCTGATGCTATTGAACCCAAGGATTGAAGGGGGAAGGAACCAAGTAGTCATAGTTTAGTTTTCATCATGTTTTAGGCTAGAATTTTAGAGAGAGAGGTTCTCTCCTCTCTCTAGATTTAGGATAGAAATTACGGTACAATTAGGTTAATCACTCTCGATTTCATCTTTCAATTCTTGTTTTGATTCAGTTTTCTCTTTTAATTTCTTGTTGTTACACCTTTGTTCTTCTAGTTCTTGTTGTTAATTTCCCTATTTTGCCATTTTTATGTTGATGAATCATTCTTGGATCTTAATTTTTCTTTAATGCAATTTTATGTTTCCATGCTCTTTTATCTTGATCTTGATTGCTATTGTTGATTTCTTGCTTATGTTGGTTATGGTTTCCTTTAATTCTTGCATTTGATGATGTTTACTTTCTTGCACACTAAGTGTTTGTTAAAATGTTTCCTCTAGGTTTTGAGTAGTTTCCTTTACTCTTGGCCTAGGCTAAGGAAATTGAGTGACCTTGAGTCATTGGGTCTCAATGAATTGGTGAATTGAGAACCCTTGGTGATCAATTTGATACTCATTGACACCAACCCACTACTAATCTAATTAGTAGGTAGGTTGGGACTTATGGGTTGATGTGATCAAGCCTATTTGACGTACTTCAAGCCTAGGAGTAGATATTACGTACTTAAGGCTTTTGGAAGTAGACTTAATAGGTTGGCCACTCATAATTATCAATATATGGTTTGTAGACAAGGATGGTGATCTCAATTACCTATGTCTAGCCAAGAGTTCTTTCATTTCTTTTATAAGTTCTTGTTATTTTACTTTCTTGTCATTTATATTTTCTTGTCAAATTCGAAATCAAACCCCCTTGCATCTTCATAGCCAATAATTGATCACTTCATTGCAATTCCACGTGAGACGACCCGGAGTCTAAATACTCCGGTTAATTCTTATTTAGGGTTTGTACTTGTGACAAAACCAATATTTTTTATTGAGAGGATTCTTTGTTGGTGTAGAACTATACTTGCAACGAGAATTCATTCAATTGAGGAAATTCTATACCATCAAAAGTTCGATCATCAAAATGGCGCCGTTGCCGCAGAGTTGCAATGGTGTTATGTTATTGGCTATTGTGAATATTGTGAATATGTTTGCCTTTTGCTTATTTGTTAGTTTTTGTTAGGCTTAAGACCTTGTTGCTTATTTTTGTTAGTTTTTGTTTTTTTTGCTACTATGAATTCTCATCACTTTGGCTATGAGTTTGGTTTAATTTATGTTGTAGGAAATGGGAACTACAATGATGATGTGCATCAAGGATGGAACAATCAAAGATGGGAGGAGCCTCAAGGGATTGATCAACCTTCTTGGCAACAACAACCTCCGGATTCTTATGGGTATAACTCTCATCCTAATGCATATCAATCTAATGGATGTGGTGACCCTTATTATGATTGTCAACAACCACCACCATATGCCTATGAACCACCTCCTCAGCATAATTTTGAACCACCTTACTCACAAGCCCCTTTTCACCAAACACCTCCATATGACCCCAACCCATATCCACTATACCAACAACCTTGTGAACCATATGAACCATATGAAGAACCACCCCAATTCCACCACCAATACCCTTAAGAACCACCACCTCCATATTATCACCAAGATAAATCACCTCCCATGTGTGATAACTTTCAACCACAAAATGAATTCCCCTCTCTACCACAACCCTCTATGGAAGAACACCCGTACCCATCCATTCAAGAGCCAATGGATCGTCTCAATGAAGCAATAGATCGGCTTCAAGCAATAATCCGTCAAAAGGAGCAAGAGGAAGCCCATAGGAGAAGGAATGAAGTTATTGAGGCTAACCTTGCCAAAATTAAAGCCAACTTGGACTCATGGAACTCATACAACAAGCAAAGCATCTCCACGGATGAGTGTGAGAAATCAACCGAAGGAAGGAGCATGAAGGAGATTTTAGAATCTCAACCTGAGGACAAGGAGATGGGGTATGTCTTGCAACAAGTGGTGGAGGAAGAGATTGTTGAAGAAGAAGAAGTGGTTGAAGAGTTAGAGGAAGTTGAACAAGAGGTGAATTTCAAACTTGAGAGCACTTCCACACCAAGTGACATTGTCGATGATTTTGTGGAAGTTGTTGAACCTTCTTCCAATGATCTTGAATTTGATATTGAGGAGGATGATGCGCAACCTCCAAGGCATAGTATGAATGATGAAAGATTGGAAGAGGGTGATCAAGAGGCAAGCTCGACCAATGAAGAATGTATGGAAGAAGTTGGTGGGTAAAGAATTGAAGTTGAAAAAGCTTGCCAAGAGGTGGAGGTAGTCAAAGAAGAGCACAAGAGAATGGAACTTACAAGACCATTGGAGATGTCCCTTCCTAAGTCCCCATCCAACATAACATTCAAGTGGGTAAAATCCTTATCTCTAATCTTTACTTTCCCACTTGAATATGGTTTGATTGAGACGAATGGGCAACTTAGAGCTCTTTGTGGGGTTAAGAACAAAAGAAAATTGAGTAGTGGGTGGAAATGCCAATCAAGGTTCCTTATGGTTGGAAGCTTAAAGTCTAAGTGCAATGTATGGTATAATTCTCAACTAAAGGGGTATAGGAAGATGCTTTGGTGTTTACTTGAGAATTCGGATCACTTCTCACCCAATTGTAATTGTGATGATCAACTTGAAGATGGGTGTAGAAACAAGATTTGGGATCCGGGTATATATGAGGATCAATTTTGGGAACCCTTAGCTTGTGAAGGACTCCATCAAGCCTTGTTGCAACTCATTAGAAATTTTGGAGCACAATGGAAAACCAAGCAGTGGTGGAGGTTCTAAGATGAATTCAAACACAAGCCACCATAACAAGGAGCTTCCCAAATGTCCAACTTAAGGACTTAAACTAAAAGTGCTAGGTGGGAGACACCCCACCATGGTAAACTCTTTCCACTCTCTTTTAGGTTTTGTTAATAAGTGATTGGAGTTGCCATTGTAGGTAGTTTTTGTTATTTTCTATACTCTTATACATTTTTCTTTGATTGATTAGTTGTTTCTTAGTTTGTTTTGATTAGTCTAGTTGTTGTTGAATTGCATTTTGCTTGTAGCATAAGTTTTGTTTTTAGTGTATTTGTAAATTTTTCAAAAACCAAAAAGATTTGTTGTTGAATTTAATTTTGATTATTTTAGAATGCTTGTAGATTAGGAGAGTGCCTTGTTTTCGAAAAAAAAAAACGGGCATCCGCGCGCAAGCGCACTGTGCGCGCGTGCGCCGGTGGTGCATATCACACTCCTGGTACAAAAACCAGAGAATTGTGCCAAAGTTATGCCTATTCTGTGCCGCGACCCACGCGCAAGCGTACATGACGCGTCTGCGCCGGTCGCCATCTTCACATCCACGCGTATGCGTGCTATGCGCGTACGCGTCGCTTGTCCCGCCTGCCCACTGATAAACCACTATTTTATGGTTTATCTTGTGCTCAATTGAGTGGATTTCATCAACTCTTTACCCACTTATTCATATTATTTGCATGGTTTTACATTTGCCTTCCTAATTATGTGCTTTGATTGAAAACATGCTTCTTTGATCTTATATTTGCTTATTATTAATCCTCTCTTATTACCATTAGATGCCTTGATATGTGTGTTAAGTGTTTTCAGATATTATAAGGCAGGAATGGCTTGGAGGATGGGAAGAAAGCATGCAAAAGTTGAAGGAATGCAAGAAGTTGGAGAAATTGCTAAGCTGTCCAGCCTGACCTCTCTGCATTCAAACGGCTATAACTTTAGCTACAGAAGTCCAAACGATGCGGTTCTAGTTGCATTGGAAAGCTAATGTCCGGGGCTTCGATTTGATATATAATATGTTATAGTTTTTCTGACGCTAGGCGACGCGACTGCGTGATCCATGCGGCCGCGTTGCAGTGATGGAAACCAGCGCATTTGAATTCGCAACCAGCGAATTCTGGGCTATTTCTAACCCAGTTTGCGGCCCAAAAAATACAGATTAGAGGCTATAAAGTGGGGGAATGCATCCATTCATTAGAAGGCTCTCATATTTACAATTTTAGGAGTAGATGTAGTTTTTAGAGAGAGAGGTTCTCTCCTCTCTCTTAGGATTAGGATTTAGGATTTCTCTTAGTTTTAGGAGTGACTCTCAATCCCAGGTTCTTTTTTTTTTATTTATTTTTATTTAATTTATGAACTTTTCCATGTTACATATAATTTTCTTAATTAATGTTATTTGAGATAATTCAGATTTAAGATTGCTTTGCTCTGTTTAAGATTGCTTTCAATTTAATTTAGATATTTTTCTCCCTTTTGGCTTTGGTCAAGTGATTGGTAATACTTGAGTTATCAAACTCAGCAAGTGATTGAAATTGGCAGATTTTGCTTGAGCTAGGATTGCTCTAACACTAGTCTCTCCACAGGTTGGCTAGGACTTGAGAATCAAGCTAATCAGTCCACTTAACCTTCCTTTGTTTAATAAAGGATGACCAAGTGGGATTAAAACCCAATTCTCTTCACACCTGATAAGGATAACTAGGATAGGAATTTCAATTCTTATACCTTGCCAAGAGATTTTATTATTATTATTTTATTTTACTTGTCATATAACATATTCCCACCTTACTTCCAAAACCCCAATTTACAAGACTAATAACCAATAATAAGAACATACCTCCCTGCAATTCCTTGAGAAGACGACCCGAGGTTTGAATACTCGATTATCAATTTCAAAGGGGTTTGTTACTTGTGACAACCAAAAACGTTTGTACGAAGGGATTTCTGTCGGTTTAGAGACTATATCTACAACGTGACTGTTTTTATGACATTCTTTACTGGCAAAAATCCTAACGTCAAAATGGTGCCGTTGCCGGGGAATTGCAAACCTGTGCCTTATTATTGGTTATTGTAAATATTTTTTTTGTTTGTTTATTTGTTTTTATTTTTGTTTTTATTTTTGCTTTTTCATAAATTAAGAGGTTATTGGTTTTTATTTAGTTATTACAAAATTTTTCAAAAAAATTTGTTCTTGGTGTTCATCTTGATCTTCGAGTTGTTCTTCGCGTTCATCTTGACCTTCAAGCTGTTCTTAGTTGTTTTCTTCGTTTTGATCTAAAAATTTGAAATTTGGTGTCATTTTATCGTTTTTCTCTTTCCTCATTAAATTCAAAAATATTTTTAATTAATTTTTTCGAAAAAAAAAATATATTTCAGATTTTTATTTTTAAAATTTTTATCTTATCTTATTTTATTTCAAAAATCAAATTTCAAAATTCAAATTTAAAAATTTTCAAAATTCAAATTTCAAAATTTTCAAAATTCAAAATTAAAAAAATTTTCAAATTTCAAATTTCAAAATTCAAATTTCAAAAATTTAAAATTCAAATTTAAAATTCAAATTTCAAAAATTTCAAATTTCAAAATTTAATTTTCAAATTTAAAATTTAAATAACCTTTTAATTTAAATTTATTTTTATTTTCATTTTTAATTTTTATTTTGCTACTATGAACTCTCACCCCTTTGGCTATGAGTCTGGTTACAATTATGTTGCAGGAAGAAGAAATTACAATGAGAACAGGCATCAAGGTTGGAACAATCAAAGATGGGAGGAGCCACAAGGATTTGATCAACCCTCATGGCAACAACCACCTCCAATGGACTATCAACAACCACCACCATATACCTATAAACCCTTTCCTCAACATAACTTTGAACTACCACACTCACAAGCCAACTACCACCATTCACCTCCATATGACCCTAACCCTCAACCACCATACCAACCACCTTATGAACCAAATGAACCATACATAGATCCACCCTAAACCTCCATGGAGAAAGCACTTGCCAATCTAAACTCTACTATACAAGCTCTCGTCGCCCAAATCAGACCACCAAATACCTTCAACAATCAACCCTCAAGCTCTAGTGCACTTTCTTTTCAACCACAGAATGATCTATCCATCCCATCACCACCATCCATGGAAGAGCACCCACATCCATCAACCCAAAAGCAAGATGATCCCAATTATGCTATTGATATGGAACAGGAAAGAAGGAATCATCTTCGCGAATCCATACTTCATAAAGAGCTAGAGGAAGCCCTACGGGTAAGGGTAGGAGAGACCCTTGAAGATGAAAGAATAGTTGAAAGGAGTTGTCATAGAAAGAAAAACATCGAGGATGAGTACGATTTTATACTTAAACAACTGGACAAAGCAGCAATTATTAAAAAGGAAGAAGTGGTTGCAGACTTAAGAGATGCTGTACCTCCATTGGAAAGTCCAGTCACAGAGCCTCCTTCCACGATGTTTAATGTTGATGTTGAGAAGAGCGTACAACCTCCAAGGTAGATCATGGTTGAAGATTTTGTAGAGGTTGATCAAGAAGTAGAAGATGTCAAAGAAGAGCACAAGGGAGTGGAGCTTGAAATTACCTTGCCAAAGCTGTTGGAAACCCCTACCCCTAAGTTGCCATCATCCTTCACAACATTCAAGTGGGTAAAATTCATATCCCTTAGCTTTCTAATCCCACATGAATATGGGATATTGGAGACGGATGGTCAACTTAGAGCTCTTTGTGGCATTAAGAGTAAGAGGAAGATGGTCAGTGGTAAGAATTGTCCTGCAAGGTTCATCATGGTTGGAAGCTTTAAGTTTAAATGCAAAAGTTGGTGTAAAGC
This sequence comes from Arachis hypogaea, assembly GCF_003086295.3. Classification (NCBI taxonomy): domain Eukaryota; kingdom Viridiplantae; phylum Streptophyta; class Magnoliopsida; order Fabales; family Fabaceae; genus Arachis; species Arachis hypogaea. The sequence goes on along the minus strand of NC_092054.1, from coordinate 102,332,913 downwards.
TCAACTGAATGGGTCTAGGAAGTTGTTTGGCCGCTTACATGAGAATTCAGACTGCTTGCCACCCGGATGGAACAATATTGCTCAACCAAAAGACGGGTGCAAAGGCAAGGTCTGGGACCCCAGAATCCATTCTATCAATCACCACTCTTGGGGCCTGGTCACTTGCTTTAACTTACTTGAAGGCTTTCTGCGCCTAGTTTGGGACCCCGAAGGTTACTGGAGATACAAACATTGGTGGAGATTCCTGGATGAATACAAGCATAAGCCACCATAACAGGAAGCCCATCAAATGTCCAACTTAAGGACTTTAACTAAAAGTGCTAGGTGGGAGACAACCCACCATGGTATGATTGTTCCTTTTTCATTTTTATTTAGTTTTATTTGTTTTTGAGTTTCATTTTATTTTATTGAACCTGGAGTTTTGCATCACATTCATATTAACACTGCATTCTGCATCTTTTCAGATTAAAAAAAAAAGAGCGAGCACGCGACGCGACCGCATCAGCGACGCGTCCGCGTCGCAAGGAGATGGGAGATAATATTAATATGAACAGAGAGTTTCACAGGAGCAGCGCTGGAGGCGTGCCAATGGCACAAATCACCCCACGCGACCGCGTCATATGGGAATAATGACCTCCCACGTGACCGCGTCACCCACGCGGGCGTGTGACCTGAAATCTGCGTAAAAAGGGTGTATGGCAGAAAGTTGAGCTGGAGTTGGGCTGGACCTGTGCTAGTAGCACAAGCCCTGCCACGCGAACGCGTCACCCACGCGTCCGCGTCATATTGGAAAAAAGGCCACCCGCGCAATCGCGTCGACCACGCGACCGCGTCACCCTGGATTTTGGCAATACTGAGTTTTGAACAAAGAGTTGTGCGACCGCGAGGCTGCACTCGCGCCACTAGCACAAATCGAGTCACGCGATCGCGTGCCCCACGCGTCCGCGTCACCCAACCATATCGCGCACCACGCGACCGTGTCACCCACGCGATCGCGTCGCCAGCGTCGCACAACCTATCCAGATTAGTGCCAATTTTCTTATCTTTTCTTTTCTAATCCTAAATTCTCCCTTCTCTCTCCTTTCTCACTTTCTTTTTCTACTTCTCGTTCTTTTTTACTTTCATTTTATTTTATTTAATTGCATACTCTCATTTATTGCATATTTTTATTTTTTCTAAATTTATTATTGGTGTTCAAATGTTCTTATTCAACTGTTACATCTTTTCTGGTATTTTCTTGGTGCTTCATGACTTGTTTTATTCTGATTGGGTAATATTATTTAAATCAATGCTAATTTTTATATTACTGATATTCCTTTTGCATTGACATGAATTTACATTGTCTTTCATTACCCACCTTTTTCCCCATGGTTGCAAATTTTGCACCACTGGTATGCCATGGCTTCTATTGTTTTCTCCCTTACATGTTGAAGCTTCCATGTAAATGAGACCCTTATCATTTGGCATTAACCCATACTTCTTTTATTTTCTTATCTCTATTTCTGGGTTACTCTTCTTCCCTTTTTCTTTCAGGATGGCCACCCGGAAGGGAAGCGGAAGACATTTTACATGGGGAGACAGACAAGTCCATCTGCACAATCCTTAGAGAAAAGCAACAGTTGAAACAACCCATCCACCTGCAAATCTCAGCATGCACCGAGGACGATGCAATCTTTAAGTGCGGGGAGGTCGATACCGATCTCCGTGGGTTAGTACTTTCTTTTCAACACCAATAATCTTATTTTCTTTATTTGATCATTGTTGCATCTGTATATTTGATTGCATATTTATTTGATTTTGTGCATTTAGTTACTACTTGGTTAAAATAATAAATCTCTTTTTAAGATCCTATTTTTGAAAAAAAAAATTTTTTTCACTAATTTAAATAAAAATTTTTAAAAATTTTTATGTGTTAAATTTGTTTGAAGTTGTATTTGGAACATGGTTTTTGAGTCAAAGAACACACAACCTGTGAGACTTTGAGCTTATTTACATGGTTACATTATTTAACCATAAATATTTTATTCCTGTGTGTTCCCTTCTCTATGATTGTAATCTATATTTTGTTCCAACCTATATGTCCATTATTTAGTGTATTTACATGTTTGCATATGATTGAGGCCATTATTTGATTTTAGCTCACTTATCTCAAATAAGCCTACCCTTTAAATCACCCTTGTCAGCCACTTTGAGCCTTTTAACCCCCTCTTGTTCTGTATTTTACCACATCACTAGCCTTAAAGCAGAAAAATAATTAAATATCCCAATTGAATCTTTGGTTAGCTTAAGATAGTGTGTTAATTAAATATGGGGAAACTGTGGGAACATGGGTTAATAAAGGAAAAGTATAATGTTTCTAATTTATTTGAATATCAGGAATTTGGGAACCTACTCATGAAAAACCAAAATAGAAAAATAATAGAAAATCCATGTGCATTGATAATTTATGTTTGTTTCTCTAAATAAAAAAAAAGAAAGAAAAAAAAGAGAAAAAAGAGAAAAATCCAAAAATACTCAATAAATAAGTAAATAAGGGGACAAAATTACCCCAATATTAAGTTTAATAAAAGATCAATGTACATGTGATAAAAATTATAGAAAAATTTGGTACATGAGTATGGGAATTATACAAAAGTGAGAATTATGGGTAGCTAGGCATGAATTTAAAAGTATATCGAGTATATGTATATTAGGTGAGAGCTTAGGTTAATTGAAGATTCATATTATAGCTCACTTGGCCATACATATATCCTTACCTTTACCTCAGCCCCATTACAACCTTGAAAAGACCTCATGATGTTTGCATTAGTACATTAAATATTTGTTGATTGGTTAGATGAAGAACAGGGTTTAGAAAGCATGACTAGAGAAGAGTAGAGTGAAAAAACCCTATACACTTGAGAGATTAGAGTGATATACACTACCAGTGAGGATTCAGTGCTTAATTCTATGTTCCCTGCTTTCATAAGCTATCTTCTTACAAGTTTACTTGTCTTTTACTGTATAATTTGAATTAGTGAAATCTGATTTATGTTTGTCTTGAAGAGCTTATTTACTTTTTAACCAAGTAGGTAGAATCATTTCACATTTAGTTGCATTCATATAGATAGGATTGCATTTCATACATTCTATCATTCCTCTTCACCTTTATAGCTTCTCTTGAGCTTAGCATGAGGACATGCTAGTGTTTAAGTGTGGGGAGGTTGATAAACCACTATTTTATGGTTTATCTTGTGCTCAATTGAGTGGATTTCATCAACTCTTTACCCAGTTATTCATATTATTTGCATGGTTTTACATTTGCCTTCCTAATTATGTGCTTTGATTGAAAACATGCTTCTTTGATCTTATATTTGCTTATTATTAATCCTCTCTTATTACCATTAGATGCCTTGATATGTGTGTTAAGTGTTTTCAGATATTATAAGGCAGGAATGGCTTGGAGGATGGGAAGAAAGCATGCAAAAGTGGAAGGAATGCAAGAAGTTGGAGAAATTGCTAAGCTGTCCAGCCTGACCTCTCTGCACTCAAACGGCTATAACTTTAGCTACAAAGGTCAAAACGACACGGTTCCAGTTGGGTTGGAAAGCTAAAGTCCGGGGCTTCGATTTGATATATAATATTTTATAGTTTCCCTGACGCTAGGCAACGCGACCGCGTGATCCATGCGGCCGCATCGCAGTGACAGAAACCAGCGCATTTGAATTCGCAACCAGCGAATTCTGGGCTATTTCTGACCCAGTTTGTGGCCCAGAAAATACAGATTAGAGGCTATCAAGTGAGGGAATGCATCCATTCATTAGAAGCCTCTCATATTTATTATTTTAGGAGTAGATGTAGTTTTTAGAGAGAGAGGTTCTCTCCTCTCTCTTAGGATTAGGATTTAGGATTTCTCTTAGTTTTAGGAGTGACTCTCAATCCCAGGTTCTTTATTTTTATTTATTTTTATTTAATTTATGAACTCTTCCATGTTACATATAATTTTCTTAATTAATGTTATTTGAGGTAATTCAGATTTAAGATTGCTTTGCTATGTTTAAGATTGCTTTCAATTTAATTTAGATATTTTTCTCCCTTTTGGCTTTGGTTAAGTGATTGGTAATACTTGAGTTATCAAACTCAGCAAGTGATTGAAATTGGCAGATTTTGCTTGAGCTAGGATTGCTCTAACACTAGTCTCTCCACAGGAGTTGGCTAGGACTTGAGAATCAAGCTGATCAGTCCACTTAACCTTCCTTTGTTTAATAAAGGATGACCAAGTGGGATTAAAACCCAATTCTCTTCACACCTGATAAGGATAACTAGGATAGGAATTCCAATTCTTATACCTTGCCAAGAGATTTTATTATTATTATTTTATTTTACTTGTCATATAACATATTCCCACCTTACTTCCAAAACCCCAATTTACAAGACTAACAACCAATAATAAGAACATACCTCCCTGCAATTCCTTGAGAAGACGACCCGAGGTTTGAATACTCGGTTATCAATTTCAAAGGGGTTTGTTACTTGTGACAACCAAAAATGTTTGTACAAAGGGATTTCTGTCGGTTTAGAGACTATATCTACAACGCGACTATTTTTATGACATTCTTTACTGGCAAAAATCCTAACGTCACCCACCCACGCGCACGTGTGCTGTGCGCGTATGCGTCAGTTCCGCGCGCTGCTTTTCCTGTTTTCTACTTTGTTTTCTTCCTCTTTGTTTTTACCTTCTTCTTTCTTCTTCTTTCTTCCTTTCTTACTTTCTTTCACTTCTTCTTTTCTTTTCAAAATTCCACTTTTTATTTTTCTTATTTTCATTTTCTTCTATATGTTGCATTTGCATATTATCACCCATTGCATTTTAATTTTGTTTTTATAAATTGTTCTTATTTTCTTTTCTAAGTTCTTGTTTTAATAATGGTGTTGGATTCTTATATCCAATTATTGAGGATTTCTTGGTTAATCTTGGTGCTTTGTAACTTGTTTGACATTAATTGTAATATTTGCTCTACACACAAGATTAGTGCTTTAGTCCTTCCTGACTCATAATCCCTTATTTTTATACTTCATCATCATTGAGTTAGGATGGGACTAAATGCTCGCACGCTTACCACTAATCTTGTTTGTGTCAATTATTGATTAAGCTTGATGCTCAATATTCTCTTCATGCTTTAACTTGTTCTTGCATCAAGTATTAATTGATATGCCCTTTGCCTATATTGTTCTCTCACTTACATGCGTAGCTAACATGTAGTGAGAACCTCACTCTTATTTGGCATTAGCCTCCGCCTATGTTCTACTTGCTCTGATATCTTTAATATAGGCTTAATTATCCTTCTTTCTCTTTCCTTTTAGGTTGGCCACTAAGAAGGAAAGGAATGGAAAGGCTTCTAAATGGGGCAACAAATAAGTTCATCTGCACAACCTTTTGAAAGAGCTCATCAATTGTAGCAACCCGTCCACCTTGCTCTCCTTTGCATGCACCGAGGATGGCGCAAATTTCTAAGTGTGGGAGGTCATCCGACCGATCTCCATGGGTAACAACTTCCTTTTTCAACACCAATTTTTAATTTTTGTCTTTGTTAGAATAGTTGTTACATTGCATGATAGGTTGCATATTAGTTAGAATTTGTACATATTTCACCATTTCTTTTTATGATTAGGACTACTTGGTTAGGGTGATGATATCTTTTCCAAGAAAAATTGTTTTAGGGCACCCTACCAATTTGAAAATTTTTTTTGTGAATTTGCTTGAAGAATTTATTTTGGAACATGGCTTTTGAGCTAAGAACACAAGCATGTGAGTTTTGAGCCTAATTGTGTGGTTACATCTTATAACCACTTATTTCCATTCTTGTGTGCATTATTCTCTCTCTATGATTGTAATCTTTGATTTGTTTGATTCTTTATGTCCATTATTCCATGTATACATGCATTTATATGATTGAGGTCATCATTTCATTTAGCTCACTTACCCAAATAGCCTACCTTTCATCAACCATTGTTAGCCGATTTGAGCCTATTTAATCTCTTTTGTTCTTAATTTTAGCACATCACTACCCCTAAGTGAAAAAAAATAAATGTCCTTAATTTGGATCTTTGATTAGCTTAGGCTAGTGAGGGTGTGTATCATTTGGGTGTGGGAAACTTGGGACATTGGTTGAGGTAAAAGTGTAATTTTTATTTTTGTTTAAAATATTGGGAATTGGGTACATATTCATGCACTATATATAAAACCATATGCATTGATACATTTGTATATACTTAAAAAAAATGATAAAGAAAAAAAACACACACACACACACACACACACACACACACATATATATATATATATATATATATATATATATATATATATATATATATATAATAATAGAAAAAGAAAAAAAAAGGAGAAAAAGAAATAAAAATGGGACAAAAATGCCCCAAGGTAAAGTTCAATAAAAATCAATGCATATGGGATGTTAATTAAAGAGAATGCATGAGTATGTGAAGAAAAAAAGTGGGAATCATGGGTAACTAGGTTTTGTATTAGAATTGTATAGGTTGTTATATGTGTTAGGTGAGAGCTTAGGCTAATCAAAGATATAAATTTCAAGCTCACTTGACCATATGCATCCTTACCTTTACCTTAGCCCCATTACAACCTATGAATAAGTCCTCATGATGAATGTATGCATGCATTGAATAATTGTTGATTGTTAGAAGAAAAACAAATCTTGGAAAGCATGATTAGAGGAGAATTGAGTGAATCGACCCTATACTAGAGCGACTAGAGCGGATACATATCCGGTGAGGGTTCGATGCTCAATTCCTTGTTCCCGGCTTTCATGAGCATTCTTCTTGCAAGTCTAATTGCACTTTATTTTGATATTCAAATTGGTAGGATTCATGAATCATCATATGATCTTAGCCCAACTTGTTCATACATGTTCTTGGAGATTGATTTACTTTTAACCAAGTAGGTAGAATCATTTTGCATTTAGTTGCATACATATAGATAAGTTTATGTAGTTTATTTGCATTGAATAAATGTTCATACCCTTTTCTTGTCCTTCTTTATTCTTAGCATGAGGACATGCTTGGTTTAAGTGTGGGGAGATTTGATAAATCCCGATTTTGTGGTTTATCTTGTGCTTAATTTGGGGGATTTTATCAACTTTTCTCATATTTATTCAATGAAATAGCATGGTTTTGTAATTCTCCTTTGAATTGTGCTTAAGTGTAAAAAATGCTTTTTAGGCCCTTAAATTGGTGATTTTAATCCACTTTAATTCCATTCGATGCCTTCATATGTTCGTTGAGTGATTTCAGGTTCATAAGGCAAGTATTGGATGGAAGAAGTGAGAAGAAAAGCATGCAAAGTGGGAGAACTCATGAAGAAATGAAGGAACCATAAAGCTGTCAAGCCTGACCTCCTGGCACTCAATCGATCATAACTTGAGCTACAAAAGTCCAAATGAGGCGGTTCTAGTTGCGTTGGAAAGCTAACATCCGGGGCTTCGAAATGATATAAAATTTGTCATATGTTACTTCGCGCTCAGGGGAGCGCACGCGCCATGTACGCGTGCGTGCCGATTCTGCCCGTGGGTCCACTTTAGTGAAATCGCCCCCAGCGATTTCTAGCTCATTTTGGGCCCAATCCAACTCATTTCTGATGCTATTGAACCCAAGGATTGAAGGGGGAAGGAACCAAGTAGTCATAGTTTAGTTTTCATCATGTTTTAGGCTAGAATTCTAGAAAGAGAGGCTCTCTCCTCTCTCTAGATTTAGTATAGAAATTAGGGTACAATTAGGTTAATCACTCTCAATTTCATCTTTCAATTCTTGTTTTGATTCAATTTTCTCTTTTAATTTCTTGTTGTTACACCTTTGTTCTTCTAGTTCTTGTTGTTAATTTCCCTATTTTGCCATTTTTATGTTGATGAATCATTCTTGGATCTTAATTTTTCTTTAATGTAATTTTATGTTTCCATGCTCTTTTATCTTGATCTTGATTGCTATTGTTGATTTCTTGCTTATGTTGGTTATGGTTTCCTTTAATTCTTGCATTTGATGATGTTTACTTTTCTTACACACTAAGTGTTTGTTAAAATGTTTCCTCTAGGTTTTGAGTAGTTTCCTTCACTCTTGGCCTAGGCTAAGGAAATTGAGTGACTTTGAGTCATTGGGTCTCAATGAATTGGTGAATTGAGAACCCTTGGTGATCAATTTGATACTCATTGATACCAACCCACTACTAATCTAATTAGTAGGTAGGTTGGGACTTATGGGTTGATGTGATCAAACCTATTTGACGTACTTCAAGCCTAGGAGTAGATATTACGTACTTAAGGCTTTTGGAAGTAGACTTAATAGGTTGGCCTCTCATAATTATCAATATATGGTTTGTAGACAAGGATGGTGATCTCAATTACCTATGTCTAGCCAAGAGTTCTTTCATTTCTTTTATAAGTTCTTGTTATTTTACTTTCTTGTCATTTATATTTTCTTGTAAAATTCAAAATCAAACCCCCCTTGCATCTTCATAGCCAATAATTGATCACTTCATTGCAATTCCTCGTGAGATGACCCGGAGTCTAAATACTCCGATTAATTCTTATTTGGGGTTTGTACTTGGGACAAAACCAATATTTTTGATTGAGAGGATTCTTTGTTGGTGTAGAACTATACTTGCAACGAGAATTCATTCAATTGGGGAAATTCTATACCATCAAAAGTTCGATCATCAGTCCACCCCATACTATTATAAATTTTTGGAAAGCCCAGAATGTCTACTTTCCAATTCCGTTAAAAGCGCATCATTTGAAGCTCCACAGCTCGAGTTATACTCCATCGAAGGTGCAGAGGTCAGCTGGCCTTACTATAGGTTGGTACCATGTTCGTTTATGCACTTTTCGGGGAAGTTTTCTCCCTCAATTTTAGTATCCACCATGTAGTGCCATATATGCTTGGAAAGATCTCGATTCCTACTTTCCAATGCTTTTGGAATCACCTTATTTGGAGCTCTGTAGCTCAAGTTATTCTTGTTGGAAGTATACCCCTTCAGGCTGTGGGGAGCAATGTTTCCAGCAACGTTGGAGCACCAACCTTGGCTCCAACGTTGCTTCCTTTTGCCTCCTTTCATGGCCCTTTTGTTGCCTCTTTGCCTTCTCTTTTCTTAGCTTTTTCTTACCTATCATAAACCAAACAAAATGCATCAAAGTATTGCTTCAATCACAAGATAATGCATCATTCATAGCATCAAACAATTCTTTGCATAAAACTCATGAAAATGCACAAAATTAACAATGTTTGACTGAATCAAGACAAGCATAAGTTTCTCATCCAAATACTTACTTATTGCCTAAGAAATGCATGAAACTACTCTAAAACAAACTAAAAATGGCTTGTGAAACTAGCCAAGATGCCCTGGCATCATTAAACGCCGGTAAAGGCATGATGCCAGGGCATTTTGGCCAGTTTCACTGACGTTTTCTTTACTATTTTTAGGATAGTTTCATGCATTTTCTTAGGAAATAAGCTAGTTTTGGGTAGATATTCACTTACACCTTGATTCAAGCATACATTGTGCATTATACATGATTTCATGAGGATTTTGCATGAGTTTAGTGACAAATTGTATTCTGCATTACCCATGACTTGGACTAGAACTTTGATGCACTCTATTGCCTGATTTCAGGACCAAAGGAAGCAAGGAATGGGAGGTAACTTGCAAAGTTAATGAGAAAAGTGACTGCTAATGACGCTCTCGAAGCCATCATTACCCACGTTAAGAGTCACGTTAACTAAGTTAACGTGAAATCTAATGTGAAGAAGGGAATTTGAGCCAACGTTAGTGACACTTAACATTATCACTAACGTTGGCCAATGCTCACAAGTGGCCACGTTAGAGTCCATGAAAACTTAGTTAACGTGGCCTCTAACGTTAAAAGGGGGAAAGGAAGCAAACGTTAGTGACATTCAACATTGTCACTAACGTTGGCCTAAGTGCACAATGCCACGTTAACTCCCACGTTAACTTGGTTAACGTGGAAGCTAACGTGAAGAGGAAAAAGTGGTCGACAATGTTAGTGACACCCAACATTGTCACTAATGCTGGAAGCAACCACACAACCCCAAGGAGCCACGTTAACTTCCACGTTAACTTAGTTAACATGGAGGCTAACGTGAGAGAAGAAGGTGATGGCCAACGTTAGTGACACTCAACATTGTCACTAACGTTGGAAGGAGCCACACAAGCCACTATGAGCCACGTTAACTCCCACGTTAACTTAACGTGGAAGCTAACGTGGATGAGTGAATGATGAGCTAACGTTAGTGACACTCAACATTGTCACTAACGTTGGAGATGGCTAAGCATGGCCACGTTATAAGCCACGTTAACCTAGTTAACGTTGATTCTAACGTGAGACATGGGGGCATATTGGAACGTTAGTGACAATGTTGAATGTCACTAACGTTCTCGAAGGATGGCAAGCCCACGTTAAAGAGCCACGTTAACTGAGTTAACGTGGGCTCTAACGTAGGAGCAGTGGGGGCTTTTCAACGTTATTGGGAAAGTTAAGTCCCAATAACGTGTGCGAAGGACCTAGAGGCAACGTTGGTGGCAACGTGTGTGCCACTAACGTTGAGGTTAACGTGGCTTTTACTTAGGAACGTTAGTGAGAAAGTTGATTGTCACTAACATTCTCGAACTCATATTTTCACTAAACGTTAACAACCCTAATGTCCTGAGCTAAAATCTCTGCCCACTTCACACTTTCTCTCTGCAAGTAAAGCCAAGCCCAAATGAAGAAGAGAACTGCTTCAAACTCAAGATCCAAAGGCCCAAGACTTGAAGAGACAACTAGAAGATGAGAAGAGTAGTATATATAGGAGTAGCTTTGAATTATTTTAGTAGTCGCTGGGAGTTGGAAAATAGCATAGAATTACTTCCTGTATTTTACTTTCTCTGCTCTTCTAGTTTTCATCATGTATTATCCATCTTTGTTTTCATTATCCAGAGCTATGAACAACTAAACCCCTTTCATTGGGTTTGGGAGCTCTGTTGTAATTTGATGGATCAATACTAGTTTTCATTATTCTTCTTCTATCTTTTCTCTTGATTTTACTTGAAAGCTTTCGATCTTCATCCAATTGGGTAGTTTTCTTGGAAAAGAAACTATTCATACTTGGATCTCTTCTGAACCTTGGAAGAGGAATGAAGAGATCAAGCTAGAAATGCTTTCTCATGTTGGACCAAATTGGGTTTGGATGGATATGTGACTATAATCCTTTCAATGCTTGATTTGGGAAATGCATGTGGTATAATCAGTGACCATAGTTCATCTCTTCTCATGAGCAATTGACCAAGGAATTGGCTATTGATCAAGATTTGAGAGATTGAATTACAAGAAATTGTAATTCAATCACTTAAGATTGCCAAGGAGATCAATGAGTGCATTGATTGAGGAAGAGATGTAAATGAGATTGATCTGGAGAATGCAACATCTCCTAAGCCCGATGAACTCCCCATTTCTGATCTTACCCATTCTCTTTAATTTATGTCATTTACATTTATGAGCAATTCCCCCATTCCCATTTAAGATTCTGCAATTTACTTTCTGCCATTTACTTTCCCACATTTAACTTTCTGCAATTCTCAACTCAATTTCTGATTCGCTCAACTAGAACATTCCTCTAATTAAGGTTGCTTGATCAATCAATCCTTGTGGGATTCGACCTCACTCAATTGTGAGTTTTTACTTGACGACAAATTCGGTACACTTGCCGAAGGAAATTTGTTATGAGACAAGTTTTCCGTGCATCAAGTTTATGGCGCCGTTGCCGAGGATTGATTGTGCATCAACAATGATTAGATTGGAGGATAACTAGATTGAGCATTTTATTTTTGTTTGATTTAAATTTCTGTTTGAGTTATTTACTTCCTGTTTTAGTTAATTTCTTCCCTTCCCCCTACTTTTTTTTTGTTATTTACATTTCATCTCACTAACCCACTAACTGTTTGATATATTGCATCACTCACACTAACAGTAATTCTGGCAGATATACTTTCTGCACCTATTATCTTTGCTTGTACTTGTTGGTTGTATGACAGGGAGAAGAAGCAGGGCTTCAACTTCCTTTGATTCTGAACCTGAGAGAACCTTCCTTAGACTAAGGAGGGAGGCAAGAGACAAACGTGTAGTTGGTGCTGAAGAAGAGGAGGAACACTTTGAGGAATACTTTGAACCAAACATGGAAGAAAACATGGAAAACCATCATGAAGAAGAGGCTCACAACCATGGCGGAAGAGGTCGAGCAAATCATACTAGGGAGGATAGAAGAGTTTTAGGCTCTTATATCAATCCAAACCCAGGAAACTGTGGAAGTAGCATTCAAAAGCCAACCATCCATGCCAACAATTTTGAACTGAAGCCACAGCTCATCACCCTTGTGCAGAACAACTGTTCGTTCGGAGGAAGTGTCCAAGAGGACCCAAATCAACATTTAACCACCTTCCTGAGAATATGTGACACAGTGAAGTCTAATGGTGTTCATCCTGACACCTATAGACTGCTTTTATTTCCATTCTCACTCAGGGATAAGGCAGCCAAGTGGCTGGAATCTTTCCCAAGGGAAAGCTTGACAACTTGGGAAGACGTGGTGAACAAATTCTTAGCAAGATTTTACCCTCCTCAAAGAATCAATAGGCTGAGAGCTGAGGTCCAAACCTTCAGGCAACAAGATGGTGAGACTCTATATGAAGCATGGGAGAGGTTTAAAGACCTGACAAGGAGGTGTCCACCTGACATGTTCAACGAATGGGTGCAGCTGCACATTTTCTATTAAGGGCTCTCTTATGAGTCAAAGAAGGCCATAGACCATTCATCCGGAGGATCTTTGAACAAGAAGAAAACCATTGAGGAGGCTATAGATGTCATTGAAACAGTAGCAGAGAATGACTACTTCTATGCTTCCGAAAGAGGGAACACAAGAGGAATAATGGAGCTAAACAATGTAGATGCTCTGTTGGCCCAAAACAAGCTCATTACCCAACAGCTGGCTGACCTCACCAAGAAGATGGAGAGGAACCAAGTGGCAGCAATCTCCACTTCATCAACAACCCAAGAAGGAGTGAATGAAGAAGCAGAGGGTAGTCAGGAGAAAGCCTTACATTGGAAATTCACCTAGGCATAACCATGATCCTTACTCCAAGAATTACAACCCTGGATGGAGGAATCACCCAAACTTTGGGTGGGAAAATCAACAAGACCAAAGCCTTGATCAAAGACGCCCAAATCCAAATAATTTCACATCTAGACCATATCAACATCCCAATAACAACACCTCTCCACATTCATATCAAGGCCAGAACAACCCTCCTCAACCTGACCTATCATCATTTAATGAAAGAATCTCAAGGATTGAAAATCTACTTGAAGGCATATGCAAGGATATCCAAGACAACAAGTTGTTCAAGGAGGAAGTGCGAGCCAGTTTCAAGAACCAGGGAGACACAATCAAGAGGTTGGAATCTCAGGTAGGATATCTCTCTGAGCAAATTCCCAAACCCACAGATGGATTCCCAAGTGACACAGAGAAGAATCCGAGAGGTGAAACAAAGAAAGTAAGATGGGAAGATTGCAAGATGGTCACTATAAGTGATAAGGAGACTGAGGACAAGCCAAGCAAGCTGTCAGAACAACCTGAAGATACCTCAATAGAGAAAGAGGAAAAAGAATACCAAGAACCAGAAATATCAAAACAGGAGCTGCTGAGACTCTATGCACCTTTTCCCCAACTACTCAATGGTGCTGTGGAGAAGAGAATATACTCAAGATTTCTTGACTTGTTTGCATCTTTACATGTGAACATACCATTCATCAAGACTATCCAACAAATGCCTGCATATATCAAGTATATGAAGGAGCTGCTTCCTAGGAAAAGCTCACTCAAAGGAGGCCAGACTATAGTGATGAACAAGGGGTGCAGTGCCCTCATTCAACCACAGTTGCCTACGAAAAGAAAAGATCCAGGGAGTTTTCATGTCCTCTGTGTCATAGGAGAAACAATGTTTGATAGAGCACTCTGCGATTTGGGAGCAAGCATCAACTTAATGCCCTTAGCCCTGGTGAAGAGACTGCATATCAATGAGATATTGCCCACAGATGTGGTCATCAGGCTGGCTGACAAAACTCAAAAACAAGCAATAGGGGTGGTGGAAAATGTGTTGTTAAAGGTTGGGAAATACTACCTCCCAACAGACTTTGTCATCTTGGACATGGAAGAGAGTCACACTCACCCAATCATATTGGGAAGACCATTCCTAGCTACAGCCAGAGCACTCATAGATGTGGAGCGAGGGGAGCTAATATTGAGGATCCATGATGAACAACTCAGCTTCAATGTCTTCAAACTCTCCCAAGAAGCTGACCAAGAAAATAAAGAACCAAGCACAGATCGTAACGAGATGCTGACAGAGGAAGCAAACATTGAAGCACAACCAGCCCAACTGGGAAAGCCCTTGGTTGATGAACAAAGAAATAAGCAGCTGTCACAGCTCAAGGAAAAGCTGGAGGAACCTAAACCACTAGAAACATGTGAAGACAACAACAAAATTTCCTTAGAAGAAGAAGCCACAAAGAGCAAGGCAACATCAAAAGGGACAAAGAAGAAAGTACCAAGGGGGTGGAGGAACAAGAAGATCCCTACGGAAGACTTCTCTCCAAGAGATAAAGTGATCTCAGCTTACTTCCCAGATATCCCTCCTAATCTCCCGACTGTACCATCTCAGTTACCTAAGGTCTTCACTATTAACAGAGTCCTCTCCTTGGAACATGTGGAGATCATTGATACAACCAATGGATATAAGTCCAAGGCAAGAGGGGAGGACTTGAAGCATTATCAACCTCCCTGATGAAGGAGAAACGTCAAGCTAGTGACGCTAAAGAAGCGCTTTATGGGAGGCAACCCATGTTTTATTAGCTTTTACTAGTAAATAAGTCAATATTCATAAATTCCAACCCAAACTTGGTGACGTTCTTATATTGCAGTATATATAGTGAAGAACAAGTTTGGTGTTCAAAGCGTACCAAGAAAGCATGAATGCAACAGAGAGCATGCTAGTCTTGGAGCTTTGAACAGAACTTTTCATCACAGTGCTTCACATTAAGTTTGGTGTCACCCCATGGTGCCACCAAAATGCATATAAGGATACATAGTTAGTTAGTTAGTTGGAGTTCATAAATAAACAATCTAATCTTTTCTTTTCTTTATTAATTATAGCCGTAAAGGCTAAATTGTCTTTTTGATATTATGTCTTACTTTTCTTATTTTATCTCTATAGGAAAAGAAAAGAAGCATTAAAAGGGATGGATTGGACAACTAAACAAAGAAGGATCAGACACCACAAAAGGAGGGGCTACACACTTGTTCTAAAAAGGGAATACATTGAAAAATGTTTCCATGCAACATTGGAAAAATGGGACCCCTAAAAGACTGAGCAATCTCCATCATAAAGTGATGATCCTTGTCTTTTGTCCATGCATAACCCCAACCGTCCATCAAGTAACCACTCCATCAATCTACACCCTCCATTCTCTCACAACGTCCCTATATATGACCCTTATTGTACCCACCTTCATGGTCATCACCCACTCTTCACAACTCTTCATTTCGGTACAAGAAACTCCTTACTCCATTACAAATATTTCCCCCCTCACTCTCTTTATTGCAATAAAACCCTAAACAACCAAAAGTCTCCACAATTTTACCACCTTCACATATTAACTATCATTCATGGCGTCTTCGAGTTCTAAAAGAAAGAAGGGAAAGGAACCCATGGAGCAGCACCTGTATGACGAAAAGAGATTTAGAAGCTTGCATCATGCATTGCAATACGGGTGGATGGTTGACAAGGAAATCATTTACGAGCTGGGTTTTCAAGTGAAGAAAACTGAGTGTCCTGAAATCACAGAGAAGGTAGAAAAGAGAAGATGGGAGCTCCTCACTGACCCTGTCACTAAGGTGAATGCAAATCTCATAAGAGAATTTTATGCAAATGCGGTCCGATATGATAAGAAAGATGAGTCATATACAAGCTTTGTAAGAGGAAAGATGGTGGATTTTGGTCCCATGAGTGTCATGAGGGCACTGAAGCTACGGTCTATACAGTTTGAAGAAGAAAGTTATCACTCAAGATTGGACAACCCCAATTATGACCACATTTTGCGAGACATTTGTGTACCCGGAGCTGACTGGGAAAGGGGTGCGGGAAAGAAACCAAAGTTCATCAAGAGAACAGATCTCACTCCTGAAGCCAAGGGGTGGTTTGAGCTAGTGAGAAGGTCTATTCTCCCAGCTGCAAACAACTCGGAGGTGAATGTCAAGAGAGCCACGATGGTGCACTGTATACTGAAGGGAGGAGAAATCAAGGTTCATGAACTCATAGCTGAAGGCATTAGAAAGATGGCAGAGAAAAGCGACTCAAGAGGAACGTTAGGTTACCCCAGCACTATTTACCGAATATGCAAGAAAGCTGGGGTGGTTTTTGAAGATGAGGACCCCATGTGGATAAAGGAAGGCATCCCAATAACTGTACGAAGGATGAATGCTGCAGCATCCCCCCTGCCTCAACGGAAGCAAAGGAAGAGGACAGCCCCTCAAGTAGTGGAAGGACAAGTCTTAGAGTGGCAAGCACAATAGACCTTGGACATGCACCAATTGCAGGAAGCCATTGATGGCTTGTCTAGACAATATTTGGAAAGCCAAGGAGCACAGAAAGAGCTTCAACTACAGATGATGGGGTAGCAAGAGGAAGCACTCTCAAGATGGATGACTCAGCAAGGTGAGTGGCAAAGGCAAATGATGGAACAGCAACTAAGTCAAGGACAACAATGGGGAGAAACATTCAACAGGATGGAACAAAGGCAAAATGAGCAACAAGAATCCATCCAGAGGCTAATCAACATCCAAGCACATCAAGGGGCACACATACATGAGATGCATCGAAGACAAATAGAACAGGCAGAACTATTGGACGAGCAAAGGGCATTCGCAGAAGGAGTTTACATGAGCGAGACAGGACATCACATAAATACTCAAGCCAGGCTCGGCTACTTAGTAGGACAGCTGCCAATATTGCATCCAGGAATAGCCCGGTATGAAGAAATGAAGGATGAATTAGCATGAGAGGAAAGACAAAGGGTGGAAGAGAGTCATGAGTCAATGAGGAAGGCACTTGAGGATTGGAAGCAAGCAAGATTAGCATGGATACGAGGAAATACAAGAGGAAACAAGGAGGACAAGCAAGGAAAAGAGCATGGACGACCACAAGAGTAAAAGGTGGTGGAGTTCCTTCTTTGTTCCATCTTTCTCTATGTTTTAAATAAGGAAGATCTTCTATGAAATAGAACTTGCTTCCATGTTATGTTTAAACCTTTTTCAATTCTGTCTTTTAAGTTTTTGGTATTGAAGAAAGTCTCTGTGTGCTAGTCTTTATGTTACTACACCATCTCCTTACTTAATTGTATGTTTGTCCCTTAAAATCAAATGAAAAAGAGAATGAGTGTGTTTTAAAAAGACCAGAGTGGAGCTCATAATATGGAAGTGCAATCATGAGTTTTTGGTGTGATCATAAGTTAGCTAAGTTGGTTCAACCACAAGGTGGGAGGACAACTATCTGTCATGAATACTATGCTTGAGACACACCCCATGAGACTAGCTAAATAAGAAGATCCTAATAAGAAAAAGGGAAAGAACAATCAAAGTTGAGGAATAGGAGAAAAAGACTAAGCAATAAGGCTAGGCACCAATGGTTTTAAATCTTGAGGCATGTGTCTGTGGTGTTCCTGTGTGAGGGATCTACTTGGATGAATAAGCTCTTAGGGGTGCCTTATCACTTGGTAACTTGGGTTAACTAACTTGGGATTATCAGCTGAAAGTCCACTATCAAGAGTAACCCTCACCATAAAACATTTAGTAACCCAAAGAGGTGCTGGACACCAAGGCCTCAAGAAAAGAAAAAAGAATAAACTATATGCCTGTGGTGTGCATGTATGGGGGAAAGACTTGAGCAAGTAAGTCCTTAGGGGTGCTTCAACACCTAGCACCTTGAACCAACTAGTTCGGGAGTGTTGGCTGAAAGCTTATTTTAAAGAGTTGCCCCTTTACAGAACACTTAGCCTAAGAACACAAATAAGCCCTGAAATAACAACAAAAGGATCAATAAATAAAAATTTCATGGGATGCAATCATAGTGAGTATTCTAGGATATGATAAAGGTTTGAAAGCCAGGAATGAACCTAAGTTGCTATGCATGAAACCACCATAAAACCAGGGGCATGACTTCCACAAGAATGACTCATTTCTCTTGGTATCCCATTCATCATTCTCTTGTTCCAATACTTGCTTAGGGACAAGCAAGCTTTAAGTTTGGTGTTGTGATGCCAGGGCATTTTGGCCAGTTTCACTGACCTTTTCTTTACTGTTTTTAGGATAGTTTCATGCATTTTCTTAGGAAATAAGCTAGTTTTGGGTAGATATTCACTTACACCTTGATTCAAGCATACATTGTGCATTTTACATGATTTCATGAGGATTTTGCATGAGTTTAGTGACAAATTGTATTCTGCATTACCCATGACTTGGACTAGAACTTTGATGCACTCTATTGCCTAATTTCAGGACCAAAGGAAGCAAGGAATGGGAGGTAACTTGCAAAGTTAATGAGAAAAGTGACTGCCAATGACGCTCTCGAAGCCATCATTACCCACGTTAAGAGTCATGTTAACTAAGTTAACGTGAACTCTAATGTGAAGAAGGGAATTTGAGCCAACGTTAGTGACACTTAACATTATCACTAACGTTGGCCAATGCTCACAAGTGGCCACGTTAGAGTCCACGTTAACTTAGTTAACGTGGCCTCTAATGTTAAAAGGGGGAAAGGAAGCAAACGTTAGTGACATTCAACATTGTCACTAACGTTGGCCTAAGTGCACAATGCCACGTTAACTCCCACGTTAACTTGGTTAACGTGGAGGCTAACGTAAGAGAAGAAGGTGATGGCCAACGTTAGTGACACTCAACATTGTCACTAACGTTGGAAGGAGCCACACAAGCCACTATGAGCCATGTTAACTCCCACGTTAACTTAGTTAAGTTAACGTGGAAGCTAATGTGGATGAGTGAATGATGAGCCAACGTTAGTGACACTCAACATTGTCACTAACGTTGGAGATGGATAAGCATGGCCACGTTATAAGCCACGTTAACCTAGTTAACGTGGATTCTAACGTGAGACATGGGGGCACATTGGAACGTTAGTGACAATGTTGAATGTCACTAACGTTCTCGAGGATGGCAAGCCCACGTTAAAGAGCCACGTTAACTGAGTTAACGTGGGCTCTAACGTAGGAGCAGTGGGGGCTTTTCAAAGTTATTGGGAAAGTTAAGTCCCAATAACGTGTGCGAAGGACCTAGAGGCAACGTTGGTGGCAACGTGTGTGCCACTAACGTTGAGGTTAACATGGCTTTTACTTAGGAACGTTAGTGAGAAAATTGATTGTCACTAACATTCTCGAACTCATATTTTCACTAAACGTTAACAACCCTAACGTCCTGAGCTAAAATCTCAGCCCACTTCACACTTTCTCTCTGCAAGTAAAGCCAAGCCCAAATGAAGAAGAGAACTGCTTCAAACTCAAGATCCAAAGGCCCAAGACTTGAAGAGACAACTAGAAGATGAGAAGAGTAGTATATATAGGAGTAGCTTTGAATTATTTTAGTAGTCGCTGGGAGTTGGAAAATAGCATAGAACTACTTCCTGTATTTTACTTTCTCTGATCTTCTAATTTTCATCATGTATTCTCCATCTTTGTTTTCATTTTCCAGAGCTATGAACAACTAAACCCCTTTCATTGGGTTAGGGAGCTCTGTTGTAATTTGATGGATCAATACTAGTTTTCATTATTCTTCTTCTATCTTTTCTCTTGATTTTACTTGAAAGCTTTCGATCTTCATCCAATTGGGTAGTTATCTTGGAAAAGAAACTATTCATACTTGGATCTCTTCTGAACCTTGGAAGAGGAATGAAGAGATCAAGCTAGAAATGCTTTCTCATGCTGGACCAAATTGGGTTTGGATGGATATGTGACTATAATCCTCTCAATGCTTGATTTGGGAAATGCATGTGGTATAATCAGTGACCATACTTCATCTCTTCTCATGAGTAATTGACCAAGGATATGGCTATTGATCAAGATTTGAGAGATTGAATTACAAGAAATTGTAATTCAATCACTTAAGATTGCCAAGGAGATCAATGAGTGCATTGATTGAGGAAGAGATGTAAATGAGATTGATCCGGAGAATGCAACATCTCCTAAGCCCAATGAACTCCCCATTTCTGATCTTTCCCATTCTCTTAATTTCTGTCATTTACATTTATGAGCAATTCCCCCATTCCCATTTAAGATTCTACAATTTACTTTCTGCCATTTACTTTCCCGCATTTAACTTTCTGCAATTCTCAACTCAATTTCTGATTCGCTCAACTAGAACATTCCTCTAATTAAAGTTGCTTGATCAATCAATTCTTGTGGGATTCGACCTCACTCTATTGTGAGTTTTTACTTGACGACAAATTCGGTACACTTGCCGAAGGAAATTTGTTATGAGACAAGTTTTCCGTGCATCAAGGCACACCGTCTGAGTGCTCAATACCCACTCAAGAAATCCCTATCCAAGAAATAAAGAAAGCCAAGGCTCATATAGAGACCATAGAGGTTCCCTTGCATGCACTCCTGTAATTCATGAGTTCTGATGAACAATCATCCTCTGATGAGGATGAAGATGCTAGGGAAGAGCAAGTTGCTCAGTGATGAGCAGATAATTTATACGCTTTTTGGCATTGTTTTTAGTATGTTTTTAGTAGGATCTAGTTACTTTTAGGGATGTTTTCATAAGTTTTTATGTTAAATTCACATTTCTGGACTTTACTATGAGTTTGTGTGTTTTTCTGTGATTTCAGGTATTTTCTGGCTGAAATTGAGGGACTTGAGCAGAAATCAGATTCAGAGGTTGAAAAAGGACTGCTGATGCTGTTGGATTCTGACCTCCCTGCACTCAAAGTGGATTTTCTGGAGCTACAGAACTCGAAATGGCGCGCTTCCAATTGCGTTGAAAAGTAGACATCCAGGGCTTTCCAGAAATATATAATAGTTTATATTTTGGCCAAGAATTGACGACTTAAACTGGCGTTCAACGCCAGCCTTCTGCCCAAATCTGGCGTCCAGCGCCAGAAAAGGATCCAAAACCAGAGTTGAACGCCCAAATTGGCATAGAAACTGGCGTTCAACTCCACAAATGGCCTCTGCACGTGCAACACTTAAGCTCAGCCCACACACACACAAAGTGGGCCCCGGAAGTGGATTTATGCATCAATTACTTACTCATGTAAACCCTAGTAGCTAGTTTATTATAAATAGGACCTTTTACTATTGTATTAGGCATCTTTTGATCATCTTAGGATCTTAGGATCATCTTTGGACACCTGGTTCTTAGATCAGAGGGGCTGGCCTCTCGGCCATGCCTGGACCTTTCACTTATGTATTTTTAACGGTAGAGTTTCTACACTCCATAGATTAAGGTGTGGAGCTCTGCTGTTCCTCAAAGATTAATGCAAAGTACTACTGTTTTCTATTCAATTCTTCTTATTTCGCTTCTAAGATATCCATTCGCACCCAAGAACGTGATGAAGGTGATGATTATGTGTGACGCTCATCATCCTTCTCCCTTATGAACGCATGCCTGACAAACACTTCTGTTCTACATGAATTAAGCTAGAATGAATATCTCTTAGATCTCCTAACCAGAATCTTCGTGGCGTACGCTAGAATGATGGCGGCATTCAAGAGGATCCGGAAGGTCTAAACCTTGTCTGTGGTATTCTGAGTAGGATTCAATGGTTGAATGACTGTGACGAGCTTCAAACTCGCGATTGTTGGGCGTTAGTGACAGACGCAAAAGGAGGGTGAATCCTATTCCAGCATGATTGAGAACCGACAGATGAATAGCCGTGCCGTGACAGGGTGCGTGAGCATATGATTCACTGAGAGGAGGGGATGTAGCCACTGACAACGGTGATGCCCTTGCATACAGCCAGCCATGGAAAGGAGTAAGACTGATTGGATGAAGATAGCAGGAAAGCAGAGGTTCAGAGGAACGAAAAGCATCTCCATTCGCTTATCTGAAATTCCTGCCAATGAATCTACATAAGTATCTCTATCCCTTTTATTGTTTATTTTAATCTAATAAAATATCATGTTTAAATCCGCCTGACTGAGATTTGCAAGGTGACCATAGCTTGCTTCATACCAACAATCTCCGTGGGATTCGACCCTTACTCACGTAAGGTATTACTTGGACGACCCAGTGCACTTGCTGGTTAGTTGTATCGAAGTTGTGACGATTATGAATTAAGATCAGAGCACCAAGCTTTGAAGCCATTACCAGGATTTGTTCGAGCCTGGAGATCACAATTTCGTGCACCAAGTTTTTGGCGCCGTTGCCGGGGATTGTTTGAGTTCTCGGCAAGCTTTTGGTCCGGTAACATCAGTGCCAGATTCCCTTTTGATCTGGCAACAGCACCAAGTTTTTGGCGCCGTTGCCGGGGATTGTTCGAGTTTGGACAACTGACGGTTCATCTTGTTGCTCAGATTAGGTAATTTTCTTTTTATTTTATTTTCAAAAATTTTTCAAAAATATCTTCAAAAAAAAAAAATTTCTCTTGTTTTCGAAAAAAAAAAATGTTTTCAAAAATTTCTTCAGAATTTTTAAGAATGAATTCTAGTGTTTCATGATGATTTGTTGAAGCCTGGCTGGCTGTAAGCCATGTCTAATTTTTGGACTGGGGTTTCAACTTACCATCACAAATGAAGAGATTCTCACACACTTAGTTGTTCTATACTTGAAAAGTATCCATACCTGCTGAAGCTTGGCTGGCCATTGGCCATGTCTAGTGTTTTGGACTGGAGCTTTCTTTGAAAGCTTGGCTGGCTAGTAAGCCATGTCTAATTCCTGGACTGAAGCTTTAGACTAACATGGCAAGATTCCTGGAATTCATATTAAAAATTTTGGAATCCTTATTTTCTTTTTCATATAATTTTCGAAAAAAAAATCCAAAAAAATTAGAAAATCATAAAAATAAAAAATATTTTGTGTTTTTTGTTTGAGTCTTGAGTCATATCATAAGTTTGGTGTCACTTGCATATGCATCTTGCATTTTTCGAAAATATCATGCATTCATAGTGTTCTTCATGATCTTCAAGTTGTTCTTGGTAAGTCTTCTTGTTTGATCTTGATGATTTTTTGTTTTGTGTCTTTTCATGTTTATCATATGCATTCTTGAATTCTTAGTGCGCAAGCATTAAAGAATTCTAAGTTTGGTGTCTTGCATGTTTTCTTTGCATTAAAAATTTTTCAAAAATATGTTCTTGATGTTCATCATGATCTTCATTGTGTTCTTGGTGTTCATCTTGACATTCATAGCATTCTTGCATGCATTCATTGTTTTGATCTAAAAATTTCATGCATCGCATAATTTTCATGTTTTCATAAAAATTTCAAAAATCAAAAAAATATCTTTCCCTTTTTCTCTCATCAAATTCGAAAATTTGAGTTGACTTTTTCAAAATTTTTAAAAATCAAGTTGTTGCCAATGAGTCAAATCAAATTTTCAATTTGAAAATCTTATCTTTTTCAAAATCTTTTTCAAAAATCAAATCCTTTTCAAAATTCTTAGTTATTTTCGAAAATTCCAAAAATATTTTTCAAAAATCTTTTTCTTATTTTTATATAAAATTTTCGAAAATAACTAATCAATTAATGTTTTGATTCAAAAATTTGAAGTTTGTTACTTGCTTGTTAAGAAAGATTCAAACTTTAAGTTCTAGAATCATATCTTGTGATTTCTTGTGAATCAAGTCATTAATTGTGATTTTAAAAATCAAATCTTTTTCAAAAACTAATTTCTATCATATCTTTTCAAAAATATCTTCTTATCTTATCTTTTTCAAAAATATCTTTTCAAAATATCTTTTCTAACCTCCTAACTTCTTATCTTTTCAAAATTTGTTTCAACTAACTAACTAACTTTTTGTTTGTTTCTTAACTTTTTCAAAACCACCTAACTAACTCTCTCTCTCTCATTTTCGAAAATGTCTTCCCTCTTTTTCAAAAATTTCCTTTTAATTAACTAATTATTTTTATTTTTTATTTTTAATTTCAAAAATTTTCGAAAAAAATTTCTACTAACAATTTTCAAAAACCATTTTCAAAAATCACTAACTCTTTTTCAAAATAATTTTCGAAAATTATACCTCCCCCATCCTATTCTATTTATTCATTCATATCCTAACATCTCATCTCACATCTCTTCCATCGGTACAGTTGTGTTTTTCCCTTTACATCACATTCTTTGTCTCCCCCTCTTTTCTTCCACTCACAAAGGGATCCCTATACTGTGGTATAAAGGATCTCTATTATTATTATTATTTTTTCTGTGCCTTCTTCTTTGTCATATGAGCAGGAGCAAGGATAAGAACATTCTTGTGGAAGCAGATCCAGAACCTGAAAGGACTCTGAAGAGAAAATTAAGAGAAGCTAAAATACAACAATCCAGAGATAACCTTTCAGAAATTTTCGAACAGGAAAAGGAGATGGCAGCCGAAAATAATAATAATGTAAGGAAGATGCTTGGTGACTTTACTGCACCTAATTCCAATTTACATGGAAGAAGCATCTCCATTCCTGCCATTGGAGCAAACAACTTTGAGCTGAAACCTTAGTTAGTTTCTCTGATGCAGCAGAACTGCAAGTTTAATGGACTTCCATCTGAAGATCCTTTTCAGTTCTTAACTGAATTCTTGCAGATATGTGATACTGTTAAGACTAATGGAGTAGATCCTGAAGTCTACAGGCTCATGCTTTTCCCTTTTGCTGTAAGAGACAGAGCTAGATTATGGTTGGATTCTCAACCCAAAGACAGCCTGAACTCTTGGGATAAGCTGGTCACGGCTTTCTTAGCCAAGTACTTTCCTCCTCAAAAGCTGAGCAAGCTTAGAGCTGATGTTCAAACCTTCAGACAGAAAGAAGGTGAATCCCTCTATGAAGCTTGGGAAAGATACAAACAGTTGACCAAAAAGTGTCCTTCTGACATGCTTTCAGAATGGACCATCCTGGATATATTCTATGATGGTTTATCTGAGCTATCAAAGATGTCACTGGACACCTCTGCAGGTGGATCCATTCACCTAAAGAAAACGCTTGCAGAAGCTCAAGAACTCATTGACATGGTTGCTAATAACCAGTTCATGTACACTTCTGAAAGGAATCCTGTGAGTAATGGGACGCCTATGAAGAAGGGAGTTCTTGAAGTTGATACTCTGAATGCCATATTGGCTCAGAATAAAATCTTGACTCAGCAAGTCAATATGATTTCTCAGAGTCTGCATGGAATGCAAGCTGCATCCAACAGTACTCAAGAGGCATCTTCTGAAGAAGAAGCCTATGATCCTGAGAACCCTGCAATAGCAGAGGTAAATTACTTAGGTGAACCTTATGGAAACACCTATAACTCAACATGGAGAAATCATCCAAATTTCTCATGGAAGGATCAGAAGCCTCAACAAGGCTTTAACAATGGTGGAAGAAACAGGTTTAGCAATAGCAAACCTTTTCCATCATCAACTCAGCAATAGATAGAGAACTCTGAACAAAATGCTTCTAATTTAGCAAATCTAGTCTCTGATCTATCTAAGGCCACTGTAAGTTTCATGAATGAAACAAGGTCTTCCGTTAGAAATCTGGAAGCACAAGTGGGCCAGCTGAGTAAAAGGATCACTGAAATCCCTCCTAGTACTCTCCCAAGCAATACAGAAGAGAACCCAAAAGGAGAGTGCAAGGCCATTGACATAAGCGCCATGGCCGAACCTCTGAGGAGAGGAGAGGACGTGAATCCCAAGGAGGAAGACCTCCTGGGACGTCCAGTGATCAATAAGGAGCGTCCCTCTGGGGAACCAAAGGACTCTGAGGCTCATCTAGAGACTATAGAGATCCCATTGAACCTCCTTATGCCCTTCATGAGCTCTGATGAGTATTCCTCTTCTGAAGAGAATGAGGATGTTACTGAAGAGCAAACTGCCAAGTTTCTTGGTGCAATCATGAAGCTGAATGCCAAATTATTTGGCATTGATGCTTGGGAAGTTGAACCTCCCTTGTTCATCAATGAACTAAGTGATCTGGATCAACTGACATTTCTTCAGAAGAGACAGGATCCTGGAAAGTTCATAATACCCTGTACCATAGGCACCATGATCTTTAAGGCTCTGTGTGACCTTGGTTCAGGAATAAACCTCATGCCCCTCTCTGTAATAGAGAAACTGGGAATCTATGGGGTGCAAGCTGCTAAAATCTCACTAGAGATGGTAGACAGCTCAAGAAAGCAGGCTTATGGACAAGTAGAAGATGTATTAGTAAAGGTTGAGGGCCTTTACATACCTACTGATTTTATAGTCCTGGATACTGGAAAGGAAGAGGATGAATCCATCATCCTAGGAAGACCTTTCCTGACCACAGAGTAGAAGCTGTGATTGATGTTGACAGAGGTGAAATAGTCCTTCAATGGAATGAGAACTCCCTTGTATTCAAAACTCAAGGATCTCCCTCTGCAACCATGGAGAGGAAGCTTGAAAAGCTTCTCTCCAAGCAGAGTCAATCAGAGCCCCCATAGTCAAACTCTAAGTTTGGTGTTGGGAGGCCACAACCAAACTCTAAGTTTGGTGTTGAACTCCCATATCCAAACTCTAAGTTTGGTGTTGGAAAGTCTCAACAAAGCTCTGCACATCTGTGAGGCTCCATGAGAGCCCACTGTCAAGCTATTGACATTAAAGAAGCGCTTGTTGGGAGGCAACCCAATGTTTATCTTATTCTTATTTTTATTGTTGGTCATGTTTTCTTAGGTTCATGATCATGTGGAGTCACAAAATAAATAGAAAAATTGAAAACGGAATCAAAAACAGCAGAAGAAAAATCACACCCTGGAGGAGCATCTGTCTGGCGTTCAGCGCCAGAACAGAGCATGGTTCTGGCGCTGAACGCCCAAAATGGGCAGCTTCTGGGCGCTGAACGCCAGAACAGGCATGGTTCTGGCGTTCAACGCCAGAAATGGCACACAAATGGGCGTTGAACGCCCAAAATGGCCACCAACCTAGCGCTGAACGCCCAGAGTTGGGTACAAAGGCATTTTTACATGCCTAATGGGTGCAGGGATGTAATTCCTTGAACACCTCAGGATCTGTGGACCCCACAGGATCCACTCAGGATCTGTGGACCCCACAGGATCCACTCAGGATCTGTGGACCCTACAGGATCCCCACCTACCTCCACTCACTTCTTCTCACCACTCTCTTTCACACAACCCCATAAACACTCTTCCCTAAAAACCCCTCACCAATCACCTCAATCTCTCTTCCCCACTAAACCTTCACCACTCACATCCATCCACTCTTCCCCATAAACCTACCTCATAAACTCCACCTACCTTCAAAATTCAAAACCAATTTCCCACCCAAACCCACCCATATGGCCGAACCTTGACCCCCCCTCCATTCCCTATATAAAGACCTCCATTCTTCACCAAATTCACACAACACACCCCTCTACACTCTACTTAGCCGAAACCACATCACCCTCTCCCTCTCCTCCATTTCTTCTTCTTCATCATCTATTCTTTTGTTTATTGCTCGAGGGTGAGCAATATTCTAAGTTTGGTGTGGTAAAAGCATAAGCTTTTTGTTTTTCCATTACCATTGATGGCATCTAAGACCGGAGAATCCTCTAGAAGAGGGAAAGGGAAGACAAAAGCTTCCACATCCGAGTCATGGGAGATGGAAAGATTCATCTCCAAAGCCCATCAAGACCACTTCTATGATGTTGTGGCCAAGAAGAAGGTGATCCCTGAGGTCCCTTTTAAACTCAAAAGAAATGAGTATCCGGAGATCCGACATGAAATTCAAAGAAGAGGTTAGGAAGTTCTAACAAAACCCATCCAACAAGTCGGCATCTTAATGGTTCAAGAGTTCTATGCCAATGCATGGATCACCAAGAACCATGATCAAAGTAAGAACCCGGATCTAAAGAACTATGTTACAATGGTTCAGGGGAAATACTTAGATTTTAGTCTGGAGAATGTGAGGTTGGCGTTCAACTTGCCATACATGGAAGAGAACGCACGCCCCTACACAAGGAGAGTCAACTTTGATCAAAGGTTGGACAAAGTCCTTATGGACATATGTGTAGAAGGAGCTCAATGGAAGATTGACTCCAAAGGCAAGCCGGTTCAACTAAGAAGATTGGACCTCAAGCCTATAGCTAGAGGATGGTTGGAGTTTATTCAATGCTCAATCATTCCCACTAGCAACCGGTCTGAAGTTACTATAGACCGGGCCATCATGATCCATAGCATCATGATTGGAGAAGAGGTGGAAGTTCATGAGATTATACCTCAAGAACTTTACAAGGTGGCTGACAAGTCCTCCACCATGGCAAGGTTAGCCTTTCCTCACCTCATTTGCCACCTATGCAATTCAGCTGGGATTGACATAGAGGGAGATATCCTCATCAAAGAGGACAAGCCCATCACTAAGAAAAAGATGGAGCAAGCAAGAGAGCGCAATCATGGAGCTCAAGAGGCGCAAGAAGCTCATCACCATGAGATTCCGGAAATGCCTCAAATGCACTTTCCTCCACAAAACTATTGGGAGCACATCAACACCTCCCTAGAAGAATTGAGTTCCAATATGGGACAACTAAGGGTGGAACATCAAGAGCACTCCATCATGCTTCATGAAATAAGAGAAGA
Source organism: Arachis hypogaea (assembly GCF_003086295.3). Classification (NCBI taxonomy): domain Eukaryota; kingdom Viridiplantae; phylum Streptophyta; class Magnoliopsida; order Fabales; family Fabaceae; genus Arachis; species Arachis hypogaea. The sequence goes on along the minus strand of NC_092054.1, from coordinate 102,304,019 downwards.
TCAAAAAGCAATGAGGTAGGAGCAACAAAGACAAGGAAGAGACATAGAAGAGCTCAAGGACATCATTGGTTCCTCAAGAAGGAAATGCCACCATCACTAAGGTGGATTCATTCCTTGTTCTTATTTCTTCTGTTTTTCGTTTTCTATGTTATGTGCTCATCTATGTTTGTGCCTTCAGTACATAATCATTAGTAGTTAGTAACTTTGTCTTAAAGATATGAATGTCCTATGAATCCATCACCTCTCTTAAATAAAAAAAAAAACTGTTTTAATTCAAAAGAACAAGAAGTACATGAGTTTCGAATTTATCCTTGAACTTAGCCTAATTATATTGATGTGGTGACAATGCTTCTTGTTTTCTGAATGTATGCTTGAACAGTGCATATGTCTTTTGAAGTTGTTGTTTAAGAATGTTAAATATGTTGGCTCTTGAAAGAATGATGACTAGGAGACATGTTATTTGATAATCTGAAAAATCATAAAAATGATTCTTGAAGCAAGAAAAAGTAGCAAAAAAAAAAAACAAAGCTTGCAGAAAAAAAAAAAGAAAAAAAAATAGGCGAAAAAAAATATAGAAAGAAAAAGAAAAAGCAAGCAGAAAAAGCCAATAACCCTTAAAACAAAAGGGCAAGGGCAAATAAAAAGGATCCCAAGGCTTTGAGCATCAGTGGATAGGAGGGCCGAAAGGAATAAAATCCTGGTCTAAGCGGCTAAACCAAGCTGTCCCTAACCATGTGCTTGTGGCGTGTAGGTGTCAAGTGAAAACTTGAGACTGAGCGGTTAAAGTCAAGGTCCAAAGCAAAAGAAGAGTGTGCTTAAGAACCCTGGACACCTCTAATTGGGGACTTTAGCAAAGCTGAGTCACAATCTGAAAAGGTTCACCCAATTATGTGTCTGTGGCATTTATGTATCCGGTGGTAATACCGGAAAACAAAGTGCTTAGGGCCACGGCCAAGACTCATAAAGAAGCTGTGTTCAAGAATCATCATACTGAACTAGGAGAGTCAATAACACTATTCGAAATCTGAAGTTCCTATAGATGCCAATCATTCTAAACTTCAATGGATAAAGTGAGATGCCAAAACTATTCAAGAGGCAAAAAGCTATAAGTCCCGCTCATATGATTGAAGCTCTGTTTCATTGATAGTTTGGAATTTATAGTATATTCTCTTCTTTTTATCCTATTTGATTTTCAGTTGCTTGGGGACAAGCAACAATTTAAGTTTGGTGTTGTGATGAGCGGATAATTTATACGCTTTTTGGCATTGTTTTTAGTATGTTTTTAGTAGGATCTAGTTACTTTTAGGGATGTTTTCATAAGTTTTTATGTTAAATTCACATTTCTGGACTTTACTATGAGTTTGTGTGTTTTTCTATGATTTCAGGTATTTTCTGGCTGAAATTGAGGGACTTGAGCAGAAATCAGATTCAGAGGTTGAAAAAGGACTGCTGATGCTGTTGGATTCTGACCTCCCTGCACTCAAAGTGGATTTTCTGGAGCTACAGAACTCGAAATGGCGCGCTTCCAATTGCGTTGAAAAGTAGACATCCAGGGCTTTCCAGCAATATATAATAGTCTATATTTTGGCCAAGAATTGACGACTTAAACTGGCGTTCAACGCCAGCCTTCTGCCCAAATCTGGCGTCCAGCGCCAGAAAAGGATCCAAAACCAGAGTTGAACGCCCAAATTGGCATAGAAACTGGCGTTCAACTCCACAAATGGCCTCTGCACGTGCAACACTTAAGCTCAGCCCACACACACACAAAGTGGGCCCCGGAAGTGGATTTATGCATCAATTACTTACTCATGTAAACCCTAGTAGCTAGTTTATTATAAATAGGACCTTTTACTATTGTATTAGGCATCTTTTGATCATCTTAGGATCTTAGGATCATCTTTGGACACCTGGTTCTTAGATCAGAGGGGCTGGCCTCTCGGCCATGCCTGGACCTTTCACTTATGTATTTTTAACGGTAGAGTTTCTACACTCCATAGATTAAGGTGTGGAGCTCTGCTGTTCCTCAAAGATTAATGCAAAGTACTACTGTTTTCTATTCAATTCTTCTTATTTCACTTCTAAGATATCCATTCGCACCCAAGAACATGATGAAGGTGATGATTATGTGTGACGCTCATCATCCTTCTCCCTTATGAACGCGTGCCTGACAAACACTTCTGTTCTACATGAATTAAGCTAGAATGAATATCTCTTAGATCTCCTAACTAGAATCTTCGTGGCGTACGCTAGAATGATGGCGGCATTCAAGAGGATCCGGAAGGTCTAAACCTTGTCTGTGGTATTCTGAGTAGGATTCAATGATTGAATGACTGTGACGAGCTTCAAACTCGCGATTGTTGGGCGTTAGTGACAGACGCAAAAGGAGGGTGAATCCTATTCCAGCATGATTGAGAACCGACAGATGAATAGCCGTGCCGTGACAGGGTGCGTGAGCATATGATTCACTGAGAGGAGGGGATGTAGCCACTGACAACGGTGATGCCCTTGCATACAGCCAGCCATGGAAAGGAGTAAGACTGATTGGATGAAGATAGCAGGAAAGCAGAGGTTCAGAGGAACGAAAAGCATCTCCATTCGCTTATCTGAAATTCCTGCCAATGAATCTACATAAGTATCTCTATCCCTTTTATTGTTTATTTTAATCTAATAAAATATCATGTTTAAATCCGCCTGACTGAGATTTGCAAGGTGACCATAGCTTGCTTCATACCAACAATCTCCGTGGGATTTGACCCTTACTCACGTAAGGTATTACTTGGATGACCCAGTGCACTTGCTGGTTAGTTGTATCGAAGTTGTGACGATTATGAATTAAGATCAGAGCACCAAGCTTTGAAGCCATTACCAGGATTTGTTCGAGCCTGGAGATCACAATTTCGTGCACCACTCAGTACCTGGGAGATCTTTTGAAACTGAATGCCAAGCTATTTGGTACAAAGCCTTTGGAGGAAGAACCTCCACTGCTTACCAAAGAACTCAATGCTTTGATTCAGCAGAAGCTACCTTAGAAGCTTCCAGATCTCGGATGCTTCTTGATCCCTTGCATCATAGGCACCATGACCTTTGAGATGGCTCTATGTGACCTAGGGTCAAGCAAAAACCTCATGCCACTCTCTGTAATGGAGAAGCGGGGAATCTTTGAGGTACAAGCTGCAAACATCTCACTAGAGATGGCAGAAAAATCAATGAAGAAAGCATATGGCTTAGTAGAGGATGTATTGGTAAAGGTTGAAAACCTTTACATCCCTGTAAACTTTCTAATCTTAGATACTGGGGAAGATGAGGATGAATCCATCATCCTTGAAAGACCTTTCCTAGCCACTGCCAATGCTATCATTGATGTAGCTAAGGGAAAACTGATTCTACAACTTGGGGAGGATCACATCTTGTTTAAAATGCCTCACCCCAACTCTCCCTCTGAGATAATTGTGCAACACTTAGTGTTCCAACCATCTCTTTCAGTTCAGAGCTTTACTAAGTCCCCAAACATCAATTCTAAGTTTGGTGTTGGACAGTAATTAACAAGCACTGAGAACAAAGGTACTAAGAAGAAAGTACCTAAACGCTGGAGGGACAAGAAAGTCCCCACTCACGGCCTCTCACTTGGCATGAGAGTTGTCTTCACCAAGAAGCCAGTCATACCACATACAGTGAGTCGTATCCTATCTCTAGAGCATGTGGAGCTCATTCATGAGAAGACAGATAGAAAGTTCACTGTAAGGGGTAAAATTCTGAGCCCATACTCATCTCCATAAGGAGCTAACCGTCAAGCTAACGACGTTAAAGAAGCGCTTGTTGGGAATCAACCCAACCTTAATTAATTATTTATATTTCTTTTAATTCTTTAATTTTATTTTTCTTTAATATTTTTTTTAGGTTCATGATCATGTGCAGCAGTCAGAACAGAGACAACAAAGTTCAGGAGTGAAATTAGAACACTCTGGATGGAGTGTTGATGGCGTTGAACGCCAGCCAGGGAGCACTGGCTGGGTATTCAACGCCCCAATTGGCAGCATAGCTGGCGTTGAACGCCAGCCAGGGAACAGACCCTGGGTGTTCAATGCCAATGCAGAAGGCAGAGATTGTTAAATTTCTATCCTCTCAGGACCAGTGGTTTCCATAGCATCTTTACCTACCCCACTTCTTCCCTCTTACTCTCACACTTCCCCATACACTCTTCCCTATAAACCCTAGTCCAATCACATCCATATCACTTTTCCAAAACCATCATAAATGCCACCAACCCCCACCCATTTCAAAATCAAATTTCCCTCCTATTTGCCCCACCCATGACCGAACCCAACCCTAGTCCACTCCTATAAATACCCCTCATTCTAACCATTCATACACACACCTTTCATACACATCAAAACCCCCTTGGCTGAATTGCTTTCTTCTTCTATCTCCATCTATTTTCTTCTTCTTTTACTCTATTCTTCTCTTTTCTTTATTTTTGCTCGAGGACGAGTAAAGCTTTTAAGTTTGGTGTTGGAAAAGCGTTGCTTTTTGCTTTCCATTACAACTTATGGCACCCAAGGTAGGAGAATCCTCTAGAAAGAGAAAAGAAAAGGCAGTAGTCGCCACCTTCGAATCTTGAGAGATGGAGAAATTCATCACCAAAGCCCACTGATGCGTGGTAGAAGTTAACCAATTTAGAGATTTTAATTAAGAGACAGCGTTGCACGTATAGCTCTTAACCAGCTAAGATCTGCCTCACCAATTTAAAAAGGGTTGTCATAAATTTTAGAAATAAAATACTGGGAGTATGAGTCCCAGGTCGTCTCCCAACGAGTTGCAGGAAAGAGTGCTAATTTATTAATCAGAAAATTCCCAGAAAGTTGAGTTTGATAATGAGCAATTAAAATAATTGTGAATTAAGGCAATAAAAATAAACTAAGAATAATTATTGATACTCTGAATAAAAGGCCTTGACTGGGGGAATAATTAAGTGGAACTTCTATCCTTGTTGGGATCTTCTCAAGTGTGGTGTAAAAAGGTTGTTGTTCTCACTTGATTTTCCCTTACTAAATAAGGAAAGGTATAGTGATTGAACTAACTCTCACCCTCGGATCCTAGCCCTCTCCCTTGGGGAGGTCTAGTGTTAGTAGGTATGGAATTAGCCAACAACGTCCAGTTTAACCAAGCACTTGAGCATTCCAACTCAAGTATCGCCTCTTAATCAACCCCCATGTCAAGTAGAAATTTTACTCCATTGACATGAAATTAATAATCATAAAAATATAAGAAGACATAATTAATTAAAATAAAATAGAGAATTAAAATTAATTAAAATAAAAATAACTTCATATATTAATAAATTCAAAATGTAACATACTTAATTGAATAGAGTCAATGAGTAACTAATTAAAAAGAAAGGAATAAGAAAACAAACTAAAGTAATGTCTTCAACGGAGGTAATGACTTTCAGCATCCAAAAATCCAAGCAAAAGCATAAACTATCAATGTAATGCAACTCTAAAAACTCAGATCTGGAACTAAGTGTAATCCTAATGTGATGAATCTCAATGTGTGTTGATGCGTGTTGAGTCTCTGTACGTTCCCTAGGTTTAGTCTGTGTTTCTGGGCCGAAAACTGGGTCAAAAAGCGGCCCAAAATTGCCCCCAGCGTATTTTGTTATTTTTGCAGATCGCGCAGGTCACGCGAACACGTCGTTCACGCGTTCGTGTCATTCATGCAGACTCCAATCCACGTGTTTACGTTAGGCACGCGTCCGCATCATTGCAAATTCTTCATTTCGCGCGCTCACGTTGGCCATGCGCTCTCGTCATTACTCACTGGTCATCTCCTTAGTTTCTTGTGTTCCTTCCATTTTCACAAGCCTCCTCTCTAATTTCCAAGCCACTCATGCCCTATGAAGCCTGAAACACTTAACACACAAATCACGACATCGAATGGGATAAAGGAGAATTAAAATACATAATTAAAAGTCTCTGGGAAGCAAGTTTTCAACCATGGAATGATTTTGGGAAGGAATTGTAAATACATGCTAATCATATGAATAAGTGGGTAAATATTTGATAAAACCACACAATTAAACATAATATAAACCATAAAATAATGGTTTATCAACCACCAAGACCACTTCTATGAAGTAGTGGCAGAGAAGAAGGTGATCCCTGAGGTCCCTTTCAGGCTCAGGAAGAATGAGTATCCAGAAATCCAAAGAAAGACCTGGAGAAGAGGTTGGGAAGTCCTAACCAATCCCATCCAAGAGGTTGGGATCTTAATGGTGCAAGAATTATATGCTAATGCATGGGTTACAAAAGGAGACCTACATCCTTACATACACTAGGAGACCCACATCCTTACGAAAGGAGGTCCCATTTTTGAATGTTTAACCAAACCTCTTTTGCACCTGTTTAAGGTTTGTTAGTGAGTCTTTAAGCTTTAGAACGGGGATGAGTCTGTTAAATAAGTCGAAGAGATACTTAGGAGGGTTTTGCAAAGTGTTATCTGAATTAATGAGGCGTTGGTGATGTTGAATAAGAAGTAAATAATAAAGATAATGATAATAGTAATAAAATATGGCTGAGCTGAGAAGTGTTTGATGATGAGGTTGGCTATGAGAAAGAAGAATAAGGAGAATTGAGTTAATTATGAACTTTGAATGAGATATGATGAGATTGATTGAGATATCTGAGACAGGATAAGATGCAGTGGCATTGTCCACTTGCTCTGGGTAAAAAATGAGGAAGAAGAATGATTGAAAGTGATTATAAAGACAATGATTATGAATGTATAGTGTGAATGTATGTTCTATTTTGTTTTGTTGCATCACTTTCTCTTTGTTTGTAAAGTGTGTTGGGTACTATATCGCATGAATGTGGCAGACACTGTATCCCAAGAGCGTGGCGGGCGCTATAACCCAAGATTGTGGGAGAACTTTACCCTGGGAATTGTGTCAGGCACTATATCCCATGAGTGTGGTGGGCACTATATCCCAAGAGCATGGTAGGCGCTATATCCCAAGAGTGTGGAAGCACTTTATCCTGGAAAATGCGACGGACACTATATCCTATGAGAGTAGCGGGCACTATATTCCGAGAGTGTGACGGGAACTATATCCTAAGAGTGTGGAAGCATGTCAGATATACAATATCCGGGTTAGCTATTGGGTGTGTGGGGTTCTAGCAAAGTAGCCGACAGGTCAGCTCACGGCCAATAGGACAGGCATACATCATGTGCATTTGTATGTTTTGCTTGAGTGTGTATTGTTTTGGTTTGCTTAACTGCTTTATCTTTTCTTATCTGCTACTTGTTCTACTTGTTGTAACTGCTATCTATATATGTGCTTTCCTTGTTTGTTTTGTTTGTCTTTGCAACTAAGAAATCCTTTATTTGGCAGAGGTGTGACGAGGGTAGTTTCACCGGTGTTCCGAAGGGTTGGAGAAAGCAAAAGTGAAGTGTTGAGTTAGGATTAGATTCAGAACTTGAGAACCCTCGATATTTACCAAATTTCAGGTTTACTTATTCCTTTAACTTTAAATCTGAGTGTAGGAGTTCTGGGAATGCCTCTGGCTTTCTCGAGACATTTTATATTAACTTTGCGAGCACTTTTACTATACTGAGAACCTCCGATTCTCATTCTATACATATATTGTTGTTTTCAGATGCAGGACACGAGGCATCGTACTGAGCATTCTGGAGACTCTTGGAAGCAAAGAACTATCTTGGGACTCGGTGTTTGCATTTTATTTATGTTTATCTATGTAAACAGATTCTCCTTTGTTTATATTTTGTATTTCGTCCTTCCTAGAGGTTGATTTGGAGAAACAGGATATATGTTTATCTTTTGGTTTATTTTTGAGTTATATATATATATATATATATACACACTTGTCTCTTTAGTTTTCTTTATAAGCCTTCTATCTAATCGCCTTTCGAGTGTGATGCGTTTTTAGTCTTGTTTTGATCATCCTTTCTTCCAAGGCTCCTAGTTAAAATATTCTTCATATATATCTATTTACGTATTTTTGTTTTAGAGGTTGTAGTGCCTTACCACCTTTGATTTACGTCCTGGGCATAAGACTCTGTGTGGTAGGGTATTACAGTTGTCATTGCTAACTTCATAATCTCCTAATCTAGCAGGTAGTCTCTGCTCTCCTTGAGGTCTTCTAGATGATTTTGGCTGTTCGATTGTATCTGGTTGTCTTTCTTCTACTTCATCACTTATATTTGGAATTACAATCGGCTGCTTTTCTGTCTTTTTGTTCCAGTCTCACATGCCTTTCTCGTCAAATGTCACTTCTCTACTGATGAGCACCTTCTTTGATTCTAGATTATACAGCTTGTATGCTTTTGAGTCTGTGCTATAGCCGATAAAGATATACTTCTCACTTTTGTCATCTAACTTCTTCCTTAACTGGTCTGGTACATAGGCATAAGAAATACACCCAAAGACTTTGAAATGATGAATGGAAGGACGCTTTCCACTCCAAGCTTCCTCAGGAGTTTTATCACGAACACTCTTTGTTGGACACCTGTTCAATGAATTGCTATTGTGACTGCTTCTTTCCAAAACTCTTTAGGCATTTATTTTAACTTGAGCATGCATCTGACCATATTTATAATGGTTTTCTTCTTTCTTTTAGTAACTCCATTCTGTTGAGGAGTATATATAGTTGTTAGATGGTGTTAAATTCCGTGTTGCTTAAAGTAATCTGAACATGCAAAATATTCTATTACTATATCTGTTATGAGGATTTTGATTTTACATCTATTTTATTTTTCGACAAACACCTTGAATTTCTTGAAGGTAACATAAGCTTCTAATTTCTGCTTTAGAAAGTATACCCATGTATATTGACTAAAATCATCAATAAAAGTGATAAAGTACCTGCTACCACCATTGCTTGGAACTTCAACAGAACAAATGCTTGAATGCACAATTTCAAGTAATTTTCTGGCTCTCCATATGACTTTCCTGTAGGGAATGGACCTCTATGCTTCTTTTCTATTTGACAAATCTCACAAACACAATTTGGAATATGAACCCATGGTAGACTAAAAACAAGTCCTTTTCTTGATAGGTAGTTTGGCCAAAAAAAAAAGAAAATGTCCAAACCACATATGCCACAGCCAACTATTATTAAGTATCATATAACTCATGCAAGAGGGATTAACATGTTGAATTTTCAATGGAAACATTTTGTTTGAAGTCATCTTTGCTTTATCTATAAACCTCCTGTTGCTGTGACACACAGTACAATATCTACGATAATTTATTATCTTGTATCCCTTCTCAGATAACTGCCCAATACTCAGTAAATTGTAATCAAGTTCATGGGTATAAAAAATATTAGAAATATAACTCAAAGAACCAGCCTTCAATCTAATTGGTATTTGCCCTTTACTAGACATATTATTACTATAGGCATTATCCAAGTACCATATATTTTCATCTTCAGCACATGAATTACTTGTAAAAAATAAAGTTTGAGTACCCGAATAATCATTAGTATTTTGATACTGATTTTTTGCAATGTGTGCTTCATTGTTATTCATCATTTTAATCTACAATCTACTGCTTTATGTCCATACCTTTCACAATAAAAGCAGTTGAAATTGGTTCGTTCTTGATAAAAATTGCCTCGATGATGGAGGAAAAATATCGGTAAAGAATTTGTCAATAAAATCATGTTGCAAGTATAGATCTAAACCAACCAATTATCCTCGGTCAACGTTTAATTAGGTTGTCACAAGTACAAACCCCAATAAAAATAAATTGATGTTTTTAAACCTTGGGTCGTCTCTCAAAGGAATTGCAGGGAAGTGTGTTTATTATTGGTTATGATGTAATTCTTTTTGAGGTTTTGAAATAAAGAACAAGAAAGTAAAATGGCAAGAAAATAAACTAATAACTAAGAAAGCTCTTAGCAAGGAAAGAGAATTAAAAGTCCTATCCTCATTATCATCCTCAATTGTGATGGTAAATGTAAATTGCCTTCACTTAGTTAACCTTTAACCAATGAAGGAAAGTCAAGTGCATACAATCAACTTGAGTTCACAAGTCCTAGTCAACTCATAGTGAGAGACTAGATTTAGTGAAGTTCAAGCTAACTGGAAATCTTCAATTCCCAATCAACAAGAGGCTTTGACAATTCAAAAGTCTCCAAATCATCAACACAAACCAAGAACACAAAAATTTATTTTAAAATCCGACCAAGTATTTTATCAAACACTTGGAAGACACATCACTGATTAGTGCTCTAGGGACACCAAACCTGCTGAAGATATGTTTCTGGAAGAACTTCAGCACTGTCTTAGTATCATTAGTGGGTGTTGCAATTGCCTCTACCCATTTAGAGACATAGTCTACTGCCACCAGAATATATGTGTTTGAGTATGATGGTGGGAAAGGCCCCATGAAGTCAATACCCCATACATCAAACAACTCAATCTCCAAGATCCCTTGTTGAGGCATGGCGTAACCATGAGGCAGATTATCAGCTCTCTGGCAATTGTCACAGTTACATACAAACTCTCGGGAATCTCTATAGAGAGTAGGCCAGTAGAAGCCACATTGGAGGACCTTGGTGGCTGTTCGCTCACCTCCGAAATGGCCTCCATATTGTTACCCATGGCAATGCCATAAGATCTTCTGTGCCTCTTCCTTGGGCACACATCTACGGATTATTCCGTCTGCACATCTCTTAAAGAGATATGGTTCATCCCATAGGTAGTACTTTGCATCAGAAATCAATTTATTTATTTTCTGCCTGCTGTACTCTTTGGGTATGAATTTTACAGCTTTATAGTTTGCAATGTATGTAAACCATGGTGTTTCCTGAACGGCAAATAGTTGCTCATCCGGAAAGGTTTCAGAGATCTCAATAGAGGGGGAGGACGCCCCTTCTACTGGTTCTATTCGAGACAGATGATCAGCCACTTGATTTTCTGTCCCTTTTCTGTCTCTTATTTCTATATCAAATTCTTGCAGAAGCAACACCCATCTTATGAGCCTGGGTTTTGAATCTTGCTTTGTAAGTAGATATTTAAGAGCAGCATGGTCAGTGTACACAATCACTTTTGATCCAACTAAGTATGATCTAAACTTGTCAATGGCATAGACCACTGCAAGCAACTCCTTTTCTGTGGTTGTGTAATTTTTCTGAGCATCATTTAAAATAGGGCTAGCGTAATAAATGACATGCAGAAGCTTGTTATGCCTTTGTCCCAGTACTGCACCAATGGCATGGTCACTGGCATTACACATTAGTTCGAATGGTAGTGTCCAGTCTGGTGAAGAAATAACTGGTGCTGTGACCAGCTTAGTTTTCAGAGTTTCAAACGTCTGCAGACACTCTGTTTCAAGTATAAATGGCGTGTCAGCAGCTAGCAGATTGCTCAGAGGTTTTGCAATTTTTGAAAAATCCTTTATAAACCTCCTATAGAATCCTGCATGCCCCAGAAAAGCTTCTGATTGCCTTAACATTGAATGGTGGTGGTAATTTTTCAATTACCTCCACTTTAGCTTGATCCACCTCTATTCCCTTGTTTGAAATTCTATGCCCAAGGATAATTCCTTCAGTTACCATAAAGTGACATTTTTCCCAGTTTAAAACTAGGTTGGTCTCTTGGCATCTTTTCAGAACAAGTGCTAAATGGTCAAGGCAGGAGCTGAATGAGTCTCCAAATACTGAAAAGTTATCCATGAAGACTTCCAGAAATTTCTCTACCATATTAGAGAAGATAGAGAGCATGCACCTCTGAAAGGTTGCAAGTGCATTGCACATACCAAAAGGCATCATTCTGTAGGCAAACACTCCAGAAGGACATGTGAATGCTGTTTTCTCTTGGTCCTGAGGATCTGATGCGCATAAACTAGTTATGCCATGATTTAGGAAATTGCACGATCGGCAAAATTCCTTCCGGCAAGTGCACCGGTTATCGTCAAGTAAAAACTCACAATAGAGTGAGGTCGAATCCCACAAGGATTGGTTGAATGAGCAATTCAGATTAGAAGTGTGTCTAGTTGAGCGGAATCAAGACTTAGATGAGAATTGCGGAATGTAAAATTGGCGGGAAACGTAAATGACAAGAAATTGAAATGGCGGAATCTTAAATTGCATGAATTAAAGAGCAAAAGCTAAATTGCTGAAATTAAAAGGGAATGGGGGTGATTGCATGAATTGAGTTGCAGAATGTAAAGAGAAAGTGGAAATCAGAAATGGGGAATTCATTGGGTGTTAGGAGATATTGAGATCTCCGAATCAAAACATTTTTATTCCTTTCTCAACCAATGCATTCATTGAATTTTGCTTGGCAATCTTATATGATTGGATCCCAATCCCTTGGCTCACCAATTCTCTCTAAAAACGAACAAATTCCCAATCCCTTGGTTTAAATGTTCATAAGAAGAGATGATGCTCGATCACTGATTATACCACACAGTTTCATGAACCACAATTTGGTAGGATTACATGTCACAATATCCATCCAAACCCCAATCCAATTCACTGTGAGAAAGCTTCTCTAGCATGAATCCTCCATTCCTTTCCCAAGGTTCCGAAGGATTCCAATTATGGGTAGTTTCTTTCCCAAGACAACTACCCAATGGAATTAGATCGAGAAGCTTTCTAACAAAATTCAAGAGAAAAGATTGAAGAAGAAGATAAAACTATTATTGATTCATTGAATTACAATAGAGCTCCCTAACCCAATGAAAGGGGTTTAGTGAGTCATAGCTCTGAATTCAATTACAAAGGTATGAAAACTAGCAAAAAATGAAAAGGTCAAAAGTCCTTCCTAACTTAAATTCTATCCTATTTATACACTTTCTATATTGAGCTTCTGTTGTGTTTCTTGGGCTTTGAGGCCTCTCCCTGCTTTCCTTTTGCTTTGGGTTTATGATCCATAATCTTGATGAGGCTGCTGATCCACATTCTGTAACATTCATTGAGCCAACTTAGTGATAATCAAGTAATGACACATGACTCAACAAATTGAAAATCCAGACTCATCAATCCTTCAGGCCCAATCCCATAAACCATGATATTCAATTGGGTTTCATACCAGAGTAAGTTTAAGTTAATGTTTGTGCTCAAATACTAACTTAAACCGCAATATTTTTGGCCCAGAAACCTTTTCCAAGAGTGGCGTTTAAGTTGCAGTTTAAGCTTAAACTGCAGCTTAAACGCCAGACACTTCCAGTGATGCCTTTTGTGGAAGCACGTTTAAGCTTCAGTTTAAGGTTAAACTGAAGCTTAAACGTGGAAATGGAAGAAGGCAGCCCTGGAGGGTAACTTAGTCGAACACGTTTAAGCTTCAGTTTAAGGTTAAACTGAAGCTTAAACGTGGAGATAGGAAAGGCAGCCCTGGAGGTCGAACACGTTTAAGCTCCAGTTTAAGGTTAAACTGGAGCTTAAACGTGGAAATAGAGAAAGCCATCCTGGAGGTCGAACACGTTTAAGCTCCAGTTTAAGGTTAAACTGGAGCTTAAACGTGGAAATGGAGAAAGCAACCCTGGAGGAGAAAATTTGGTCGAACACGTTTAAGCTCCAGTTTAAGGTTAAACTGGAGCTTAAACGTGGAAATGGCTCCCTGGTGCATTTCCCATTTCTGGCGTTTAACCTCCAGTTTAAGGTTAAACTGGAGGTTAAACGTGGAAATGCTTCCTGAGTGGAATTCTCATTCTGGCGTTTAACCTCCAGTTTAAGGTTAAACTGGAGGTTAAACTTCAGTTTCAGCATTACTTAGCCTTCATGATTCTGGCGTTTAAGTTCCAGTTTAAGCTTAAACTGGAACTTAAACTCCACATGTGATATTCAAGCTTCCTTTATTGATTTTTGTTGCTTCCTTGCCTAGCCTCTTCTTCCCTGAAATCATCCAAACAATTGCATCAAAGTCTTGCAAAATTTCATGAGAAATCTTCCATTCATAGCATTCAAGTAATATAACTAAAACTCATGGAATTTGCATCAAAATCATACTGTTTGGATGGTTCATTGCTTTGTTATTCATTTAACCATTCTTGGTTACTTTAAGCTCAAGAAAATGCATAAAACAACTAAAACTAACAGAAAAATGCTAGTGAAACTAGCCTAAGATGCCTTGGCATCACAACACCAAACTTAATACTTGCTTGTCCCTAAGCAAGTTCTGAGTTATTTGAGAAGAAAGTATGAAACAGAAAGCAGTTACATTGGCTATATTAGCAAGCATTTGAAGTTCATCAGAAGGGTTTTATGCAGAAAGTTGCAGTATCACTTTTTCATTCTTATCAGGTAAGATTATCACTTTTTCATTGCATCCATCAAACACTGCTATGGCCTCTTGTTACTCTTATGTCCTTGGCACTTTTCTCTTCTTTGTTTTTCTTTTTCTTTTTCTTTGAGCTCCTTTGCTCCTTGTTTGCTTAGTGTCATGTGTTGCACACGCCTTTGGCATTTTCTTTTTCTTATCAGTGCACTACACATATCCACTGCAGGCATTTTAGTTCACATTTCTTCTTGAGACATTGGTGCCCAGCACCTCTTTGTGTGACTAAATGTTTTGTATTTAGGTTGCTCTTGATAATGGACTTTTGGTTGATAATCCCGGGTTAGTTAACCCAAGTTACCAAGTGTTGAAACACTCCTCAGAACCTATTCATCCAAGCATATCCTTAATACATAAACACCACAGGCATTTGTCTCAGAAGTTCAAACCATTGGTGCCTAGCTTATTTTCTCAATTTTTTTTTTTGCTTTTTGGTTGCCTTTTTTTAGTGGCTTTTTCTTCTTCTTTTTCTTTCTTTTTCATGGCCAAAGACATTTATTCATTAAGATCCATAGACAGTTTTCAATTTCTACACAAAAAATGATAATTCTACACTCTATTTCCAGTGATCTGACTAAACAATCAAGCATGCATACCACCACTTAATTCTACTTGATTTGTCACTAATTGAGCCAAGTTACTTTTGTTCAAACTTTTCTTTTATTTTTGGAAACAGAACAAGCATGGCAAGCATTTGTTTAAGAAGGTGAAGTTATATCCAACATCTAGGCATTCACTTTATTCAAAGCACTAAACAGACAAACATACTAGAAACTTTACATTCCAGACAGATTCAACAATTTCAGTTTATACCAGAACAAGCATGCTTTTGTTTGCCCATTTTAAAGAAATGTCAAGGAACAACACCACCTTGTGAAATTTCTTGTTTTCTCTTTGTTGCCAGGAACAATTTGATTTCTCCTTCTTCTCCTAGTTGTTGCTTCATGTTCTTTCTAAGATCCTTGTTTCCTTTCCTGCAAAGAGTGATGAAGTTGCTTGCTTCTCAAGCACTTGAGTGGTTAGCTCAACTATGTATGGGCAAGTGTCTGAGTCTTAAGTTGGTGTGTGAACACCAAACTTAGTCTCCTACTTACTTCTCTGTTCTTTGAATCCTTGAATTCTCCTTGGAATGAAGTTGCTGCTAAGGATTTTAAGCATTTCTGTGATTGCTTAGAATGGTTGTTTCTTTCATATAATTCAAAGGTTGTTGTGTTCAGTTGAGCTTTATGGTGGAACACCAAACTTAGAGTCACACATTCCCCTTTGAATTATTGATCCACGAATTCATTGTTTGGTGTGAAACACCAAACTTAATTCTTTGCAATGCACATAAACTACTTCACCTTTTTATTGAAACAAATAAAAGAAACAGAAAGGGAGTATTACCTCAGGTTGGGTTGCCTCCCAACAAGCGCTTCTTTAACGTCACTAGCTTGACGGTTGCCCCTTGTTAGGGTGGATTGTAGTGCTTGATGTCTTCTCCTCTCACTATGAAAACGTCCCCATTTGATTCCTTCATGACTTCTAAATGTTCCATAGAAAGAACTTTCCTGATTGTGAACACTTGAGGGAGCTGGGAAGGAATGGTTTTGAGGCCAGGTGGGATTGGCAGATAATGACTTGATATCACTTTATCTCCCGGAGAGAAACCTTCAGTGGGAATTTTCTTGTTTCTCCACCCTCTTGGCAATTTCTTTACAATTCTTCCCTTTCTCTTGAGGATTTCTTCATTGACCCTTATGCCAGGAGGATCCTTCTGATCTGTTTCTATTGATTCTTGTGGCTTTAACTCTTGCAATTCTTGTTTGCCTTCCAAGGACTGTTTCAGAGTTTCAGCTGCTGGATTGCTTTCCTCCAAACACAGATGGCTATTATCATCCTTAGGCTTTTCAGGTTCTGGTTCAGGCTCAGATGCAGGTTTGAAAACATTGAAAATGAGCTGTTCATCATGTATTCTCAAAATTAGCTCTCCTTGTTCTACATCTATGAGCGCTCTAGCAGTGGCTAGAAATGGCCTTCCCAGAATGATAGGGTGTAGGTAGCTTTCCTCCATGTCCAAAATGACAAAGTCTGTGGGGAAGAAATAATTTCCCACTTTCACCAGCACATTTTCAACTACCCCTTCAGCTTGCTTCTGAGTTTTGTCAGCCAGTTGTATGATTACATCAGTGGATCTCACCTCATTCAGTTGTAGCCTCTTCATAAGAGTCAGAGGCATCACATTTATGCTAGCTCCTAGATCACAGAATCCTCTGTCAATTTTTGTTTCCCCTATGATGCAGGGGATATGAAAACTTCCTGGGTCTGTTTTCTTAGAGACTATGTCCTTCTTGATGAGGGCACTGCATTCTTTGTTCATTATTACAGTTTGTCCTCCCTTCAAAACTCTTTTCTTGCTCAGCAATTCCTTTAAATACTTGATATGTGTAGGCATCTGCTGGAGAATCTCAAGGAAGGGAATATTGATATGGAGAGACTTAAATGTCTCTAAAAACCTTGAATAGGTTTTCCCTTTTTCACCTCCTCCTAACCTCTGAGGAAATGGTGCTTTTGGTTGGTATGTTTCCAGCAAGCCTTTTTGCAGTTCCTTGGCTTGCTCAGTTTCACTTTCCTGCTTAGCTTCTTCCACACCTTCCTTCAAGATTTCTGGCTCCTGTTCTGAGGGTCTGATTCCTTCTTCTTCTGAGACTTCCTTCAATATGGTGATGGCCTTGCATTCTTCCCATCTCACTCCCTTTTGTTCCCCTTTAGGATTCTTTTCTGTGTCACTAGGGAACACTGCAGTTGACTTGGGGGCCTGTTGAGATAGCTCTCCTACTTGAGACTCCATCCTCTTGAGTCTTTCACCATGGTTCCTTAAGGTAGATCTCACATCATCCCTAAAGCTTTTCAACTCACTTATGTCCTGACCCATGTTTGCCAGCATTCCTTCTATCCTGTTTAATTGATCTTGAAATTGTTGGTTCGAATTAGGTTGGGTAGGTTGATTATTTTGGCCATGATATGATGGTTGGGAGTAAGTGTTTTGTGTGGCTTGGTATGATCTTTGGTTGGAGTTTTGGTATGTGGACTTGTTATGTTGGTTTTGCTGGTTTCCCCACCCAAAATTTGGGTGGTTTTTCCAGCCTGGGTTGTAAGTGTTGGAATGTGGATCATATGGTTGCCTTTGTTGATTTCCTACATAATTGGCCTCTTCCCAATCACCTCCTTCAGTGCTTACTTCCTCTTGATCTTGTGTGTGTATTGCAGCCACTTGCTTTGTTTCTAATTTCCTGGTGAGCTCTGCTAGTTGCTTGGCAAACACCTTGTTTTGGGCTAAAATTGTATCAACATGGTTCAGCTCCATGACTCCCTTAGTGTTGTGTCTCTCTGAAGCATAGTAGTACTCATTCTCAGCCACTATCTCAATCACTTCAATGGCTTCTTCCACAGTCTTTTTCCTGTTCAATGAACCTCCTGATGAATTGTCTACAACCTTCCTTGATTCATAAGAAAGTCCATCATAGAAAATATGCAATTGCACCCAGTCATGGAACATGTCTGGTGGGCATTTCCTTGTCAAATCCTTGAATCTCTCCCATGCCTCGTAGAGAGTTTCACCATCTTGTTGTCTAAAAGTCTGAACCTCAGATCGAAGCCTATTGACCTTTTGTGGGGGGTAGAAACGTGCCAGAAACTTGCTTTCCACCTCGTCCCATGTTGTTAGGCTCCCCCTTGGGAATGATTCCAGCCACTTAGCTGCCTTGTCCCTAAGTGAAAATGGGAACAAAAGCAGTTTATAGGCATCTTCCTGGACTCCATTGGACTTCACAGTGTCGCAAATTCTCAGGAATTTTGTGAGGTGTTGGTTTGGATCTTCATTAGCACTCCCACCAAATGAACAATGATTCTCCACAAGTGATATTAGCTGTGGTTTGAGCTCAAAATTGTTGGCCTGAATGGGTGGTTTCTGAATGCTGCTACCACAATTCCCAGAGGTTGGGTTTATGTATGAACTAAGAACCCTCCTCTCAGGAATGGCATTGTTTCCATCAGCTCTCTCATGGTTGTGAACTTCTCTATCCATGTTGAGATCTAGAGCTTCCTCAAAATTGTCCTCAGATTCTCCTTCAGATTCTTCTTCTCCCAGTACTCTCTTCCCTCTTGCTTCCCTTCTAAGTCTATGAAGGGTCCTCTCTGGTTCGGTATATGGAGGAGTTGATGTCTCTCCTCTCCTACCTGTCATACAAGAACACCGCACAGGCAACAAACAATTGAAATACTCTTGGTTAATGGAAGAGTATGGTTAGAGTAGTTGAGGAATTAATTCAAATAGTTAGTGAGTCAGTGAGTTAGTTGCTTGAATTTAAAGGCATAAAGAAAGAAAGCATGTAACAGAGTGCAGAAATTAAAATTCAACAAGTAACTTGAACTGAATTAACAAAGCAAGAAAAATGCTCAATCTAGTTAACTTCCAATTGAAGAATTGTCAATCGAAAACCAATCCCCGGCAACGGCGCCATAAACTTGATGCGCATAAACTAGTTATGCCACGATTTAGGAAATTGCACGATCGGCAAAATTCCTTCCGGCAAGTGCACCGGTTATCGTCAAGTAAAAACTCACAATAGAGTGAGGTCGAATCCCACAAGGATTGGTTGAATGAGCAATTCGGATTAGAAGTGTGTCTAGTTGAGCGGAATCAAGACTTAGATGAGAATTGCGGAATGTAAAATTGGCGGGAAACGTAAATGACAAGAAATTGAAATGGCGGAATCTTAAATTGCATGAATTAAAGAGCAAAAGCTAAATTGCTGAAATTAAAAGGGAATGGGGGTGATTGCATGAATTGAGTTGCAGAATGTAAAGAGAAAGTGGAAATCAGAAATGGGGAATTCATTGGGTGTTAGGAGATATTGAGATCTCCGAATCAAAACATTTTTATTCCTTTCTCAACCAATGCATTCATTGAATTTTGCTTGGCAATCTTATATGATTGGATCCCAATCCCTTGGCTCACCAATTCTCTCTAAAAACGAACAAATTCCCAATCCCTTGGTTTAAATGTTCATAAGAAGAGATGATGCTCGATCACTGATTATACCACACAGTTTCATGAACCACAATTTGGTAGGATTACATGTCACAATATCCATCCAAACCCCAATCCAATTCACTGTGAGAAAGCTTCTCTAGCATGAATCCTCCATTCCTTTCCCAAGGTTCCGAAGGATTCCAATTATGGGTAGTTTCTTTCCCAAGACAACTACCCAATGGAATTAGATCGAGAAGCTTTCTAACAAAATTCAAGAGAAAAGATTGAAGAAGAAGATAAAACTATTATTGATTCATTGAATTACAATAGAGCTCCCTAACCCAATGAAAGGGGTTTAGTGAGTCATAGCTCTGAATTCAATTACAAAGGTATGAAAACTAGCAAAAAATGAAAAGGTCAAAAGTCCTTCCTAACTTAAATTCTATCCTATTTATACACTTTCTATATTGAGCTTCTGTTGTGTTTCTTGGGCTTTGAGGCCTCTCCCTGCTTTCCTTTTGCTTTGGGTTTATGATCCATAATCTTGATGAGGCTGCTGATCCACATTCTGTAACATTCATTGAGCCAACTTAGTGATAATCAAGTAATGACACATGACTCAACAAATTGAAAATCCAGACTCATCAATCCTTCAGGCCCAATCCCATAAACCATGATATTCAATTGGGTTTCATACCAGAGTAAGTTTAAGTTAATGTTTGTGCTCAAATACTAACTTAAACCGCAATATTTTTGGCCCAGAAACCTTTTCCAAGAGTGGCGTTTAAGTTGCAGTTTAAGCTTAAACTGCAGCTTAAACGCCAGACACTTCCAGTGATGCCTTTTGTGGAAGCACGTTTAAGCTTCAGTTTAAGGTTAAACTGAAGCTTAAACGTGGAAATGGAAGAAGGCAGCCCTGGAGGGTAACTTAGTCGAACACGTTTAAGCTTCAGTTTAAGGTTAAACTGAAGCTTAAACGTGGAGATAGGAAAGGCAGCCCTGGAGGTCGAACACGTTTAAGCTCCAGTTTAAGGTTAAACTGGAGCTTAAACGTGGAAATAGAGAAAGCCATCCTGGAGGTCGAACACGTTTAAGCTCCAGTTTAAGGTTAAACTGGAGCTTAAACGTGGAAATGGAGAAAGCAACCCTGGAGGAGAAAACTTGGTCGAACACGTTTAAGCTCCAGTTTAAGGTTAAACTGGAGCTTAAACGTGGAAATGGCTCCCTGGTGCATTTCCCATTTCTGGCGTTTAACCTCCAGTTTAAGGTTAAACTGGAGGTTAAACGTGGAAATGCTTCCTGAGTGGAATTCTCATTCTGGCGTTTAACCTCCAGTTTAAGGTTAAACTGGAGGTTAAACTTCAGTTTCAGCATTTCTTAGCCTTCATGATTCTGGCGTTTAAGTTCCAGTTTAAGCTTAAACTGGAACTTAAACTCCACATGTGATATTCAAGCTTCCTTTATTGATTTTTGTTGCTTCCTTGCCTAGCCTCTTCTTCCCTGAAATCATCCAAACAATTGCATCAAAGTCTTGCAAAATTTCATGAGAAATCTTCCATTCATAGCATTCAAGTAATATAACTAAAACTCATGGAATTTGCATCAAAATCATACTGTTTGGATGGTTCATTGCTTTGTTATTCATTTAACCATTCTTGGTTACTTTAAGCTCAAGAAAATGCATAAAACAACTAAAACTAACAGAAAAATGCTAGTGAAACTAGCCTAAGATGCCTTGGCATCACAACACCAAACTTAATACTTGCTTGTCCCTAAGCAAGTCCTGAGTTATTTGAGAAGAAAGTATGAAACAGAAAGCAGTTACATTGGCTATATTAGCAAGCATTTGAAGTTCATCAGAAGGGTTTTATGCAGAAAGTTGCAGTATCACTTTTTCATTCTTATCAGGTAAGATTATCACTTTTTCATTGCATCCATCAAACACTGCTATGGCCTCTTGTTACTCTTATGTCCTTGGCACTTTTCTCTTCTTTGTTTTTCTTTTTCTTTTTCTTTGAGCTCCTTTGCTCCTTGTTTGCTTAGTGTCATGTGTTGCACACGCCTTTGGCATTTTCTTTTTCTTATCAGTGCACTACACATATCCACTGCAGGCATTTTAGTTCACATTTCTTCTTGAGACATTGGTGCCCAGCACCTCTTTGTGTGACTAAATGTTTTGTATTTAGGTTGCTCTTGATAATGGACTTTTGGTTGATAATCCCGGGTTAGTTAACCCAAGTTACCAAGTGTTGAAACACTCCTCAGAACCTATTCATCCAAGCATATCCTTAATACATAAACACCACAGGCATTTGTCTCAGAAGTTCAAACCATTGGTGCCTAGCTTATTTTCTCAATTTTTTTTTTTTGCTTTTTGGTTGCCTTTTTTTAGTGGCTTTTTCTTCTTCTTTTTCTTTCTTTTTCATGGCCAAAGACATTTATTCATTAAGATCCATAGACAGTTTTCAATTTCTACACAAAAAATGATAATTCTACACTCTATTTCCAGTGATCTGACTAAACAATCAAGCATGCATACCACCACTTAATTCTACTTGATTTGTCACTAATTGAGCCAAGTTACTTTTGTTCAAACTTTTCTTTTATTTTTGGAAACAGAACAAGCATGGCAAGCATTTGTTTAAGAAGGTGAAGTTATATCCAACATCTAGGCATTCACTTTATTCAAAGCACTAAACAGACAAACATACTAGAAACTTTACATTCCAGACAGATTCAACAATTTCAGTTTATACCAGAACAAGCATGCTTTTGTTTGCCCATTTTAAAGAAATGTCAAGGAACAACACCACCTTGTGAAATTTCTTGTTTTCTCTTTGTTGCCAGGAACAATTTGATTTCTCCTTCTTCTCCTAGTTGTTGCTTCATGTTCTTTCTAAGATCCTTGTTTCCTTTCCTGCAAAGAGTGATGAAGTTGCTTGCTTCTCAAGCACTTGAGTGGTTAGCTCAACTATGTATGGGCAAGTGTCTGAGTCTTAAGTTGGTGTGTGAACACCAAACTTAGTCTCCTACTTACTTCTCTGTTCTTTGAATCCTTGAATTCTCCTTGGAATGAAGTTGCTGCTAAGGATTTTAAGCATTTCTGTGATTGCTTAGAATGGTTGTTTCTTTCATATAATTCAAAGGTTGTTGTGTTCAGTTGAGCTTTATGGTGGAACACCAAACTTAGAGTCACACATTCCCCTTTGAATTATTGATCCACGAATTCATTGTTTGGTGTGAAACACCAAACTTAATTCTTTGCAATGCACAGAAACTACTTCACCTTTTTATTGAAACAAATAAAAGAAACAGCAAGGGAGTATTACCTCAGGTTGGGTTGCCTCCCAACAAGCGCTTCTTTAACGTCACTAGCTTGACGGTTGCCCCTTGTTAGGGTGGATTGTAGTGCTTGATGTCTTCTCCTCTCACTATGAAAACGTCCCCATTTGATTCCTTCATGACTTCTAAATGTTCCATAGAAAGAACTTTCCTGATTGTGAACACTTAAGGTTAAACTGGAGGTTAAACTTCAGTTTCAGCATTTCTTAGCCTTCATGATTCTGGCGTTTAAGTTCCAGTTTAAGCTTAAACTGGAACTTAAACTCCACATGTGATATTCAAGCTTCCTTTATTGATTTTTGTTGCTTCCTTGCCTAGCCTCTTCTTCCCTGAAATCATCCAAACAATTGCATCAAAGTCTTGCAAAATTTCATGAGAAATCTTCCATTCATAGCATTCAAGTAATATAACTAAAACTCATGGAATTTGCATCAAAATCATACTGTTTGGATGGTTCATTGCTTTGTTATTCATTTAACCATTCTTGGTTACTTTAAGCTCAAGAAAATGCATAAAACAACTAAAACTAACAGAAAAATGCTAGTGAAACTAGCCTAAGATGCCTTGGCATCAGGATCTACTGCAATTTGGTTGTAACCTGAATAGCCATCCAAAAAGCAGTAATATTCGTGACTTGCTAGTCTCTAGCATCTGGTCTATGAATGGTAAAGGAAAGTGATCCTTCCTGGTGGCTATATTGAGCCTTCTGTAATCAATACACATACGCCACCCTGTAACTGTTCTTGTAGGAACCAGTTCATTCTTTTTATTATGAACCACTGTCATGCCTCCCTTCTTGGGGACAACTTGGACAGGGCTCACCCAGGGGCTATCAGAAATAGGATAAATAATCCCAGCCTCCAGTAACTTGGTGACCTCTTTCTGCACCACCTCCTTCATGGCTGGATTTAGCCGCCTCTGTGGTTGAACCACTAGCTTAGCATCGTCCTCCAATAGGATCTTTTGCATGCATCTTGCTGTGCTGATGCCCTTAAGATCACTTATGGACCACCCAAGAGCTGCCTTGTGTGTCCTTAGCACTTGAAGTAGTGCTTTCTCTTCCTGTGGATTTAAAGCAGAGCTTATGATCACCGAAAAAGTGTCACCTTCTACCAGAAATGCATATTTCAGGGATCGTGGTAGTGGTTTGAGCTTGGGTTTAGGAGGTTTCTGCTCTTCTTGAGGAATTTTCAGAGGCTCTTTTATTTCCTCTGATTCCTCTAAATCAGGCTGAACATCTTTAAAGAGGTCTTCTAGCTCTGATTCGAGACTCTCGGCCATGTTGATCTCCTCTACCATGGAGTCAATAATATCAACACGCATGCAGTCTTTTGATGTGTCTGGATGCTTCATTGCCTCAACAGCATTCAGCCTGAACTCATCCTCATTGACTCTTAAGGTCACTTTCCCTTTTTGGACATCAATGAGGGTTCTTCCATTTGCTAGGAAAGTTCTTTCTAGAATGAGAGTTGCACTCTTGTGCTCCTCCATCTCCAGCACTACAAAGTCAGTGGGAAAGGCAAATAACCCAACCTTGATAATCATGTCCTCAATTATGCCCGATGGATATTTAATGGAGCCATCAGCAAGTTGAAGACATATCCGGGTTGGTTTGACCTCTTCAGTCAAGCCAAGCTTTCTGATAGTGGATGCAGGGATTAGATTGATACTTTCCCCAAGATCACATAAAGTTGTTTTGGTACAAGTACCCTCTAGTGTGCATGGTATCATAAAGCTTCCGGGATCCTTAAACTTTTCTAGTAAGCTTGTTAGAATGACTGCACTGCATTCTTTAGTGAGAAAAACGTTTTCTGTTTCTCTCCAATCCTTCTTATGACTTAAGATCTCTTTCATGAACTTAGCATAAGAGGGTATTTGCTCAAGTGCCTCTACAAACGGAATCTTTATTTCAAGAGTCCCGAGATAGTCTGCAAAGCGGGCAAATTTTTTATCCTATTCCGCTTGGCGGAGTTTCTGAGGATAAGACATTTTGGCTTTGTATTCTTCAATCTTATTTGCTGCAGGTTTATTTCCTACAGAGGCAGGTTGAGAAGCCTTCTTGAGGGAGTTATTATCAGCACTTGTAGGTGTCTGATCCCTCACTGGCGTTTGAACGCCAGAACTGGACATAGATTGGGCGTTTAACGCCAGATTCCTATCCTTTTCTGGCATTTGAACGCCAGAACTGAACATAGATTGGGTGTTTAACGCCAGTTTTTCACCCTTTTCTGGCGTTTGAATGCCAGACTTATTTCTCTCTGGGATCTTACTGTCCTCAGAGGGATTTTGGGTAGTAAGTTGCTCATCCTCTGTCAGCTGTTCTTTTCTTGGCTTTCTGCTGCTTTGAGTTGAGGTATTTAATGTTTTTCCACTTCTTAATTGAACTGCTTGGCACTCCTCTGTTATCTGTTTTGATAGCTGCTGTTTTGTCTAATTCAATTGTGATTCCATATCCTTGTTAGCATTTTTGGTTTCTTGTAGCATCTCCTTAAATTATGCTAACTGCCTTGTTATGGAAGATAGTTGCTGATTGAGTTCAGCAACTTGTTCCTGAGGACTAAAGTCAATTGATACTGCCTTAGCTTCTTCTTTCATGGAGGACTCATTACTTATGTACAGATGCTAATTTCTAGCAACTATATCAATAAGCTCTTGAGCCTCTTCAATAATTTTTCTCATGTGTATAGATCCACCAGCTGAGTAGTCTAGAGATACCTGAGCTTTTTTGTAAGCCTGTAGTAGAAGATGTCTAACTGTACCCACTCTGAAAACATTTCAGAGGGGCATTTCCTTAGCATCCCTCTGTACCTCTCCCAGGTGTTATAAAGGGATTCATCATCCTCTTGTTTAGAGCCTTGGATGTCTAGCCTTAGCTGTGTCATCCTTTTTGGAGGGAAATATTGATTCAGAAATTTGTCTGATAACTGTTTCCATGTTCTTATGCTTGCTGTAGGTTGGTTATTTAACCACCTTTTAGCTTGATCTTTTACAGCAAATGAAAATAGTAATAATCTGTAGACATCCTGATCTTCTTCCTTTTCACGTACTGTGTCAGTAATTTGCAAGAACTGTGCCAGAAACTCAGTAGGTTCTTCCTGAGGAAGACTAGAATACTGGTAATTTTGCTGCACCATGACAATGAGCTGAGGATTTAGCTCAAAACTGCTTGCTTTGATTGGAGGTATACAGATGCTGCTCCCATATGCTGCAGTAATGGGGTTAGCATATGACCCCAGAGTCTTTCTGGACTGTTCGTTTCCATTTATGTCCATGATGGATAAAATGGAATTGATATGAATTGCAAACAAAATATGTTTTTGTTTTTATTTTATTTAAGTAGAAACAAACTGAATTATTAAGAATAAATAAAAATAATAAGATAAAATAAAATAATTAGAAATTAAAATATAAATTTCGAAAACTAAGAGAAAAATAAATTTGAAAATGAAAATAATTATTTAATTAAGAAGATTTGAAAAACTTTGGATATGATTTTTGAAAAAGATTTTGAATTTTGAAATTTCAAAACTAAGATAAGATAGAATAGGAAGTTTTAAAATAAAAATCTGAATTTTTTAAAGGAAAATTTGAAAATTAATTGAAATAAAGAGAAAAGATATTTTTGAATTTAATGAAGAAAGAGAAAAATAGTAAAAATGACACCAAACTTAAATTTTTAGATCAAAACAAAGGAAACAAACAGGAAAACTTTGAATATCACGATGAACACTAAGAACAACTTTGAAAAATTTTTAAGAAAACAGAAACACAAAGGACACCAAACTTAAAAATTTTTATATTATGATCACTAATAATTCAAAAAAAAAATGAAAGAAAAATAAAATCATGCAATTGACACCAAACTTAAAATATGAAACTAAACTTAAACAGAAAAACTCAATTATTAGTTTATAAAAATTTTTGAAAATTTTAAAAAGAGAAAATAAGGATTTTAAAAAAAGTTTTAACCAAATACAATAATAGAAGACTCTAAACCAAAAAGAAAATATTTTCCTAATCTAAACAACAAAATAAACCGTCAGTTGTCCAAACTCGAACAATCCCCGGCAATGGCGCCAAAAACTTGGTGCACAAATTGTAAATCACACTTTTCACAACTCGTACCACTAACCAGCAAGTGCACTGGGTCGTCCAAGTAATACCTTACGTGAGTAAGGGTCGATCCCACGGAGATTGTCGACTTGAAGCAAGCTATGGTTATTTTGTAATTCTTAGTCAGGAAATTAATAATATAAATTGTTGGATTTATGAAGAATAATTAACATAAAATAAATAATACTTATTATGCAGTAATGTGGAACAAATTGAGGTTTTGAAGATGCTCTGTCTTCTGAATTTTTGCTTTCCTACTGTCTTCTTCTTCATGCACGCAGGTTTCCTTCCAAGGAAAGCTCTATATTGGTGGATCACCGTTGTCAATGGCTACCATCCATCCTCTCAGTGAAAATGGTCCAAATGCGCGGTCACCGCACGGCTAATCATCTGTCGGTTCTCACTCATGTTGGAATAGAATCCGTTGATTCTTTTGCGTCTGTCACTACGCCCAACACTCGCGAGTTTGAAGCTCGTCATATTCATCCCTTCCCAGATCCTACTCGGAATACCACAGACAAGGTTTAGACTTTCCGGATCTTAGAAATGGCCGCTAATAATTCTAGCCTATACCACGAAGACTCTGATCATGAACCAGGAGGCTAAGAGATACACACTCAAGCTAGTGTAGATAGAACAGAGGTGGTTGTCAGGCACGCATTCCTAGGTGAGAATGATGATGAATGTCACGGATCATCACATTCATCAGGGTGAAGTGCGAGTGATATTCTTAGAATAGAAACAAGCGTGATTGAATGAAAAATAGTAGTAATTGCATTAATTCATCAAAACACAGCAGAGTTTCTCACCCCCAATCATGGGGTTTAGAGACTCATGCCATCAGAAATACAATATTCAGATGTGAAAATGTCATGAGGTGCAAAATAAATCTCTAAAAGTAGTTTTTATACTAAGCTAGTGACCTAGGTTTACAAAAATTGAGTAGACTAAAATAAATAGTGCAGAAATCCACTTGGCGTTAAACGCCGATTTGCAACCTGTTTCTGGCGTTTAACACCAGAATAGGGTAAAGACTTGGTGTTAAACGCCGATTTGCGTCATCAAAACTTGGGAAAAGTATAGACTATTATATGTTGATGGAAAGCCCTGGATGTCTACTTTCCAACGCAATTAAAAGTGCGCCAATTGGGATTCTATAGTTCCAGAAAATCCATTTCGAGTGCAGGGAGGTCAGAATCCAACAGCATCTGCAGTCCTTTTTCAGTCTCTGAATCAGATTTTTGCTGAGGTCCCTCAATTTCAGCCAGAAAATACCTGAAATCATAGAGAAACACACAAACTCATAGTAAAGTTCAGAAATGTGAATTTTACATAAAAATAATAAAAACATAGTAAAAATTAACTAAATCATACTAAAAACTACCTAAGAACAATGCCAAAAAGCGCATAAATTATCCGCTCATCATCTACCAACCAACAAAAATTTAATGCATGAATACACATATCCAGAGGTCTTTTCAAGGGTTGTAATGGGGTTAGGGTCAATGTAGGAATGTATTTGGTTAAGTGGACTAAAATCTGAATCCTCGATTTGTAAGAACCGGCATAATCGTTTTAATAATATAATAATTTTTAAGTGCCCGGAGTAGATTCAAAATTTAGAAGTTTTAACTTGAAAATTTAAAGGTGAAATTTGATTTCAATGAATTTTTCTGAGTTGGAAAATGTATCTTTTTTGAAAAGTTTTTGTAAAAATGCGTACTGGTGCTTAAGCCGGTAGTACTAGCTCTAGTCTGTCCAGTAGGGCGTATTTTGGAAAATAAGACTTTGAAAATTGATTTATTGATTTGAAAAGACAAAAATAATTTATAATTAAAAACAGGACACTAATCTTAAAGGTTTAGGCCCAAAGTGGCCCAAACGGACTAAAAACGCTAACAGGTTGGACCGGGTCCAATGCCCAACATATATATGCTCATTTAATGAGCAATTGAGCTCATTGCACCCCAAAATGAGAGAAAGGGGCGCTGCTGGGTGACAGAAGGGAGGAAGAAGGTTACTATTCACCTCTTCCTTCAAAGCTCCATAACTTTTGATCCGGAGCTCCGATTGATAAGCTGTATGGGCACACGAATCTCTTGTCGAGCTCTTCGATTCTAGCTAGGCTTTGTTGGTAAGATCTCTCAACTCGTGCTCCAGTTTCTAGTCCTAGAATTTCTGTGTTTTTGGGTTTAGTTTTGAGTATATTTTGTGATTTTGCTTGTTTAGGTGATCTCTAGTAGCGGGTAATTGTCGGGCTTTGCCCCGATCACCATTGGATAGGGAAAGGAACCTCTATATCCTTGTGGTTTGGTGCAGTGTGAGCTTTAGTTGTTAATGCATGGTTATATTGTATGTATGAAGCTTGTTTTTGGATTTGGTGGTGGCTTTTGGTTTGGCTTTGGTGGTTTGGAGCTTGGTGGAAGCTTGTTGGAATCAAGTTTGGTGTTTGAGCATATTAGGAATCGGCCAAGGTATGGTTTCGGTTTCCTTTATATAATATGTAAAGTTTCTGGAAACTTAAGCTAGTAGACCTTAGGATAGGATTGAATTGATGTTAGTTGTTGGTTGTTATTGATTATTGTGGTTGATGATGATTGTTGAAAATTATTCGTGTTGATGAGTAATGATGGTGATTGGTTATATTGATGATTCATGAGGACTATGAGAATTTATGGTAATAAGTAAATGTATAATAGTTGTCATGATTTAGAATTATGAATATGTGACTTATTAATTGTGTATGGATTGTTGGTTACAATGGAGATTTGTGATGTAGGAATTGTAGGAGAAATAAAGGATTTGAAACTAAATGATTTAAGTATGGTGTAGTGGTTGGGTGAATTTGGTATGGAAATGATGAAAATGTGAATTTTAGGTTGTGGAATGAATTGGAGGATATGTGAATATGAACTAGGTACATTAGGAATTTTTTGAATATAGAATAAGTAATTTTGGATTGAGAGTTGGTTAAAATTGAGGTTTAGAGATTTTTGGTAAAAATGGATTTTTGGTGAACTTTGACAAATCATATCTTGAGCTACAGTTTTTGAAATTGAATGATTTTTGTATCAAATTAAAGTTGATTGATAAACCACTATTTTACGGTTTATCTTGTGCTCAATTGAGTGGATTTTATCAATCTTTCATACACTTGTTCATACTAATTGCATGGTTTTACATTTTCCTTCCTGATTTTGTGCTATGATTGAAAACATGTTTCTTTGGCCTTAAATTTGCTAATATTAATCCTCTCTTATTACCATTCGATGCCTTGATATGTGCGTTAAGTGATTTTAGGGATTACAGGGTAGGAATGGCTTAGAGGATGGAAAGGAAGCATGCAAAAGTGGAAAGAATACAAGAAACTGAAGGAACTGCTAAAGCTGTCTAGCCTGACCTTCTGGTACTAAAATGATCATAACTTGAGCTACAGAGGTCCAAATGACGCGGTTCCAATTCCATTGAAAAGCTAACATCCGGGGCTTCACAAAGATAGATAATTTGCCATAGCTGCCCTGAAGCCAGGCGACGTGCATGCGTGGATCACACGGATGCGTGACCTGGCAAAAACTCAATCCGCGCGAACGCGTGGACGACGCTAACGCGTGGCTCTGCAGCGACCTGTACGTATCAGAAATTACTGAGGGCAATTTCTGGGCTGTTTCTGACCCAATTTTTGGTCCAAAAAACACAGATTAGAGGCTATAAAGTGGGGGAATCGATCCATTCATTGATACAACAAAAACACAACATTCATATGCACAATTTTTAGGTTTTAGATGTAGTTTCTAGAGAGAGAGGCTCTCTCTTCTCTCTTAGGATTTAGAATTTAGGATTTCTCTTAAAGGTTAGGTTTACTTCTTCTGCATTCCAGGTTCTATGTTCTTTTAAATTTAGTTTCTCTTATCTACTTTTTTTTATTCTATTACTTTAGTTGCTCTATTTCTCTTGGTAATTACCTATTTAGCCAATTTGGCTTATGAACTCTTCATGTTAGATTTGAATTTATGTTTAAATACAATTTGAGGTATTTCAGATTTATGATTGCTTTCTTTTATTTATAATATAAATAATTTAGTTTTTTCTCCCTTTGCTTTGGTTGAGTAATTGGTGACACTTGAGTTCTCAAACTCAGCTGTTGATTGAAAGTTGGAATTTGCTTATTGATTTGGATCTCTCTAAAGCTAGTCTTTCCACAGGAGTTGACTAGGACTTGAGGAATCAAATTAATTACTCCACTTGACTTTCCTTTATTTAGTAAGGGTTAACTAAGTGGAAGCAATAAACAATTCTCATCACACCTGATAAGGATAACTAGGATGGGATTTCCAGTTCTTATACCTTGCACTGGTGTTCATGATAATTAATTCACTTTATTTCCAGTTTATTTTCCTGTTCCCTTTTTCAAAAACCAAAAAATATACCTTTTTCTATAACCAATAATAAATCATACTTCCCTGCAATTCCTTGAGAAGACGACCCGAGGTTTAAATACTTCGGTTATAAATTTTATTGGGTTTTTTTACTTGTGACAACCAAACTTTTGTACGAAAGGATTCACTGTTGGTTTAGAAAATATACTTACAACGTGATTATTTTTATAAAATTCTTTACTAGCAAGAATCTAAGAAGTTGAGGAATCAAATTGATTAGTCCATTTGACTTTCCTTTATTTAGTAAGGGTTAACTAAGTGGGAGCAATGACAATTCTCATCACACCTAATAAGGATAACTAGGATGGGATTTCCAGTTCTCATACCTTGCCAAGAGTTTTTCTAGTTATTAATTTACTTTACTGTTAATTTATTTCCTTGTTCCCTATTTCAAAAAAAACCCAAAAAGATACTTTCCATAACCAATAATAAATCATACTTCCCTGCAATTCCTTGAGAGACGACATGAGGTTTAAATACTTCGGTTATAAATTTTATTGGGTTTTGTTACTTGTGACAACCAAACTTTTGTACGAAAGGATTCTCTGTTGGTTTTGAAACTATACTTACAACGCGATTATTTTTATAAAAATTCTTTACCGACAGAGTTCTGATCGTCAATGATTTAAAGAGCTTTAAAATGGTATAGATTTTTGTAGAAATTGAAATTTTGTAGAGAAAGATATGATCGTCAGAAGTTGGTGCCAAAAATCTTAATTCTGTGAAATTGTAGAATTTGTGATTTTTGGTTTTTGTGCGTACGCACAACCTAGTGTGCACGCACACGCTGGAAGGTGCCTTCTGTTGAGGGCATTCGCACATATCGGTGCGTGTACGTAGAATCAAAATTTTTACTCCTGTACGTATGCACAACCCTATGCGTACGCACACATCTTGAAAATCCTCCTGGGCGTGCGTACGCACACTGCCTTATTTTTTAATGAAAACCTTGTTTTTAACTGTTTTACCTTCCTGAAAAGCTTGCAAACTTCCGTAACACTTGTTTAAAATCTTTTTGCCAGTTTTAGGTTCATGAATCAAGGAAGAAATAATAAAGGAATAAAAAGAGTATTTTTAGTTATGAGTTTAGAGCCGGTGACATAGGTTTGGAAGGTTTGTGTAATCCCTAGCTTGAATTGGTGAATGTTGAATTGTGAAGTTTATGGTTGAAGAGATTATTGAGAAAAGAGAATGCTTATGATGAATTTGAAAAGTGGAAACTAGTGATGGGATGGTTATGATGAGTTGAGAACTTGGAAAGGAATGATAAAATTATTGGATTATAGGGAGTGTGCGGAGCCTATATCTCTAGCGTGGTAGATTTTTCTACTTCATGACTAGTTGTTGTTGAGAGTGTGCGGGGCCTATATCTCTGGCGTGCCAGATTTTTCTGCATCATGAGTAGTTGTGGTTGTTTCCTTCTCTGCTGCATGAAGTGTGCAGGGCCTATATCCCCAGCGTAGTAGACTCCCTACTGCATGAGTGTGCAGGGCACTATATCTCTGACGTAGCAGATTCGCTGCTGTATGAGTGTGCAGGGCACTATATCTCTCGCGTGGCAAAAATGGCTACATCCGGAAGGATGTGTCAGGTTGGCATTTACGGACTGACAAGTGATATCACGAGCCAATAGGACAGGCATTCATCATATGCATCTCTTATATACTTGTTTGCTTTGATTACTTGAGTTTGCCTAACTGTGTAATATGCCTACTTGCTATATATGAATATTACCTGTGTATTACTTGCTTGCATTATCTGTGATTGTCCGGTGCTGAGAAGGATAGGTAGGCGGTGGCGATGGGATCGCACGGAGGTTAGGTTGGTGAAGGTTGTGGGATACAGTGGTGTGACTATTTCTAATTAGAAATCCCCTAAGTTTAGATAACCATGCTTATGGTTTATGGTTTAATTTATTTATTTAGATAACAAGACATTGAAGATAAGTTGTTCATTATGTATCCTCAGTATTAGCTCTCCTCGCTCCACATCTATAAGTGCTCTGGCTGTGGCTAGGAATGGTCTTCCCAATATGATTGGATGGAGGTGACTTTCTTCCATCTCCAAAATAACAAAGTCTGTGGGAAGGAAGTTGTTCCCAACCTTTACTAGCACGTTCTCAACCACTCATATGGCTTGTTTTTGAGTTTTGTCAGCCAACTTAATGATTACGTCTGTGGGCATTAGCTCATTGATCTGAAGCTTCTTCATGAGGGATAAAGGCATTAAGTTGATGCTTGCTCCCAGGTCACAGAGTCCTTTATCAATTACTGTTTCTCCTATAGCACAAGGGATGTAAAAACTCCATGGATCCTTCCTTTTTGTAGGCAACTCTGTTTGAATGAGAGCACTGCACTCTTTATTCATCAATATTGTTTGTCCTCCCTTTAGTGAATTTTTCTTCGTCAGCAGCTCCTTCATACATTTAATGTATGAGGGCATTTGTTGGAAAGCCTTGATGAATGGTATGTTTACATGGAGAGATGCAAACATGTCGAGGAATTTTGAGTACACTCTCCTTTCTACACCGCCCTTGAGTTTTTGGGGAAAAGGTTCATATGGGTTCAGAATCTCCTTCTCCCTTAACCCCTTCTTCTGTGTGGAGTTGGTTTCTTGGTCACCCTCTTCCTGCTTCTCTGCTGGAATATCTCGAGAGTGTTCTAAGGGTTTGTTGAGTTCTTCCACACTCCCCTCATCACTTATAGTGACCATCTTGCATTCTTCCCATCTTACTTTCTTTGCTTTACCTCTCGAGTTTTTCTCCGTGTCACTTGGGAAGCTATCAGTAGGTTTAGGAATCTTCTCAGAGAGGTATCCCACTTGAAATTCCAGCCTCTTGATGGTGTCTCCCTTGTTTTTGATATTAGCTCGCACCTCATCCTTGAACACTCTATTATCCTAGATTTCCTTGCATATACCTTCAAGTAGAGTCTCAATTCTGGAGAGTCTATCTTCGGATGGTGATGGTGAGTTGAGGTTGGAGGGGTGAGAAGGGCCATTTTGGTTTTGATATGGATATTGAGAGGTATTATTGGGTGGGTGTTGATAAGATCTCTGTGTGGAATGTTGGTGAGTTACATTGTTGTTGGGGTTGTGACGTCTCTGATCTTGGCCTTGATCTTGCTGATTTTCCCACCCAAAGTTTGGGTGGTTCTTCCAACCAGTATTATAAGTTTTGGAGTATGGATCATGGGTTTGCCTAGTTGAGTTCCCAATATAGTTGGCTTGTTCCTGGTCACCCTCTTTCTCTGCATTCACTCCTTCTTGAGCTGCTGATGAGGTAGTGATTGCTGCAAGTTGGTTTCTTTCCATCTTCTTGGTAAGGTCAACCAGCTACTTGGTGATCATCTTGTTTTGAGCCAGAAGTGCGTCCATATTGTTCAACTCCATTACTCCTCGAGTGTTGCCCCTTTCAGAAGCATAGAAGTAGTCATTCTTAGCTACAGTCTCGATGACATTTATGGCTTCTTCAATGGTCTTCTTCTTATTCAGAGATCCCCCGGATGAGTGGTCTACTGCCTTCTTTGATTCATAAGAAAGACCCTCATAGAAAATGTGTAACTATACCCATTCATTGAACATGTCTGGCAGGCACCTTCTTGTTAAGTCTTTAAACCTCTCCCATGCTTCATAGAGAGTTTTACCATCTTTTTGTCTGAAGGTTTGTACCTCAGCTCTCAACCTGTTGATTCTTTGAGGAGGGTAGAATCTTGCCAAGAATTTGTTCACCACCTCTTCCCAGGTTGTTAAACTCTCCTTCGGGAAGAATTTTAGCCATTTAGATGCTTTATCCTTGAGTGAAAAGGGAAATAGAAGTAGTCTATAGGTGTCAGGATGAACACCATTAGACTTCACAGTATCACATATCCTTAGGAAGGTGGTTAGATGTTGATTGGGGTCTTCTTGGGCACTTCCTCCGAATGCACAGTTGTTCTGGACTAGGGTGATGAGCTGGGGTTTTAGTTCAAAGTTATTGGCATGTATGGTTGGCTTTTGGATGCTATTTCCACAATTTCCTGGATTTGTCGGGCCTTCTCTGGCATGGTTGTGAGCCTCTTCTTCATGATAGTTTTCCGTATTCTCCTCCTTGTCTGGTTCAAAATACTCTTCCTCTTTCTCAGCACCAACTACTGTCTTCCCTCTTGCTTCCCTCCTTAATCTAAGGAAGGTCCTCTTGGGTGCAGAACCAAAGGAAGTTGAAGCCCCGCTTCTTCTACATGTCATACAACCAACGAGGCAAAAAGCAAGAAAGAGAAAAAAATGAATGAAGAAATTACTCTTGTTAGAATGACTGTTAGTGTGAGTGACGCAATGTATCAAACAGTTAGTGGGTTAGTGAACTAAATTGTAAAAAATGAAGAAAATATAACAAACGGGTAAGGGAAAAAGGGAAGAAAATAGCTAAAACTGAAAGTAAATCACTCAGATGGAATTAAACAAAAAAAATTTCTCAATCTAGTTATCCTCCAACTTAATCATTGTCGATACAAAATTAATCCCCGGTAACGGTGCCATAAACTTGATGCACAAAAACTTGTATCGCTACAATCGGCAAGTATACCGAATTGTCGTCAAGTAAAAACTCACAATAGAGTGAGGTTGAATCCCACAGGGATTGATTGGTCAAGCAACTTTAATTAGAGGAATGTTCTAGTTGAGCTAAGTAGAAATTGAGTTGAGGAATTATAGAAAATTAAATGGCGGGAAAGTAAATAACAGAAAATGTAAATGCTGGAAGTAAATGGCAGAATGTAAATGGCGGAAAGTAAATTGCAGAATCTTAAATGGGAATTTGGGGAGATGAGCATAAAAGTAAATGGCAGAAGATAAAGAGAATGGGTAAGATCAGAATGGGGAATTCATTGCGCTTAGGAGATGTTGCATTCTCCGGATCAAGTTCATTCTCATCTCTTCCTCAATCAATGCATTTATTGATCTCCTTGGCAATCTTAAGTGATTGGATCCCAATTCCTTGGCAACCCAATCTCTCTAAGGTTGATCAATTGCCCAATTCCTTGATTTAATTGCTCATAGGAAGAGATGAAGTGTGGTCACTGATTACACCACATGTATTTCTAAATCAAAGTGTTGGTAGGATTATATGTCACTATATCCATCCAAACCCCAATTTGGTCCAACATGAGAAAGCAATTCTAGCATGATCTCCTTATTCCTTTTCCAAGGCTCAGAGGAGATCCAATTATGGAGAGTTTCTTTTCCAAGACAACTAACCAATTGGATTAAGATCGAAAGCTTTCTAGTAAAATTAAGGGAAAAGAAAGAAGAAGAACAATGAAAACTATTATTGATCCATCAAATTACAACAGAGCTCCCTAACCCAATGAAAAGGGGTTTAGTTGTTCATAGCTCTGGAAATGGAAATCAAAAATGAAAAGTGCATTCTGAATATCAAACTAGAAGTTGCAAAGAAAGTAAAATATACAGAGTGTAGTTCTCAAGTTCCCGATTTCCTTTTTCAATTCAAAACTATCCCTATATATACTACTCTTCAGATCTTCTAGTTAGCTCTTCAAGTCTTGGATATGGGATTTTGATCATTAGTTGAAGCAATTACTGTCCTTAGTGGGCTCAGCTTTGCTTGCAAAGAAAGTGTGAGTTAGGCATGATAGGAAGTTAGTTAGGACGTTAGTGGCGTTAACGTTAAGTGTAAACTTGGGTTCGAGAGCGTTAGTGAAGATAAGTTTGTCACTAATGTTCCAAATTAGTTGTTCCACATTAACTTCAACGTTAGTGGTACTAACGTAACCACTAACGTAGCCTCTTAGCCTTTCGCAAACGTTATTGGCACTCACCTTTACCAATAACGTTGCTCTTTGTCCCTTTCTTCCACGTTAATGGTCCACGTTAGTGTAACTAACGTGGCCCTTAACATGGGCATGCCAAGGCTCGAGAGCGTTAGTGACACTTACCTTTGTCACTAACGCTTCAAAAGCCCCTTCCTTCCACGTTAGTGCTTCACGTTAATGGCATTAACATGACCACTAACGTGGGTGTATTTGCCATCTTCAACGTTAGTTAGAAAGGTGAGTGTCACTAATGTTGGTCTATCATTCCTTGCTCCACATTATCCTTCACGTTAGTGGTCTTAACGTGACGACTAACGTAGGCAATTTAGGCTTGGTCTAGCGTTAGTGACAAAGGTGAGTGTCACTAACGCTTGCGACTTCCTCTTTACTCCACGTTAGAGTCCACGTTAATTGGATTAACGTGGCTCTTAACGTGGCTTAGTGTGGCATTTTGGAACGTTAGTTGTGTTCACTTTCACCACTAATGTTGGAGCTCTTCTTTTCTTCGACGTTAGTTCCCACGTTAGTATAACTAACGTGGCAACTAACGTGGGTTATGATAGCATTCGAACGCGTTATTGGTGGTAACTTTACCACTAACGTTGCAAGCTCGCTCCCATTCCACGTTAGTGGTCACGTTAGTAAAGCTAACGTGGCTGCTAACGTGGCTGCTAACGTGGTTCTTCTTTGCTTCCTTTGTCCTGAAATCAAACAAACAAGGTGCATCAAAGCTTTGTTTCAAGTCATGAGATCATGCATCATCCATATTATCATTCAATTCATGCATAATTCTCATGAAATCTTAAAAATTTCACAATGTTTGCTTGAATCAAGATGTAAGTGTATATTCACCCAAAACTTGCTTATTTACTAAGAAAATGCATGAAACTATCCTAAAATAGTAAAGAAAAAGGTCAGTGAAACTGGCCAAAATGCCCTGGCATCAACAATCCATGAAAATAATCCAATTGTAACTCTAAACAAGAATTAAGAATATGGAATAAATAAAAGAGTAAGGAAACAAACTAGAATAGTATCTTTAACGGAGGTGATGACTCTTCAATATCCAAAACAAAAACAATAAACT
This sequence comes from Arachis hypogaea, assembly GCF_003086295.3. Lineage (NCBI taxonomy): Eukaryota > Viridiplantae > Streptophyta > Magnoliopsida > Fabales > Fabaceae > Arachis > Arachis hypogaea. The sequence goes on along the minus strand of NC_092054.1, from coordinate 102,265,919 downwards.
ATGAATGTAGACGAAAAACATAGAGGAAGAGTAGTTTTCTCTCTAGATTCAGATCTAAAAACTAAAAACTATGCTAATGAGAATGTCTCTTGAGTCTCTGCACGTTCCCTGGCTCTAGTCTGTGTTTCTGGGCCGAAAACTGGATCAAAACTTGGCCCGAAATCGCCCCCAGCATTTTCTGTTATTTTTGCAGATCGCGCATGTCACGCGTACGCGTCAGTCACGCGTGCGCGTCTTTGTGGAAACTCGAATCCACGCGTACACGTCAAGCACGCACACGCGTCACAGAAAATTTTTCCATATCGCGCGCTCGCGTGAGCCAGGCGTGCGCGTCGATGCTCGCTGGTTATCTCCTCAGTTTCTTGTGTTCCTTCTATTTTTGCAAGCTTTATCTCCATTCTCTAAGTCATTCCTGCCTTATAAAGCCTGAAACACTTAACACATGGATCACGTCATCGAATGGTATAAAAAAGGATTAAATTATATAAATTAAAGATCTCTAGGAAGCAAGTTTTCAACCATAGAACAAAATTAGGAAGGGATTGTAAAATCATGCAAATCATATGAATAAGTAGGCAAAAACTTGATGAAACCACTCAATTGAACACAAGATAAATCATAAAATAGCGGTTTATCAGTGATGGCCATTGGCAACTCACTTTCATATTGGGCATAGGTGCAATTTGGAATTGAATTGGCCTTAACGTTGGTGATCACGTTTAAGGGCAAACGTTGAATCAAATGCCACTTTGAAAATTTAGTTCTGCTTGCTGTCATTGGTGTTTGACTCAACGTTGGAGGACCAACGTTTTGCTATTCACGCGTACGCATGACTTACGCGGACGCGTGAATGGTCAAATTTGTCATTTCACGCGTGCGCGTGCCGTACGCATGCACGTGGTTGGGCTGAAAAAGTATGTTCACACGTACGCGTCATTGACATGTATGCGTCAATGCAAAATTCCCAACTCCCATTTCTAAAATCTTATTGCGGATGTTGGAGGCTAGCGTTTGAGGCAACGTTGGCCTCCAACGTTCGCACATCCACGCGTACGCGTCACCTACGCATGCGCGTGGATGCTAAATTCTCAAATTCCACATTTGAATGTTGCATATCAAGCCTTGAGACGTCACTTTGTCTTCTTGTCAACGTTGTCAATATGATGCCCACTATAGATTATTATATATGGTTGAAAAGCTCTGAATGTCAGCTTTCTAACCCAACTAGAATCACCTCAATTGGACATCTGCAACTCATGTTATGCTCCTTTGAGAGGGACAGGGTCGCTGGCATCGGTGTGCAACGTTGGAGGCAACGTTGGCACACCAACGTGGTCGAAAATACTGGGAACATTGCCAGATTCGGAAGCTCAAATGTGTTGTGCACCCCATACTATTATAAATTTTTGGAAAGTCCAGAATGTCTACTTTCCAATTCCGTTAAAAGCGCATCATTTGAAGCTCCACAGCTCGAGTTATACTCCATCGAAGGTGCAGAGGTCAGCTGGCCTTACTACAGGTTGGTACCATGTTCGTTTATGCACTTTTCGGGGCAGTTTTCTCCCTCAATTTTAGTATCCACCATGTAGTTCTATATATGCTTGGAAAGCTTCGATTCCTACTTTCCAATGCTTTTGGAATCACCTCATTTGAGGCTCTGTAGCTCAAGTTATTCTTGTTGGAAGTATACCCCTTCAGGCTGTGGGAGCAACATTTCCAGCAACGTTGGAGCACCAACTTTGGCTCCAATGTTGCTTCCTTTTGCCTCCTTTCATGACCTTTTTGTTGCCTTTTTGCCTTTCCTTTTCTTAGCTTCTTCTTACCTATCATCAACCAAACAAAATGCATCAAAGTATTGCTTTAATCACAAGATAATGCATCATTCATAGCATCAAACAATTCTTTGCATAAAACTCTTGAAAATACACAAAATTAATAATGTTTGATTGAATCAAGACAAGCATAAGTTTCTCATCCAAATAATTACTTATTGCCTAAGAAATGCATGAAACTACTCTAAAACAAACTAAAAATGGCTTGTAAAACTAGCCAAGATGCCCTGGCATCATTAAACGCCGGTAAAGGCACACCCTCTGAGTGCTTAATACCCACTCAAGAATCCCTATCCAATAACTAAAGGAAGCCAAGGCTCATATAGAGACCATAGAGGTTCCCTTGCATGCACTCCTGTAGTGCATGAGTTCTGATGAACAATCGTCCTCTGATGAGGATGAAGACGCTAGGGAAGAGCAAGTTGCTCAGTACCTGGGAGATCTTTTGAAACTGAATGCCAAGCTATTTGGTACAAAGCCTTTGGAGGAAGAACCTCCACTGCTTACCAAAGAACTCAATGCTTTGGTTCAGCAAAAGCTACCTCAGAAGCTTCCAGATCTCAGACTCTTGATCCCTTGCACCATAGGTACCATGACCTTTGAGGAGGCTCTGTGTGACCTAGGGTCAAGCAAAAACCTCATGCCACTCTCTGTAATGGAGAAGCTGGGAATCTTTGAGGTACAAGCTGCAAACATCTCACTAGAGATGGCAGAAAAATCAGTGAAGAAAGCATATGGCTTAGTAGAGGATGTATTGGTAAAGGTTGAAATCCTTTACATCCCTGCAAACTTCCTAATCTTAGATACTAGGGAAGATGAGGATGAATCCATCATCCTTGGAAGACCTTTCCTAGCCACTGCCAATGCTATGATTGATGTAGCTAAGGGAAAACTGATTCTACAACTAGGGGAGGATCACATCTTGTTTAAAATGCCTCACCCCAACTCTCCCTCTGAGATAATTATGCAACACTTAGTGTTCCAAACATCAATTCTAAGTTTGGTGTAGGACAGTAATTAACAAGCACTGAGAACAAAGGTACTAAGAAGAAAGTACCTAAATGCTGGAAGGACAAGAAAGTCCCCACTGACGGCCTCTCACCTGGCATGAGAGTTGTCTTCACCAAGAAGCCAGTCATACCACATACTGTGAGTCGTATCCTATCTCTAGAGCATGTGGAGCTCATTCATGAGAAGACAGGAAGAAAGTTCACTGTAAGGGACAAAAGTCTGAGCCCATACTCATCTCCATAAGGAGCTAACCGTCAAGCTAATGACGTTAAAGAAGCGCTTGTTGGGAATCAACCCAACCTTAATTAATTATTTCTATTTCTTTTAATTCCTTAATTTTATTTTTCTTTAATGTTTTTTTTAGGTTCATGATCATGTGCAGCAGTCAGAACAGAGACAGCAAAGTTCAGCAGTAAAAATAGAACACTCTGGATGGAATGTTGCTGGCGTTGAACGCCAGCCAGGGAGCACTGGCTGGGCGTTCAACGCCCCAATTGGCAGCATAGCTGGCGTTGAACGCCAGCTAGGGAATAGACCCTGGGCGTTCAATGCCATTGCAGAGGGCAGGGATTGTTAAATTTCTAGCCTCTCAGGACTAGTGGTTCCCACAGCATCTTTACCTACCCCACTTCTTACTCTCACACTTCCCCATACACTCTTCCTTATAAACCCTAGTCCAATCACATCCATATCACTTTCCCAAAATCATCATAAATGCCACCAACCTCTACCCACTTCAAAATCAAATTTCTCTCCCATTTGCCCCACCCATGACCGAACCCAACCCTAGTCCACTCCTATAAATACCCCTCATTCTAACCCTTCATACACACACCTTTCATACACATCAAAACCCCCTTGGCCGAATTGCTTTCTTCTTCTATCTCCATCTATTTTCTTCTTCTTTTACTCTATTCTTCTCTTTTCTTTATTTTTGCTAGAGGACGAGTAAAGCTTTTAAGTTTGGTGTTGGAAAAGCGTTGCTTTTTGCTTTCCATTACAACTTATGGCACCCAAGGTTGGAGAATCCTCTAGAAAGAGAAAAGAAAAAGTAGTAGCCGCCACCTTCGAATCTTGAGAGATGGAGAAATTCATCACCAAAGCCCACTGATGCGTGGTAGAAGTTAACCAATTTAGAGATTCAATTAAGAGACAGCGTTGCACGTATAGCTCTTAACCAGCTAAGATCTACCTCACCAATTTAAAAAGGGTTGTCACATATTTTAGAAATAAAATACTGGGAGTATGAGTCCCAGGTCGTCTCCCAACGAGTTGTAGGAAAGAGTGCTAATTTATTAATCAGAAAATTCCCAGAAAGTTGAGTTTGATAATGAGCAATTAAAATAATTGTGAATTAAGGCAATAAAAATAAACTAAGAATAATTATTGATGCTCTGAATAAAAGTCATTGACTGGGGGAATAATTAAGTGAAACTTCTATCCTTGTTGGGATCTTCTCAAGTGTGGTTGATGAGCGGATAATTTATACGCTTTTTGGCATTGTTTTTAGTATGTTTTTAGTAGGATCTAGTTACTTTTAGGGATGTTTTTATTTGTTTTTATGTTAAATTCATATTTCTTGACTTTACTATGAGTTTTTGTATTTTTCTGTGATTTCAGGTATTTTCTGGCTGAAATTGAGGGACTTGAGCAAAAATCAGATTCAGAGGTTGAATAAAGACTGCTGATGCTGTTGGATTCTGACCTCCCTGCACTCAAAGTGGATTTTCTGGAGCTACAGAACTCAAAATGGCGCGCTTCAAATTGCGTTGGAAAGTAGACATCCAGGGCTTTCCAGCAATATACAATAGTCCATACTTTGGCCGAGTTTAGATAATGCAAAAGGGCGTTGAACGTCAGTTCTACGCTGTAGTCTGGAGTTAAACGCCAAAAACACATCACGAACCAGAGTTGAACGCCAAAAACACGTTACAACTTGGCGTTCAACTCCAAAAGAAGCCTCTGCACGTGGAAAGCTAAAGCTCAGCCCAAGCACACACCAAGTGGGCCCCGAAAGTGGATTTATGCATAAATTACTTACTTCTGTAAACCCTAATAGCTAGTTTAGTATAAATAGGACTTTTTACTATTGTATTAGACATCTTGGATTGTATTTTTGATCCTGTGATCACGTTTTGGGGGCTGGTCTCTCGACCATGCCTGAACCTTTCACTTATGTATTTTCAACGGTAGAGTTTCTACACTCCATAGATTAAGGTGTGGAGCTCTGCTGTTCCTCATGAATTAATGCAAAGTACTACTGTTTTCTATTCAATTCAACTTATTCCACTTCTAAGATATCCATTCGCACCCAAGAACATGATGAATGTGATGATTATGTCACGCTCATCATCATTCTCACTTATGAACGCGTGCCTGACAAACACTTCCGTTCTACATGCAACCAAGCTAGAATGAGTATCTCTTAGATATCTAATACAGGGGACCGAGTCCGAGTTATTAGTATCTTCGTGGTATAAGTTAGAACCCATGGATGGCCATTCCTGAGATCCGAAATGTCTAAACCTTGTCTGTGGTATTCCGAGTAGGATCTGGGAAGGGATGGCTGTGATGAACTTCAAACTCGCGAGTGCTGGGCGTAGTGACAGACGCAAAAGGAGGGTGAATCCTATTCCAGTATGATCGAGAACCTCAAATGATTAGCCGTGCCGTGACAGAGCATTTGGACCTTTTTCACAAGAGGATGGGATGTAGCCATTGACAACGGTGATGCCCTTACAGAAAGCTTGCCATGGAAAGGAGTAGGACTGATTGGATGAAGACAGCAGGAAAGCAGAAGTTCAGAAGAACGAAAGTATCTCTATACGTTTATCTGAAATTCCCACCAATGAATTACATAAGTATTTCTATCTTTATTTTCTGTTTATTTATTATTTATTTTCGAAAACTCCATAATCAATTATTATCCGCCTGATTGAGATTTACAAGATGACCATAGCTTGCTTCATACCAACAATCTCCGTGGGATCGAACCTTACTCATGTAAGGTTTATTACTTGGACGACCCAGTGCACTTGCTGGTTAGTTGTGCGAAGTTGTGAAGTTATGTTTGGACCATGGTATTGTGCATACGTTTTTGGAGCCATTACCAGGGAGAGAACGAACAACAAATTTTACAACCTCAGAGTAACAATTTCGCATACCAAGTTTTTGGCGCCGTTGCCGGGGATTGTTTGAGTTTGGACAACTGACGGTTCATCTTGTTGCTCAGATTAGGTAATTTTCTTTTTGTTTTATTTTCAAAATTTTTTTCAAAAATCTTCAAAAATTTCTCCTTTATTTTCGAAAAAAAATTTTTAATAAAAATTCTTTTCAAAAAATTTTTATTATGTTCTTCAGAATTTTTAAGAATGAATTCTAGAGTTTCATGAAGCATGTGAAGCCTGGCTGGCTTAAAGCCATGTCTAAATTTATTTGGACTGGGGCTTCCAACCCAACATTATCAAGAGCAAGTTAGTTGTTGCTAATCCACCTGCTGCTGTTCCTGATCCACCTGATTTACATTCTAAAGCTTGACTGGCTATTAAGCCATGTCTAACCCTCAGATTGGAGCTTTAGACTAAGAGTGCAAGATTCCTGGAATTCATATTAAAAATTTTGGAATCCTTATTTTTCTTTTTCACAAATAATTTTCGAAAAATACAAAAAAAATTTAGAAAATCATAAAAAGCAAAAATATTTCATGTTTATTGATTGAGTCTTGAGTCAGATTTTAAGTTTGGTGTCAATTGCATATTCATCTTGCATTTTTTGAAAAAAATCATGCATTCATAGTGTTCTTCATGATCTTTAAGTTTGATCTTGATGTTTTCTTGTTTTATGTATTTTCTTGTTTTTCATATGCATTTTTGCATTCATAGTGTCTAAACATGAAAGATTTTCTAAGTTTAGTGTCTTGCATGTTTTCTTTGCATATAAAAAATTTCAACAATATGTTCTTGATGTTCATCATGATCTTCAAAGTGTTCTTGGTGTTCATCTTGACATTCATAGCATTCTTGCATGCATTCATTGTTTTGATCTAAAATTTCCATGCATTGAACATTTTTAGTGTTTTTCTCTCTCATCATAAAAATTCAAAAATCAAAAAAATATCTTTCCTTTTTTCTCTCATAAATTTCGAAAATTTGATTGACTTTTTCAAAAAAATTTTTAAAATCTAGTTGTTTCTTATGAGTCAAATCAAATTTTCAATTTGAAAATCTTATCTTTTTCAAAATATTTTTCAAATCATATCTTTTTCACTTTTCTTATTTATTTTCGAAAATTTTAAAATATTTTTCAAAAATCTTTTTCTTAATTTTATATCATAATTTTCGAAAATATCATCAACAATTAATGTTTTGATTCAAAAATTTCAAGTTTGTTACTTGCTTGTTAAGAAATATTCAAACTTTAAGTTCTAGAATCATATCTTGTGATTTCTTGTGAATCAAGTCATTAATTGTGATTTTAAAAATCAAATCTTTTTCAAAACTAATTCTAATCATATCTTCCTATCATATCTTTTTTTTTTAAATCTTATCTTTTTCAAAAATTTGATTTTTTTAGATATCTTTTCTAACTTTTTATCTTCTTATATTTTAAAAATTAATTTTCAAAATTTGTTTCAACTAACTAATTGACTTTTTGTTTGTTTCTTATCTTTTTCAAAACTACCTAACTAACTCTCTCTCTCTCTCTAATTTTCGAAAATCTCTTCCCTCTTTTTCAAAAATTCTTTTTAATTAATTAATTGTTTAAAATTTAATTTTAATTTATTTTTTCTTTTAATTTTCGAAAAGCACTAACCATTTTTCAAAAATAATTTTCGAAAATCCTTCTCTCTCATCTCCTTCTATTTATTTATTCATCTACTAATATCTCTCCCTCACTCACCAAAAATCCGAACCCTCTCTCTCTCTCTGAGTTCAGATTTTCTCTTCTTCTTTTCTTCTACTCACACAGGGACCTCTATACTATGGTAAAAAGGATCCCCATTATTATTTTTCTGTTCCCTCTTTTTTCATATGAGCAGGAGCAAGGACAAGAACATTCTTGTTGAAGCAGATCCAGAACCTGAAAGGACTCTGAAGAGGAAACTAAGAGAAGCTAAATTACAACAATCCAGCAAGCACCTTTCAAAATTTTCGAACAAGAAGAGGAGATGGCAGCCGAAAATAATAATAATGCAAGGAAGATGCTTGGTGACTTTACTGCACCAAAATCCAATTTACATGGAAGAAGCATCTCCATTCCCACTATTGGAGCAAACAATTTTGAGCTTAAGCCTCAACTAGTTTCTCTTATGCAACAAAACTGCAAGTTTCATGGACTTCCATCTGAAGATCTTTTTCAGTTCTTAACTGAATTCTTGCAGATATGTGATACTGTTAAGACAAATGGAGTAGATCCTGAAGTCTACAGGCTCATGCTTTTCCCATTTGCTGTAAGAGACAGAGCTAGACTCTGGTTGGACTCTCAACCTAAGGATAGCCTGAACTCTTGGGATAAGCTGGTCACGACTTTCTTAGCCAAGTTCTTTCCTCCTCAAAAGCTTAGTAAGCTTAGAGTGGATGTTCAAACCTTCAAACAGAAAGAAGGTGAATCCCTCTATGAAGCTTGGGAGAGATACAAATAACTGACCAAAAAGTGTCCTTCTGACATGCTTTCAGAATGGACCATCCTGGATATATTCTATGATGGTCTGTCTGAATTAGCTAAAATGTCATTGCATACTTCTATAGGTGGATCCATTCACCTAAAGAAAATGCCTGCAGAAGCTCAAGAACTCATTGACATGGTTGCTAATAACCAGTTCATGTACACTTCTGAGAGGAATCCTGTGAGTAATGGGACGCCTCAGAAGAAGGGAGTTCTTAAAATTGATACTCTGAATGCCATATTGGCTCAAAATAAAATATTGACTCAGCAAGTCAATATGATTTCTCAGAGTCTGAATAGAATGCAAGCTGCATCCAACAGTACTCAAGAGGCATCTTCTGAAGAAGAGGCTTATGATCCTGAGAACCCTGCAATAGCAGAGGTGAATTACATGGGTGAACCATATGGAAACACCTATAATCCCTCATGGAGAAATCGCCCAAATTTCTCATGGAAGGATCAACAAAAGCCTCAACAAGGCTTTAATAATGGTGGAAGAAACAGGTTTAGCAATAGCAAGCCTTTTCCATCATCCACTCAGCAACAGACAGAGAACTCTAAACAAAATACCTCTAATTTAGCAAACTTAGTCTCTGATGTATCTAAGGCCACTGTAAGTTTCATGAATGAAACAAGGTCCTCCATTAGAAATTTGGAGGCACAAGTGGGACAGCTGAGTAAAAAAATCACTGAAACCCCTCCTAGTGCTCTCCCAAGCAATACAGAAGAAAATCCAAAAGGAGAGTGCAAGGCCATTGACATAGTCAACACGGCTGAACCTAGAGAGGAAGGGAAGGACGTGAATCCCAAGGAGAAAGACCTCCTAGGACGTCCAATGATCAATAAGGAGTATCCCTTTGAGGAACAAAAGGACTCTGAGGCTCATCTAGAGACCATAGAAATTCCATTGAACCTCCTTACGCCCTTCATGAGCTTTGATGAGTATTCTTCTTCTGAAGAGAATGAGGATGTTACTAAAGAGCAAGTTTCCAAGTTTCTTGGTGCAATCATGAAGCTGAATGCCAATTTATTTGGTAATGAGACTTGGGGAGATGAACCTCCCCTGTTCACCAATGAACTAAATGCATTGAATCAACTGAGATTGCCTCAGAAGAAACAGGATCCTGGAAAATTCCTAATACCTTGTACCATAGGCACCATAACCTTTGAGAAGGCTCTATGTGACCTTGGGTCAGGAATAAACCTCATGCCACTCTCTGTAATGGAGAAACTGGGAATCTTTGAGGTACAAGCTGCTAAAATCTCATAAGAGATGGTAGACAATTCCAAAAAATAGGCTTATGGACAAGTAGAGGACATGTTAGTAAAGGTTGAAGGCCTTTACATCCCTGCTGATTTCATAATCCTAGACACTGGGAAGGATGAGGATGAATCCATCATTCTTGGAAGACCCTTCCTAGCCACAGCAAGAGCTGTGATTGATGTTGACAGAGGTGAACTAGTCCTTCAATTGAATAAGGACTCCCTTGTGTTTAAAACTCAAGGTCATCCTTCTGTAAACATGGAAAAGAGGCACAGTAAGCTTCTCTTAAAACAGAGTCATACAGAGCCCTCACAATCAAACTCTAAGTTTGGTAATGGAGGACACAACCAAACTCTAAGTTTGGTGTTGGGAAGTCTCAACAATGCTCTGAACATCTGTGAGGCTCCATGAGAGCCCACTGTCAAGCTATTGACATTAAAGAAGCGCTTGTTGGGAGGCAACCCAATTTTTATCTATCTAATTTTATTTTTATTGTTCTTTCATGTTTTATTAGGTTCATGATCATATGGAGTCACAAAGTAAATAAAAAAAATTAAAAACAGAATAAAAAATAGCAGAAGAAAAATCACACCCTGGAGGAAGGACTTACTGGCGTTCAACACCAGAACAGAGCATAGAGCTGGCACTGAACGCCAGAAACAAGCATAGAACTGGCGTTCAACGCCAGAAACATGCTGCATTTGGGCGTTGAACGCCCAGAACAAGCATCAGTTCGGCATTTAAACGCCAGAATTGTATGCAAAGGCATTTTACATGCCTAATTGGTGCAGGGATGTAAATCCTTGACACCTCAAGATCTGTGGACCTCACAGGATCATCTCAGGATCTGTGGACCCCACAGAATCCCCACCTTCCCTCCTCATAATCCTAGATTCTTCCACATCTTCTTCTTCATCTATTCTTTCTTCTTTTGCTCGAGGGCGAGCAACATTCTAAGTTTGGTGTGGTAAAAGCATAGCTTTTTTTGTTTTTCCATAACCATTGATGACACCTAAGGCCAGAGAAACCTCTATAAAGAGGAAAGGGAAGACAAAAGCTTCCATCTCTGAGTCAGAGGAGATGGAGAGATTCATCTCAAGGGTCTATAGCTCAGTGGTAGAACATTTGACTGCAAATCAAGAGATCCTTGAGATACCTCAGGGGATACATTTTCCCCCACACAATTATTGGGAGCAACTAAGGATAGGAGCACCAAAATCAGTAGGGATCAAGCAACAGAGACAAGGAAGAGACATAGAAGAGCTCAAGGACATCATTGGTTCTTCAAGAAGAAAACGCCATCATCACTAAGGTGGACTCATTCCTTGTTCTTAAATTCTCTGTTTTTCATTTTTTTATGTTAAATGTTTATCTATGTTTGTGTCTTCACTATATGATCATTTAAGTATCTATGCCTTAAAGTAGTGAATATGAATCCATCTACTCTCTTAAATGAAAAATGTTTTAATTCAAAAGAACAAGAAGTACATGAGTTTCGAATTTATCCTTGAACTTAGTTTAATTATATTGATGTGGTGACAATACTTTTTGTTTTCTGAATGAATGCTTGAACAGTGCATATGTCTTTTGAAGTTGTTGTTTAAGAATGTTAAATATGTTGGCTCTTGAAAGAATGATGACAAGGAGACATGTTATTTGATAATCTGAAAAATCATAAAAATGATTCTTGAAGCAAGAAAAAGCAGTGAATACAAAAGCTTGCAGAAAAAAAAATAGTGAAAAAAAAATAAAAAATAAAGAAAAAGAAAAAGCAAGCAGAAAAAGCCAAAAGCTCTTAAAACCAAAAGGCAAGAGCAAAAAGCCAATAGCCCTTAAAACCAAAAGGCAAGGGTAATAAAAAGGATCCCAAGGCTTTGAGCATTAGTGGATAGGAGGGCCTAAAGGAATAAAATCCTGGCCTAAGCGGCTAAAACAAGCTGTCCCTAACCATGTGCTTGTGGCGTGAAGGTGTCAAGTGAAAACTTGAGACTGAGCGGTTAAAGTCAAGGTCCAAAGCAAAAATAGAGTGTGCTTAAGAACCCTGGACACCTCTAATTGGGGACTTTAGCAAAGCTGAGTCACAATCTGAAAAGGTTCACCCAATTATATGTCTGTGGCATTTATGTATCTGGTGGTAATACTGGAAAACAAAGTGCTTAGGGCCACGGCCAAGACTCATAAAGTAGCTGTGTTCAAGAATCAACATACTGAACTAGGAGAATCAATAACACTATCTGAACTCTGAGTTCTTATAGATGCCAATCATTCTGAACTTCAATGGATAAAGTGAGATGCCAAAACTATTCAAGAGGCAAAAAGCTACAAGTCCCGCTCATCTGATTGGAGCTATGTTTCATTGATATTTTGGAATTTATAGTATATTCTCTTCTTTTTATCCTATTTGATTTTCAGTTGCTTGGGGACAAGCAACAATTTAAGTTTGGTGTTGTGATGAGCGGATAATTTATACGCTTTTTGGCATTGTTTTTAGTATGTTTTTAGTAGGATCTAGTTACTTTTAGGGATGTTTTTATTTGTTTTTATGTTAAATTCACATTTCTAGACTTTACTATGAGTTTGTGTGTTTTTCTGTGATTTCAGGTATTTTCTGGCTGAAATTGAGGGACTTGAGCAAAAATCAGATTCAGAGGTTGAAGAAGGACTGCTGATGCTGTTGGATTCTGACCTCCCTGCACTCAAAGTGGATTTTCTGGAGCTACAGAACTGACAATGGCGCGCTTCCAATTGTGTTGGAAAGTAGACATCCAGGGCTTTCCAGCAATATATAATAGTTCATACTTTGGTCGAGTTTAGATGACGCAAAAGGGCGTTGAACGCCAGTTCTACGCTGCAGTCTAGAGTTAAACGCCAAAAACACGTCACGAACCAGAGTTGAACGCCAAAAACACGTTACAACTTGGCGTTCAACTCCAAAAGAAGCCTCTGCACGTGGAAAGCTAAAGCTCAGCCCAAGCACACACCAAGTGGGCCCCGGAAGTGGATTTATGCATCAATTACTTACTTCTGTAAACCCTAGTAGCTAGTTTAGTATAAATAGGACTTTTTACTATTGTATTAGACATCCTGGATTGTATTTTTGATCCTGTGATCACGTTTTGGGGGCTGGCCTCTCGGCCATGCCTGAACCTTTCACTTATGTATTTTCAACGGTAGAGTTTCTATACTCCATAGATTAAGGTGTGGAGCTCTGCTGTTCCTCATGAGTTAATGCAAAGTACTACTGTTTTCTATTCAATTCAACTTATTCCGCTTCTAAGATATCCATTCGCACCCAAGAACTTGATGAATGTGATGATTATGTGACGCTCATCATCATTCTCACTTATGAACGCGTGCCTGACAAACACTTCCGTTCTACATGCAACCAAGCTAGAATGAGTATCTCTTAGATATCTAATACAGGGGACCGAGTCCGAGTTATTAGTATCTTCGTGGTATAAGTTAGAACCCATGGATGGCCATTCCTGAGATCCAAAAAGTCTAAACCTTGTCTGTGGTATTCCGAGTAAGATCTGGGAAGGGATGGCTGTGACGAACTTCAAACTCGCGAGTGCTGGGCGTAGTGACAGACGCAAAAGGAGGGTGAATCCTATTCCAGTATGATCGAGAACCTCAGATGATTGGCCGTGCCGTGACAGAGCATTTGGACCTTTTTCACAAGAGGATGGGATGTAGCCATTGACAACGGTGATGCCCTTACAGAAAGCTTGCCATGGAATTATTTTCTGTTTATTTTCTATTTATTTATTATTTATTTTCTGTTTATTTATTATTTATTTTTGAAAACTCCATAATCAATTATTATCCGCCTGACTGAGATTTACAAGATGACCATAGCTTGCTTCATACCAACAATCTCCGTGGGATCGACCCTTACTCACGTAAGGTTTATTACTTGGACGACCCAGTGCACTTGCTGGTTAGTTGTGCGAAGTTGTGAAGTTATGTTTCGACCATGGTATTATGCATACGTTTTTGGAGCCATTACCAAGGAGAGAACGAACAACAAATTTTACAACCTCAGAGTAACAATTTCGCATACCAGTGGTGTAAAAAGGTTGTTGTTCTCACTTGATTTTCCCTTACTAAATAAGGAAATGTATGGTGATTGAACTAACTCTCACCCTCGGATCCTAGCCCTCTTCCTTGGGGAGGTCTAGGGTTAGTAGGTATGGAATTAGCCAACAACGTCCAGTTTAACCAAGCACTTGAGCATTCCAACTCAAGTATCGCCTCTTAATCAACCCTCATGTCAAGTAGAAATTCTACTCCATTGACATGAAATTAATAATCATAAAAATATAAGAAGACATAATTAATTAAAATAAAATAGAGAATTAAAATTAATTAAAATAAAAATAACTTCATATATTAATAAATTCAAAATGTAACATACTTAATTGAATAGAGTCAAAGAGTAACTAATTAAAAAGAAAGGAATAAGGAAACAAACTAAAGTAATGTCTTCAACGGAGGTAATGACTTTCAGCATCTAAAAATCCAAGCAAAAGCATAAACTATCAATGTAATGCAACTCTAAAAACTCAAATCTGAAACTAAGTGTAATCCTAATGTGATGAATCTCAATGTGTGTTGAGTCTCTGCATGTTCTCCAGGTTTATTCTATGTTTCTGGGCCAAAAACTGGGTCAAAAAGCGGCCCAAAATCGCCCCCAGCGTATTCTGTTATTTTTGCAGATCGCACAGGTCACGCGTACGCGTCGTCCACGCGTTTGCGTTAGTTAGTGATTTTCCTTGTCACGCGTTCGTGTGGTTCACGCGTTCGCGTCATTCATGCAGACTCCAATCCACGCGTTTACGTCAGGCACGCGTCCGCGTCATTGCAAATTCTTCATTTTGCGCGTTCGCGTAGGCCATGCGCTCGCGTCATTGCTCGCTGGTCATCTCCTTAGTTTCTTGTGTTCCTTCCATTTTTGCAAGCCTCCTCTCCAATTTCCAAGCCATTCATGCCCTATGAAGCCTGAAACACTTAACAGACAAATCACGGCATCGAATGGGATAAAGGAGAATTAAAATATATAATTAAAAGTCTCTAGGAAGCAAGTTTTCAACCATGGAGTGATTTTGGGAAGGAATTGTAAATACATGCTAATCATATGAATAAGTGGGTAAATATTTGATAAAACCAAACAATTAAACATAATATAAACCATAAAATAATGGTTTATCAACCACCAAGACCACTTCTATGAAGTAGTGGCAGAGAAGAAGGTGATCCCTGAGGTCCCTTTCAGGCTCAAGAAGAATGAGTATCCAGAAATCCAAAGAGAAATCTGGAGAAGAGGTTGGGAAGTCCTAACCAATCCCATCCAAGAGGTTGGGATCTTAATGGTGCAAGAATTCTATGCTAATGCATGGGTCACGAAAGGAGACCCACATCCTTACATACACTAGGAGACCCACATCCTTACGAAACGAGGTCCCATTTTTGAATGTTTAACCAAACCTCTTTTGCACCTGTTTAAGGTTCGTTAGTGAGTCTTTAAGCTTTAGAACGGGGATGAGTCTGTTAAATAAGTCAAGGAGATACTTAGGAGGGTTTTGCAAAGTGTTATCTGAATTAATGAGGCGTTGGTGATGTTGAATAAGAAGTAAATAATAAAGATAATGATAATAGTAATAAAATATGGCTGAGCTGAGATGTGTTTGATGATGAGGTTGGCTATGAGAAAGAAGAATAAGGAGAATTGAGTTAATTATGAACTTTGAATGAGATATGATGAGATTGATTGAGATATCTGAGACAGGGTAAGATGCAGTGGCATTGTCCACTTGCTCTGGGTAAAAAATGAGGAAGAAGAATGATTGAAAGTGATTATAAAGACAATGATTATGAATGTATAGTGTGAATATATGTTCTATTTTGTTTTGTTGCATCACTTTTTCTTTGTTTGTAAAGTGTGTTGGGTACTATATCCCATGAATGTGGCAGACACTGTATCCCAAGAGCGTGGCGGGCGCTATATCCCAAGATTGTGGGAGCACTTTACCCTGGGAATTGTGTCAGGCACTACATCCCATGAGTGTGGTGGGCACTATATCCCAAGAGCATGGCAGGCGCTATATCCCAAGAGTGTGAAAACACTTTATCCTGGAAAATGCGACGGACACTATATCCCCTGAGTGTAGCAGGCACTATATTCCGAGAGTGTGACGGGAACTATATCCTAAGAGTGTGGAAGCATGTCAGAGATACAATATCCAGGTTAGCTACTAGGTGTGTGGGGTTCTAGCAAAGTAGCCGACATGTCAGCTCACGGCCAATAGGACAGGCATACATCATGTGCATTTGTATGTTTTGCTTGAGTGTGTATTGTTTTGGTTTGCTTAACTGCTTTATCTTTGCTTATCTGCTACTTGTTCTACTTGTTGTAACTGCTATCTATATATGTCCTTTCCTTGTTTGTTTTGTTTGTCTTTGCAACTAAGAAATCCCTTATTTGGCAGAGGTGTGACGAGGGTAGTTTCACCGGTGTTCCGAAGGGTTGGAGAAAGCAAAAGTGAAGTGTTGAGTTAGGATTAGATTCAGAACTTGAGAACCCTCGACATTTACCAAATTTCAGGTTTACTTATTCCTTTAACTTTAAATCTGAGTGTAGGAGTTCTAGGAATGTCTCTGGCTTTCTTGAGACATTTTATATTAACTTTGCGAGCACCTTTACTATACTGAGAACCTCCGGTTCTCATTCTATACATATATTGTTGTTTTCAGATGCAGGACGCGAGGCATCGTACTGAGCATTCTGGAGACTTTTAGAAACAAAGAACTATCTTGGGACTCGGTGTTTGCATTTTATTTATGTTTATATATGTAAACAGATTCTCCTCTGTTTATATTTTGTATTTCGTCCCTCCTAGAGGTTGATTTGGAGAAACAGGATTTATGTTTATCTTTTGGTTTATTTTTTAGTTGTATATATATATATAGTTATATACTTGTCTCTTTAGTTTTCTATATAAGCCTTCTATCTAATCGCCTTTCGAGTGTGATGCGTTTTCAGTCTTGTTTTGATCATCCTTTCTTCCAAGGCTCCTAGTTAAAATATTCTTCATAAATATCTATTTACGTATTTTTGTTTTAGAGGTTGTAGTGCCTCACCACCTTTGATTTACGTCCTAGGCATAAGACTCTGTGTGGTAGGGTATTACAGTTGTCATTGCCAACTTCATAAACTCCTAATCTAGCAGGTAGTCTCTGCTCTCCTTGAGGTCTTCTAGATGATTTTTGCTGTTCGATTGTATCTGGTTGCCTTTCTTCTACTTCATCATTTATATTTGAAATTACAATCGGTTGCTTTTCTGTCTTTTTGTTCCGGTCCCACATGCCTTTCTCGTCAAATGTCACTTCTCTACTGATGAGCACCTTCTTTGATTCTGGATTATACAGCTTCTATGCTTTTGAGTCTGTGCTATAGCCGATAAAGATACACTTCTCACTTTTGTCATCTAACTTCTTCCTTAACTGGTCTGGTACATAGGCATAAGAAATACACCCAAAGACTTTGAAATGATGAATGGAAGGACGCTTTCCACTCCAAGCTTCCTCTGGAGTTTTATCACGAACACTCTTTATTGGACACCTGTTCAATGAATTGCTATTGTGACTGCTTCTTTCCAAAACTTTTTAGGCATTTATTTTAACTTGAGCATGCATCTGACCATATTCATAATGGTTTTCTTCTTTCTTTTAGTAACTCCATTGTGTTGAGGAGTATATATAGTTGTTAGATGGTGTTAAATTCCGTGTTGCTTAAAGTAATCTGAACATGCAAAATATTCTGTTACTATATCTGTTATGAGGATTTTGATTTTACATCTATTTTATTTTTCGACAAACACCTTGAATTTCTTGAAGGTAACACAAGCTTCTAATTTCTGCTTTAGAAAGTATACCCATGTATATCGACTAAAATCATCAATAAAAGTGATAAAGTACCTGCTACCACCATTGCTTGGAACTTCAACAGAACAAATGCTTGAATGCACAATTTCAAGTAATTTTCTAGCTCTCCATGACTTTTCTGTAGGGAATGGACCTCTATGCTTCTTTTCTATTTGACAAATCTCACAAACACAATTTGGAATACGAACCCATGGTAGACTAAAAACAAGTCCTTTTCTTGATAGGTAGTTAGGCCAAAAAAAAAAAGAAAATGTCCAAACCGCATATGCCACAGCCAACTATTATTAAGTATCATATAACTAATGCAAGAGGGATTAACATGTTGAATTTTCAATGGAAATATTTTGTTTGAAGTCATCTTTGCTTTATCTATAAACCTCCTGTTGCTGTCACACACAGTACAATATCTACGATAATTTATTATCTTATATCCCTTCTCAGATAACTGCCCAATACTCAGTAAATTATAATCAAGTTCATGAGTATATAAAATATTAGAAATATAACTTAAAGAACCAGCCTCCAATCTAATTAGTATTTGCCCTTTACTAGACATATTATTACTGTAGGCATTATCCAAGTACCATATGTTTTCATCTTCAGCACATGAATTACTTGTAAAAAATAAAGTTTGAGTACCCGGATAATCATTAGTATTTTGATACTGATTTCTTGCAATGTGTGCTTTATTGTTATTCATCATTTTTAATCTACAATCTACTGCTTTATGTCCATACCTTTCACAATAAAAGCAGTTGAAATTGGTTCGTTTTTGATAAAAATTGCCTCGATGATGGAGGAAAAATATCGGTAAAGAGTTTGTCAATAAAATCACATTGCAAGTATAGATCTAAACCAACCAATTATCCTCGGTCAACGTTTAATTAGGTTGTCACAAGTACAAACCCCAATAAAAATAAATTGAAGTATTTAAACCTTGGGTCGTCTCTCGAAGGAATTGCAGGAAAGTGTGTTTATTATTGGTTATGATGTAATTCTTTTTGAGGTTTTGAAATAAAGAACAAGAAAGTAAAATGGAAAGAAAATAAACTAATAACTAAGAAAGCTCTTAGCAAGGAAAGAGAATTAGAAGTCCTATCCTCATTATCATCCTCAATTGTGATGGTAAATGTAAATTGCCTTCACTTAGTTAACCTCTAACCAATGAAGGAAAGTCAAGTGCATACAATCAACTTGAGTTCACAAGTCCTAGTCAACTCATAGTGAGAGACTAGATTTAGTAAAGTTCAAGCTAACCGGCAATCTTTAATTACCAATCAACAAGAGGCTTTGACAATTCAAAAGTCTCCAAATCATCAACACAAACCAAGAACACAAAAATCTATTTTAAAATCCGACCAAGTATTTTATCAAACACTTGGAAGACACAAAATAAAAATATAGAAAATTAATAAGAGATAGTAAAATATAAAACTAACACATGCAAGGGATCATGTCACAAGTAACAAACCCCAATAAAAATAATCGAAGTATTCAGACCTCGGGTCGTCTCTAAAAGGAATTGCAGGGAAGTGTTCTTGTTATTGGTTATGAAATGCATATTTTTGGGTTTTGAATAAGAGACATGAAAGATAAATGGCAAGAAAGTAAATGAACTCAAATAATAAAGAGGTCTTGGCAAGGGTTGATGGTTAAGGATCTATATCCTTGTCACTAACCACAACATGATAATTGCAAGGATCAATCTCATTAAGTCATCCTCTAACAAGTGAAGGAAAGTCATATGAGCTACACCAATCCTCCTCCATAAGTCTTAACCACTCACTAATTAGCTTACTGGAGGCTAGAGTCAATGGACACCAATCATCAAGACTTAGACATTAGCAACTCAATTTTACCTAAGTTACCATCCCAAGCCAAGAACACAAAAATCTACTCTAATATCCTTCCAAGCATTTAATCAAACACTTGGAAGGCATAAAAGGAAAGCAAGATAAAATTGCAAAGAAATGTAAATCTACAACTACTAATTGCAAGGAATTAACAATGATAATTCAAATCAAAAATAAAGGAAAGCAAACATGAATTGCATTAAAGATGAAATAGAAGAAACAAGAGTGCATCAACAACAAAGTAAACAAATACAAATATTAAAGTACAAAACTAGAGAAGCAAGGGTAGAGGAACAAGAAATTGTAAAGGAAAAGTAAATCAAAGCAAGAATTAAACCTAGATCTAAGAAATTCTAATCTACATCTAACCTAAATCTAGAGAGAAGAGAGAGCTTCTCTCTCTAGAAACTAACCAAAGCATGATGTAAAACTAAACTATGTGTTCCACCCCCTTTGACTCCTCTTGAATTCTGCATGTAATAAAATGTAGAAGAGAAACCAAAGTAAAGCAAGATGGAAATCTAAATTTGGGAAGAAATAAAACTAAAAGAAACCCTAAAACCTAGAGAGAGGAGAGAGCCTCTCTCTCTAGAAACCTACATCTAAAACCTAAAGTGTGTAAAAAAAAGTGAATGAATGATTTGAATGATGTCCAGCTCCACTCCCCAGCCTCTTGTCTTCATTTTTGGGCCTAAAACTAGGACAAAAGCAGCCCAAAAATTGCCTCAAGCGAATTCCAGTTATTGCAGCACGTGACGTTCGTCACGCGTATGCGTCAGCCACGCGTACGCATTGCTTGGAAAAATTCCTGGTCACGCGTATGCATCAGCCACACGTGCGCGTCATTTGGTCATGGCTTGGTCATGCGTACGCGTCAGCCATGCGAGCGCATGGACACCAGCTTTTCAAAACTTCAATTTATTGTGTTCCTTTCCATTTTACACCAACTTTTGCATGCTTCCTTTCCATCTTCTATGCCATTCCTGCCCTATAAACCCTGAAATCACTTAACAAACACATCACGACATCGAATGGTAATGAAAGATGATTAAAATTAGCAATTTTAAGGCCTAAGAAGCATGTTTTCAATCATAGGACAAAATTAGGAAGGAAACTTAAAAACATGAAATTTACATGAATATATGGGAGAATAATTGACAAAATCTACTCAATTCAATTCAAAATAAATCATAAAATAGTGGTTTATCAATCTCCCCACACTTAAACATTAGCATATCCTCATGCTAAGCTCTAAAGAACCAAAAGAGTGAAGGAAAAATGGTGAGACTTATGCAATGTAACTTATCTATATGAATGGAACTATATACTAAATGCTTCTACCTAATTAGTTAAAAGTAAATAAATCTTCCAAGAGAAAATATGAACTGGATTCCACTAAATCAAATCTCAAAATGAAATACAATTAGACTTGCAAGAAGAAAGCTCGTGAAAGCCGGGAACAAGGAATCGAGCATCGAACCCTCACAGGGAGTGTATACACTCTAATCACTCTAGTGTTTGAGGGTCGATTCTATCGGTTCTCTACTAATCTTGCTCTCTAAGGCTTGCTCTACTTCTACTGGTGCACGAATTGTAAATCACACTTTTCACAACTCGTACCACTAACCAGCAAGTGCACTGGGTCGTCTAAGTAATACCTTACGTGAGTAAGGGTCGATCCTACGGAGATTGTCGGCTTGAAGCAAGCTATGGTTATTTTGTAATTCTTAGTCAGGAAATTAATAACATAAATTGTTGGATTTATGAAGAATAATTAACATAAAATAAATAATACTTGTTATGCAATAATGGGGAACAGATTGAGGTTTTGGAGATGCTCTGTCTTCTGAATTTCTTCTTTCCTACTGTCTTCTTCTTTACGTACGCAGGTCTCCTTCCAAGGCAAGCTTTTTGTTGGTGGATCACCGTTGTCAATGGCTACCATCCATCCTCTCAATGAAAATGGTCCAAATGCACTGTCACCGCACGACTAATCATCTGTCGGTTCTCACTCATGTTGGAATAGAATCCGTTGATTCTTTTGTGTTTGCCACTACGCCCAACACTCGCGAGTTTGAAGCTCATCACAGTTATTCCTTCCCAGATCCTACTCGGAATACCACAGACAAGGTTTAGACTTTCTGGATCTCAGGAATGGCCGCCAATAATTCTAGTCTATACCACGAAGACTTGATCATGAACCAGGAGGCTAAGAGATACACACTCAAGCTAGTGCAGATAGAACGGAGGTGGTTGTCAGGCACGCATTCCTAGGTGAGAATGATGATGAATGTTACGGATCATCACATTCATCAGAGTGAAGTGCGAGTGAATATCTTAGAATAGAAACAAGCGTGATTGAATGAAAAACAGTAGTAATTGCATTAATTCATCGAAACACAGCAGAGCTCCTCACCCCCAATCATGGGGTTTAGAGACTTATGCCGTCAGAAATACAATATTCAGATGTGAAAATGTCATGAGGAGCAAAATAAATCTCTAAAAATAGTTTTAATACTAAGCTAGTGACCTAGGTTTACAGAAATTGAGTAGACTAAGATAGATAGTGCAGAAATCCACTTCCGGGGCCCACTTGGTGTGTGCTTGGGCTGAGCATTGAAGCTTCCATGTGTAGAGACTTTTTTTGGAGTTAAACGCCAGGTTGTAGCCTGTTTCTGACGTTTAACTCTGGTTTGCAACCTGTTTCTGGCGTTTAACGCCAGAATAGGGTAAAGACTTGGCGTTAAACGCCAATTTACGTCGTCAAAGCTTGGGCAAAGTATGGACTATTATATATTGCTGGAAAGCCCTGGATGTCTACTTTCTAATGCAATTGAGAGAGCGCCAATTGGGCTTCTATAGCTCTAGAAAATCTATTTCGAGTGCAGGGACATCAGAATCCAATAGCATCTGCAGTCCTTTTTCAGTCTCTGAATCAGATTTTTGCTCAGGTCCCTCAATTTCTGCCAGAAAATACCTGAAATCACAAAAAAACACACAAGCTCATAGTAAAGTCCAGAAATGTGAATTTTGCATAAAAACTAATAAAAACATAGTAAAAACTAACTAAATCATACTAAAAACTACCTAAAAACAATGCCAAAAAGCGTATAAATTATCCGCTCATCACAACACCAAATTTAAATTGTTGCTTGTCCCCAAGCAACTGAAAATCAAATAGGATAAAAAGAAGAGAATATACTATAAATTCTACAATATCAATGAAACTTAGCTCCAATTAGATGAGCAGGACTAGTAGCTTTTTGCCTCTGAACAGTTTTGGCATCTCACTTTATCTTTTAAAGTTCAGAATGGTTGGCATCTATAGGAATTTAGAATCTAGATAGTGTTATTGATTCTCCTAGTTCAGTATGTTGATTCTTGAACACAGCTACTTTATGAGTCTTGGCCGTGGCCCTAAGCACTTTGTTTTCCAGTATTACCACCGGATACATAAATGCCACATACACATAACTGGGTGAACCTTTTCAGATTGTGACTCAGCTTTGCTAGAGTCCCCAATTAGAGGTGTCCAGGGTTCTTAAGCACACTCTTTTTGCTTTGGATCACGACTTTAACCGCTCAATCTCAAGCTTTTCACTTGACACCTTCACGTCACAAGCACATGGTTAGGGACAGCTTGGTTTAGCCGCTTAGGCCAGGATTTTATTCCTGTGGGCCCTCCTATCCACTGATGCTCAAAGCCTTGGATCCTTTTTACCCTTTCCTTTTGGTTTAAAGGGTTACTGGCTTTTTGCTCTTGCCTTTTGGTTTAAAGAGCTCTTGGCTTTTTCTACTTTCTTTTTTTTCTTTTTTTTTCGCAAGCCTTTGCTTTTCACTGCTTTTTCTTGCTTCAAGAATCAATTTTATGATTTTTCAGATTATCAAATAACATTTCTCCTTTTTCATCATTCTTTCAAGAGCCAACAATTTTAACATTCATAAACAACAGATTCAAAAGACATATGCATTGTTCAAGCATTCATTCAGAGAAACAAAAAGTATTGTCACCATATCAAAATAATTAAACTAATTTCAAGGATGAATTCGAAATCATGTACTTCTTGTTCTTTTGTGATTAAAAGCATTTTTCATTTAAAAAAGGTGATGGATTCATAGGACATTCATAACTTTAAGGTATAGACTCTAATCTTTATTTATTATTTAATAGAAATAATATAAAATAGGCATAGAAGCAGACCATTAGTAATAAAAGAAAGGAAATTAAAGATATAAAGACAAATGACTCTAATACTAATACTCATGTACTCTTAAAATGGATAAAAGGTTATCACAGAGTTAGGACTCAACAACCTTTATTTTGGGAGATGGATGCTCCTTTAGTCTGTGGGGTGCTTGGCCCTTCAAGAGATAGCTTCTGGTGCTTCAGCTCCTGTAGCTCACGCCCCTGCTCCTCTTATTCCTTCAGCAGTTTGCAGAGCATACTATTTTGAACTTGCTGTTCTTCTTTTAGTTGAACCATAGCTTCTTGCAACTTTGTGACAAATGCTTTTAGGCGAGTCCAGTAGTCAATATGAGGGATTTTTGGGAAGAACTCCTGTGCCCTCCTTTTGATGGAGTTATCTTGCACTTGTCCTTCCATTAACTTTTTGGTGATTGGGTGCTCAACTGAGATATACTCATCCACTCCTATCTTCACCGCATCATCTTTACATAGCAGAGAAATTAGGCTTGGGTAAGCCAATTTGGCGTCAGTGGAGTTCTTGTTTGCAATTGTGTAGAGCTCACAAGAAATCAGATGATGAATCTCCACTTCATTTCCCAGCATAATGTAGTGGATCATCACTACTTTTTTGACAGTGACTTCAGAGCAGTTGCTGGTGGGCAGTATAGAACGCCCAATGAAGTCCAGCCAACCCCTAGCAATTAGTTTGAGACCTCCTCTCTTGAGTTGATTTGGGACACCTTTTGTATTGGTTATCCACTTGGTTCCAGGGATGCATATGTCCTCTAGAACTTGGTCTAAGTACTTATCAAATCTCACCATTCTCCTATTAAAGGATTCTGGATCATCTTGTAGCTGAGGCAGCTTGAAGACCTCTTTTATTCTGTCCTGGTGGAAGTACATAATCTTCCCTCTAACCAAGGTTCGAAAGGTATAGAAAGCGGCTCCAGTTAATCTCTTCTTATCTGTTTGCCACAGATTTGCGTAGAATTCATGAACCATGTTTCTACCCACCTTTGTCTCAGGATTAGCCAGAATTTCCCAGCCTCTTTTTCGAATCTGCTCTTGGATCTCCGGATATTCGTCTTCTTTCAGATTGAATTTAACTTTCGAGATCACTGATCTTAGACCCATTATTTTGTAGTAATGGTCTGCATGTTCTTTGGTTAAGAACCTCTCTTGATTCCAAAGTGGTTTTGGAATATTCTCTTTCTTGCCTTTTGAAGTGGTTTATTTTCCTTTAGGAGCCATGATCTTAGTGAGTCTTAGCTCAGTGATCACGAAAAGTACACCAAACTTAGAGGTTTGCTTGTCCTCAAGCAAAAGAAAGGAAAGGAGAGGAAGAGAAGGAGAGACAAATTCAAATTGTGGAGGAGAGGGGGATGGCCGAATGTGAATTTAAAGAGGAGGGGGTGGGTTCGAAAATTTTGAAAAAGATATGCTAGAAGATAAGATTTGTAAAAAGATAATTATGATATGCAAGAGATGTAGTTTTAAAATTGAAAAGTTAAGAGAGAGATTTGAAAAAAAATAAATCTAATTTTTGAAAAGATAGTATGATGATTTGGAAAAGATTTGAAAATAATTTAAAAAGATAGATGAGTTTTGAAAAAGATTTGAAAAGAAGTTGAGGGAGAATGAAGAAAGATTTTATTACTTTTTTGAAATTGAAATTGAAATTGAAAGATGATGATATGTAACATGTTTATGCAAGAAATTATGGATGAAATCATGAAAATTTGAAAAAAATTGAGTTGGAAAACAAAACTTCCTCTCCTCCACAATCCTGGCGTTAAACGCCCAACTGTTGCTTCTGGCTGGCATTAAACGCCAGAAATCTTTTGTCACTGGGCATTTTTCTGAACACCCAGGATGCTGCAAGTTTGGCGTTAAACGCCCAGAATGGTACCCATTCTGGCATTTAACGCCCAGAAAGGTATCATTACTGGCGTTAAACGCCCAGTAGAAGCTTCTTTTGGGCGTTTAACGCCCAAATGTACCTCTTACTGGCGTTTTCTTGCCAGTGAGCTCCTTTTCCCTGTTTTGTACTCTGAATCCTTCTGTAACTCTGTGAACTTATGCAATTGATACTTTACCTTGAAGATTATTTATATTAAACTCATATAACTATTATTTAAATAACAAATAAGCTTTACTAATGGCTGGGTTGCCTCCCAGCAAGCGCTTCTTTATTGTCTTGAGCTGGACCTTGCTGAGCTTTTAATCTAGCCTCAGCTTTGAGCATTCTTGCTCAACGTTGCCTTCAGGATAATGCTTGATTTTCTGTCCATTAACAATGAACTTCTTATTAGAATCAATGTCTTGAAGCTCCACATAGCCATATGGTGACACACTTGTAATCACATATGGTCCCTTCCACCAGGATTTCAGTTTCTCGGGGAATAATCTGAGTCTAGAGTTGAACAGCAGAACCTTTTGTCCTGGTTCAAAGACTCTGGGTGACAGTTTCTTATCATGCCACCTTTTTTATTTCTCTTTGTAAATCTTAGCATTTTCGAAAGCATTGAGTCTGAATTCCTCTAGCTCATTCAGCTGGAGCAATCTTTTCTCTCCAGCTAATTTGGCATCAAAGTTTAGGAATCTGGTTGTCCAGTAGGCCTTATGTTCCAGTTCCATGGGCAAATGACAGGCCTTACCATACACAAGCTGGTATGGAGAGGTCCCTATAGGAGTCTTGAATGCTGTTCTGTATTCCCACAGAGCCTCATCCAAGCTTCTTGCCCAATCCCTTCTACGGGTAATTACAGTCCGTTCCAGGGTTCTTTTTAGTTCTCTATTAGAGACTTCAGCCTGCCCATTTGTCTGTGGATGATATAGAGTTGCTACTTTATGGCAAATTCCATATCGGACCATAGCAGAGTAAAGTTGTTTATTGCAGAAGTGACTGCCCCCATCACTAATTAGTGCTCTAGGGACACCAAACCTGCTGAAGATATGTTTCTGGAGGAACTTCAGCACTGTCTTAGTATCATTAGTAGGTGTTGCAATTGCCTCTACCCATTTAGAGACATAGTCTACTGCCACCAGAATATATGTGTTTGAGTATGATGGTGGAAAAGGCCCCATGAAGTCAATACCCTATACATCAAACAACTCAATCTCCAAGATCCCTTGTTGAGGCATGGCGTAACCATGAGGCAGATTACCAGCTCTCTGGCAATTGTCACAGTTACGTACAAACTCTCGGAAATCTCTATAGAGAGTAGGCCAGTAGAAGCCACATTGGAGGACCTTGGTGGCTGTTCGCTCACCTCCGAAATGGCCTCCATATTGCCTGATAAACCACTATTTTATGGTTTATATTGTGTTTAATTGTGTGGTTTTATCATGATCCTTACCCACTTATTCATTAATTTAGCATGCATTTATGTTTCCTTCCTGAAATTATTACATGATTGAAAACTGCTTCCTAGAGACTTTTAATTATGCATTTTAATTCTCCTTTATTCCATTCGATGCCATGATCTATGTGTTAAGCATTTCAGGCTTTATAGGGCATGAATGAGTTGGAGACTAGAAAGGAAGCTAGCAAAATGGAAGGAACACAAGAAATTGAGGAGATAACCAGCGAGAAGTGACGCGGCCGCATGGCTCACGCGACCGCGCGAAAGAGGCGAAATTGCAGTGACGCGGCCGCATGACTCAAGCGACCGCGCGGATTGGAAAAGCACAAGCGACGTGGAGGCGTGGACGACGCGAACGCGTGACAGGGAAAAACGCGAATGATGCGTCCGCATGGATGACGCGATCGCGTGACATGCGCGATCTGCATAATCTGCAGAATTCGCTGGGGGCAATTTTGGACCCTATTTTGACCCAGTTTTCGGCCCAGAACAGCAGACTAGAGCCAGAGAACATGCAGAAACCAAAGACAACATTCATTCTACAGAGTTTTAATTTTGAGATCTAGTTTTTACTCCTCCCCTAGGTTTTCTCTCTAGACATTCATAGTTCTTAGGATTTACTTTTTGATTGCTTTTTGCATTGGGACACTGAGAAGAGTTATTATCTCATCAAGACTTCGTCATTCTAGTTCGTTTTCTTTACTTGGCTTACTCTTCCATGTTCTTTGCTTTGTTTAATTTTACCATTGGAATATCTTTTAGGATTATTTAATATAAGGATTATCTTTATTTTTAATTAATTATTTTAATTTTTATTTACAATGTCTTTCTTTAATTCCTTTTCATATGCTATAAATTTTACATTCACAATGAGCGAGTAGTTCCCTAACTTGATGGGGAGTTGATTGAAGGGAACCCTTGAGTTGGAAAGCTTAAAAGAAAGATTGTAATTGGATTTATAGTTGGATTGCCTTCTAGTCACTAACACGAATCTCTTTTAATTAAGTGGATTGCAACTTGTGAACAGACGTAGCATTCCAACTTTTTTGACTTTCCATTACCTAGTAAAGGATAACTAAACAGGACAACTTTTAATTATCAATTAATCTTGAGAGTATTCTAACAATAATAGGGATTCCAACTAATCAACTCCCAAACAAGGCTTTTATTTACATTATTCAAATTCTCCAATTTAATTTCCGGCTTACTCAATTCAAACCTTTTTGAAAACCTCTGATTAATAAAATAGCACACTTTTCTGCAACTCGTTGGGAGACAACCTGGGATTCATACTCCCAGTATTTTAATTTTAAATTTCTATGACACCTTTCTAAATTGATAAGTGGATTTCTGGCGAGTTAAGAACTATACTTGCAACGTATATATTTTAACAATTTTTAATTCACCAATTTCTGCTACCATCAATTTTTGGCGCCGTTGCCGGGGAGTTGCAATAGAGTGCTAAAGTTATTAATTAGAATTTATTTATTTGTATTTTATTTTATTTTGCTACTATGAGCTGCATGTCTCTTTCGTCAAATGACGCGTTCACTTCCTGATCCAAGCTTGCCAATATTCGATCTTGAAATTGAAAGGACTATTTCACGAATAAGGTGAGCTCGGCGTCGGTTAGTCCTCTCTGAGAGCATATCTGAAACGTCAGTTGAAGAAGAAACCAGCCCCGGTTCTACTGATTCGGTTGATTCACATGCAGACGACATGGCAGAACCTAGGAGAATTACTATCCAGGAGGAAGGAGTCGCTGATTTTACAATGCAACCATTTCAAGCGCATCACCCAACGGTGGCTACAGATTTTGAAATAAAGACCGCACTGCTGAATTTGATGCCCAAGTTTCATGGCTTACCTGCTCAAGAGCCTATCAAGCACCTGAGAGATTTCCAAGCAGCCTGTTCTACTGTCAGGCGTGATGGTGCAGATGAAACTTCAATTTTGCTGAAAGCTTTCCCGTTTTCTCTTGAGAGAAAAACAAGAGAGTGGTACTACACTCAACCCCTAGCAAATGTATCCAACTGGGATACACTCATAAAAGAATTTTTGGAAAAATTATTTCTATCTGAAGTTACTGATAAACTGAGGAAAGACATTCCCACGATTGTTCAAGATGACAACGAGACTCTCTTTGAATACTAGGAACGCTTCAATAATCTTCTGGAAGCATGCCCCCACCACATGATTGACAAGATAGTGTTACTCAGCTATATCACACAGGGCATGAGGCCCCAAGATAGGACCACATTGGAAAGTGCTAGCAATGGGTCTATGAAGAAGTACAAGACCACGAATAAGGCATGGCAATTGATCAGCGACTTAGCTGAATCTACTAGGAACCACAGGCAGAAACAAGGCCGTTCAAAAGCCGTCGCAGAAGTGTCCTCTAGCAGAGAGACTGCTGCTCTAGCTCAGAGTATCTGTGAAATGACCAACTTGCTGAAGCAGATGCAATTGAATCAACAACAAGTTCAGCAAGCTCAACCTCCTCCACCACAGCAAAGCCAACAGTTAGTCCCACAGAGAGTTTGCGGAATTTGTGCTGATTATAGCCATTATACTGATGAATGCCCGCAGCTCCATGGTGCACGAAATTGTGATGTCAATGTTCACATTACTCTTTTACAACTTCGCACAACTAACCAGCAAGTGCACTGGGTCGTCCAAGTAATACCTTACGTGAGTAAGGGTCGATCCCACGAAGATTGTTGGCTTGAAGCAAGCTATGGTTATCTCGTAACTCTTAGTCAGGATATAATATCAATAATAATTTTTAGTTTGAATTGTAAAAAGTAAAAAGGGCAGAACACAAATTATACTTGTATGCAGTAATGGAGAATATGCTGGAGTTTTGGAGATGCTTTGTCTTCTGAAATTTTGCTTTCCTCTGTCTTCTTGTTCACGCACGCACGTCCTCCTATGGCAAACTGTGTGTTGGTGGATCACCGTTGTCAATGGCTACCATCCTTCCTTTCAGTGAAAAGGGTCCAGGTGCGCTGTCACCGCACGGCTAATCATCTGCAGGTTCTCAATTGTACCGAAATAGGATTTACTATCCTTTTGGGTCTGTCACTACGCCCAGCACTCGCGAGTTTGAAGTTCGTCACAGCCATCCAATCCCAGAATCCTACTCGGAATACCACAGACAAGGTTTAGACTTTCCGGATTCTCATGAATGCCGCCATCAATCTAGCTTATACCACGGAGATTCTGATTAAGGAATCTAAGAGATACTCGTTCAATCTGATGTAGAACGGAGGTGATTGTCAGACACACGTTCATGGATTGAGGAAGGTGATGAGTGTCACGAATCATCACCTTCTCCATAATTAAGCATGAATGGATATCTTAGATAGGAATGCACATGTTTGAATGGAAAACAGAAATACTTGCATTAATTCATCGAGACACAGCAGAGCTCCTCACCCCCAACAATGGAGTTTAGAGACTCATGCCATCAAAGAGTACAAAGTTCAGATCTAAAATGTCATGAGATACAAAATAAATCTCTAAAAGTTGTTTAAATACTAAACTAGTAACCTAGGTTTACAGAAAATGAGTAAACTATGATAGATAGTGCAGAAATCCACTTTTGGGGCCCACTTGGTGTGTGCTGGGGCTGAGACTAAAGCTTCTCACGTGCCTGGGCTGTTTTGGGCGTTCAACGCCAGGCTCTAACCTGTTTTTGGCGTTGAACTCCAACTTGTAACATGTTTCTGGCGCTGGACGCCAGACTGCAACATGGAACTGACGTTGAACGCCAGTTTACATCGTCTATCCTTGAGAAACGTATAGACTATTATATATTGCTGGAAAGCCCTGGATGTCTACTTTCCAACGCAATTGAAAGTGCGTCAATTGGACTTCTGTAGCTCCAGAAATGCCATTCCGAGTGCAGAGAGGTCAGGATCCAACAGCATCAGCAGTCCTTTTTCAGCCTGAATCAGATTTTTGCTCAGCTCCCTCAATTTCAGCCAGAAAATACCTAAAATTACAGAAAAACACACAAACTCATAGTAAAGTCCAGAAATATAAATTTTTCCTAGAAACTAATGAAAATAAACTAAAAACTAACTAAAACATACTAAAAACTATATGAAATTAACCCCAAAAAGCGTATAAAATATCCGCTCATCACAACACCAAATTTAAACTGTTGCTTGTCCTCAAGCAACTAGATAAATAAAATAGAATACAAATAATTTAAGAAGCAATAATATCTCAGTGTTTTTGAGTGAAGCTCAGATTCTAATTAGATGAGCAGGACTAGTAGCTTTTTGCTTCTGAATAGTTTTGGCATCTCACTTTATCCATTGAAGCTCAGAATGATTGGCTTCTATAGGAACTCAGAATTCAGATAGTGCTATTGATTCTCCTAGTTCAGTATGTTGATTCTTGAACACAGCTACTTTATGAGTCTTGGCCGTGGCCCTAAGCACTTTGTTTTCCAGTATTACCACCGGATACATAAATGCCACAGACACATAATTGGGTGAACCTTTTCAGATTGTGACTCATCTTTGCTAAAGTCCTCAATTAGAGGTGTCCAGGGTTCTTAAGCACACTCTTCTTTTTGCTTTGGACCTTGACTTTAACCCCTCAGTCTCAAGTTTTCACTTGACACCTTCATGCCACAAGCACATGGCTAGGGACAGCTTGGTTTAGCCGCTTAGGCCAGGATTTTATTCCTTTAAGCCCTCCTATCCACTGATGCTCAAAGCCTTGGATCCTTTTTATTACCCTTGCCTTTTGGTTTTAAGGCCTTTTGGCTTTTTCTGCTTGCTTTTTTTCTTTTTCTTTCTCTATTTTTTTCTGCAAGCTTTTGTATTCAATGCTTTTTCTTGCTTCAAGAATGATTTTTATGATTTTTCAGATTACCAATAACATGTCTCATGTTCATCATTCTTTCAAGAGCCAACATATTTAACATTCTTAAACATCAAATTCAAAAGACATATGCACTGTTCAAGCATTCATTCAGAAGACAAAAGTATTGCCACCACATATAAATAATTAGAATTTTTCTTGTTAAAAACTCGAAAATTATTGACTCCTTACTCTAAAGAAAATCTTCTATTTTATTCATGTTTAATGATGATGAGAAAAATAAATTATAGCTTAATTGGAGATAAAATAAAAAATATAGATACTAATTACTACTATATGACTCCTAAGGTAAAACTCAAATAAAAACAGTTATCACAGGGCTAAGGTTAAGATCAGAACTCAACTACCTTGAAGTTGGGAAGTGGATGCCTCTTTAGTCTGTGGAGTGCTTGGCCCTTCAAGAGATAGTTTCTGACGCTTTAATTCCTTTAATTCACGCCCTTGCACTTCTTGTTCTCTGAGCAGTTTGCAGAGCATGCTATTTTGATTTTGCTGTTCTTCCTTTATTTGGTCCATGGCTTCTTGCAATTTAGTAACAGATGCTTCAAGATGTTCCCAGTATTCAAATTGAGGGAGTTCTGGTAGGAATTCTTGCGCCCTCCTCTTGATGGGATCATCCTGCACTTGTTTTTCCATTGTGATTTTAGTGATTGGCTGCTCCACTGAGATATACTCTGTTATTCCCATCTTTACTCCAGCATCTTTGCAGAGCATAGAGATTAGGCTTGGATAAGCCAACCTGGCATCCTTGGAGTTCTTGTTTGCAAGTATGTAGAATTCAGATGGGATCAGTTGATGAACTTCTACTTCTTTTCCCAACATAATGCAATGGATCATCACTGCTCTTTTAACATTGACTTCAGAATGGTTGCTGGTGAGCAATATAGAACGCCCAATGAAGTCTAGCCATCCTCTGGCGACTGGTTTGAGATCTTCTCTCTTGAGTTGATTTGGGACACCCTTTGTGCTGGTGGTCCACCTGGCTCCAGGGATGCATATATCCTCTAGAATCTTATCCAGGCCCTTGTTTGTTCTCATCATTCTCCTATTGAAGGAGTTTGGGTCATCTTTCAGCTGAGGTAGCTTAAAGATCTCCCTGATTTTGTCAGGGTGGATGTGAACAGTCTTTCCTCTGACCACAGTCTTATAGTCATAGAGGGCAGTTCCAGATATTCTCTGCCTGTCTGTTTGCCACAGATTAGCGTAGAATTCCTGAACTATATTCCTTCCCACTTTCGTTTCAGGATTAGCTAGGACTTCCCAGTTCCTGCTTCGAATCTGCTCTTGGATCTCTGGATATTCATCTTCTTTCAGATCGAACTTGACTTCCAGGATCACTGATCTTAGACCCATTATTTTGTGGTAATGGTCTGAATGTTCTTTGGGTAAGAACCTCCCTTGATTCCAAAGTGGTTTTGGAATACTCTCTTTCTTGCCTCTTGGAGTGGGTTGTTTTCCTTTAGGAGCCATGATCTTAGTGGGTATGGTTTAGTGATCACAGATAAATACACCAAACTTAGAGGTTTGCTTGTCCTCAAGCAAAAGAAAAGAAAGGAGATGGATAGAAGGAGAGCTAGTGTTGAATGGTGGATGAGAGGAGGGAGGCCGAATGTGTTTTTAAAAGGGAAGGGGGTGGGTTTTCAAAAATAAGGAGAAAGATAAGATAGAAGATATGATTTAAAAAGAAATAAGTATGATAAGAAAAGATATGAAAGATATTTGAAAAAGATAAATTTGGATTTTGAAAAAGATAATATAGAGATTTGAAAAAGATATTGATTAGTTGAAAAGATTTTAGAATGAAAAGAGATAGATTTGTTTTGAAAATTTGAAAAAGAGTTGAATTGGATTGAAAAAAAAGGATTTGTGCTTATGGATTAAGATACATTTGATATTTTTAAAGTAGGGTTTTTAGAAATTAGGAATTTTAGAAATCAGGGTTTGTAACATGTTTATGCAAGAAATCATGAATTGAAACATGAAAATTAAAATTAAAATGAAAAATATGAAATAAAAACGAAATTACCTCCTCCCCACCATCCTGGCGTTTGAACGCCTAAACGCTGCATGTTTTGGGCGTTCAACGCCCAACTGCTGCTTTTCCTGGGCGTTCAACGCCCAGCAGTTGCTTCTTTCTGGCGTTGAACGCCAGGAACTCCTTTGTCACTGGGCGTTTTTCTAAACGCCCAGGACGCTGTAAATCTGGCGTTAAACGCCCAGAAGGAGCTTCTTTCTGGCGTTCAACGCCCAGAAGATGCTTCTTTTTGGCGTTTAACGGCCAAATGTCTATCCTTACTGGCGTTCAACGCCCAGTGGATGCTTCTTTTGGGCGTTGAACGCCCAAAACAGACTTTTACTGGCGTTTTCTTGCCAGTGAGCTCTTTTTCTCTGTTTTGTGTGCAGAATCCTTTTGTAACCCTGTAAACTTATACAATTGACTCTTTACCTTAGTATCAATGAACTTTATATAAACAAATAAAATCAAGAATAGGGCAAAATGCTTAGAGAAAGTGATGCCCCATGGCTGGGTTGCCTCCCAGCAAGCGCTTCTTTATTGTCTTTAGCTGGACCTAGCTGAGTTTTTAATCTAGCCTCAGCCTTGAGCATTCTTGCTCAACATTGCCTTCAAGACAGTGCTTGATTCTCTGTCCATTAACAATGAACTTCTTATCAGAATCAATATCTTGAAGCTCCACATAACCATATGGTGATACACTTGTAATCACATATGGTCCCCTCCACCGGGACTTCAGTTTCCCGGGGAATAGCCTGAGCCTAGAGTTAAACAACAGAACCTTTTATCCTGGTTCAAAGATTCTAGATGACAGCTTTCTGTCATGCCACCTTTTTTACTTC
Source organism: Arachis hypogaea (assembly GCF_003086295.3). Lineage (NCBI taxonomy): Eukaryota > Viridiplantae > Streptophyta > Magnoliopsida > Fabales > Fabaceae > Arachis > Arachis hypogaea. The sequence goes on along the minus strand of NC_092054.1, from coordinate 102,231,045 downwards.
TCTTTATAAAGCTTGGCATTTTCGAAGGCAGTGAATCTGAATTCCTCTAGCTCATTCAGCTGGAGCAATCTTTTTTCTCCAGCTAGTTAGGCATCAAAGTTTAGGAATCTGGTTGCCCAGTAGGCCTTATGTTCCAGTTCCACGGGCAGGTGACAAGCCTTACCATACACAAGTTGGTACGGAGAGGTCCCTATAGGAGTCTTGAATGCTGTTCTGTAAGTCCACAGAGCATCATCCAAGCTTCGTGCCCAATCCTTTCTACGGGTACTTACAGTCCGTTCCAGGATTCTTTTCAGTTCTCTGTTAGAAACTTCAGCTTGCCCATTTGTCTGTGGATGATATGGAGTTGCCACCTTATGGCGAATCCCATACCGGACCATAGCAGAGTAAAGCTGTTTGTTACAGAAGTGAGTGCCCCCATCACTGATTAGTACCCTAGGGACACCAAACCTGCTGAATATATGTTTCTGGAGGAACTTCAGTACTGTTTTAGTATCATTGGTAGGTGTGGCAATGGCCTCTACCCATTTTGATAAATAGTCAACTGCCACCAGAATATAAGTGTTTGAGTATGATGGTGGGAAAGGCCCCATGAAATCAATTCCCCAAACATCAAACAACTCAATCTCTAAGATTCTTTGTTGAGGCATGGCATAACTATGAGGCAAATTACCAGCTCTCTGGAAACTGTCACAGTTACGTACGAACTCTCGGGAATCTCTATAGAGTGTAGGCCCGTAGAAACCACATTGGAGGACCTTGGTGGCTGTTCGCTCACCTCCGAAATGGCCTCCATATTGTGATCCATGGCAATGCCATAAGATCCTCTGTGCTTCTTCTCTAGGCACACACCTACGGATTATTCCGTCTGCACATCTCTTAAAGAGATAGGGTTCATCCCACAAGTAGTACTTTGCATCAGAAATTAATTTTTTCTTTTGCTGCCTGCTGTACGCCTTGGGTATGAACCTTGCAGCTTTATAGTTTGCAATGTCTGCAAACCATGGTGTTTCCTAAATGGCGAACAAATGCTCATCCGGAAAGGTTTCAGAGATTTCAATAGAGGGAGAGGGCACCCCTTCTACTGGCTCTATTCGGGATAGATGATCAGCCACTTGGTTTTCTTTCCCTTTTCTGTCTCTTATTTCTATATCAAACTCTTGCAGAAGCAATACCCATCTTATAAGCCTGGGTTTTGAATCCTGCTTTGTACGTAGATATTTAAGAGCAGCATGGTCAGTGTACACAATCACTTTTGATCCTACTAAGTATGATCTAAACTTGTCAATGGTATAGACCACTGCAAGCAATTCCTTTTCTGTGGTTGTGTAATTTTTCTGGGCATCATTTAGAACACGGCTAGCTTAATAAATGACATGCAGAAGTTTGTCATGCCTCTGCCCCAGTACTGCACCAATGGCGTGATCACTGGCATCACACATTAATTCGAATGGCAATATCCAGTCTGGTGTAGAGATAACTGGTGCTGTGACCAGCTTAGCTTTCAGAGTTTCAAATGCCTGTAGACACTCTGTGTCAAACACAAATGGCGTGTCAGCAGCTAGCAGATTGCTTAGAGGTTTTGCAATTTTTGAAAAATTCTTTATAAACCTCCTGTAGAATCCTGCATGCCCAAGAAAGCTTCTGATTGCCTTAACATTGGCAGGTGGTGGTAATTTTTCAATTACCTCTATTTTAGCTTGATCCACCTCTATTCCCTTGTTTGAAATTTTATACCCAAGGACAATCCCTTCAGTCACCATAAAGTGACATTTTTCCCAGTTTAAAACCAGGTTGGTCTCTTGACATCTTTTCAAAACCAGTGTCAGGTGATCAAGACAGGAGCTGAATGAGTCTCCATATACTGAGAAGTCATCCATGAAGACTTCCAGAAATTTTTCCACCATATCAGAGAAAATAGAGAGCATGCATCTCTGAAAGGTTGCAGGCGCATTACACAGCCCAAAAGGCATCCTTCTGTAAGCAAATATTCCAGATGGACATGTGAATGCTGTTTTCTCTTGATCCTGGGGATCTACTGCAATTTGGTTGTAGCCTGAATAGCCATCCAAAAAGTAGTAATAATTATGACCTGCTAGTCTTTCTAGCATCTGGTCTATGAATGGTAAAAGAAAATAATCCTTTCTGGTGGCTGTATTGAGCCTTCTGTAATCAACACACATGCGCCACCCTGTAACTGTTCTTGTAGGAACCAGTTCATTTTTTTCATTATGAACCACTGTCATGCCTCCCTTTTTAGGGACAACATGAACAGAACTCACCCAGGGGCTATCAGAAATAGGATAAATAATCCCAGCCTCCAGTAATTTGGTGACCTCTTTATGCACCACTTCCTTCATTGCAGGATTTAGCCGCTTCTGTGGTTGAACCACTGGCTTAGCATTGTCCTCCAATAAGATCTTGTGCATGCATCTAGCTGGGCTTATGCCCTTAAGGTCACTTATGGACCACCCAAGAGCTGTCTTGTGTGTCCTTAGCACTTGAATTAGTGCTTCCTCTTCCTGTGGATTTAAAGCGGAGCTTATGATCACTGGAAAAGTATCACCTTCTCCCAGAAATGCATATTTCAAGGATGGTGGTAATGGTTTGAGCTCGGGTTTAGGAGGTTTTTCCTCTTCCTGAGGAAATTTTAGAGACTCTTTCAATTCCTCTAAATCCTCTAGATCAGGTGGAACATCTTTAAAGATGTTTTCCAGCTTTGATTCGAGACTCTCAGCCATGTTGATCTCTTCTACCAAAGAGTCAATAAGATCAACTTTTATGCAGTCTTTTGGTGTGTCTGGATGCTGCATGGCATTGACAGCATTCAACTTAAACTCATCCTCATTGACTCTCAGGGTTATTTCCCCCTGTTGGACATCAATGAGAGTTCGTCCAGTTGCTAGGAAAGGTCTTCCTAGAATGAGAGTAGCACTCTTGTGCTCCTCCATCTCCAACACTACAAAGTCAGTGGGAAAGGCGAATGGTCCAACCCTGACAATCATGTCCTCAGTCACGCCTGATGGTTATTTAATGGAGCCATCAGCAAGTTGGAGACATATCCGGGTTGGTTTAACTTCTTCAGTTAAACCAAGTTTTCTGATAGTGGATGCAGGTATTAGGTTGATGCTTGCCCCAAGATCACATAAAGCTGTCCTGGTGCAATTTCCCTCTAATGTGCATAGTATTAGAAAGCTTCCGGAATCTTTAAGCTTTTCAGGAAAGCTTTTCAGAATGACTGCACTGCATTCTACAGTGAGGAGAACTCTTTCAGTTTCTCTCCAATCCTTCTTATGATTCAAGATCTCTTTCATAAACTTGGCGTAAGAAGGTATTTGCTCAAGTGCTTTTGCAAACAGAATCTTTATTTCAAGAGTCCTGAGATAATCTGCAAAGCGAGCAAATTGCTTATCCTGCTCTTCTTGGCGTAGTTTTTGAGGATAAGGTATCTTGGCTTTATATTCCTCAATCTTGGTTGCTGTAGGTTTATTTCCTACAGAAGTGGTTGAAGAAGCCTTTTTAGATGGGTTGTCATCAGCACTTGTGTGTGTCTGATCCCTCTCTGGCAATTGAGTTCCAGAGTTAGAAGCTAGAGTGACGTTAGATGCCAACTCCTCATCTGTTCCTGGCGTCTGAACGCCAGAACTGTGCTTCTTTTGGGCATTCAACGCCAGTTCTTTGCTTGTTTCTGGAATTGAATGCCAGTCCTGAGCATGGTCTGGGCGTTCAGCACCAGCCTTCCACCCAATTTCTGGCATTTTAATGCCATAATTATTTTTCCCCGGGCTCTTACTGTCCTCATATGGATTTTTGGGTGGTTTGCTCATTTCTTGGCTTCCTGCTGCCTTGTGGTGGGGTATTTAATGTTTTCCCACTTCTTAATTAAACTGCTTGGCATTCTTCTGTTATTTGTTTTGACAGGTGCTACTTTGTTTGCTTTAATTGTACTTCCATATTTATATTAGCCATCCTTGTCTCTTGTAGTCTATCCTTGAATTCGGCTAACTGCTTTGTTAGAAAGTCCAATTGCTGATTGAATTCAGCAGCTTGTTCTACAAGACTGAGTTCAGCAGTTACTGTTTTAGCCTCTTCTTTCATGGAAGGGTCACTGCTTAGGTACAGATGTTGATTTCTGGCAACTGTATCAATGAGCTCTTTCTGAGGGGGCATTTTCGTAGTATCTCTCTGTATCTCTCCCAGGCATCATAAAGAGATTCATTATCTCCTTGTTTAAAGCCTTGGATGTCCAGCCTTAGCTGTGTCATCCGTTTGGGAGGAAAGTATTGATTCAGGAATTTTTCTGTCAACTGTTTCCATGTCCTTATGCTAGCCTTAGGTTGGTTATTTAACCACCTCTTGGCTTGGTCTTTTACAGCAAATAGAAACAGTAATAATCTGTAGACATCCTGATCTACTTCCTTATCATGTACTGTGTCAGCAATTTGTAAAAACTGTACCAGAAACTCTGTAGGTTCTTCTTGTGGAAGACCGGAATACTGGCAGCTTTGCTGCACCATGATAATGAGCTGAGGATTCAACTCAAAGCTACTGACTCAAATGGAGGGTATGCAGATACTACTCCCATATGAAGCAGTAGAGGGGTTAGCATATGATCCCAGAGTCCTTCTGGACTGTTCATTTCCACCTAGATCCATGATGGAGAAAGGGAGATGGTGTAAAATAAAAAAATTATTTTTATTTATTTATTTATTTATTTCGAAAATAAAATAAATTAAAATAAAATAAATAAAAATGGGTGAAGATTTTCAAAAAAATGAGGAGAGAGAAAGTGGTTAGGAAATGTTGAAAAAGATATGATTTTTTTTAAAAGGGTTTTAAATTTTGAAATAGAAAAAATCTGAATTTTAAAATTGATTTTTGAAAAATTACTTTAAAATAGAGGAAAAAGATATTTTTGAATTTAATAAGGAAAGAGAAAAACAATAAAATAACACAAGATCTAAAATTTTTAGATCTAATGCTCCTTGTTTTTTAGAATTTTGGAGGGAAAACACCAAGGAACACCAAACTTAAAAATTTTAAGATCAAGACACAAGGAAAACTCAAGAACGCCTTGAAGACTCACAAGAACAATAAGAACATGAAGAAGAAACCAGTTGAAGAAGAAACCAGCCTCGGTTCTACTGATTCGGTTGATTCACGTGCAGTCGACATGGCAGAACCTAGGAGAATTACTATCCAGGAGGAAGGAGTTGCTGATTTTACAATGCAACCGTTTCAAGCGCATCACCCAACGGTGGCTACAGATTTTGAAATAAAGAGCGCACTGCTCAATTTGATGCCCAAGTTTCATGGCTTACCTGCTCAAGAGCCTATCAAGCACCTGAGAGATTTCCAAGCAGCCTGTTCTACTATCAGGTGTGATGGTGCAGATGAAACTTCAATTTTGCTGAAAGCTTTCCCGTTTTATCTTGAGAGAAAAGCAAGAGAGTGGTACTACACTCAACCCCTAGCAAATGTATCCAACTAGGATACACTCATAAAAGAATTTTTGGAAAAATTATTTCTATCTGAAGTTACTGATAAACTGAGGAAAGACATTCCCACGATTGTTCAAGATGACAACGAGACTTTCTTTGAATACTAGGAACGCTTCAATAATCTTCTGGAAGCATGCCCCCACCACATGATTGACAAGATAGTGTTACTCAGCTATATCACACAGGGCATGAGGCCCCAAGATAGGACCACATTGGAAAGTGCTAGCAATGGGTCTATGAAGAAGTACAAGACCACTAATAAGGCATGGCAATTGATTAGCGACTTAGCTGAATCTACTAGGAACCACAGGCAGAAACAAGGCCGTTCAAAAGTCATCGCAGAAGTGTCCTCTAGCAGAGAGACTGCTGCTCTAGCTCAGAGTATCTGTGAAATGACCAACTTGCTGAAGCAGATGCAATTGAATCAACAACAAGTTCAGCAAGCTCAACCTCCTCCACCACAGCAAAGCCAACAATTAGTCCCACAGAGAGTTTGCGGAATTTATGCTGATTATAGCCATTATACTGATGAATGCCCGCAGCTCCATGGTGCATGAAGTTGTGATGTCAATGTTCACATTACTCTCTTACAACTTCGCACAACTAACCAGCAAGTGCACTGGGTCGTCCAAGTAATACCTTACGTGAGTAAGGGTCGATCCCACGGAGATTGTTGGCTTGAAGCAAGCTATGGTTATCTCGTAACTCTTAGTCAGGATATAATATCAATAATAATTTTTAGTTTGAATTGTAAAAAGTAAAAAGGGCAGAACACAAATTATACTTGTATGCAGTAATGGAGAATATGCTGGAGTTTTGGAGATGCTTTGTCTTCTGAAATTTTGCTTTCCTCTGCCTTCTTGTTCACGTACGCACGTCCTCCTATGGCAAACTGTGTGTTGGTGGATCACTGTTGTCAATGGCTACCATCCTTCCTTTCAGTGAAAAGGGTCCAGGTGCGCTGTCACCGCACGGCTAATCATCTGCAGGTTCTCAATTGTACCGAAATAGGATTTACTATCCTTTTGCGTCTGTCACTACGCCCAGCACTCGCGAGTTTGAAGTTTGTCACAGCCATCCAATCCCAGAATCCTACTCGGAATACCACAGACAAGGTTTAGACTTTCCGGATTCTCATGAATGCCGCCATCAATCTAGCTTATACCACGGAGATTCTGATTAAGGAATCTAAGAGATACTCGTTCAATCTGATGTAGAACGGAGGTGATTGTCAGACACACGTTCATGGATTGAGGAAGGTGATGAGTGTCACGAATCATCACCTTCTCCATAATTAAGCGTGAATGGATATCTTAGATAGGAACGCGCATGTTTGAATGGAAAACAGAAATACTTGCATTAATTCATCGAGACACAGCAGAGCTCCTCACCCCCAACAATGGAGTTTAGAGACTCATGCCGTCAAAGAGTACAAAGTTCAGATCTAAAATATCATGAGATACAAAATAAATCTCTAAAAGTTGTTTAAATACTAAACTAGTAACCTATGTTTACAGAAAATGAGTAAACTATGATAGATAGTGCAGAAATCCACTTCTGGGGCCCACTTGGTGTGTGCTGGGGCTGAGACTAAAGCTTCTCACGTGCCTGTTTCTGGCGTTGAACTCCAACTTGTAACGTGTTTCTAGCGCTGGACGCCAGACTGCAACATGAAACTGGCGTTGAACGCCAGTTTAAGTCATCTATCCTTGAGCAAAGTATGGACTATTATATATTTCTGGAAAGGCCTAGATGTCTACTTTCTAACGCAATTGGAAGCGCGTCAATTGGACTTCTGTAGCTCCAGAAATTCCATTCCGAGTGCAGAGAGGTCAGGATCCAACAGCATCAGCAGTCCTTTTTCAGCCTGAATCAGATTTTTGCTCAGCTCCCTCAATTTCAGCCAGAAAATACCTGAAATTATAGAAAAATACACAAACTCATAGTAAAGTCCAGAAATATAAATTTTTCCTAGAAACTAATGAAAATAAACTAAAAACTAACTAAAATATACTAAAAACTATATGAAATTAACCCCAAAAAGCGTATAAAATATCCGCTCATCACTCCAACAGGAAGACAACATGGTGGCATCCACTCATAACTTCTATGACCGCTCCAACCAAGGGTACAATCAAGGTGGAAATCATAACCATGGATGGCAGGACAATTCTAAACAGAATTGGAAGGACAACAATAACAGAGGAGGCAGAGACAATCAGGGAAATCAGAGGTGGAATAATAACAACAACAGGCAGTAGAACCAACCTTATAGAGCACCTCACCTGAGGCAATTCCAAGGACCACAGAATACCCAACAGCAGACCTCTCAAATTACTTATCCTTCTTCATCTCCTAATGATGAGTTACTACAATCTATTGATAGGAGACAACAGGCCATGGAAAACAACCTTAGTGCCACTCTAAATGGTCTGACCTATGCTGTACAAGCTCTCGCCTCAAAGATTGGATCAATGAATAACCCCAGTAACCAACCTTTGAGCTCCACTGGAATTCCCTCTCAACCATTACCCAATCCAAAGGGAGGCATTAATGCCATCACCCTAAGGTCTGGAACCACACTACAGGAGAGGAATCAGGAGGAGCCAAGCCCACCAGAACACGCCTCAGCTGAAGAGGTAGTAGAAATAGAAGATGTTGAAGAGGAAGAGGACATACAGGACATAGCTGAAAAAGAAGAAGCCCAACCACAGGAGGAAGCACCAAAAGACGCAGACACTGCAGAAAACACCTTTCCCATTCCATTTCCACAACTTGCAAGGAAGCCCAGGAAGCAGCTGGAACCCGATCCTAAAATGGTAGAGATATTCAAAAAGGTTGAGGTAACTGTTCCTCTTTTTGATGTTATTCAACAGGTACCTAAATATGCAAACTTGCTAAAAGATTTATGTATACATAAAGACAAAATTAATGAATTAGAAACTATTCCTTTAGGTAGTTCCATATCTGCTTTAATGGGAGGACTACCTGAAAAGTGTAGTGACCCAGGTCCTTGTATAGTTAGTTGTACTATTGGTGGTGTAGTAATTTATGATTGCATGTGTGATTTAGGAGCATATGTTAGTATAATGTCTTTGTCTATATATGATATTTTGAGGCTCCCTCCCTTAAAAAGGTTGGCAGCTCGTTTTGTGTTAGCAGATAAAAGCATTATTACAGTGGCTGGAGTTGCTGAAGATGTTTTGGTGAGCATTAAAGGGCTTGCATTTCCCACAGATTTTTATATCTTGGAGATGCCCCATAATGACTCAGATAAGCCATCATCAATCCTACTTGGAAGACCATTCCTGAAGACATCAAAATTCAAATTGGATGCTTTTTCAGTGTGAATGGAGTCATAAACAACCCTCCAGAAGATCATTCTATCTTCCAGTGTGATGTCATAGATGAAACTGTAGCTGAAGTTCACAAGGAAGAGTTAGAAGAGAGGCACACTGGTCAAGGTCCAAGTGTGAGGACCCTCTGACGTTAGGGTTTTTGCCAGTAAAGAATTTCATAAAAACAGTTGCGTTGTAGATATAGTTTCTAAACCAACAAAAATCCCTTCGTACAAACATTTTGGTTGTCACAAGTAACAAACCCCTTTGAAATTGATAACCGAGTATTCAAACCTCGGGTCGTCTTCTCAAGGAATTGCAGGGAAGTATGTTCTTATTATTGGTTATGAAGATTGTAAATTGGGGGTTTTGGAAGTAAGGTGGGAATATGTTATATGACAAGTAAAATAAAATAATAATAATAATAAAATTTCTTGGCAAGGTATAAGAAATTGGAAGTCCAGACTTAGTTATTCTTATCAATAACAATGAAAGTTGAATCTTAATTCCACTTAGTCAACCTTTACTAAAGTAAAGGAAAGTCAAGGGACTAATTAGTTTGATCTTCTAATCCTATTTATTTCCTAAGAAAAGGTTGGGATTATTGAAGCTCAATTCAATTAGCAAAGATAACAGTTATCAATTATGTTGTTGAATTGGATAACTCCTGAGTTACTGATTTCTTAACCAAAGCCAAAAGGGGAAAAGTAAATCTACTGGAATAAAAATGCCTTCAGATGGGAAGCAATAATCATGTAAATAAAAGAAAGCAATATTAAACTGAAATACCTTAAATTGCATTAACAAAAGAACTTAAATCGGACATAGACATTCATGGAAAAATAAATAAAAGAACATTGAACCTGGATTGAGAGTCACTCCTAAAACTAAGAGAAGTCCTAAATCCTAATCCTAAGAGAGAGGAGAGAACCTCTCTCTCTAAAAACTACATCTACTCCTAAAATTGTGAATATGAGAGCCTCCTTATGAATGGATGCAATCCTCCACTTTATAGCCTCTAATCTGTGTTTTCTGGGCCGCGAACTGGGTCAAAAACCGCCCGGAAATCGCTGGAGAAGAATTCAAACACGCTGATTTCCGTCACTGCGACGCAGCCGCATGGATCACGTGGTCGGGTCACCTAGCGTCAGGGGAACTATAGCATATTATATATCAAATCAAAGCCCCGGACGTTAGCTTTCCAACGCAACTAGAACCGCGTTGTTTGGATCTCTGTAGCTAATGTTATAGTCGTTTGAGTGCGAAGAGGTCAGGCTGGACAGCTTAGCAACTTCTTCATCTTCTTGTATTCCTTCCACTTTTGGATGCTTCCTTTCCATCCTCCAAGTCATTCCTGCCCTATAATATTTGAAAACACTTAACACACATATCAAGGCATCTAATAGTGATAAGAGAGGATTAATAATAAGCAAATATAAGATCAAAGAAGCATGTTTTCAATCAAAGCACATAATTAGGAAGGCAAATGTAAAACCATGCAAATAGTATGAATAAGTGGATAAAGAGTAGATAAAAACCACTCAATTGAGCACAAGATAAACCATAAAATAGTGGTTTATCAACCTCCCCACACTTAAACACTAGCATGTCCTCATGCTAAGTTCAAGAGAAACTATAAAGATGAAGAGGAATGGTTGAATGTATGAAATGCAACCTATCTATATGAATGCAACTACATGCAAAATGTTTCTACCTACTTAGTTAAAAGTAAACAAATCTTTTAAGAACAAATATGAACTGGATTTCACTAATTCAAATCATGAAAATGAAGTACAAATAGACTTGCAGAAGAAAATAGCTCATGAAAGCCGGGAACAAAGAATCGAGCATCGAACCCTCACTGGTAGTGTATACACTCTAATCACTCAAGTGTTTTAGGTTCGATTCTCTCAATTCTCCACTAACCTTGCTTTCTAAGGCTTGCTCGTCATTTAACAATCAACATAAATTTAATGCACAGATACACATATCAAGAGGTCTTTTAAGGGTTGTAATGGGGTTAGGGTCAAGGTAGGATTGTATTTGGTCAAGTGGACTAAAATCTGAATCCTTAATTAACTTAAACTTTCCACCTAACTTTAGACAATCCATGTAATCATAATACCACATCTAACTATCCATTAACCATGTTTTCCACATATTCATGCATTCTATTTTCAAGTACAGTACATATGCATTGTTTTCACCAATTACTTTGGGGCATTTTGTCCCCTTTTGGCTTAATTGCTCTTCTTTTTCTTTTTTTTTCTCTTTTTTTTTTTATTTTTCTCAATGCATATGATTAAGATATTGAATGCATGAATCATATTCTAAACATTTCTTTCACATTTTCATAAAGATATATAATACCCAATTCTTAAACCAATTGTTTCCAAATCCACTTTTCCCCACACTTAATTTATGAGCACTCTCACTAGTCTAAGCTAACCAAGGATTTAAATTAAGGACAATATTGTTTTCCACTTAGAGTTAATGATGTGCTAAAGTAAAGAACAAAGGGGTAAAATAGGCTCAAATTGGTTTGCAAAGGATAATGAAAGGTAAGGCCATATGGGTATGTAAGCTCAGTGAAACAAAGGTCTCAATCATATAAGTGCATGTATACATCAAACAATGGAAACATAGAATTAAGCAAGACAAAGATCACAATTTTAGAGAGAAAAATACACACTAAAACAAAATTTTGGTTGATAAAATGCAACCAATTCAAATAGGCTAAAAAATCTCACAGGTTTTGTGTGTTCGAGTTCTAAACCATGTTCCAGTATAATCTCTTCAAACAAGTGTAACATTGAATTTTTATTCAAATTAGTGAAATTCTCTAAAAGGTTTCTTGAAAAAGAAAATATTACTTTAACCAAGTGGTAAAATATGCACAAAAATCAAATAATCATGCAATCAAACATGCAAATGCAATAACTAACTACAAAGAAAAATTTAAACATTGGTGTTGAGACAAGAAAGTATAACCCATGGAGATCGGTATCGACCTCTCCACACTTAAAGATTGCACCGTCCTCGGTGCATGCTGAGATGTGCAGGTGGACGGGTCTTCTCCAATTATGCTTTTCTCTAAGGATTTTTGCTGATGGACTTGTTTGTTTCCCCATGTAAACGTCTTCCGGTTCCCTTCTGGGTGGCCATCCTGAAAGAAAAAGGGAAGAAGAGTAACCCAGAAATAAAGATAGGAAAATAAATAAAACATGGGTTGGTTGATGCCGAATAATGAGGGTCTCAATTACATGGTAGCTACAACATGCAAGTGAGAAAACAATAGAAGCACATGGCATACCAGTGGTGCGAAAATTTGCAACAATGGAGAAGAGAATGGGGAGGGAGAGATAATATAAATTCATGTCAATGCAAGAGTAATATAGATATAAAAGATTGGCATTGATTTAAATAATATTACTCAATAATAATGAAACAAGTCACTAAGCACCAAGAAAATACCAGAAAAGATGTAACAGTTGAATAAGAATATTTGAACACCAATAATAATTTTAGAAAAATAAAAATATGCAATGAATGAAAGTATGCAAATAAATTAAATAAAATAGAATGGAAGTGAGAAAAAATAAGAAAGGAAGAAGAAAGAAATAAGAAAAGATAAGAAGAATAAGGATTTGGAGAAGAAAAGATAAGAAAATTGGCACTAATTTGGATAGGTTGTGCGACGCTGGCGACGCGGTCGCGTGGGTGACGCGGTCGCGTGGTGCGTGATAAGGTTGGGCGATGCAGACGTGTGGGGCACGCGATCGCGTGACTCGATTTGTGCTAGTGGCGCGAGTGCAGCCTCGCGGTCGCACAACTCTCTGTTCGAAACTTGGTATTGCCAAAATCCAGGGTGACGCGATCGCGTAGGGCATGCGATCGCGTGAGTGGCCTTATTTCCAATATGATGCGGACGCGTGGGTCACGCGTTTGCGTGGGAGGGCTTGGGCTTCTAGCACGAGTCCAGCCCAACTCCAGCTCAACTTTCGGCCATGCACCCCTTTTACGTCGATTTTCAGGTCACGCGGCCGCGTGGGTGTCGCGGTCGCATGGGAGGCATTTTTTCCTATGTACGCAGACGCGTCATCGACGCAGTCGCATGGATCAATCTGTGTGAAAGGCACGCCTCCAGTCACGCTGTCGCGTGACTCTCTGTTCATATTAACATTGTCTCCCATCTCCTTGCGACGCGGACGCGTCGTTGATGCGGTCGCATCGCGTGCTCGCTTTTTTTTTTTTTTTATCATGGTCGGTTGTCTCCCACCTAGCACTTTTAGTTAAAGTCCTTAAGTTGGACATTTGGTGAGCTCCCTGTTATGGTGGCTTATGCTTGTATTCATCCAGGAATCTCCACCAATGTTTGTACTTCCAGTAACCTCTGGGGTCCCAAACTTGGCGCAGAAAGCCTTCAAGTAAGTTAAAGTAAGTGACAAGGCCCAAAGAGTGTTGATTGCCAGAATGGATTCTAGGGTCCCAGACCTTGCCCTTGCACCCGTCTTTTGGTTGAGCAATATTGTTCCATCCGGGTGGCAAGCAGTCTGAATTCTCACGTAAGTGGCCAAACAACTTCCTAGACCCATTCAGTTGAGCTTTACACCAACCTTTGCATTTAAACTTAAAGCTTCCAACCATGATGAACCTTGCAGGACAATTCTTACCACTGACCATCTTCCTCTTACTCTTAATGCCACAAAGAGCTCTAAGTTGACCATCCGTCTCCAGTAGCCCATATTCAAGTGGGATTAGAAAGCTAAGGGATATGAAATTTACCCACTTGAATGTTGTGAAGGATCATGGCAACTTAGGGGGAGGTATTTTCAATGAAATTGCAAGCTCCACTCCCTTGTGCTCTTCTCTGATAATTACCACCTCTTTGCAAGCTTCTTCAATTTCAACCTCTTCCTCTTGGCAGCTCTCTTCCAATTTAATCTCATCTTCATTGCTTTCCAAGGGCATGGGAGGTTGTGCTTCTTCTTCTTGAATCTCCATCTCTTGATCAACCTCTTCCAAGTCTTCAACTGTGATATGCCTTGGAGGTTGTACACCCTCCTCTGCATCAATTTCAAACGTCTTGGAAGGGGGTTCTACGACTGGACTTTCCCATGGAGGTTCTGCATCTCCTAAATCTTCAACCACTTCTTCTTCTTTAATAATTCTGGCTTCCTCTACTTGTTCCAGTACAAAGTCATGCTCCGTACTGTTCACTGGAGTTTCTAGTATCTCCTTCATGCTACGTTCTTCATTAGATTGTCCACATGAAGCCATGGGGGTTCCTTGAGTGTCCGAACGTCGGGAAGCTAATTGACTCATTATTGCTTGCTCCAATTGACGAATGGTTGCATGACATCGATCCACTGTTTCCTTGAAACGATCCTTTGTCTCTTGATGCACTTGGCTTTCATAAATAGGATCATAGTGCTCTTGGATTGATGGATATGGAGATGGTGAATATTAAAGTGGTGGTTCTTGTGAGTAATTGGGTTGAAATTGGGGTGGTTCTATATATGGTTCATATGGCTCATAAGGTGGTTGGTTTGGTGGTTGAGGGTTAGGGTCATATAGGGGTGAATGGTTGTAGGTGGCTTGTGAGTATGGTGGTTCAAAGCTGTGTTGAGAAAAGGGTTTATAGGCATATGGTGGTGGTTGTTGATAGTCCATTGGAGGTGGTTGATGCCATGAGGGTTGATCAAATCCTTGTGGCTCCTCCCATCTTTGATTATTCCAACCTTGATGCCTGCTCTCATTGTAATCTCCTCTTCCTGCAATATAATTGTAACCAGACTCATAGCCAAAGGGGTGAGAGTTCATAGTAGCAAATAAAAATTGAAAATGAAAATAAAAATAAATTTAAATTAAAAGGTTATTTAAATTTTGAATTTTAAATTTTGAAAATTTTTAAATTTGAATTTTGAAATTTGATTTTTGAAATAAGATAAGATAAGATAAAAATTTTAAAAATAAAAATCTGAAATTTTTTTTTCGAAAAAAATTAATTAAAAATATTTTTGAATTTAATGGAGAAAGAGAAAAACAATAAAATGACACCAAATTTCAAATTTTTAGATCAAAACGAAGAAAACAACTAAGAACAGCTTGAAGGTCAAGATGAACGCGAAGAACAACTTGAAGATCAAGATGAACACTAAGAACAAATTTTTGAAAAAAAAATTTTTTTAATAACTAAAGAAAAACCAATAATCTCTTAATTTATGAAAAAGCAAAAACAAAAACAAATAAACAAGAAAAAATAAAAAAATATTTACAATAACCAATAATAAGGCACACGTTTGCAATTCCCCGGCAACGGCGCCATTTTGACGTTAGGGTTTTTGCCAGTAAAGAATTTCATAAAAATAGTTGCGTTGTAGATATAGTTTCTAAACCAACAAAAATCCCTTCGTACAAACGTTTTGGTTGTCACAAGTAACAAACCCCTTTGAAATTGATAACCAAGTATTCAAACCTCGGGTCGTCTTCTCAAGGAATTGCAGGGAAGTATGTTCTTATTATTGGTTATGAAGATTGTAAATTGGGGGTTTTGGAAGTAAGGTGGGAATATGTTATATGACAAGTAAAATAAAATAATAATAATAAAATCTCTTGGCAAGGTATAAGAAATTGGAAGTCCAGACTTAGTTATTCTTATCAATAACAATGAAAGTTGAATCTTAATTCCACTTAGTCAACCTTTACTAAAGTAAAGAAAAGTCAAGGGACTAATTAGTTTGATCTTCGAATCCTATTTATTTCCTAAGAAAAGGTTGGGATTATTGAAGCTCAGTTCAATTAGCAAAGATAACAGTTATCAATTATGCTGTTGAATTGGATAACTCCTGAGTTACTGATTTCTTAACCAAAGCCAAAAGGGGAAAAGTAAATCTACTGGAATAAAAATGCCTTCAGATGGGAAGCAATAATCATGTAAATAAAAGAAAGCAATATTAAACTGAAATACCTCAAATTGCATTAACAAAAGAACTTAAATCGGACATAGACATTCATGAAAAAATAAATAAAAGAACATTGAACCTGGATTGAGAGTCACTCCTAAAACAAAGAGAAGTCCTAAATCCTAATCCTAAGAGAGAGGAGAGAACCTCTCTCTCTAAAAACTACATCTACTCCTAAAATTGTGAATATGAGAGCCTCCTTATGAATGGATGCAATCCTCCACTTTATAGCCTCTAATCTTTGTTTTCTGGGCCGCGAACTGGATCGAAAACAACCCGAAAATCGCTGGAGAAGAATTCAAACACGCTGATTTCTGTCACTGCAACGCGGCCGCATGGATCACGCGGTCGCGTCGCCTAGCATCAGGGGAACTATAGCATATTATATATTAAATCGAAGCCCCGGACGTTAGCTTTCCAACGCAACTGGAACCGCGTCGTTTGGACCTTTGTAGCTAAAGTTATAGCCGTTTGAGTGCGAAGAGGTCAGGCTGGACAGCTTAGCAACTTCTTCATCTTCTTGTATTCCTTTCACTTTTGCATGCTTTCTTTCCATCCTCCAAGTCATTCCTGCCCTATAATATCTGAAAACACTTAACACACATATCAAGGCATCTAATGGTGATAAGAGAGGATTAATAATAAGCAAATATAAGATCAAAGAAGCATGTTTTCAATCAAAGCACATAATTAGGAAGGCAAATGTAAAACCATGCAAATAGTATGAATAAGTGGGTAAAGAGTAGATAAAAACCACTCAATTGAGCACAAGATAAATCATAAAATAGTGGTTTATCACCCTCTTAACTGACAATGAGGGCACTTCGGCATTTTCACAACCTCCAGACAATCCAGAGCCTGCCCATGATCAAAAGTTGGAATTAAAACCTCTTCCTCAACATCTCAAATATGCTTATCTTGAAGATGAGCAGAAGTTTCCAGTTATCATTGCAAGGGAACTCACTTCTCAACAAGAAGAGCAGTTACTTGATGTACTGAGGAGGCATAAGAAGGCAATTGAGTGGAGTTTGGCAGACATAGTAGGCATCAACCCTCAAGTATGTGAGCACAGAATATTTTTAGAAGAGGGAGCGAGACCTGTCCGTCAACCCCAAAGAAGATTGAATCCCACTATCCTGGAAGTCGTCAAAAAGGAAGTGACCAGACTGTTGGAAGCAGGTATCATCTATCCCATTTCAGACAGTGAATGGGTTAGCCCAGTACAAGTGGTGCCCAAGAAGTCTGGAGTCACTACAGTGAAGAATGAGCATAGAGAGCTCATAGCAACTAGAGTTCAGAACGCTTGGAGAGTCTGCATTGATTACAGGCGTCTCAACCAAGCCACCCGTAAGGATCACTACCCACTTCCATTCATTGATCAAATGCTGGATCGCCTGTCAGGTAAATCACATTATTACTTTTTAGATGGTTACACAGGTTATTTCCAGATTCATATAGCTCCCGAGGATAAGGAAAAGACCACTTTTACATGTCCTTTTGGGACTTATGCTTACAAGGGAATGCCCTTTGGCTTGTACAATGCACCAGCTACTTTCCAAAGGTGCATGATGAGTCTTTTCTCTGATCTTATTGAAGACTGTATGGAGGTTTTTATGGACGATTTTAGCGTTTATGGTGATTCTTTTAGCCTTTGCTTAGATGGATTATCTAGAGTATTAGATAGATGTGTTAATACAAACCTTGTATTAAATTTTGGAAAATGTCACTTTATGGTAAAATAAGAGATTTTACTAGGACATGTGGTATCTAATAATGGAATTTCTGTAGACCCAGCAAAGGTGAATGTTATTTTGAGTTTACCTTACCCCTCCTCTGTGAGGGGGGTCCGTTCGTTCCTTGGCCATGCAGGTTTTTACAGGAGATTCATAAATGACTTCAGTAAAGTAGCACTCCCCTTGTCCAGATTACTGCAGAAAGATATTGACTTCGAGTTCAGTGAGGATTGCAAACAAGCATTTGATAAGCTGAAGACTGCCCTGACTCGAGGTCCAATTGTGAGAGGACCAGACTGGAGCCAGCCATTTAAAATCATGTGCAATGCTTCCAACCATGCAGTAGGAGCAGCGCTAGCTCAGCGTGAAGGTAAGGATCCTTTTGTTATAGCTTATGTGTCTAAGACTTTAGACGCTGCCTAGTCCAATTATACTACTACTGAGAAAGAGCTTCTTGCTATTATTTTTTGCTCTGGATAAATTCCGAGCTTATTTACTTGGTACTAGAGTAGTAGTGTATTCGGACCATGCAGCTTTAAAGTATCTATTAGCTAAAAAGGAGTCCAAACCAAGGCTTATGCGTTGGATACTGCTATTACAAGAATTTGATTTAGAAATAAAGGATAGAAGTGGTAACCAGAATTTAGTGGCAGACCACTTGAGTCGGCTTGAGCACGTTAAGGATGATTCTACTCCTATAGATGATAATTTTCCATTTGATAACCTGCAAGCAGTATCTGAGGTAGTCCCTTGGTATGCACTTGTAGCTAATTATCTAGTTAGCCGCACATTTCCTCCAAACTTTTCTAAGCATCAAAGAGACAAGCTAAAAAGCGAGTCTAAATATTATATATGGGATGACCCATATTTATGGAGATGTGGCGCTAATCAGGTAATTAGACGGTGTGTGCCTCAATCAAAATTCCAGTCTATTTTAGAGGCCTGTCACTCATCTGAGAGTGGAGGACATTTTAGCCCTCAAAGAACAGCAAGAAAGATCTTAGACTGTGGATTCTGGTGGCCTACTCTTTTTAGAGACGCTGCCGAGTTTTGTAAATCTTGTCTCCCATGCCAAAAATTTGGTAATATATCCAGGAGGGATGAAATGCCTCAACAAATTATGCTTTTCTGTAAAATTTTTGATGTTTGGGGCATTGACTTCATGGGTCCATTTCCAAATTCTAATGGTTATTTTTATATATTGTTAGCAGTGGATTACGTTTCCAAATGGGTGGAAGCAATTCCTACCCGCACTGATGATGCTAACACTGTTGTTTCCTTTGTGAGAAACCATATTATTTGTCGCTTTGGATCACCACGGGCAATCGTGAGCGATCAAGGCACCTATTTTTGTAACAGGAGACTAACAAGATTAATGAAGAAGCATGGGATAATTCATAAGGTTGCGACAGCATACCATCCTCAGACCAATGGGCAAGCCGAGGTGTCAAACAGAGAGATAAAGCGTATCTTGCAGAAGATAGTCAAACCTCATAGAAAAGACTGGAGCACCAGGCTACAAGATGCACTTTGGGCATATAGGACAGCATACAAAACACCCATTGGGATGAGTCCTTTTCGCTTAGTTTATGGAAAAGCTTGCCATCTCCCAGTTGAAGTAGAGCACAGAGCCTTTTGGGCAGTCAAGGAGTGTAACATGGGAATTGAGAAAGCCGGAGCTGAAAGGATGTTGCAACTGCAAGAACTGGAGAGCCTTCGCCTAGAAGCTTATGAGAACTCAAGACTATACAAGAAGAAGATGAAGGCTGTACATGATCAGCACATCAAGAAAAAAGAGTTCCAACCTGAAGATTTAGTCCTCCTTTACAAATCTCGACTGAGGCTCATGCCAGGTAAGTTGTGATCAAGATGGGAAGGTCCATACAGAGTAGAGAAGGCTGAACCGTACGGAGTTTATCACCTAAGTCATCTTTCAAGTTCTGAACTTATCAAAGTTAATGGACAACGCCTGAAGCTATACCATGGCAAAAAGATGTAGAAAACAAGGAGCTTGAGATCTTCCTCTTGGAAGATCCCCACATAGCAGAAGATTGAGCTAGTGGAGCGTCCAACTTACGGACATTAAAGCAAAGTGCTAGGTGGGAGACAACCCACCATGGTATGATCGTTCTTTTCTTTATTTTTAGTTTTTCTATTCAATAAATCTTCTCTTTATCAGTACATTTCGTGCATCTGCATTTGCATATTCTTATTATTTAAAAAAAAAAGTGCCACGCGACGCGACCGCATTAGCGACGCGTCCGCGTCGCAAGGAGAGGGGAGAAAATAAAAACGAACAGAGAGTCACGCTGGAGCATGGCTGGAGGCGTGCCAGTGGCACAAATCGTCCCACGCGACCGCGTCGCCGACGCGTCCACGTCACATGGGAATAATGGCCTCCCACGCGGCCGCGTGCCCTGATCTTCGACGTAAAAAGGGTGCACAACGAATTATTGTGCGCGAGTGATGCTGGATTGGTGCTGAACGCACAATTTTATCCACGCGGATGCATGGCTCACGCGTCCACGTCGTTCCCTTCTGAAGCCCACTCACGCGATCGCATGCCCCACGCGATCGCGTCACCCCAAATTTGGCAAATATATCAATTCGAACAGAGAGTTGTGCAGGAGCGAAGCTACACTCGCGCCAGAAGCACAACATGGGTCACGCGACCGCGTCACCTTACTTGAAGCGCAATCGCGCAAATGCGTGCCCCACGCGGCTGCGTCACCTGCGCCGCACAGCTCAAACTTAATTGCCAAAATATCTTATCTTCCTCTTCTCCAAATCCTAATTTCTCTTTTCCCTCCTTATTTCTTCCTTCTCCCTTCTTCCTTCTATCTCCCCTTTCTCTCTCTCTTTCACCTCCATTAACAAGGTTTTATTTTCTTCTTCCCTCTTTCCTTTTCTATCATTCTTCTTATTTTATATGTTATTTTCTTTTCTTTCCTTTTTCTTTTCATTATCCATATTTTCTTTCTTCTTCTTTCCTTTTTACATGGTGTTAGAATTTTATTCGCGTCATTATTCCTCATTATATGCTTGTGGATTGTTGCACTTGTTTGACAATTATATATTAATTTTTAAAGGATTGCTTGCATATTCACTTTAATTCTTTCTATACCTTATCTACCATGCATGCTATGTGTTTGTGAAAAAGCCCATATGGCATTATACACTTCTCTATGTTATTCTACTATTCAATGCTGCTTTTCAAAAACTCCTTTTACTATTATATTAATTGAAAATAATTGTCAATACAAACGTGATGGTTTGTTACGAGTGATGCTTGATCTATGCTTCTCATGCCTTTTTCCGGCATGCCAATAAACACCTTGCATTCACTTGTCATTATATGCACTAGCTATTTTCCATTGATGACTTTTCACATGTACTCATAAGAATGTGTTAATGTCAGTTACCTCCTAATGTACATCCATCACCACCTTTTCCGTTCTCTTCCTTGCTATATATCTCTTTGAATTTAACTTACTTTCTTTTCCCTTTTCAGGATGGCCACAAAGAAAAGAAAAGAGAAAGCTACTCCCAAACCACCAGCAAGACGAGGAACTAAAAGAGCACTAGTGGCAGAGCCTTCTTCAACTGCAGTCAAGCCCTCAACAAAAAGAGTTAAGAGGATCATAAAGGTTGATGAAAAGGAGAAAGCCTTTCAAGTAAAGGATACTGCGCGATTTCCCAATCGCTACTGTGAGCAGATGTTCCCCATTCTGGTTGAAAGGAGCTACAACAACGAACACCTTCTTATCCTCTCGCCCAATATTACTACTTTTGTTGAGCCGCAAATATAACCAAGACAATGGGGTTTCTTACAGAGAAAACCAAGGCAGGTTAATCTTTCTTGGGTAGTTGAGTTCTACTCTAACTTCTACCTGCCTACCCTGCAGTCTGTCTTTGTCCGTCAGAATCAAGTCCCCATTACAGAAGAGGCCATTCAAAAAGCTTTAGGTCTTCCCCCTATTCCAGAAGGATTGGACGCCTTTCAAGAAGCCGCACTCAAGTGCCAGATGTTCCAATTTGACTAGGAAGCTGTTCTCAGAGTTATCGCACTACCTGGCAGCCGTTGGATCTACGGATACCATCGTACCCGCCCCAAGGGAATATCGGCTTCAGCACTTACCTTGGAGGCTCGCTTATGGGCACAGATCATGTCCCATTACGTCTTTCGGAGCACTTACGAGTCCTCCTTCACTGCGAACATAGCCGTTCTACTATGGTGCATCCTTACAGACCAACCTCTGAATCTACCAAGACATATCCGGAATGCCATGGGACACATCCAAATCGCGGGCAACTTACCTTTTCCTGCCTTAGTCTCAGATCTTGTCTCAGCAGTCGGAGTCTCCTACAGAGCTGGGGACACCAAAGCCATGCTTCCACAGGATGATCAGTATGTCCCTAACGGGAAATACCTCAGACCTCCAGCAGCCACTACAAGCCTTCCTACTGCACCGGTTGAAGATATTCCTTCTTCAATACCACAAGCACCTACAACAGACGAACTGCTTCAGCAGATAATAGAAAGGTTGGATCGGCAAGAACAGAAAGCGAAGTTAAGAGAGCGCCGTAACGAGCGCCGATTCAAACACCTCAAGGAGCTACTCAAGGGACACTTCAAGGACTCAGACACCCCGGACTCCACTTCCTTTACCAGCACAGGGAGCCATGATGGTCCCGACTGTGGAGATACTGCTACTAGCCCACCCCTGTTCCTGACAGATGGCACCGAGGACGGTGCAAAGCCTTAAGTGTAGGGAGGTCAGTCAGTACCTGACTTCCGGATGTAATTTCTCTTCCCTAGCACTAATAAATTAGGATATCTTAGTTAGATTTTCTTTCTTTTATAGAATAGGATAAATTGCATAGTAATAGGTTAGTTGCATGCATGCTCTACTTGATTATAAAGACAATAAGTTTCTTCTAAGACTCTATCTTTGGAACAAAATTTCACTAATTTTTAAAATTTTTTTATGATAAATCTGCTTGAAGATGTATTTGGAACATGATTTTTGAGCTAAAGAACACACAACCTGTGAAGATTTGAGCCTTTATGCATGGTTACATTATTTAACTATAAATATTTTATTCTTGTGTGTTTACTTCTCTATGATTGTAATCTATATTTTGTTTCATCCTATATGTCGAATATTTATTATATTTGTATGCTTGCATATGATTGAGGCCATTATTTGTTTAAACTCACTTATCCAAATTAAGCTACCCTTTTCAATTACCTTTGTTAACCACTTTGAGCCTTTAAATCCCGTTTGTTCTATATTTCACCACATTACTAGCCTTAAGCGGAAAAACAATTGTATATCCCAAATTGAATCTTTGGTTAGCTTAAGATAGAATTGTGTGTACTAGTTAAGTATGGGAAATTGTGGAAACAAAAGTTATTAAGGGAATGTGTCATGATAATACAATGGAAATTTGGATACCTACTCATGTGAAACTATAAGAATTAAAAATCTATGTGCATTGATAAGCTATGTTTATTTTTATGTCTATAAAAAAAATCAATAAATAAATAAGGGGACAAAATTACCCCAATGCTGAATTAAGAATTCATAGATCAATGCACATATGATAAAATTAAAATAAAAAGTTGATACATGAGTATGGAATGTAAAAGGGAATTCTGGGTAGCTAGGTATGAATTCTAAGGTTACACTAAATATATATAGGTTGGGTTAAAGCTTGGGTTAATTAAAGATTCAATTTATAAGCTCACTTAACCATATATGTATCCCTACCATTACCTTGGCCCCATTACAACCTTGGAAAGACCTCATGATGTTTGCATTGGTATATTAACTGTTGTTGATTCGTTAGGAGAAGAACAAAAGTTAGAGAACATGATTAGAGAAGGATAGAGTGATTACCCTATACACTAGAGAGATTAGAGCGTACATACATCATTAGTGAGGGTTCGATGCTTGAATTTCCATGTTCCCTGCTTTCATGAGCTATCTTCTTGCACTTTTATCTGTCTTACTGTATAATGATAGAATTAGTGGAATTTGATTTGCAATTGTTTTGAAGAGCTTATTTACTTTTAATCAAGTGGGAAAGAATCATATAGTTGCATTCATGTATATAGGATTGCATTGCATTGCATGAGTTTCTACATGTTCATACTTATTTATTTTTTCTCCTTCAATTAAGCATGAGGACATGCTAGTGTTTAAGTGTGGGGAGGTTGATAAACCACTATTTTATGGTTTATATTGTGTTTAATTGTGTGGTTTTATCATGATCCTTACCCACTTATTCATTAATTTAGCATGCTTTTATATTTCCTTCCTGAAATTATTACATGATTGAAAACTGCTTCCTAGAGACTTTTAATTATGCATTTTAATTCTCCTTTATTCCATTCAATGCCGTGATCTGTGTGTTAAGCGTTTCAGGCTTTATAGGACATGAATGAGTTGGAGATTAGAAAGGAAGCTAGCAAAATGGAAGGAACAAAAGAAATTGAGGAGATAACCAGCGAGAAGTGACGCGGCCGCATGGCTCACGTGACCGCACGAAAGAGGAGAAATCGCAGTGACGCGGCCGTATGACTCATGCGACCGCGCGGATTGGAAAAGCACAAGCGACACGGAGGCGTGGACGACGCGAACGCGTGGCAGGGAAAAACGCAAATGATGCGTCCGCATGGATGACGCGATCGCGTGACATGCGCGATCTGCATAATCTGCAGAATTTGCTGGGGGCGATTTTGGACCCTATTTTGACCCAGTTTTTGGCCCAGAACAGCAGACTAGAGCCAGAGAACATGCAGAAACCAAAGACAACATTCATTCTACAGAGTTTTAATTTTGAGATCTAGTTTTTACTCCTCCCCTAGGTTTTCTCTCTAGAAATTCATAGTTCTTAGGATTTACTTTTCGATTGCTCTTTGCATTGGGACACTGAGAAGAGTTATTACCTCATCAAGACTTCGTCATTCTAGTTCGTTTTCTTTACTTGGCTTACTCTTCCATGTTCTTTGCTTTGTTTAATTTTACCATTGGAATATCTTTTTGGATTATTTAATATAAGGATTATCTTTATTTTTAATTAATTATTTTAATTTTTATTTACAATATCTTTCTTTAATTCCTTTTCATATGCTATGAATTTTACATTCACAATGAGCGAGTAGTTCCCTAACTTGATGGGGAGTTGATTGAAGGGAACCCTTGAGTTGGAAAGTTTAAAAGAAAGATTGTAATTGGGTTTATGGTTGGATTGCCTTCTAGTCACTAACACCAATCTCTTTTAATTAAGTGGATTGCAACTTGTGAACAGATGTAGCATTCCAATTTGTTTGACTTTCCATTACCTAGTAAAGGATAACTAAACAGGAAAACTTTTAATTGTCAATTAATCTTGAGAGTATTCTAACAATAATAGGGATTCCAACTAATCAACTCCCAATCAAGGCTTTTATTTACATTATTCAAATTCTCCAATTTAATTTCCTACTTACTCAATTCAAACCTTTTTGAAAACCTCTGATTAATAAAATAGCACACTTTTCTGCAACTCGTTGGGAGACGACCTGGGATTCATACTCCCAGTATTTTAATTTTAAATTTCTGTGACACCTTTCTAAATTGATAAGTAGATTTCTGGCGAGTTAAGAACTATACTTGCAACGTATATATTTTAACAATTTTTAATTCGCCAATTTCTACTACCATCAGTGACCCATGGCAATGCCATAAGATCTTCTGTGCCTCTTCCTTGGGCACACATCTACGGATTATTCTGTCTGCACATCTCTTAAAGAGATATGGTTCATCCCATAGGTAGTAGTTTGCATCAGAAATCAATTTCTTTATTTGCTGCCTGCTGTACTCTTTGGGTATGAATCTTACAGCTTTATAGTTTGCAATGTCTGTAAACCATGGTGTTTCCTGAATGGCAAATAGTTGCTCATCCGGAAAGGTTTCAGAGATCTCAATAGAGGGGGAGGACACCCCTTCTACTGGTTCTATCCGGGACAGATGATCAGCCACTTGGTTTTCTATCCCTTTTCTGTCTCTTATTTCTATATCAAATTCTTGCAAAAGCAACACCCATCTTATGAGCTTGGGTTTTGAATCCTGCTTTGTAAGTAGATATTTAAGAGTAGCATGGTCAGTGTACACAATCACTTTTGATCCTACTAAGTATGATCTAAACTTGTCAATGGCATAGACCACTGCAAGCAACTCCTTTTCTGTGGTTGTGTAATTTTTCTGAGCATCATTTAAAACACAGCTAGCGTAATAAATGACATGCAGAAGCTTGTTATGCCTTTGTCACAGTACTGCACCAATGGCATGGTCACTGGCAACACACATTAGTTCGAATGGAAGTGTCCAGTCTGGTGAAGAAATAACTGGTGCTGTGACCAGCTTAGCTTTCAAAGTTTCAAACGCCTGCAGACACTCTGTGTCAAGCATAAATGGCTTGTCAGCAGCTAGCAGATTGCTCAGAGGTTTTGTAATTTTTGAAAAATCCTTTATAAACCTCCTATAGAATCCTACATGCCCCAGAAAGCTTCTGATTGCCTTAACATTGACTGGTGGTGGTAATTTTTCAATTACTTCCACTTTAGCTTGATCCACCTCTATTCCCTTGTTTGAAATTTTATGCCTAAGGACAATTCTTTCAGTTACCATAAAGTGACATTTTTCCCAATTTAAAACTAGGTTGGTCTCTTGGCATCTTTTCAAAACAAGTGCTAAATGGTCAAGGCAGGAGCTGAATGAGTCTCCAAGTACAGAAAAGTCATCCATGAAGACTTCCAGAAATTTCTCTACCATATTAAAGAAGATAGAGAGCATGCACCTCTGAAAGATTACAGGTGCATTGCATAGACCAAAAGAGATCCTTTTATAGGCAAATACTCCCGAAGGACATGTGAATGTTGTTTTCTCTTAGTTCTGAGGGTCTACTACAATTTGGTTATAACCTGAATAGCCATCCAAAAAGCAGTAATATTCGTGACCTGCTAGTCTCTCTAGCATCTGGTCTATGAATGGTAAAGGAAAGTGATCCTTCCTGGTGGCTGTATTGAGCCTTCTGTAATCAATACACATACGCCACCCTGTAACTATTCTTATAGGAACCAGTTCAATCTTTTCATTATGAACCACTGTCATGCCTCCCTTCTTGGGGATAACTTGGACAGGGCTCACCCAGGGGCTATCAGAAATAGGATAAATAATCCCAGCCTCCAGTAACTTGGTGACCTATTTCTGCACCACCTCCTTCATGGCTGGATTTAGCCGCCTCTGTGGTTGAACCACTGGCTTAGAATCGTCCTCCAATAGGATCTTGTGCATGCATCTTGCTGGGCTGATGCCCTTAAGATCACTTATGGACCACCCAAGAGCTGCCTTGTGTGTCCTTAGCATTTAAAGTAGTGCTTTCTCTTCCTGTGGATTTAAAGCAGAGCTTATGATCACCGAAAAAGTGTCACCTTCTCCCAGAAATGCATATTTCAGGGATGTTGGTAGTGGTTTGAGCTCGGGTTTAGGAGGTTTCTCCTCTTCTTGAGAAATTTTTAGAGGCTCTTTTATTTCCTCTGATTCCTCCAAATCAGGCTGAACATCTTTAAAGATGTCTTCTAGCTCTGATTCGAGACTCTCGGCCATGTTGATCTCCTCTATCAGGGAGTCAATAATATCAACACGCATATAGTCTTTTGATGTGTCTGGATGCTTCATTGCCTCAACAGCATTCATCCTGAACTCATCCTTATTGACTCTTAAGGTCACTTCCCCTTTTTGGACATTAATGAGGGTTCGTCCAGTTGCTAGGAAGGGTCTTCCTAAAATGAGAGTTGCACTCTTATGCTCCTCCATCTCCAGCACTACAAAGTCAGTGGGAAAGGCAAATGGCCCAACCTTGACAATCATGTCCTCAATTATGCCTGATGGATATTTAATGGAGCCATCAACAAGTTGAAGACATATCCGGGTTGGTTTGACCTCTTCAGTCAAGCCAAGCTTTCTGATAGTGGATGTAGGGATTAGATTGATACTTGCCCCAAGATCACATAAAGCTGTCTTGGTACAAGTACCCTCTAGTGTGCATGGTATCATAAAGCTTCTGGGATCCTTAAGCTTTTCTGGTAAGCTTGTTAGAATGACTGCACTGCATTCTTCAGTGAAAAAAACTTTTTCTGTTTCTCTCCAATCCTTCTTATGACTTAAGATCTCTTTCATGAACTTAGCATAAGAGGGTATTTGCTCAAGTGCCTCTGCAAATGGAATCTTTATTTCAAGAGTCCTGAGATAGTCTGCAAAGCGGGCAAATTGTTTATCCTGTTCTGCTTGGCGGAGTTTTTGAGTATAAGGCATTTTGGCTTTATATTCTTCAACCTTAGTTGCTGCAGGTTTATTTCCTACAGAGGTAGGTTGAGAAGCCTTATTGAGGGAGTTATTATCAGCACTTGCAGGTGTCTGATCCCTCACTGGCGTTTGAACGCCAGAACTGGACATGGATTGGGCGTTTAACGCCAGATTCCTATCCTTTTCTGGCGTTTGAACGCTAGAACTGAACATAGATTGGGTGTTTAACGCCAGTTTTTTACCCTTTTCTGGCGTTTGAACGCCAGACTTATTCCTCTCTGGGATCTTACTATCCTCAGAGGGATTTTGGATAGTAAGTTGCTCATCCTCTGTCAGGTGTTCTTTTCTTGGCTTTCTGCTGCTTTGAGTTGAGGTATTTAATGTTTTTCCACTTCTTAATTGAACTGCTTGGCACTCCTCTGTTATATGTTTTGATAGCTACTGGTTTGTCTGATTCAATTGTGATTCCATATCCTTGTTAGCATTTTTGGTTTCTTGTAGCATCTCCTTAAATTCTGCTAACTGCCTTGTTATGGAAGATAGTTGCTGATTGAGTTCAGCAACTTGTTCCTGAGGACTAAAGTCAATTGATACTACCTTAGCTTCTTCTTTCATGGAGGACTCATTACTTATGTATAGATACTGATTTCTAGAAACTATATCAATAAGCTCTTGAGCCTCTTCAATAGTTTTTCTCATGTGTATAGATCCACCAGCTGAGTGATCTAGAGATACCTGAGCTTTTTCTGTAAGCCCGTAGTAGAAGATGTCTAACTGCACCCACTCTGAAAACATTTTAGAGGGACATTTCCTTAGCATCCTTCTGTACCTCTCCCAAGTGTTATAAAGGGATTCATCATCCTCTTGTTTAAAGCCTTGGATGTCTAGCCTTAGCTGTGTCATCTATTTTGGAGGGAAATATTGATTCAGGAATTTGTCTGATAACTGTTTCCATGTTCTTATGCTTGCTGTAGGTTGGTTATTTAACCACCTTTTAGCTTGATCTTTTACAGCAAATGGAAACAGTAATAATCTGTAGACATCCTGATCTACTTCCTTGTCACGTACTATGTCAGCAATTTGCAAGAACTGTGCCAGAAACTCAGTAGGTTATTCCTGAGGAAGACCGGAATACTAGCAATTTTACTGCACCATGACAATGAGCTGAGGATTTAGCTCAAAACTGCTTGCTTTGATGGGAGGTATACAGATGTTGCTCCCATATGCAGCAGTAATGGGGTTAGCATATGACTCCAGAGTCCTTCTGGACTGTTCATTTCCATTTATGTCTATGATGGATAAAATAGAATTGATATGAATTGCAAACAAAATATGTTTTTGTTTTAATTTTATTTAAGTAGAAACAAACTGAATTATTAAGAATAAATAAAAATAATAAGATAAAATAAAATAATTAGAAATTAAAATGTAAATTTCAAAAACTAAGAGAAAAATAAATTTGAAAACGAAAATAATTACTTAATTAAGAAGATTTGAAAAATTTTGGATATGATTTTTGAAAAAGATTTTGAATTTTAAAATTTCAAAACTAAGATAAGATAGAATAGGAAGTTTTAAAATAAAAATCTGAATTTTTAAAGGAAAATTTGAAAATTAATTGAAATAAAGAGAAAAGATATTTTTGAATTTAATGAAGAAAGAGAAAAACAGTAAAAATGACACCAAACTTAAATTTTTAGATCAAAACAAAGGAAACAAGCAGGAAAACTTTGAATATCACGATGAACACTAAGAACAACTTTGAAAAATTTTTAAGAAAACAGAAACACAAAGGACACCAAACTTAAAATATGAAACTAAACTCAAACAGAAAAACTCAATTATTAGTTTATAAAAATTTTTGAAAAATTTAAAAAGAGAAAATAAGGATTTTAAAAAAAGTTTTATCCAAATACAATAATAGAGGACTCTAAACCAAAAAGAAAAAATTTTCCTAATCTAAGCAACAAAATAAACCGTCAGTTGTCCAAACTCGAACAATCCCCGGCAACGGCGCCAAAAACTTGGTGCACGAATTGTAAATCACACTTTTCACAACTCGTACCACTAACCAGCAAGTGCACTGGGTCGTCCAAGTAATACCTTACGTGAGTAAGGGTTGATCCCACGGAGATTGTCGGCTTGAAGCAAGCTATGGTTATTTTGTAATTCTTAGTCAGGAAATTAATAATATAAATTGTTGGATTTATGAAGAATAATTAACATAAAATAAATAATACTTGTTATGCAGTAATGGGGAACAGATTGAGGTTTTGGAGATGCTCTGTCTTCTGAATTTCTGCTTTCCTACTGTCTTCTTCTTCACGCACTCAGGTCTCCTTCCATGTCAAGATGTATGTTGGTGGATCACCGTTGTCAATGGCTACCATCCATCCTCTTAGTGAAAATGGTTCAAATGCGCTGTCACCGCACGGCTAATCATATGTCGGTTCTCACTCATGTTGGAATAGAATCCGTTGATTCTTTTGCGTCTGTCACTACGCCCAACACTCGCGAGTTTGAAGCTCGTCACAGTCATCCCTTCCCAGATCCTACTCAGAATACCACAGACAAGGTTTAAACTTTCCAGATCTCAGGAATGGCCGCCAATAATTCTAGCCTATACCACGAAGACTCTGATCATGAACCAGGAGGCTAAGAGATACACACTCAAGCTAGTGCAGATAGAACAGAGGTAGTTGTCACGCACGCGTTCTTAGATGAGAATGATGATGAATGTCACGGATCATCACATTCATCAGGGTGAAGTGCGAGTGAATATCTTAGAATAGAAACAAGCGTGATTGAATGAAAAACAGTAGTAATTGCATTAATTCATCGAAACACAGCAGAGCTCCTCACCCCCAATCATGGGGTTTAGAGACTCATGCCGTCAGAAATACAATATTCAGATGTGAAAATATCATAAGGTTCAAAATAAATCTCTAAAAGTAGTTTTTATACTAAGCTAGTGACCTAGGTTTACAGAAATTGAGTAGACTAAGATAGATAGTGCAGAAATTCACTTTCGGGGCCCACTTGGTGTGTGCTTGGGCTGAGCATTGAAGCTTCCATGTGTAGAGACTTTTTTTGGAGTTAAACGCCAGGTTGTAGCCTATTTCTAGCGTTTAACTCTGGTTTGCAACCTGTTTCTGGTGTTTAACGCCAGAATAGGGTAAAGACTTGGCGTTAAACGCCAATTTGCGTCATCAAAGCTTGGGCAACATATGGACTATTATATATTGATGGAAAGCCCTGGATGTCTACTTTCCAACGCAATTAAAAGCATGCCAATTGGGCTTCTGTAACTCCAGAAAATTCATTTCGAGTGCAGGGAGGTCAGAATCCAACAGCATCTACAGTCCTTTTTCAGCCTCTGAATCAGATTTTTGCTCAGGTCCCTCAATTTCAGCCAGAAAATACTTGAAATCATAGAAAAATACTCAAACTCATAGTAAAGTTCAGAAATGAGAATTTTGCAAAAAAACTAATCAAAACATAGTAAAAACTAACTAAATCATACTAAAATCTACCTAAAAACAATTCCAAAAAGTGTATAAATTATCCGCTCATCATCTACCAACCAACAAAAATTTAATGCATGAATACACATATCCAGAGGTCTTTTCAAGGGTTGTAATGGGGTTAGGGTCAAGGTAGGAATGTATTTGGTTAAGTGGACTAAAATCTGAATCCTCGATTTGTAAGAACCGACATAATCCTTTTAATAAAATAATAATTTTAAGTGCCCGGAGTAGATTCAAAATTTAGAAGTTTTAATTTGAAAATTTAAAGGTGAAATTTGATTTCAATGAATTTTTCTGAGTTGGAAAATGTATCTTTTTCGAAAAGTTTTTGTAAAAATGCGTACTGGTGCTTAAGCTGGTAGTACCGGCTCTAGTCTGTCCAATACGGCGTATTTTGGAAAATAAGACTTTGAAAATTGATTTATTAATTTGAAAAGACAAAAATAATTTATAATTGAAAACTAGGCACTAATCTTAAAGGTTTAGGCACAAAGTGGGCCAAACAGACTTAAAACGCTAATAGGTTGGACCGGGCCCAAGGCCCAACATATATATGCGCATTTAATGAGCAATTCAGCTCATTGCACCCCGAAATGAGAGAAAGGGGTGCTGCTGGGTGACAGAAGGGAGGAAGAAGGTTACTATTCACCTCCTCCTTCAAAGATCCATAACTTTTGATCCAGAGCTCCGATTGATGAGCTGTACGGCCACGCGAAGCTCTGTCGAGCTCTTCGATTCTAGCTAGGCATTGTTGGTAAGATCTCTCAACTCGTGCTCCAGTTTTTAGCCCTAGAATTTTGGTGTTTTTGGGTTTAGTTTTGAGTAGATTTTGTGATTTTTCTTGTTTAGGTGATCTCTAGTAGCGGGTAATTGTCGGGCTTTGCCTCAATCACCATTGGATAGGGAAAGGAACCTCTATATCCTTGTGGTTTGGTGTAGTGTGAGCTTTAGTTGTTAATGCATGGTTATGTTGTATGTATGAAGCTTGTTTTTGGATTTGGTGGTGGCTTTTGGTTTGGCTTTGGTGGTTTGGAGCTTGGTGGAAGCTTGTTGGAATCAAGTTTGGTGTTTGAGCATATTAGGAATCGGCCAAGGTATGGTTTCGGTTTCCTTTATATAATATGTAAAGTTCCTGGAAACTTAAGCTAGTAGACCTTAGGATAGGATTGAATTGATGTTAGTTGTTGGTTGTTATTGATTATTGTGGTTGATGATGATTGTTGAAAATTATTCGTGTTGATGAGTATTGATGGTGATTGGTTATATTGATGATTCATGAGGATTATGAGAATTTATGGTAATAAGTAAATGTATATAGTTGTGATGATTTAGAATTATGAATATGTGACTTATTAATTGTGTATGGATTGTTGGTTACAATGGAGATTTGTGATGTAGGAATTGTGGGAGAAATATAGGATTTGAAACTAAATGATTTAAGTATGGTGTAGTGGTTGGGTGAATTTGGTATGGAAATGATGAAAATGTGAATTTTAGGTTGTGGAATGAATTGGAGGATATGTGAATATGAACTAGGTACATTAGGATTTTTTTGAATATAGAATAAGTAATTTTGGATTGAGAGTTGGTTAAAATTGAGGTTTAGATATTTTCTGTAAAAATGGATTTTTGGTGAACTTTGACAAATCATATCTTGAGCTACAGTTTTTGAAATTGAATGATTTTTGTATCAAATTAAAGATGATCGATAAACCCCTATTTTACGGTTTATCTTGTGCTCAATTGAGTGGATTTTATCAATCTTTCATACACTTGTTCATACTAATTGCATGGTTTTACATTTTCCTTCCTAATTTTGTGCTATGATTGAAAACATGTTTGTTTGGCCTTAAATTTGCTAATATTAATCCTCTCTTATTACCATTCGATACCTTGATATGTGCGTTAAGTGATTTCATGGATTACAGGGCAGGAATGGCTTAGAGGATGGAAAGGAAGCATGCAAAAGTGGAAGGAATACAAGAAACTGAAGGAACTGCTAAAGTTGTCCAGCCTGACCTTCTGGTACTAAAACGGTCATAACTTGAGCTACAGAGGTCCAAATGATGTGGTTCCAATTGCGTTGGAAAGATAACATGCAGAGCTTTGCAATGATATATAATTTGCCATAGCTGCCCCGAATCCAGGTGACGCACACGCGTAGATCACGCGGACGCGTGACCTGGCAAAAACTCAATCCGTGCGAACGCGTGGACGACGCTAACGCGTGGCTCTGCAGCGACCTGTACGTATCAGAAATCACTGGGGCGATTTCTGGGCTGTTTTTAACCCAATTTTTGGCCCAGAAAACATATATTAGAGGCTATAAAGTGGGGGAATCAATCCATTCATTCATACAATAAAAACACAACATTCATATTCACAATTTTTAGGTTTTAGATGTAGTTTCTAGAGAGATTGGCTCTCTCCTCTCTCTTAGGATTTAGGATTTAGGATTTCTCTTAAAGGTTAGGTTTACTTCTTCTACATTCCAGGTTCTATGTTCTTTTAAATTTAGTTTCTCTTATCTTCTTTTATTTATTCTATTACTTTAGTTGCTCTATTTCTCTTGGTAATTACCTATTTAGCCAATTTGGCTTATGAACTTTTCATGTTAGATTTGAATTTATGTTTAAATGCAATTTGAGGTATTTCAGATTTATGATTGCTTTCTTTTATTTATAATATAAATAATTTAGATTTTTCCCCCTTTGCTTTGGTTGAGTAATTAGAGACACTTGAGTTATCAAACTCAGCTGTTGATTGAAAGTTGGAATTTGCTAATTGATTTGGATCCCTCTAAAGCTAGTCTTTCCACAAGAGTTGACTAGAACTTGAGGAATCAAATTAATTATTCCACTTGACTTTCCTTTATTTAGTAAGGGTTAACTAAGTGGGAGCAATAAACAATTCTCATCACACTTGATAAGGATAACTAGGATGGGCTTTCCAGTTCTTATACCTGATGACAAGTCATCCTAGCCCATTTTAGCTAGTCTTTTTCTTTTGTTTTCATTAGAATTATGCACTTTCTTAAGCTACAAGCAAGCTAATTGAGTAGATTTTCATGTTTCCCTTGATTGAACCAACCATATGTGAATTCATGCCATTTCATGAGGTTTTGAACTATATTTGTTGCATATTGTGGAAGATTGAATACCTCATGATTTTGAGCAAAACTTTGATTAGTTTGGTTGATCAATGATAGGTGAAGAAGGCTTGGAGAAAGGTTGAAGCAAAGAGGAATGGCTAGGAGTGAAGAGAGGACAATGGAATAAGTGAAAATTGAACCGGGTTGCATGAAGTTAGCCCCAACGTTAGCCCCCTAACTTGGAGGCTAACGTTGGGCATATGAATCACTCTTTGGAAGTAGCCAACGTTAGCTCCAACGTTAGCCCCCTAACTTGGAGGCTAACGTTGGAACTTGAGAGTTTCTCCCTGGGCTACCAACGTTTGCGCCAACGTTAGCCCCCTAACTTGGAGGCTAACGTTGGCACTTAAATCACAATGGGGGAGTAGGCAACGTTTGCGCCAACGTTAGCCCCCTAACGTGGAGGCTAACGTTGGCACCAATCACACCAAGCAAGGCCAACGTTAGGGTCAAAGTTAGACCCCTAACGTTGGCGCCAACGTCTAAACCAGAAGAATGTGGTTTGCTGATATGAAAAGTTAGGGTCAAAGTTAGACCCCTAACTTTGACCCTAACGTTGAAGACCAACGTTGGCTAACTCCATTTCCGGTTCAATTGGTTCACTTCGGTTCTTCTTCAATCTTCAAGAGCAATCAACCAAGGCCTCTTTCAACCCAATTCCACCAAGAACAAAGGCCCAACTCAAGGCTTGAAGATCATTTTGGAAAGTGTATAAATAGGATAGAATTCAATTTGTTTAGAGAGCTTTTTGGGGAGAGTTTTCTTTTAGAGCTTTCCTTTTAGAGTTTTCATAATAGTTTTCGGAGAGCTTTTGAACTTGAGTGAACTTTAATTTCTTGCTTTCATTACTTTCAATTTCATTTTACTTTTGTCTTGGATCTTGGATTGGAGAATTGAAGAAATTCTGTTTCAATCTCAATCTTGGATCTCTCTGTTTATTTACTGCTTAATTGAATTTCCGTTTCTGTTACTTACTTCATCTATTCTCTTTGCAATTTACAATTTCCTTGCTATTGTTCTTGTTGGATCTAGGAAGGCATTGAGATCTAGACTTGGTTTTCTAGTCTCTGGGTCCTGAGATCTGAATTTCTCATTTCAATTCCCTGCTTATTGCTTTTTCTGTTCATTTACTTTACTGTTTCAAGATCCGGTTTAATCCCAATTCCCTTTTCCTCTTCTGTTTGATGCAATTTAGTTTTTCCTTGTTTAAATTCTGCAAATCCATTCCCCAATTCCCTTTACATTTCAAGCAATTTATATTCCTTGCACTTTAAGATTCCGCAATTTACATTTCTTGCACTTTAAGTTTCTGCCATTTAATTTCTTGTTCTTTAAGATTCAGCAATTTAATTCCCTGCTTTCTTTAATTTCATGCAATTTACATTCTGCAAGTCACAAATCACTCAACCAACACTTGATTCGCTTGACTAAATCAACCACTAAACTAAAATTGCTCAATCCTTCAATCCTTGTGGGATCGACCTCACTCCCGTGAGTTTTTATTACTTGATACGACCCGGTACACTTGCCGGTTAGTTTTGGGTGTTTTGGTAGAGATTCGTTTCTCATCAAAATATCTCATCAAGTTTTTGGCGCCGTTGCCGGGGAATGATTAGATTGACAATGATTAAGTGAGGTGGTAATCTAGATCAAGCACTTTTTCTTTATTTTTCTTTAACTTTTGATTAACCCACTAACTGTTTGAATTTTTGCTTAAGCTAACTAAAACTTCATTCTAGCAGTAGATTGAAGTATCACTGGTTTGTGTGCTCTTATGTTCTGCTTGTATGTCAGGTACACAAAGAGCCATACCCAATTTTCATGAACAAGACGAAAGAACTCTCAGGAGGTTAAGAAGAGCCGAAAGAGGGAAAAGTATTGTTGGAGAAGAAGAATCTGAGGAAGAATACCACGAGATGGAAGGAGATACATCTAATCCAGGAGAAGGAGTTAATAATCCACCACAACAGAGGAGAGTATTGGCTTCCTATACTTTTGCAAATGCTAGACATTGTGGAAGCAGCATTCTCACCCCTAATGTCAATGCAAATAACTTTGAACTGAAGCCACAACTCATCACATTGGTCCAGAATAACTGCTCATTTGGAGGAGGACCATTGGAGGATCCAAATCAACATCTATCTACCTTCTTGAGGATCTGTGACACTGTCAAATCCAATGGTGTGAATCCTGAGACTTACAAGCTTCTGCTGTTCCCGTTCTCATTAAGGGATAAGGCTGCACAATGGCTTGAAACTTTTCCCCAAGCAAGTATCACTAGTTGGGATGACTTGGTGGCTAAATTTCTAGCCAAATTCTATCCACCCCAGAGAGTCATCAGGCTGAAAACTGAGGTGCAGACATTCACACAATTAGATGCTGAATCCTTGTATGAAGCATGGGAGAGGTACAAAGCCTTAATCAGAAAGTGCCCTCCAGAGATGTTCAATGAATGGGATGTGCTGCAAAATTTCTATGAAGGCCTGACATTGAAATCTCAGGAGGCATTAGATCATTCTGCTGGAGGTTCACTACAACTAATGAAAACTGCTGAGGAAGCTCAGAATCTTGTGGACATGGTGGCCAACAATCAATATTTCTTTGCTCATCAAAGAAGCCGCCAACCATCACAAAGAAGAGGAGTAATGGAACTAGACGGAGTGGATTCAATCCTAGCTCAAAACAAGATGATGCAGCAGCAATTTCAACAACAATTTGAGCAAATGGCTAAGAGGATTGACAGTCTCCAAGTTGCAGCAGTCAACACTAGCCAGCCATCAACCACATGGGGTCAGAGTGAAGAGACTCAAGAGGAGCAACAACAAGAACAAGTCCAGTACATGCACAACCAAAATTCTGGGCCAAATGAAGTATATGGTGACACTTACAACCCTTCTTGGAAGAACCACCCAAACCTTAGGTGGGGAGACAATCACAACCAAAATCAACAACCATGGCAGAGAAACTCAAACCAAAACACTTTGAGAAACAACCAAAACCACAACCAGCAGCAAACCAACCAAAACCCCTACAGAAAACCTCAAAACAACTACTCCAACCCCAACCATTACCAATCTAATAACCAACCCACCAACCAAAATGTCTACCATCCACCATCCACATTTCACAACCCACCACAAGCATCACCTGAATCTCACAGACTCACCAACTTGGAAACCTTGATAGACAAAATGTGGAAACACCAAGAAATGACAACCAAGAACCATGAAGCCTCCATGAAGAGCCTAGAGAGGCAAATTGGGCAAATCTCCAAACAGATTTCTGTTGAGAAATCTTCAAGCTCACTGCCAAGTGACACAATCCCAAATCCTAAGGAAGAATGCAAGGCAATACAATTGAGGAGTGGAAAAGTCTTGGTGAAAAATGAAGAAGCAACCAAGAAGCCAAAGGAAAGTGACAAGAAACAAGCTGAAGAAGAGAAAGTCAATGACAAGAAGGAGGCAGCAAGCAAGCCAACTCAGGATCAAGCTCAAGAAAAAGAAGATCAGCCACAAAAATCAAGAAAGGGAAAGGAAGTAATTGAAGAGCCAACTGAGGACCAAAGGCAGGGAAATAACTTCACTCCTCCCTTGCCATATCCTCAAAGGTTTAACAAGGAAACTAAGGACCAACACTTCCCAAAATTTCTTGAAATCTTCAAGAAGTTAGAAATCAATATTCCCTTAACTGAAGCACTTGAGCAAATGCCCCTGTACGCAAAGTTCTTGAAGGAACTTATCAACAAGAAGAGGAGTTGGCAAGTTAATGAAACTGTACTGCTCACTGAGGAATGCAGAGCACTAATCCAGAAGGGACTTCCTCCCAAACTTGAGGACCCTGGGAGTTTCTTTCTACCCTGCGCCATTGGCAGTATGACTATCAAGAAGGCGATGTGTGACTTGGGAGCTAGTATCAATCTGATGCCTGCTTCTCTAGTGAAAAAGTTAGGCATAAAAGAGGTAAAACCGGTACAGATGTCTCTAGAATTGGTGGACAAATCAGTGATATGCCCCAGTGGTATAATTGAGAACCTTCTAGTCAAAGTAGACAGATTCATCTTCCCAGCAGATTTTGTGATCCTGGATTCGAATCAGGATGAGGGCGATTCCATTATACTGGGAAGACCGTTTTTAGCCACTGCTAGGGCCATCATAGACATAGAGCAAGGAGAATTAACCCTCAGGATGCATAATGAAAGTATCACTCTGAGTGTACTACCAGAAACACCGAACAGTAATGAAAAGAAGGATGGTACAGAAACAGACAAGGAGAATCTGCAGTGGAGGGAGGAAATCAACAAGACAAACAACAACTGCCCTCCCAAGCAAGAGATAGACGATACAGCAGGCCAAAAAGAGAAAGAGACTGTGCAAAGTAATGAAGAAGCTCAAGGGAACATTGTAGTATTGGCAACTAAGAAAAGGAATTTCAAAAGGGAGCCTGTTTTCAAAGAAGAAGAATTAACAAAAGGAAGGAAGAAAAACAAAAACAGAATCAAAAAGGGGTGGAAGAACAAAAAAATCCCAACAGAAGGGCTCTTCAAAGGTGACAAAGTGCAGTTAGTCTATCAACAACTGGGAACAGACCAACAGACTAACGATTACTACACTGTGAGCAAAATATTATCACTAGAACATGCTGAGATAGAGCACCAAGGAACAAAGAAGAAGCTCACGATCAGAGGGGACAAGTTGAGGCACTACAGTCATCAACCACCATAAAAGAAAGCTTCAATGTCAAGCTAGTGACAATAAAAGAGCGCTTGTTGGGAGGCAACCCAACCGGAGGTACTTTTCTTTCATAGTTAGTTCAATAAAAAGGTTAAATGAGTAGTATGTATTGCAAGGAGCTAAGTTTGGTGTTTCACACCAAAACATATTAAGGGAGAATGAAGGATTCTAAGTTTGGTGTTCCACCAAAATCTTACTTAAAAGCACATTCTCACTTTCTATATAAAGAGCTACCAGCTCCAAGCAATCTGACAAATCATTTAAGCATTGTCTGTTTCTAGTTTTCAATTTTATTACCTTTAGCGAAGATTTAAGCTTTCACATATGGTTATGGATAAGAAACATGGCAAGAGACTGAGTTTGGTGTTCACACACCAAAGTAAGTTCAAACGCCTACAAGAAAGTCTTGCACACTAACAAATCACATAAGGGCTTGAGAAACAAGCAACTTCCATTAACACTGCAGAAAATCAATCACTCTTATGGGAGGACTACTCACCATTAGCTGAGATGAAAGAAGAAGGAGCCACCAAGAGGTTGTATTGTCATTTAACTCCATCAGTATTGAATTGCTCAAATTTGGAAGTATGAATATGCCCATTTTAACAGAAACTGTTAGTGTAGTATGCATCAATTATGTTTTTGTAGGCTGGTTTTTTATGTGTTGGCTTGTGTGTTCATTTTCACTTAACAAGAAGTATGTGTTGTCCCCTGCATCTTTAAATTTAATAAAAGAACAGTTTGAATGTGAAGTGAAATGGTCTCTGTTAGTTAGAAGTGGAATAAAAGTAAGTGGTGGTGTGTGTGATTGCATTATAACTCACTTTAGTGAATAAAGAGCTAAGATATCTCCTTCTAAGTAGAGAGTGGCCTATTGTCTATGAATCTCAATTGAATAGAATTCCTTGGTTAGAAAGAAAAACAAAAAAAAGAAAGAAAGAACAAAGAAAGCTAAAAGGTGGCAAAACAAAAGAAAAACAAAAAGAAATAAAGCTGGACACCAATAGCTTGAACTCTGAAATATATGCCTGTGATGTTTTTGTACTAGGATCTGCTTGGATTAGTAAGCTCTTAGGAGTGCCTCAACACTTGGTGACTTGGGTTAACTAACCCGGGATCATCAGCTGAAAATCCACTATCAAGAGCAACCTAACTACAAAGCATTTAGTAGCCCAAAGAGGTGCTGGGCATCAATGTTTTAAGAAGGAATGTGAGCCAAGTGTCTATGGTGAATAATGTGTCAAGTATAAAAAGAAAATGAACTTGCTACACATGACACTCAAATAAAGCTTTTGAATAAAGTAATAGCCAAGGATAAAGGAATAATGAGAGGTCATAGCAGTATGTCACTTGAAACTTGAAGGAAACTTTCTAGGCCTAGGAGTCAATAAGAAGTGAGCATTTGCATATCCACATAAAACCCCATGAACTATCAATAACACTTGCTAGCATGAACTTCCTCTTCCATTTCATTCTTTCTTCTTAATAAATTCATTTCTTGCTTGGGGACAAGCAAGCTTTAAGTTTGGTGTTGTGATGACAAGTCATCCTAGCCCATTTTAGCTAGTCTTTTTCTTTTGTTTTCATTAGAATTATGCACTTTCTTAAGCTACAAGCAAGCTAATTGAGTAGATTTTCATGTTTCCCTTGATTGAACCAACCATATGTGAATTCATGCCATTTCATGAGGTTTTGAACTATATTTGTTGCATATTGTGGAAGATTGAATACCTCATGATTTTGAGCAAAACTTTGATTAGTTTGGTTGATCAATGATAGGTGAAGAAGGCTTGGAGAAAGGTTGAAGCAAAGAGGAATGGCTAGGAGTGAAGAGAGGACAATGGAATAAGTGAAAATTGAACCGGGTTGCATGAAGTTAGCCCCAACGTTAGCCCCCTAACTTGGAGGCTAACGTTGGGCATATGAATCACTCTTTGGAAGTAGCCAACGTTAGCTCCAACGTTAGCCCCCTAACTTGGAGGCTAACGTTGGAACTTGAGAGTTTCTCCCTGGGCTACCAACGTTTGCGCCAACGTTAGCCCCCTAACTTGGAGGCTAACGTTGGCACTTAAATCACAATGGGGGAGTAGGCAACGTTTGCGCCAACGTTAGCCCCCTAACGTGGAGGCTAACGTTGGCACCAATCACACCAAGCAAGGCCAACGTTAGGGTCAAAGTTAGACCCCTAACGTTGGCGCCAACGTCTAAACCAGAAGAATGTGGTTTGCTGATATGAAAAGTTAGGGTCAAAGTTAGACCCCTAACTTTGACCCTAACGTTGAAGACCAACGTTGGCTAACTCCATTTCCGGTTCAATTGGTTCACTTCGGTTCTTCTTCAATCTTCAAGAGCAATCAACCAAGGCCTCTTTCAACCCAATTCCACCAAGAACAAAGGCCCAACTCAAGGCTTGAAGATCATTTTGGAAAGTGTATAAATAGGATAGAATTCAATTTGTTTAGAGAGCTTTTTGGGGAGAGTTTTCTTTTAGAGCTTTCCTTTTAGAGTTTTCATAATAGTTTTCGGAGAGCTTTTGAACTTGAGTGAACTTTAATTTCTTGCTTTCATTACTTTCAATTTCATTTTACTTTTGTCTTGGATCTTGGATTGGAGAATTGAAGAAATTCTGTTTCAATCTCAATCTTGGATCTCTCTGTTTATTTACTGCTTAATTGAATTTCCGTTTCTGTTACTTACTTCATCTATTCTCTTTGCAATTTACAATTTCCTTGCTATTGTTCTTGTTGGATCTAGGAAGGCATTGAGATCTAGACTTGGTTTTCTAGTCTCTGGGTCCTGAGATCTGAATTTCTCATTTCAATTCCCTGCTTATTGCTTTTTCTGTTCATTTACTTTACTGTTTCAAGATCCGGTTTAATCCCAATTCCCTTTTCCTCTTCTGTTTGATGCAATTTAGTTTTTCCTTGTTTAAATTCTGCAAATCCATTCCCCAATTCCCTTTACATTTCAAGCAATTTATATTCCTTGCACTTTAAGATTCCGCAATTTACATTTCTTGCACTTTAAGTTTCTGCCATTTAATTTCTTGTTCTTTAAGATTCAGCAATTTAATTCCCTGCTTTCTTTAATTTCATGCAATTTACATTCTGCAAGTCACAAATCACTCAACCAACACTTGATTCGCTTGACTAAATCAACCACTAAACTAAAATTGCTCAATCCTTCAATCCTTGTGGGATCGACCTCACTCCCGTGAGTTTTTATTACTTGATACGACCCGTACACTTGCCGGTTAGATTTGTGTGTTTTGGGAGAAATTTATTTTTCACCAAAATACTCATCAATACCTTGCACTGGTGTTCATGATAATTAATTTACTTTATTGCCAGTTTATTTTCCTATTTCCTATTTTAAA
Source organism: Arachis hypogaea (assembly GCF_003086295.3). Taxonomy (NCBI): domain Eukaryota; kingdom Viridiplantae; phylum Streptophyta; class Magnoliopsida; order Fabales; family Fabaceae; genus Arachis; species Arachis hypogaea. Next base: position 102,188,369 of record NC_092054.1, on the reverse strand, counting down.
AACCAAAAAATATACCTTTTTCCATAACCAATAATAAATCATACTTCCCTGCAATTCCTTGAGAAGACGACCAAGGTTTAAATACTTCGGTTATAAATTTTATTGGGTTTTGTTACTTGTGACAACCAAACTTTTGTACGAAATGATTCTCTGTTGGTTTAGAAACTTATACTTACAACGCGATTATTTTTATAAAATTCTTTACTAGTAAAAATCTAAGGAGTTGAGGAATAAAGTTGATTAGTCCACTTGACTTTCCTTTATTTAGTAAGGATTAACTAAGTGGGAGCAATAACAATTCTCATCACACCTGATAAGGATAACTAGGATGGGATTTCCAGTTCTCATACCTTGCCAAGAGTTTTTCTAGTTATTAATTTACTTTACTGTTAATTTATTTCCTTGTTCCCTATTTAAAAAAAAAACCAAAAAGATACTTTTCCATAACCAATAATAAATCATACTTCCCTGCAATTCCTTGAGAGACGACATG